>NC_080576.1:6649375-7289166 GCF_029962835.1 Magnolia sinica | reverse complement strand
AAGGGACTGAGCCAATTGAGGGGATCCAGGAGGTTGGTAGAGAACCGACTATCACTCCAGACGTGCTTGCGCGCTTGGACGCGCTTGACGCTAGGATGGCCAGGATCGAAGAGAACCAGGCGAAGCAAGAGAAATGGAACAAAAAAAATGTATCGAGCCATAAAGGCTTTGATCTGTTGCAGCAAGGGTGAAGAAGCGCCGCCACTTTCGCCTGATTCAGACGAGTAGCAACACGACGCTACTGACGATTAGTAGTTAGGTTAAGTTGTTTGAAATCTAATCTTATGTACTGATGGATGCTTAGAAGTTTATTTCGACTAGCTTGTACTTTCTTTCTATTTAGCATGACTAGTAATTTGTGTGATCCATGCTGCAACATGTATTGGGCCATACTCATGGCATTTTGGAATCAATATGAAATTATGGATTGCCTCGAAAAATTTCTTATTGCCATGTAAATGCTCATATGAATCACGCCTACACACACCAGGATTGTATGTGAATCTTGCATATCTGCGCGTAAACTAGGCATGGGCGATATTTTAGCATCTAACCCATCCAAGGATATTTTACAGGAATGCCTCCTCGACCTGAGGGCCGGTTTGTCCGCCTACCTCATGGTGGCCTAGTTGAGAGGGACTTCCTTCCTGACGATCCGCAAGGCCCCCTTGGCGGAAATGGATCTCAAAATACGGGTAGCACTACCCAGGAGGCGGCCCCTAGTGTACCGCCATAGTCGGCCGCGGCATCTGAACCTCCTCCACCGCCGGCTATGGACCGGGTAGACCAGATGTTGCTCCTCATGCAACAACAACAACAGATGATGGTCACTAATATGCAGCAACAGCAGCAGATGATGGCCACTGTGATGGGGGCCATGGCCCAGAACATGGGAGTGCCGCAGCAGGCGCCACCTGGTCAACCCGCACCCACAAGTAACATGGGTAACTTGTTTGAGCGATTCCAGCGGTACAGGCCGCCTACGTTCGCTGGCACCCACCGCCCTGAGGAAGCGGAGTATTGGCTTAATCGGGTCACCAAACTACTTAGGCCTCTCCACTGTACTGAGGCAGAGAGTGTGGAGCTTTTTTCCTACCTCTTCGAAAAAGAGGCAGACTTGTGGTGGGAAAGCGTTCTCCGCTCCATCCCTGAGGGCCACATATGGACGTGGGAGGAGTTTGAGGCCCGTTTCAATGTAAAGTATCTCCTTCAAACTTACCAGCATGAGAGGGAGAATGAGTTTCTCCGCCTTCAGCAAGGGGGGATGAACGTGGCCCAATACGAGAACCGTTTCACGGAACTCTCCCGCTATGCTTCCGAAATGATTGCGAGCGAAGCAATCAAGATGAGGCGGTTCACGGCAGGACTGAGGAGCGGTATTCGCTCCAAGATATGCTGCGTTAACATCAGGACGTACGCCGAGCTCGTCGAGATGTCTATTAGGGCGGAGCAGGATGAGGAGCGGGTCGACCGAAGCCGCTCACAGTTAGGGCCGCGAAACAGGGTGGACGGACCTTCCTCCTCTTTTACAGGGAAAAGGGCTCGTCCTAGCTCACCACCCCGACTGGCCGCCGCACCGGCCCCTTCTACGCGACTGGCCCAGACATGTGCCTATTGCAGAAGGACGGGACATTCCGAGCCCTACTGTTTTACGAGGATGAGAGACCTCGGGTTTACTCCGCCGCAACGCAACATTAGGCCTCCACAGCCGGCCTTACAGATTTCGCCCCTGCGGGCAATGGGGCCAAGTCAACAATTTCGGCGTCCACCACCGCCTCAAGTTAGACAGCCACCGCGGCCCATGCAACGGCCAAATTTTCCACAACAGGCTCGGGTGCATGCCCTAGCAGTTGAGGGCCAAGACGCTGCTATCCCCACTCCTACGGCCTTTGAGGTGACAGCCCACATCCAAGGTACTCCCATATTCCTTTTAGTGGACACCGGGTCCACCGCTTCCCTCATATCGCATGCGACTGTTAAGCACTTGGGGCTACGCCCTAGCCCCTTCGTGGGGGTAAAGATCATTGCGGTTGCCTGCAGTTTTGTAGAGGCAACAAGGATATGTCATAGTTGTCCCATCGACTTGGGATGCAAGGTAGCCCACGTGGATTTGATAGTGACCAAAATCTTCCACTACGACGTCATCCTGGGCATGGATTGGTTGACAATGATGAAAGTAGAGATCGATTGCTATGCCAAAACAGTGAAGATATTTGAGGATGACGGCTCTTCCCTCACGTTCCCGGTACAGGTCAGCTACGAACGCAGGATTTCGTGTTATGCATCACTGGAGGATGGATATTCTGGGCCCTCGATAACGGACACACCCGTGGTCCAGGATTTTTGGGACGTATTCAAAAACATACCTGGACTACCACCTCGACGTGAGATAGACTTCACGATCGAGCTAGTCCCTGGAGCCAAGCCCGTCTCCTTGCCTACCTACCGCATGCCTCCACGTGAGATGGAAGAATTGCGGACTTAAATTGACGACTTGCTAGAGTCGGGTTTCATCAGACCCAGCGTGTCGCCATGGGGAGCCCCTGTCCTATTCGTAAAGAAGAAGGACGGCTCTTTGCGGCTATGCGTGGATTACAGAAAGCTGAACCAAATGACTGTTCGAAACAAATATCCGTTGCCTAGAATCGACGATTTGTTCGACCAGTTGAGGGGTGCTCAATACTTCTCCAAGATCGATCTAAAGTTCGGGTACCATCAGTTGCGAGTTAGGGACGAGGATATTCAGAAAACGGCCTTCAGGACCTGCTTTGGCCATTATGAGTCCCTAGTTATGCCATTTGGACTCACCAACGCTCCAGCTGTCTTCATGGACCTCATGAACAGAATCCTTAGGCCTTTCTTATACCGATTTGTTATCGTGTTTATCGATGACATATTAATCTATTCAGAGAGCCGTGAAAAGCATGGAGAGCATTTAAGAGCAGTCTTCGAAACCCTGGAGAAAAATCAACTGTTTGTGCAGTTTAGAAAATGCACCTTCTGGAAGGAGGAGATCAAGTTTCTGGGACATGTTGTGTCTAAGGAAGGGATATCGGTGGATCTCGCCAAGGTGGCGGCGGTACAGGGTCGGAAGCAACCGAAATCGATTACAGAAGTGTGAAGCTTCCTTGGTCTTGCAGGCTATCACCGCAGATTCATTAAGGACTTCTCGAAGATAGCCCGGCCACTATCCCAGTTAACCCGGAAGGATCTCAAATTTGCATGGAATGAAAAGGCGGAGGCGGCATTCCAAGAGTTGAAGGACAGGTTGACGTCTGCTCCTGTACTTGTGCTACCCGAGCAAGGGGTCAAGTACACCATGTATACCGACGCCTCTCATGTGGGTTTAGGTTGCGTACTCATGCAAAAAGACAGGGCGATTGCTTATGCGTCTCGACAGTTAAGGAAGCATGAGGAGAACTACCCTACTCATGACCTTGAGCTTGCGGCTGTGGTTTTCGCATTGAAGATATGGAGACACTATCTCTATGGTGAGGAATTTGAGCTCTTCTCTGATCACAAGAGCCTCAAATACATCTTCACCCAGAAAAGACCTGAACATGAGACAGCGTCGCTGGATGGAGACGTTGAAAGACTTCAAGTTTGACGTCTCATATCATCCTGGCAAAGCCAACTTGGTGGCAGATGCCTTAAGTCGCAAGAAGACAATTGAATTTGCTGCCCCGTTAATGGTGAGAGAGTGGGACATGGTGGAATTTGTTCAGGACTTCGACATGAAGCTAACGGTGGAAGAACCATATGAATTCATAGCTCATGTTCAAGCCCAGCCAATGATTGACAGTAAAATCATTGAAGCCCAAAGGAGCGACGAGCTATTGAGGAAGATGAGGGAAGGGACAAAGAATGATGAGAAGTCCGAATGGAGGGTCGGTATCTGTTCACACCCCAAGTGCAAGGTTGTGATGTAGTAATAAACTCGGTAAGACCGAGGTCGAATCCACAGGGACTGAAACCTGTACGTTATCTGAAAATAACCAGATCTAGAACTAGGCTAGGATGAAATCTAAACCAATTGTGATTTGAGGAATAATGATGAAATATTAATCTAAACTTAAAGAATTCAGAGAAAGTGAACTAGGGATTCGGAGGATCCACTTGTAGAGATCAGGGAGATCTTATGCCTGCTTCATGGATATTATACTGAACTTACTTGATATAGTTTTCAAGAGATGAAAGGTATAAGAATTAGGTATGATTCCATCACAAATCCATGCCTAAGAGACAAGGTAAACAACAGAACTTAGATCAATCCATAACCAATCAAAAGATGTATGAGTGCTAGGAAGGATCCCATCATCCACCCATGTTTATGAGACGATGGCGAACAACAGGGTTTCTGAACATCAAAATAAAAGGAGAGAAATTATTCAAGCCATCACAGATCTACTGTAATTTAAATCACAACAAATCATTAATGACTAAAAGAATTTCTTAAATCAAACAAAGTCAATCAGTTCAGTTCAATCAAACCTGTAGAAGCTCCCATCACGCCACAAGCTTCACCTCTTAGCCCTAGCTAAGGGATTTAGCCTAACATAATCATAGAAAAAAGAAGAAAAATAAAGAAAAAATACATAAAAAATTCTAAACACTTCTCTCTCCGCCTCCCTATCTCTATCTGACGTCCCCTATTCAAGCATACCCCCTTCTCCACGTTTGGAATTCTTTTTATAGCTTTTGGAGTGGTGGAAATCGGATTTGGGAAGCTATCGTACGCGTAGCGAAAGCCTTTTCGCAGCCAAGTTTGGGGCTTCATAACTCTCGCGTTCCTTGCATTATTTCTGTAAAATCAGCGTCTCTTGGAAGTGTTTTGGCTAGCCTACACGATGGACGGTTCAGATCTGCCATATGATCAAAGATGGTGGGCCACAACTACCTGGAAAGTCCGATTTCGCGGACGTGCGTAGCCTTTCGCACGTCCGGCGCTGACGTGATCAGTGGGCCCCACAGAGGTGTTTTCAAGGAAATCCACCCCGTCCATTAGATTGCCCTCGAAATTTCGGTAAGAAACCAATGGTTTTTCATGTCCATTGACTAAGAATCAGAGAAGAAATCATCCAAACATCAATTTGAACGTTGCAGGGCAGTCCACTTATGGCCTCTGTATCGCGCACGTGTGATTGCATGGGTCCAAAAGCTCAGCATGGGTTCGATGAATTCGTGGCCCTCTACACGATGGACGGATTGGATTATCCGTACAGGCCATGGGTGGGGCCCACTTGCGTCCGCAAAAACGGACAGTTTCCGTCCGTTATACAGCGTGAATGCGGCAATTGCCGTTTTAATGAAGAAGATACGGGTCAGCCGCGCTGACCCGTTATACACGGTACGGTGCGGCTCAGCACATGTGTACCTCATGTACACACTTTGGTTATACGGGGCCCACTGTAATGTATATGCAAGATCCGATCCATCCATTTGTTTCCTCATCTAATTTAAACCGCCGAGACCAAAGTTGAGACAGTTCCAGATATCAGGTGGGCCCAGAATCAACGGTTTATGGGCTGATCTGTCAGTTGGGGCACTTCCATAGTGATCCAAGGACTGAAATTTGATATGTACGGTTAATTTATGGCCCTCAGGCCATGTATGAAGTTTTGAGCCAATCAGATGGCGAGAACTATATGATCTTGCATTTTTCACCAATTTCGGGCCTCTTTAACGTGAATAACTTGATTTCCTCGGATCCCTAGTGTGTAATTCCATCGATCTTGGTCCCCTAGAGTCCGTCCCTTGCCTTGGGTGTCATCAGAGCGTCAAATCCATGGTTTAAGCACCCTTTTTCAATTCATGCTTGTAAATACACTCTGCATCACAAATACAATTAAATCAGGCTATTAAACGGCATCATGCTTGTAAATTCATGAAATAAATGGGTCTGATATGTAATATTTGACCGGCACCGATGGGGGATTGTGGTACCGAGGCCGCCTTTGTGTTCCAAACCTCCAGGGATTGCGAGAAGAAGTTCTAAATGCCGCCCACAATTCCAAGTTGGCGATGCATCCTGGTAGTACAAAGATGTACCGGGACCTAAAGCGAACCTATTGGTGGGACAACATGAAAAAGGAAATAGCAGAATATGTATCCCGATGCCTCACCTGTCAACAAGTTAAGGCCGAACACCGCCGACCACCGGGCCTATTGCAGCCCATGCCTATAGCGGAATGGAAGTGGGACTTCATATCCATGGACTTCATTGCCGGTTTACCCAAGACTAGAAAGGGGCACGACTCGATATGGGTGATTGTGGACAGGCTAACCAAATCAGCCCACTTCCTGCCAATCAAGACTTCTAGCTCCGCCGATGACTTGGCTAAACTGTATATCAAGGAGATAGTGCGGCTCCATGGCGTCCCATTGGAGATTGTGTCGGACCGGGATGCTCGTTTCACGTCGATCTTTTGGACCCGCATTCAAGAAGCTATGGGAGCGAAACTGAAGTTTAGCACCGCCTTCCACCCGCAAACAGATGGGCAAACCGAGCGGGTAAACCAGATTTTGGAAGACATGTTGCGCGCTTGTGTTCTGGACTTCCAGGAGAGTTGGGACGATTGCCTCCCATATGCCGAGTTCGCCTACAACAATAGCTTCCAAGCTAGCATCGGAATGGCACCATACGAGGCCTTGTATGGGCGTCCATGCCGAGCTCCGCATTGTTGGGAGGAAATTGGCGAGAAGGGTTTGCTCGGGCCGGACCTGGTACGGATCACGACTGAAAAGATTGGAATTATCCGGCGCCGCCTCTTGACGGCTCAAAGCAGACAGAAAAGCTATGCCGACACAAGGCGAAGGGACTTGGAATTTGAAGCTGGGGACCATGTATTTCTCAAGATCTCCCCAATGAAGGGCGTTTTGCGCTTTGGCAAGAAAGGGAAGCTTGCGCCACGGTTCATCGGGCCATTCCAGATTTTGGACCGTGTGGGTGCGGTCGCCTATCGCTTGGCCCTACCCACACCTCTAGCCGGAGTGCATAACGTCTTCCACGTATCAATGTTGAAGAAGTACGTCCCCGATCCTTCGCATATCATCAAGTGGGAGCAGGTGGAACTTAAGGAAAACGCAACTTACATTCTTCGGCCCACTCGAATACTTGATAGGAAGGAGCAAGTCTTACGCAACAAGGTTATTCCCTTGGTCAAGGTACTATGGACACATCACGATGAAGAAGAGGCCACTTAGGAGACGGAAGTAGAAGTCCGCAAGCATTACCCATCCCTGCTTCAAAGTATGAAACGTACAAATTTCGAGGATGAAATTTATTTGTAAGGGGGGTAGATTGTAACATCCCGTCCAATCGGTACAGTGTCCTGAGGCGTCCACGTAGGATTTTTTCGCAGGACCGAACATTTGAAACGTTCGCGGCAGGGATGCCATCAGCTAATTAATCTAGGATTAGCCCCTTTGCCTGACAGGCCATGGCAAGACCAAGTGCGGGCCGCCAAGCCGAATGACCATTTACATGAGCTGATCCGTCCGGCCGTATCGCGACGCCGAAGGTCGAAAAAATCTAGAAACTTAGGGGGCATAGATCTCACCGGGCTTGTGGTCCATCGTGGACCGCGGACCCGGCAGACGCTCGAAGTGGGATCTGACACTGACTTAATGCACCGCAACTATGCCAGAACCAATGCTGACGAATGGAACCAAGATTCCAGGTTATCTGACCATTGGATCCCTTCCATATTTACCGTGGAGGCCTAATGAATTTCCCTACACCTGCCAACCAACTCTGGGACCCGATCGTGGGCCGGTCACCGTCAATCACAAACCGGACCCATGCGATCAAACCCCTGTTCCGATCGTCCCCAAATTTTACGTGGCCCTTCATCGGGCCATGAAGCACCCATCCTAGAAATCTCATAGCCTGAGGACCACCAGAATTACTCAAATCACTAGAATGGACCCCTCAGGGCCGTTTCAAGATCAAAGCCTTTGACTCAAACCCCACTTTCGTGTATCCGTTTATTCCCAAATTTTACACGGGCCCTAGACGGGCCATAAGGCACCTACCCACCGAATTTGGTGGCCAAAGGAGCATTAGGGCCACGCCAACCCCGAAAATGTCCCTTGTAGGCTATTTTGGGAATATGAGGGAACTTAAAGCCAAAGGGGCCAAGTCTAGGAAATAAACCCAATCCCTCATAACTCCCTCTCCCATTTGCTACAACCACCAAGAGAGTAAAGAGGAGAAGAGAGAGAGAGAAGGAGGAGATCAAGGTGGACCCTAGATCGAGGTGGGCCCCAAGAAAGCCAACCCTTCCAACACTTTGCCACTCTTGCAAGGAGAAAACCCTTTTTCTTAACCTCACAACTATCCGTGGGTTGCGTAGGTGAGTTTATCACCCATCCTTCTTGAAGTTTATGTAGTAATGTGGATTTGAGTTGGAAATCTAACATGCAATAGCTTGATTTAGGGATTCCGGCCGTTCCACCCGAAAGCCCTCTTTCCTAGGGCGTTTCCCGAGTCTCCAACAAGCCATAGGTGCGGACTATTACTCCTAGGTGGCCTAGCACCAATTACAATATGAGTTTAATGATTATGATTGTTGGTTGATGCACTTAGAGAGTGTAGAGAAAACCTAGGGATGTATGCCTATTGTAATGGTATGAAATTGTGTGTTTTTGTTCGATTTCCTCACATGATGCTATTCATGTTTCTCGCATGACTTGTTGAAATTTGATGACTGCTTGTTGATGGCTTGATGGATTGCTCATAAGATTGATGCCCTATAATATGCATGCCCTATTTGCTACATGTGTAATTTGTCTTCATGAGTTGTAGGAGGTGAGCAACTTCCCCACCAACACATCCAACACACATGCCCCATTGCTTATAAAATGTGAGCTTACTTATTTGGTGAATCTGGACTATGCGATTGATGTATGAGAACATGATAATCTTGCCTGCTGATACTCCTGTCCGTTGACATGTTGTGGACCACCATTCAAACCTTGCGGTTGGCCAAGGAAACAAGGAAAGCTAAGGAGGGCTCGTTGGTAGGACCGCCTTAAGGCTAAACCCTCAGATTTGGGCGAGCGTGTGTGGGCGGCTGTAGTTAGACTACGTGGGTTGCTTGCACCCGATGTCGTTCCGCCACACGCTTGCCTGGACTCATGCGGTCTAGCCTACTGTTTGGCCAACCCCGATTGTTAACCCTGTTTGCTCACATTTGTATGGAACCTGGGACTCCCCACAACCATTGTAGCCCAACGACAACCCACTCGAAATCGGCCCACAGCCTCGTGAGCTGGGCATGGTGGAATGGGACACTGTGTCCGAGCTGTCGGCCTACGCTGGGGTACCGCACCTCCCCGTAGTGACCGCGAGCGATCCCTTCCTCTTGGCACTCCTCATGTGCTTGAAGTCGGGGATGAGGAACCCGACGGGATCACGGACCGCGGGGCCTCGGCCTCACGCATTGGGGGGTCTTGGCCTCGCAACCAGTTTAGGGCATTAATTAGATGGGGTGTTCCAGATTTCCAAATCTGCTGGATGAATGAACCTAACTAATAACTCGGCTAACACGACCGCATCGCACCGCATTAGTTAGGTTGGCGACTCGGCAGTCGAGGTCGCACTGAGGGAGTATTGGCATTGGCGATCGTTAGATGGTGTCGCACGAGGGAGTGTTGGGCGAGGGCATACATCATATCATCCTGCATGCATGTGCATTAACAAGACTAGACAGATGCTGATGATTGATCGCTTTTCATTAAATTCTTATTACGATTGATGCTTGTTATAACTTATGGCTAATAGCACCCACTGAGTTGATCACTCACTCCCAATCTGGGACAGTGTTTTAAAACACCAACCAGACTCTTTCATAGATGCAGGTGACTCAGGACTGGAGGAGCCTAGCGAGGTGAGCCTGGATGAGGAGTTGGAGCTGTCATACTTCCAGCTGATGGAGGGTTCGCCGCCAGCATGAGAGGCGGGATAGGATGGCTGAGCGCTGGGCTCAGTCTCATTCTTTTAGGACGTCATATTCTTTTGTTATTTTGGGTGGGCAGCGCCTTGCACGACCCATTTATATTTTTGACTTGTATTTGTATACGTCAGACCTCTTCAGTTCAGCAGACATGTGTGTTCATGTTTCATGTACAGGGGACTCCAAACTGCGCAACTCGAACAGATTGAATGCACACTAATGAATATCTGTTAATAGGACTCTTGGAAACTCGGGAGTTGAGCGGATGCGCGACCCCCGATTTTCAGGGCGTTACATATCCATTATTATAGCAATAAGAGTACAAACTAGGCCTGCACTGATCAGGTGACGAGCCCTTTGCAGCAACCTATAACCGTAACATCGTATGAGATTTACTAGGACTTACGACCTTAGAATGAATCATCGTTTGAGAATTGATATAAGGGAGGTACCTTAGCTTCCCAATCCTGCTGTATGAAAAGGACTAATAAAAACTTAGTAATCACGCTCATGCACCACATTTCATGTGCCGTTTGGCGATTTGTAGAGAGCACGAGGAAGTGACTGACATGTGCGACCGTTAGATGAAGATCACTGAGGGAGTGCAGGCGAGAGCATGCATCATTTATTCATACAATCCTGCATTAATCAGAGTATTTAGGGATGTTCGATTGTATTGCTTTATCATTACTGCTTGACTGAATTGATAACATGTTAACCTTTGCTTTATTGTTCCACTGAGTTGATCACTCACTCCCACGTTACGGGACGGTGTTTTAAACACCAACCAGACCCTATTATAGGTTCAGATGATGGCGTAACCTGTGAGGCGAAGCCGGAATTTGAGGATGACGAGGAGGCATTTTCACATATGTAGTATTCAAGCGGGTTCTCGTAGACCGTTCTGAATCGACGGAGCTTCAGGGCTATACTTGTAGTGGACTATTACATTTTTGTCATTTTATATTTAGAAACAATACATGTAATTATTGACCTGGCAATGCACACATACTTTGGGGACTCATACTGATTTGTAAACTTATATATATTCATTTCAGTCTTCCGCTTGCGTATTATAACTGTCCCTGGATTATGTTTTGCTGATTTGGCTTAATCTTATTCATGTTTTATGCACTAATACGGATAACATTTAATAATCATTAAATATGTTGCATGAGTGATGCGTTGGGACTCGGGAGTTGGACTTCTACTCGACCCCCGATTTTCAGGGTGTTACAAAAATATATACATCATAGAGGGTGTCCATATGGGTGGGCCATTCATCTAAAAAATCAAGCTGATCCTTGTGTCTTCCCTCATCTAGATTGGCTCGAAAATGGGCAGTAAGGTGACCCCAAAAATCTAGATGTGTGGGCATCCCATGTTTGGATAGTAACATGCATCAAGTGGCCATCATGCAAAGGATCAAGAGTAAATGCATGGATGCATGCACATGCTTACAAACCTAGGGATGTATATCCAACTAGCAAAAGGTCACCCAATGAGAATTAGCCACCCGGAAAAGTACTCAAAGGTACGCCCTAAAGAGAACTAGCCAACAGAAAAAGACCATACAATGAGGACACCCAAGGCGAACTAGTCTCCTAAAAAAGTACACACAAGTACGCCCTAAGGAAGACTAGGCACCCGGAAAATTCCATACAACAAGGACACCCATAGTGGTTTGAACGCATGAAATAATAATTTAGGATCACCCGATAAAATACTCTATAGTACAGCCCATAATGATCCAAAAAAAAACCCCGTGTCTTACATCGACCACCCAGTAAAGTCTGTATGCCATGAAAATGCATGATTAGCCCAACCATTATTATTCTAATTTCAAACAATCATTTTAAGGATGCTCAAATATCACTATGGAGAGTTTGTCACCCAGCATAGGCCGACAGCTCAGGTATAGTGTCTCATTCCACCATCCCTGGCTCATAAGACTATTAAATATAATGTTTTAAGGGTAGAACTCTCCAACTAGTGGCCAAATATTGTCCAACAAGTGGAACTTATCACCACAAAGGTATATAAAATAATCCATTAAAGCACGTGGAGCAATTATTCCATAAAAGTCATAAGGGCCAAATATTCCACCTAGTAGTGTGATAAAAAAAAAAAGATTATTCCCCAAAAGCCATATAGGCATAAATGATCCACAAGGTGGTAAGTCTACGAAGTAAGTTTATTTAATTCATTACACAGGGAGCCACTAGTTCAAGGATTTCCTAAAACATTATTAAGTAACCTCATGTGATAAAATAAGTCACGAACAACATCGATAGTAATTATACATTTAAGGTACTCATCTTAAACTATAATACAAACATTTGTAATCCATAGTATGTTCATATATATGAATTCAAATCCAATTCATCAATCGATTATAAGGAATCAAAATTAGTAAGAGCAATAAATCACATTAAGTAATTAATAAGATAAATGAATGAAGGTGAATAAACAAGCTAATTATCATGATGTAGAAAAAGCTTGAAGGTGATCCTCACCTCTCATGAGTCGAGTTAGTTTCCGATGTTGTTAAATGCTCGCATGTACCCCTCTAGATCAACTTCCAACAAAGTTAGAACATATGGTGTGGTTAGATTGTCATGATACATTTTTGTATGGTTAGATAAAAATACAGTTTAGTGGTGTGGATCCAGGGTTTCTAACCTAGGGTGTAGATTTAGGTTGACTATTAGGTTTCTTTTTAAGCGACAAGGAGAATTTGATTATAAGGCTATAGAGTAGGAGTTACCTTGCTCGATTGCCTATTAGGCTCGGTGGTGACGCAATTTCACTTACTGGTTGATAGCTTTGTTACCCTAGGTCTACCCTGGAATAAGATAATCATTCATAAATGAATTTCCACTTCATAGATCCAATCAAAAGGAACTTAGCAAAATGAGTTGAGTTAACTTGGCTTGAAATGAGTCGAATGTGGCTCATTCACCTATCTTAAAATATCCAAGGGTCGAGACAAACCTGACTACGCCAAGTACTATTTTAGTGTAGCGTGCTGAGTTGAGTGATGTCATGGACTTTCACTCAGACACAACTCACTGAATCTTTTTAAAACTGAGTTGCCCCCAATAGCTCGACTCACTTGGGCTGGACTAGCACAATGAGGTCCAAATTATCTAATCCCATCCCAATCTTGGGAGGGTAAATGGCTGCCGGTGACTCGAGAGTCGAGCACAGCCTTTGGAATCAACCAAATCTCGGAGATTACCGAGTTGGCTACAATGAGTCAGTTGGAATTGATTTCCATGGCTCAAACATATATCATTGGTTCCAATACAACTGACTGATCAAAAGGGCCGAGAGTACACATACCTGACCATCCGTTAGGATGAGCATGACCTGGATCAACTCAGCGGTGTAATGAGTTGATTCGGTTACGAGTCGCACCGGTTGTGATTGTGTCGATTCACGTGTCGGCCCGCCCGGTGAATCCAGTCGAACGGATGGATTGGATCAGATTCTGGAGCTTCTTCAGAGTAGTCGGAGGGTTTTTGAGCTACCCAGACTCGGTAGAACCAGACCCAGTTGTCCTAGATGAACTAAGAAGTTGACTCGTCTGCTGAAAGTTGTTGGCGGAGAATCGTCAAGCAGAATGGCCTGGCTCAACTCGGGCTGCACTTGGCTTCCCCATTTTACTCTCCAACAGAGTTAGGGTTCGTCCAGGTGGCTCAGAGAAACTTAGCTTGAGTCTGAGTCGCAGTCGTGACTCAACTCAATTCGAGGTAGTGCGACACTCGTTCAAACCCACACCCAACCTCTCTTTCTTCTCTTTCTTTTCTCCTCTTCTTTCTTTCCCTCTCCTTCTGTTTCTCCGTCGAAAACAACTAGGTGAAGCCCTAGACTTGGCCTAAACTTGCAGTGACTCGCACCGAGTCGGCTCAGCTCGATGCAGCAGTCGAACGGCGCCAACGCTCCCCTTTCTTTCTCTCTTTTCTCGCTTTCCTCTTTTGGAAAGTGATGCCCTATAAAGCAACTTTAAATAAGCTTTACTAACCTATTTCTAGAGTCTTCCATTCTAATTAATCGGCATATTAGCTACGTTTTAGTGATTCTAAATCACGAGAATTCGAGATGATCTAATCGGACTTGTGTTTGCGTGGCTGCGATCGAATGCTACAGCCGAACTTTTGACACCATGGCCCACCGAATGGACAGCCTTGATTGTGAAACGGGACCCATTGCCTAATGATGGGTATCTCGGCTCAATGGGGATGATGATACGCTGCTCATGGCGGATTTCAACTGAGTGGGCCATCTTTCGTGCTGAGGCACATGGATGGTCCAAATTGGTCTTAGGTACATTGTGGGAACCACCAATCATCCAAGCATTCCTCCAAACTTGGTGGGTTCGAAATCACTTGCAGTAGCTCTTTCATTGCAAAGGAAGCCCTAGAGTCAAGGTAAAAATGGAGGGTTGGGATTCCTCTACATGTATGAGCAGGATTCAAAGGTGAGGAGGCACATGTGATGTGAGCTAACGAGAGAAAACGACTTCCATTTTCAGAATATTCACACGCACAGCTCTTCCTGAGCCCGTGTTTGTGTGTATATACGTGGTGAACTACATGTGGGACTTAAGCGATTTTGGTTATATCTGTGTCATGAATGTGATGGACGGTTCGGATCAGTGCAATGGTCCATGATGGTGGGCCACGATCGACTCAAACGATAGTCTTCCGTTTAAACCGCAATCACGCAGAAGAGAGGAGAATTTCTCCTTTTTGTAAAAAATCTCGAGTCAACATGTACTTGACTGTGTTGACGATCCAGTGCACCGCGAGTGCACTGTCTATGGTTCACACACACTAATGTGGGGTCCACCGTGATGGATTTAACAAATCCACTCCGTCCATCTACTTTACAGATCATTTTAAGGTATTAGACAAAACATGAGGCTAATCCAAAGCTTAAGTGGTCCATAGAAACTAGGTTTTGTGTTATACTATTGAGTTCTATTAATCTAATGGTCAGATTGATTTCAATCCAAACTCCAACTGTCAAAAGGGCCTTAGGAATTTGTTCGGATGATCGGGACACTTATTCTATGGGTTTTCACTATTAACACCACTATTATAATATAAAAATTTATCATTATTATCTTAACTTAAAATGGTAGTTCCTACTTCTATTTAGAACTGTCCTTACGATAGATCAATCCTTGTCAATCATGTACTCGGTTCTTAAGGTAATTTTTAATTATTATGTGAGCCACACCACATGAATGTCTAATTATCAAATCTCAGTTTACTTAGCGTTCAATCCATCCAACAGTTGGATTGACTACTATATAATTATCAATAATTCTAGGGATCCTAATAATGTTTAGGCGTGATCTGGGAGTTGGATATGAAATTAAGAAATCCGATGCGTGTTCTCAAAGAATGGACCATTGTAAATCCAACGAATGGTAGATCTGATGGTTCAATGATTCATCTTGAAAATCAATGGATGGATGACTTGACCTATGGGTGAAAATTACTTACAATGGTTATACTTAGGCCAGGTTGTAGGTGAATGTTCATATAAGCTAGGTCGGTACTTTTACTACGTTAGGTAACACGGTAACACCCGAGTACTGAAAGTACGAGGTGTTACAATCTATCTTCTTTAAAGAGAATTTTGGTCCTAATCATACTGTGAAGGAGAATATCTCCTTTACAGCATTTTTAATTATTCGCTACTTTCCATATGAGGCACATTTGTAGGTATCGACATGTGTAACTACCATTAGAACTAGGGTTGTTACAGCCTCAAACTTACGTAGTCCACGCCGAATCCGTGTACAATCTACGTAACCCTCGACTAGTCGAGCATGGGCTTCGACTGGTCGAAGGACCCCTTCGACTGGTTGAGCCTGTCCCTCGACTAGTCGAAGAACTCGAAAATTCCAGATTCATTGTTGCTGGACTTCGAGCCAAATTTCCTCGGGGCTAGTCGAGGAAATCCATTTTTAAGACATCTTTTTAACAATAATCGCTACCATGTCTTCAATATTTAACTGAGTAACTTCTTGTCATCTTCTCTTATCTCTGCCTTTCACCATAGCTTTATCAATATTTCTTGTGCACACTCCGTCCTTCTTTTATGCTATCACTAAGCCCAGAGAAGTTGCACATAATTTGAACTTCTCTGAATAAACGATTTTGGTAAGCATATCTGCCGAATCTGAATCGACATGCCCAACCACCTTTGCTTCTATCTTATTAAAAATAAGACGTAGTCTTCTGTACCTCGAATGTATCGAAATAACTATCTTACCACCATTCAATGTTGTTTATCGGGGTATTTGCTCGCAACAACGATTGCCTGTGAAATAACCGGTCAAATACAGACCATGACATGCATTGCCAACCGCATTCGAATAAGGCTCATGAGACATATCCTGTTTTTCCTTATCTGTTTTGAGACATGTCCTGAGGAAAACTTGAAGTGAGCCGCATAGGGAACGCTCATCGGCTTTGCCTAGTCCATTGCATACTTGATCAATACCTACTCAAGGTATTCTACTAATGATTATCAAAGCTTGCTCCTCTTCTAGTCTCTATGAATATCAATGCCGAGAACCATCTTTGCAGCCTCCCGATCCTTCATCTCGAATGTCCCACTTAACCGAGTCTTTAGTTCATTGATTTTAGATATGACATGATTAGTGATCTACATGTCATCAACATACAATCTCTGACTCACCATGAACGAATCAAATTTTATACCACTGCTTAGGTGACAGATCGTACCACGACCTACTACAAACTTTTTTTCTCAACCCCTTTAAACTTCGAACCGCTCTAGTTGCTTCATGAATAACAACACTTCCAATTTTTCATGCAGAAGTGCAGTCTTCGCATCCATCCTTTCCAGCTCGAGATCGTATTGGGCAACCAGCGCTAACACGAATTTGATAGACACCTATTATATCGTCGACGCAAATATCTCTGAGAAGTCGATCCATTCTCTCTGAGCATAACTATTCGCTACTAGCGTCACTCTGTATCTATATTGTATCCTTTTGAAGATTCACCTGCATCCAACCGCTTTTCAGCCCACTAGAAGCTCGATCAACTCCCATGTGTCGATCTGGCACAACGAGTCCATCACATCGTCCATAGTCACCTTTCACTTCTTAATACCAGGCTCACTTAGAGTCATCTGAATAGTAAACGGATCCCCCTTGTCTTTAACGAGAGCATATACGATGTTGGAGTCGTCCATGTATCTCGCCGATATCCTGCGATTATGTTATGTGATTCTTCTCATAGGTGGCTGCTCCACCTCTCTGTATCTCTGTCTGCACGTCTCAGCCTTAATGCCTTGCCCCGCTCATGTGGCCATGCCCAACATGCCACACACATGCAGAGGTGAAATCCTCTATAGCCACTGCAGTTCCAATTGTTGAAGTGCTCTCGATCAACATGTAAAGATTACCGAGTCGTTGCGTTTTCATGATTACCCGTACCCCCTTAGATACTTTAAGGGCACCATCAAGTCCGATGAACTTACATCTTTTTACCACAAATACACACAGAGAAATCGGGCTCCTCTTCATATCAGGAACGTGCCTCACCTTAGTCAGGGTACAATGTCCCATCAAACATCTTAATGCACACCGTACCAATAGCTACAACATTGCAGGCACTATCATTGCCCATAAACACCTGTCCGCCATCGCACTCTCTGTAGTTGGCAAACCAACTCCGATGAGGAGTCATGTGAAATGATGCCCCTGTATCTAGAATCCACTCGCCCCTACAATTATCGTATGGACACCTGATCGTAAACACAGACAAAACATCACTATCACATCCACTCGATCCATCTAACGTGGCAGTGTTAACCTCCCTTTACGAAGCCTCAAATTCTTCTCTCTTAGATTTAGGATTTGCACAATCCTTCTTAATGTGTCCTTCCATCCCATAGTTCCAACACTTTAACTTACCTTTGCCCTTGCCCTTGAATTTGGATTAAGAGCTTAAAGATCCTATACCTTGCTCAGAATTCTTGCCCCTCGTAATCAGTGCATCGGAAGACATCCCCGTGTTATCATTAAGCTTTCTCATGGTCTTCCCTTGAAAATCTGAAATAACGACGTCGACACTCAAGGTTTTATTTGTGGTGCGCATCGTGTCCTTGAATAACTCATACGATGCTGTAAGAGAATTTAACAACATACATACTTATTCCTTATCTTTGATCACTTCCTTCATATCCAGCAATTTGCAAACTAATTTATTAAAGTTACTGATGTGAGCCTCCAGATCTCCACTTTCTGCCATCATGAAATTATACCACTGTATCTTTAAGTGTAGACGATTTTCAAAGAATTTTTTCGCATAGACATCCTTTAATTTCTTCAGATTTTAAATATGCTTACCTCTTATAGCCGCCGTATTAATGAAATCCGCGTTCGAGAAGAAGAATAAAAGTGCGTTGATGTGAACACATTCTTCAGAGAAAAGCCTATAAGATTTTACGTTTATCAATGTATCCACGTCCTCTTAGAAAACGAATGCAGGTAGCCTTGAGTAGAATAGAACATGGAAGATTTAATGTGATAGTAGGATGGAGATTCTATGGAGATTTAATGAAGAAAATGGGTAAAAAGAATGAATAGGGATGATATAGATGAGTTCAGACGTGTATTTGGGTGTAAAGGAGAGAATGGATTGAAATTGATAAGGCAGGGGCATTTTGAACATGTGAAATGTTATCCGTATAGCAGGGTCCTATTCTTGGAAGGTAAGAATAAGTGGGCTTAGTAAGGCACTTGGCCCATATGTGGTCGTACAGTGGGAAAACACTCTTAGGCAAAAAGGGGCCAATTCCAAACACCCATGCATATTAAGATGTGTGCGGATTGCCTACTGACCCGGTGCTCCGTGGACCCCATGGTGTTGCATTTTATCCACGCCGTCCATCCATTTTTCCATATCATTTTAGCGCACGAGCCCAAAATGAAGCAGATCCAAATCTCAACGTGGACCACAACACAGGAAAACAGTGGCAATTGAACATCCACGGATTAAAACTTCCAAGGGCTCACTGCAATGTTTATTCTCCATCCAACCTTTTGATTAGGTCACACAGACCTGGATGAAGGGAAAAAAACAGATATAAGCATGATCCAAATTTTTTGTATCCCCTGAGAAGTTTTTAACGGTGTCCGTTCAATCACTGCTACTTACTGTGGTGTGGTCCACCTGAGATTTTGATCTACCTCATATTTTGGCTCATGCCCTCAAAATAATCTGAAAAAAATGGATAAACAGCATGGATAAAGCACACGCATCCTGGTGGGGCCTACAAAACGCCCGCATATAACGATTCCCCGCTCGTCGGGTCATATCCAATCCGCGCCCCATCTCAATGTGCACTGTATTCCCGCCGGCTACCAATGAACGGATGCGGATTTCCTGCGATAGCCTTTCGCAGGAAGTTCCTGCGCTTGAAACTTAGGTCAGATCCACAGTGATGTTTTTCAGTAATCCACTCCGTCCATCCGTTCCGTGACCTCATTTTACGAGACGCATTCAAAATTGAGCACGATACAAGACTCAAATGGGCCGTACTTGGTTAGGGAAATTTCTACCATTGAAACCTCCCTAGGTTCATCAGTGATGTTTACATGCCATCCATACTGTTAATAACGTCATTTATACTAGGATGAACTGAAAACATGAATAATAGTATAATTCAAAACTTTTTTGGCCCCACGAATATTTCAACTGTCGACGTTCAATTATCACTTTTTCGGCCCACCTGAGCATTAAATACGGTTCATTTTAAGATATGAACTCAAAAAACGGATGGACGGAGAAGATTTCTCACAAATATGATAGTGGCCCCACCTGGGTTCCCAGCGCAGGAACTTCCTGCAAAAGCCTTTTACAGGGAATCCGCGTCCACCAATGAACGGTGAAAAATGCTTATACCCATCTCACGTGTCATTCTCTTAATTTATCAAAACAAAAAAACAAAAAAACGGAGAGAGAGAGAGAGACGTTGATAGATGTACGGAATGCAAAGGTGGTGGGCCATTAAGAGGCGAGTCCTAATCAAAAGCAACCATACATCATGTTTTATTTTTCCTTCTTACCAACTATTAAAGAGATGGGTAAAAGAGAATTCCTACTTGAACGTTTGGTGCGGATGAAGTAACTTTATGGAACAAAGATGCTTCAGGACATCTATTAGATGGCACATTATAGGCGCATCTCACATGGGTGGGCCCACTAAAGTGGGCCATTCATTCATGGGAAATCTACAAAGGTTGCTCCGAGTATTATTCTCTGTGAATTTATCATCCTGTGATTCTTTTGAAGAGTTATTTGATACTCTGGCTGTATATGACACTTGATGCACAGGTACTCAGAAATTGTATATATGGAACACATTAATTTAAAATAAACGGGCTAAATTGTGGAACCTACTGTCACTCAGTCACAATCTGAAATTCAGATTAGTTGTATAATCATACCTTCTAATTTCCAGACTTGCTTGTTGAAATAGGACCATGGGATATATTTCATTTCTAACCATCCAGTAAATGTCCCCCGATGTAATTTCTAAGTGGCTGCGTATCATTCATCGCACTTCGACGGAGTATCAAAGTTTTTTCTCTATACTTTTATCCAAGGAAGATATTGATGGTACTATCTTTGCGCATGTGGAACGAGTATGAGATCTGGACCGGTCATCCTTCCACCCTTCCTAGACTAGGTTGCTCCTCCCAAAAAGGGAGTGTCTAAATGATCCAAGCCGCTTATAAGAAGACTGTTTCAATAGAACATAGATTGTTTCTCAGAACTTTTCTGACCATTCATTTGTCCTTCAATTGGGTGGTTAGGATGATGGGCTATTGGTGAGATCCACTAATAATAAGATCCAACGGATGAACGGTCCAGATCTCTTACTCTTGCAATAGAGTGATGAATCCTTCTTCAAGTTTTTAATCGTTAGGATACACCTAAAAAATGACAAACGAAAAGTAAAAGGGGGAATCTTTGAAAATCTATATTTATTTTTAGAATGGCATGATTTGATGCTCCTTCGTCATATTCACATGCGCATCTTCAATGCTAAAACGATCATGTAAAGCTAGCTATCTGTATTGATATGGATTAAACGGTTATGAATGGAAAGTCACATCCACCAATTGCCACATGCAGCTCGGTGGGACCCATGGCACATGGATCTGGTTCAGCCCAAAAAGTTGGATAAGCCTAGGGCTAGGTGCTCCTATGGTGCATTTCCTTTTTCCATTGAATCATGGATTGATAATTCTGTCCATCCCTTTCCACCCTCAATGTCCCTTTGATCGGATATTAGGATCATCTTAGTAGATCATTTCTGGAAAATGACCCAAATGACCCATCCATGATGATACCCACCAGATGAATGGTCCAGATGTTGCAGTCATATTCCACCCTTTACAGTAGATGTTGTAATGATATCAACGGTTGTAGGATCATTTTGACTGGGTCCAGCTACATGGCTCGGTGGTAGACAGCCTCTCTTTTAAAACTAAGATCATGAGATAATGATCAGCCACGCACCCGCATGGAACTCGTACATTCTTTTATGAGAACTCGTCATACCTGATGTGACTCTAAAATTTGAATGGTCCACGTGAAGTGAAGCAGCACCTCATGAAACCTTCTGGACTAAATTTTTACTTTGATCCAAAACTTTGGTGTGCCATGAAAAATGAAAATAGCTTCCTCCCTTGATTTGTATTTCTCTTTAGTATGGCTCGTCAAAATTTTATTTCAGAGTGAAAATTTGTTCCTAAGAGTTTCATGGATCCCACATCACATGTATTGTTTGGATTATACGCTCATAACGCATGTGCAAAGGTGCATAAGTATATATAATATATGTGAGTATGACTATATATATGTCAAACAAATTATGGGATATCTCAAAAATCAGCCTTCTACGGAACTCAGGTGGGCCATACCATCTAAAATTAGGTAAAGACATGCCTAAAACATATAAAATCACTTGGTGAGGCCCACTTAAAATTTGGATGCACCTGAAACTTGGTCTAACCCCTCATCCAAGTGAGACACACATAATGGATAGGTTAGATTTATAAACCACATCTCAGTGGGCCTAATAAATAATTATGGATGTTTTAATGGGAGGGTAACCCCTCTCAACATTTGTAGTGGTGTGGCTCACAAAAGTCAACCATTGACTTAATTTTTAAGCCCAAGGCCCACCATCGAATGGTGCATCTAACTGATGGGGTAAATGGGTCCTTGCTCTTACTCCGGTGGTAGACTCTCAGGAGTTTCAACACCCAGTTGAAGGTCCTTAGTACCCCATAGGTGGCGAAATCCCACTAGGGCTTGAGTGTGTGGTGTGGTGGTGTGTGTGCATGTGTTAAAAAATAAATAAATAAATAAAACTAACTGATGAGGTAGATGTATATAAAGGTACTTGAGTGCATTTATGATTTTAGAAACATATTTAGATGATCTGCATTGATGAGCTTGACAAACTATTTAATGAAATTACATGGACTGCTGAGTTACTTTGTATGCTTTTCTTAGCTTTTTTCTTTTTGCTTTCACGTACCCACCACAGTGGTTACATGAACCCATGACTTTAGTGTTGAAACTCTTGTGAGTTACTTAGTATGCTTTTATCATATCGAGTAAACGCTATTAGGCTCACAATAAATGTATGTTGTTTATCAATGCTATCCAACTCCTTTTAAGGGTTGGGCCCAAAATTAAAGCATATCCAAAGCTCAAGTGGACCACACCACAAAAATAATGGGAATAATGATTTTCTACCGTTGAAACCTTGCTAGGGCCAAGAAAATATTTATTTGTCATCTAAACTATTCATATGATCACTATACATGACTGAAAGGAAAATAAAAATATCAGCTTGATCCAAGACTTTTATAGCCCCCAATAAATTTCAACGGTAGATATTCAATTCATATTGTTTCTTGTGGTAATGTCTATAAATATGCTTTATTTTTGGGCTCAAGCTCTAAAATTATATGTTAAAATTGATAGATGAAGCGTACAAAATAAATTAGTTACAGTGACCCTCATAGAGTTTACTCAGTATGCTAAACTCAGTACGATTTTGCCAAACTTATTTTTTCACGCAGTTTGATGCATCCAGAAATATAATATTCCAAGCATAGACATCATATATGCCAGATACAAGTGTACCTTTGAGTCAATGTACCGGTCTGGCATTGATGAGCGCATTGAACCATCTATAAGAGCCCTCACATCGTACTCACAATGAAAGAGCAAGTTACAAGGAAGCTTACAATGCCAAAAGTGAGAGAAAGCCCTTTTAATACCCTTAAATGCGTCGCCGTAAGGAAGGGGCATGGGGATGTAAATAGCATCAAGCAATTTTCCTCACTTAATTAAAACAGAACAAGTTAGGTTCACATGTTTTGGTTGAGTTTTATATTTTTCTAGACAGTGAAAAATTGATCCAACTTCTAACTAGGGAATGGAAAACCTTAGCAATGAAAATATAATTTTAAACTTTTTTTATTAACTAGGGACATTTACTCAACTCCCCACAAATACTATACCAGCGGTAACAGTCTTCAAAAAAACATAAAAAAAATTAAAGAATGAATCCTGTTTTCCTCACAAACATTATATCAATTGCAAAATTGTTAAGAATATCGTAAAACATTAAAGAATAAATTATCCAAAATAACTAATCCAATACAGCATGACCAAGATAACCACAGACACAATCACATGACCTCCAAGCAACTTTTCTTACATCCAAACAAGCCAAAAATCCTTAACAAGGTTACAAGCTCAAGGGCAGTCTTGTAATTAGCAAACAAGTTAGGGGATAGTTCCATGCTCCTTAGTGACGTAGAACACTACGCAATCGAAGGGGTGGGTGGTAGACAGATGTGTATGAGAGCGAAAGTGGCGCATCCCATTCCGGGAATAGCAAAAAAGCTCCCAACCATTTCATCTATCACTCACGATGACATCCAACTAAAACCGTCTGATCTCAGATATTACTGGCCCCACAAGTGCATCACAGGTTCCCACGTGGCACATGTGTGTGGAATCCTGGATGTCCATTGAGTGGGCAATATGGCGCACCTGTCCTACCCTAAAAATCAGGCCGGACCTACTGATCATGCAAGTAACACGTGTACGTTGTAGGTAGAACTGTACAGCATTTGCTATTATTTTTTTAACTTGCAATATTTTGTATGTGTGGCCCACCTAATATATGGCTCGGCCAGATTTTTGGGGTGAGAATATTCACCATAAAATCCAACCCATGAACGGTCCAGGATCCCCGGCCGATATGGACAGCATCCTCGGGTTACCGGTTGGTATGAGTAGGGCCCATCCTCCAGTGGTCCATGCATTAGTTGTTAAGCTCTTCCTCCGAAAAGATAATCGCAACTCTTTCAGTTTGCAACTTGCTTGGGTTTTGTTCACGTGCATTCTTTGTGGGTTCCACCGTGAAGTGTACGTGGAATCTGCACCGTTCATCTGGTGGGCCTAGCCACGTTAGGCCTAGATAATCTATCCTGACTCATTTCTCAGATGGACCACGCCAAAAGGGAAGAATGGAGGACGTTGGGAGGGGTGACGCACACCATAGAAATTCCAATGGAATTTGGTGTCCATCATGTTTTGTTAATTTTTTATAAACCATCCAAGCCATTCATCAGGTGTGAATCAAGAGGATGAAGGGACAAACAAAAATTCATGCCGTTAAAAAACTGAGGTGGGCCACACCATATGAATATAAAGGTTTTAGGTGCAATTGTGCATTGCTTCTTGCGGTGTGTACCACCTGAATTTTGATTAGGACGATGTGATGAGCAGGAAGCGACGACGCACCTAATGCACTATACAGATTCCGTGTACACAGCACTGGTGGGCCTTCACAGCTTGAAGAAAGTTAGCTTAAAAGGTATGAGATTGATGGCTCAGGGAACGTGGATGAAATCCACCCGTCCATCAGGTGTGCTGCCTTATGTCATCTTGGAACCCAAAAATCAGGTCAATGGACCGTAGGACGTCCCATTAGTTGATGTGGGGTGGTGGTGTCTATAAGCCATCCAAGCCACTCATTTATTGTGCTTCATCAGGACCAAATATCCTATTTCAAAACTCATGTGGGCCACACCAGGTGAATTTAGAGGTGTTAGATATACTATCCCCTATGGTGTGGCCCACCTGAGTTTTGGATCAGTCTTATTTTCAGGATCAAGGCCAAAATCTGATGAACCAGGTGGATCTCTTAGACCATTGGATTTTTATTTTTATCTTTCATTTTTCAACATCCAAAAAAAGTACCCCAATCTGTTGACAGATGGTCCAATAAAGCACAATTTTTTGTTCATAGTACAACAAGTTGGAACAATGATTTAGACATTTTAATGTATAGCCTGTTTGGATTCCTGAAAACAAAAGGAGAGAAAATGATGATTTTCTAAAAATGAAATTTCTAGGAAATGAGGTGGAAATAAAAGGACATTTCTAGTGTTTGTTTTCAAATAAAATGGTCTCAGCTTTTACTTGGTATGTTTGGCTAACATATTTTCTTAAAATTTTAAATTACTTGGCACATGTTTTCTAAACTAGTGATACTTCATGTACTATCTCTTATGGAATCAATTAACAAAAAGCTCCCTTTTGCCTTCTCAAAATTATCAAAACCCCTTGGAATTTCTAACAAATCATGCTCCAGGCATCTCATCACTCTCATGTAAATCAACGGCTTGGATCCAAGAATCTCCAAAAATAAATATGAATAGTCTACTTTCAGTTAAGGTACATCTCCAGGGAACCATTTTGATCATGTGATCATGGCCATTCCATTCCTGGCTTGGCAAATGGACTGTTATAAAAGTAGAGGTAAATGTTTCCTAGATCCGCATCCTCAGATAAAATAGTTCTTTTGATGTGGTCCATGGAAATTGCTCTGAATTAATAGACACTGCTTCCTTAATCTAAAGCAATGGTCTGTTGTGCCCCATTATGGATGGACCATGACCTGTAAGAAAAGTTATAACATTCAATTTTTTGGCCTACGCGTATAGACGGTTAAGATGAGAAATAAAATAGCTTTTCACGTTCAAATGAAAAGTTGCTATTTTTAGTTACAAAGGCCTTTAAATATGGGAGATTTTTAGATGCATGATCCATTCCCCGTGAGACGCAGCAAATGAATGGTCTGGATTTCCTAACCATGGGCCACAGTTGCCAAAACTAAAATCCCGCGTGTACTGCATGCGAGGTCGATATTTCAGTGATCCAAGCCGTTGATCTGATAGATCTCACAGTGGATGAAGATTTTCCAAAAATACCCCAGCATGGACCATTCCAATATTAGAATTTTCCATTTTGACATGGACCGTTAGTGTGTAGTTTATCTTAGCCTTCAGTTCGTTGTCAAAGAATTTGAAGTTTTGAATCTGAAAGATTTGTGGGTATTTTTTGCTTTGGGAATGGCCATCAGATAAGCGGCTCGGATCACCAAGTCATGGACCTCACAGTAAGTAAAACGATATTTCAACACAAATTTCATTTCCTTAATTCGTGTTTCAACATATCCAAACAGTCCTTATATTGGATGTATGCACTCTCAAAGTGATCTTTTAGGTGCTTGCGTATCATCCATCACACTTTATCAGAGTATCTAAGTTTTTTGTTAAAAAATGACTTCCGCGTAAGAGGAATTATTATTTGATGGGTGGGACGTGGCCCCTATTTTTGCGGTCTTAGGGGGTTTTTATATTGACGAGTGGGTCCATGGTTCGGTCATATAGACCACTGGTCTGTTGACCCTCAACTGTCAGCGGAGAATACCCCAAAGTCACGGATTTGGAGAGGCCAGCGAGCATATCATGACCTTTTTCAGATGAATATGGACTGTTGTCTTCTTAGCTGTCCATCCGTGGGTCACACATCAAAAGGTTAAAGTTGTCAACTCAAGGGAGATTTTTTAGGCAAACTCAATTGATAGCGGGAAACAACAGACCTATGGTTTGGATTATGGAACGATGAGCCTCATTGCCAGAATTGAAAGGTGTATACTGTGTAGAGATGCGGGTTCCGCATCGTATCTTCCTCTCCCTTCAAAGACTGATAAATCCAGTGCTCTCCGACGCACGGATTTTGTGTACTTACACCCTTTGTATTGTGCCCATGGCACACGTGTACGATGATCCTTACTGTTAATTCATCTTAAGGCTCTATAATTGACTATGGCCCAGCATTCACTATGCTCGAACGATCCTAACCATGTAAAAGATGTCCTGCAAAAATCACGGATCAGATTAGTGATTTTTGCTAATAATCTTTAAACTTTTATGAAGGCTCGGTCGTTGTGACCTGGTCATGATTGACCCAATAAATGAAAGGTCTGGATCATCACACGTACAAGCAAGTGTACAATTAAAGGAGCAAGAAGAGAATAAAAGAGCCAAGGTCACATGTCATGTATCTATAGTGTATAGACTAATGATCTTGTACAAATATGAAATATACACACGTCTAGCATGCTAGCCTCTATCCAGCACACAATACATGGCCCACCTCTCAGATGGACAACAGTAACCCGAAAATCATGCAGCTTGGATCTTCTTAATGGTCAAATAATAATGGGCTACTTAAAATAAGGAAGAAAATGCATAGGAAACTCTGGGGTACATGTTCTAGGTGGTCATTTCTTCATACTTTATGTGTACCGTTTATACTTTAATAATATGTCCTAATTCACGTTGAGAAGAAGATTGGAAAATGAGGACCTTGTTAGGTAATGTGTCACTGGTAGAAAAATTCCTCAACTAAAAAGGTAATTTTTCATTCTTTTCTTGTATGTATTTTCTTTGTATATATTAAATCCTTCCATGGTTGCTTATTTTATAAAATTTCGAAGTATAGCTATTTTAAAATCATCCATTCATTCTGAAGAAGCCAATTCCAAGCATTTTTATATGCAACCGGTTTTCCCTACTGTTAAAAAAGAGAGCGTGCAATTTCATACATTAAAGGGAGGCAGGCATTTCAACCGTTATATGGAAAGAAGCCCTATGCTTACACGTTTCAACGTTATATACACAAACATATAATTCCAAAGTTTCGTTTGGATGACTATAAATGGTTTAAGTAATTAAATAATTTACATATGTAAATCTTTTATCGCTTTTCCTATTTAGCTGTAAGCTATAAATAATTGTATATGTTTAGATAACTTATAAATTATTTAAGTTCTTTAAATGAAGATCCAATCTTCAATGAAAAACTTATAAATAAAACTATAGCTTTTTGTCTATAAATTAAATGAAGCTGAAAGCTGTAAAATGATTTATAGTTTGTAAATCATTTTTTTTAATTTTTTTTGTTAGCTTGTTAGTACACCCACTGTCAGATCACACTTCACTGTTAGCCACCCCCACCAGGAATCGATGCCAGGACGTTTGTAAATTATTTACTTGTAAATCATTTATAATTAATTATAGGCATATAAATGAACCCTAACTCAGTAATTTATTGAAATGCTTAGCTTGCAATGAAGAGAAATGCCCCACTTCTTTTAGAACATCATGAATCATAGAACACATTTTTTCAACCACTACATAAAAAGAGTATGACTTTGATAATTCAGTTCATCTTTGATTTAACCTTATTTTTTATATCCATGGTTGGAATGGTTGTAATTGCCTAATAAAAGTAATTCTTTAAAATCATAAGCTTTGGGCTATGACAAATAGATTGGTATGGACCTATGTTTCTGTAAACAATCTTGATAGTCCATGTTAAAGCTCATTAATCAAATGGTAAATATATGTAAGATGGGTGTGATTTTTGCATAGTAGCTTATGAAATGTGCCTTGGGCCTAATGAACGGTTTGGATTTGTAGATTGAGCTATCTAAATATTCCAATGAAATTAGGAGCACTTAACTTATTATGCTCTAAGAGCACTATTAACTTGTAGTGCGCTGAGAGTACTTGTCTACTTAAGTATTTTTCTATACGGAACTGTTATGGCTGCTTCCGAGTGCTGGATAGTTAGGTACATAGAATTAGTACACGTGGCATAATTAACTTAAATTATACAATAAGGGGACCCACTACCGCTATTTTATGGCCCAAAAGTCAGATTAATACTTTTCATTTTGTAACCGTCCAATAAAAGTCCACCAGTTGAAAAGACATGCACTGTGATGATCATTGGTCAGTAAGATTCTTCCAACGCTGACCATGAGATTTCAGATGAACGGTCTGGATCATCACACGGAGGGGAGGGTTTGGCGAGCCGATAGTGGGAGAAATGATAGGATTTGAACACATCCATTACGGAAACTTCAGTGGGTGGAGATTGTGACATTATGTCCAAGGTCGGCCATTGATGTGAAGTGGGCCCATCACTTCAACTGGGGCCCACTTTCCATCACTACGGTTCTTGATTGAGTTTGCTCCCCACCGTATCATTTCCCTCCATCCAAATATTGCGATTTATGAGGCATTCGGTATCACGCGAAATCATGCCCATAGAATCCCTTCTCAGGCATGAGGTTTGCTGGGCCCACCAACACCTACACCTCCACACGCTGCCACACGTGCCAATCAAGTACTCGTGCATTCTCGGACAGTTCAACTCCCAAATAGGTCACCCATGGACGGTAACACCATATGTCAAGAGAACTTGCAAGTTTTATAACGGTACATTAATGTCTTACCTAAAAATCGGACGGCTAAAATTTTTCCCAACCAATATGCACGGTGGGTCCCATCTGGTACACGGATCAGATCTACCAACACATGATCAGATTCTCCCATGGGGCTAGCAAACCTCTTCAAGTAGAGCTCTTTTGACACAAGGTGGACACCTGAACCGTGGTTCCAATCAATCTGGACTGTTCATAGGGATTAACAAAATACGGATCAAATGGCTAGGATTGTCTCATCAAAGTGATGGTTTGGAGCGTACACAGTCCACGATTGGATCCACCAAATGAATGGATTAAATTGATGATTGAGCTGTTTTTTTTTTTTTTTTCAAGCTACGTATCAAAAGGTTAAAATCACTTTATCGGTCTGGATTTTGTTTGGTGGTCTATCAACAGTGGATATAACAGAATGAACGGTAAAGATGAATGGAATAAACTTTTCATGTCTCCAAATAAAGCTCACAGTGTTAAGACATAACCATAGAAAATGATGGACAATGAACCTAAAAGATCCGATTCATGTGTCAGGATCATAGTAGTTGGACCGGCCTTTTTGAAGTGTCACAATCAAGATGGTGGGGCGACCTTTTTGAACGGATCCGATGACATGGAAACGTGAAAGTGGCCCCCAAGCTTAAGAGCTGTGGAATAAGTTTATTGAGCAATGCTTTAATGCTCTCAAAGCACGCTTTAGTTACAGTGCTCCCAGTAACATTGGGACACTTAGACAGTCCAATTCAATGATCTATACCGTTCATTATGTCCAACACACATTTGATTTGATACCATTTAAACTTCACACAAACCCAACAAATATTAACCATTGGTCAATGGCCTTTAATATGGACAGTCAAGATTGTTTACAAAAAAAAGGTCCAATCAATAATTTGATCCATCTGTTTGTTAGGTCCCATCTTGGATTGCTTATGATTCTAAAGAATAACTTTTGTTAGATAATCCTAGCCATTCCATCCATAGCTTGGAAAAAGGATGGCTAAAGAAAATAATCTCAAATCAAGATAGATTAGAACATCTGATCAGTATAATTTTTACACGGTAGCTCATGAAATTAGCTCTAGAACTAATAGACAGTTCAGATTGATTGATTGGACTGTCCAAGTGGACCGATGCAAGTTGGAGATTTATAACATATAGTGTTTTGAGAGTACCGGAACATTCCTAAGTTTATCATACAAACGCGACAGGTGATTAGTTTACAGCATATATAACGTACCGTCATTTGCGGAATCGAGGGGCTTTTGAATCCACCTCAGCAGCTTCATCCCGTGATAGACGTCAGCTTCTCCTGGTTCACGTTCACACAGCGACGTATAAACAAAACAAAACACGTCAGTCATACCAAAACGCAGTTGGTGGGTCCCACCCCTTCATAAGTACCGGATAGTGCTCCATGTGAACCATCCCTCACTTCCCTACACGCGCCACCTCCACTGATTACTTACTACAAACCGCTACGGTGCATTGCGTGACATTCTTAAATTGTAGCTCGCACTGAGTATGCACTGTGAGATCAGCCCACTTGGGTTGCCGTTAGGCAAAGCACATAGAAATGGGATGATGATAGCCGCTGGATCAATGGCCTGTAAACATAGTGCAGATAGATGGCCATTAGAAAGGCTACCGTTCTCAATAGGCAAAAGATTTTAATGAAATGGTCAGGATCGTCCCATATAATTGGCCTATGATATTCACATCAGCCCCATTCGCTGATGGTGTGGACGTTGGACCTTGTTAATGGTATAGATCGAGTCAATATTAGCGACGATGTAACTGATAGGATTGGTGAAGTTTTCGATCGATCAGACTGGCTAATTGATATTCCGTAATTGGAATGTGTCTAAATAAGATGTGGTCCACCCATCAGACGGTCTGGATCCACTACTAAAGTCCATAATTTGATGGTTTAGAGACCTGTTACAGTCAACTTAATTCACTCGACTTACACTGGATCTTAGAAGGATATTTGTCTTGTGCTGCGGCTCTGCTCGCATTCGCTCCAATCCCGAGAAGAGGAATTCCGCCGCGTGATTTGGGTCGGTATGGGGGAGCCTGCCAACCACCAGGTGGGTGAAACTTTAATTTGATCCAAACCGTTCATCAGGTTCTATGCTTCACATTCCCTTAAAATTTCATAAATCATGACGATCCAAAATCAGGTAGGCCACACCATACGGAACATTTGGGTTTGAACGCTTTGCGTAGGGCCATCGTGGTGTGTATTTCATCCAATCCGTTGATCTAACTTGTCACATCTGGATGAAAGTATTCCCTAAATTCGCGTTATTAAAAAACCAAGGTGATGCATAACACGTGAATTTAGATTTTAAGGATAATTCCCTATGGGATGGCCCACATGATTGTTAAATCATCTGATTTTTGGGTTCAACACTTAAAAAGAGGTTTTATACCTGATGGACGGAATAGATCCTCTGCACGTAAAGTATTTGTCCTCAGGCAAGCGGTAGGATTTCTCCCGGCAAACATACGCAAGTCACGCAGGAGTTTTCGTGACAGAATCATCGACAGGAGGAAATGCACAGTGTCTGAGGCTTCTGTTTTTCCAACTGCAGGCCATGGTTTAGTAATCATGACCGTTGATTATTTAGTCCCTATTTTGGATGGACCATTCTCTAAAAATTTTCGTTGATTGGACAATCTTAACCTCTTCGTGAAATGAAATGAAAAGAAAAGATGGTCCACCTTTGCCTAAAAAACGCGTAGATGTACAGTGGGGCAAACATATGAATGGCCAGGATTACATGAAAAGGAACCCGCTTGTATAAACAGACTCTCGAGGATACTCATATGTTAATTTTGCACAATTTAAAAAATGGTGGTGTCTCAATCGTCACCATGTGGTAATGACGTACAGATATCTACACCATCCAAATTGTAGATCCCACTGTGGATGGATCATATGTATAAAATCGCACTGATCAAGAAATCCTAACTGTCCAATGATTATCAAATGGATAGTTGTGATTAAAATATAGAAGGATTAGAATGTTAGTATTATCTTATCTACTTATTCTCCATCCACAGTCGTGTCATCGATTTGGACAGTCTGGATTGCCTCAGAACTATGACATGTGTATGGCTGCAAAGTCTCCACCATTTTCTCAATGATGCGTGATTAACACGGGAGCCTCTCACTATGATTCCTCCCTCTCTCTCTCTCTCTCTCACTTTCTCTCTCTACACGGACGGACGTAGATTTTCGATCCGTCAATAGACATCGGCAGCTTTTCTGCATTTGGATCTTTGTCGGTTTTGACGCATCCAAAAAGGAAACCTAAAACATCATTTGATTCGATCCCTTAAATCATTACTATCACTAATTACAGTGAAAACTCCTTTCGCCTCTCTAAATTCTCAGGGGTTTTGCGTGGGGCCCACCATAGTGTGTATGGCATCCAACCTGTCCAGCACCGTGAACCTGGACGCCCCAAGGAATCAGGCCCATCCAATCATCGTGTGGGTCACACCACCCGGAAGTTTTATAGCGGTCGTCCATAATTTAATATGGTTGATGTGGATATGATGCGGATTGTGTATGAGGCGCTCACCACCGTTTACTGTGGTGTGAGGACTGTGGGGCCACCTTGATGTATGTGTTAGATCCGCGCTATATATCCCTTTCTCCCGCTTATTTTAGAACATGAGATCAAATTTTAAGCATACCCAAATCTCAAGTGGACCACACCACATAAAACAATAAGAAAAATGATGTTAACAGTTGAAACCTTTATGGGCTTACGGTGATATCTATTTGTCATCCAACCTGTTCATAAGGTCACTTTTGCCAAGGTCAAGGGAAAGCATTACCACTATTTTTTGTGGTGTGGTCCATTTGAGCTTTGGGTATATTTCAAAATTAGGCTCATGTTCTAAAATGAGCTCCAAGAACAGATGGATGCGTGGATAAAAAAACTTACATCAGAGTGGAGCTGATGGAGTTTTCACACACCCTTGAAGAGTTGTGAGGGCCTTGCTACACTATCCGCAACTGCCAGGAAAACGTCCGTTTTGGGGCATTTAATTAGATATTGACATACGATAACTCGATTCATCCAACTCATTCAAAACCGACTTGTTCTGGACTAAGTTGGTGAGTCAATCAAACTAATTAGACTCCGTTCAATTTGAACTCAAACCAAGTTAAGTTCAGGTGACCTAGTAATTTGATTCAATTCAACTTGATGTGAAATCCAACTCAGTATTAACTCAACTCGGTTCAAAACCTGATTCCTGTGGATAATAATAATAATAATAATAATAATAATAATACTCATATTTGATGTTTCAAATATGAGATGCAGTGTAGCTTTTGAAAAGGCTACAATCCAGGCAGTTGCATTTAGGTTTTGAATTGTTATTCCAGCCAATGGATGCCTGTCCAGCCTGACCTATACATGTGACTAGGATGGACTTGGTTCGGATTAATCCCACACAGACCTGAAATTGGATCTGGTCAAGCACGCTGGACTGTTCATCGAGTCGGTCTAGCTCGGATCAAGTCTATTTCAAAACCGAATTGAACTGGGTCACCCCTAACTTATCCAACTCAACTCGAAGCACAACTATACATTCGATTATCATTGAGTTGGATGGCATTTCCACTGGTGGGCCCACACATGAGGAAGTGTATAAGCAGGTAACTAACTACTTTATTCTGCAAAGTCTTGCAGGGTAACCGACTTGAATTAATTAACTACAAACAGGAGCCGTTCATCCGGATTTAAATGCTGCAATTTCTAACACTGTCCATTTATCAAAACTCTAAAGTAAGGGTGTTAAAAAAATCGAACGCGGATTGCATACCGACACTGCCAGGTCGCTACTGGACGGTGCTCTGTGGGCTCCACAATGATGTGTGTATTTTATCCACGCCGTTCATATATTTTGGTTCATTATTTTAAAATATGAGCCCAAAAATAAGGAGGATCAAACTCTCAGATGGACCACACCACTGGAAAAAAAAGTATTAATTGAATGCCCATCATTAAAAACTCCCTAGGACCCATTGTAATATTTATTTAGCATCCAACCTGTTGATTAAATCACAAAGACATAGACGAAGGGAAAACACAAATATCATCTTGATGAAAAACTTTTGTGCCCCAAGAAGTTTTTAACGTAGCCATTCAATCACCATTATTTTCCTATGGTGTGGTCCACTTGAGAATTTGATCTACCTCATTTTTGGAATCATGCCCTAAAATGAGCTGGAAAAATGGATGGACGGCGTGGATAGAAAAGCACATACATCATTGTGGGGCCCACAGCGCAACGTCCAGTATCGAGTAAGTAATCCACGTGTTTCGACTGGGCTTTTATTTCATGGGTGGTGACCGGTGAGAGAGTTATTTTTCAGGTAACTTTCATGTAATTATCTTTTCTCATTTTTTATAATTAATATTAAATCAATCTAATAAATATTATATAATAAAGGAAAATGCTTTTAAATGGGGAGGGAGTAGAAAAAAAAAAGGTGGAGTTTTGGTTGGTGATAGAGTAATGACATTTGTAACAGACTTCATGAAATCTGGAGCTTAATACGCTGAAATTCGGTAGTGTTTTTGTTCTCTACTTCTTTCTTGAAAGATGTGAAGTTGGAAAGCAGCTTCTGTAATCTGATTTTTGTTTTCTTTTTTCATTTTTCTTTTTTTTTTTTTTCATTTTCTTTTGTTTCTGATCTTGTTCTCTGAATTGGGATTCATGTATCTTTCCTAGTCCTTACTCCTACGTACTGAAAAGATCCACCTTTTGCACTTTTGTTAATGCGGAGTGGTGGTGGGACTCAGTTCAAGGCTTCAAGCACATTAAATGAGCTATCGCCATTTTGGTGATTGAGTTCTTACTCCTCTTCTCTGCTTGGAAATACAGGCAAAAACCTCAAGTAAATTATCTGAGGTGAGAGAGAGTGTGTATGTGTGTTTTTGAAATCTGGGTGGGGTTTATTTTTTATTTTTTTTATAGTGGGTTTATAGATCTGGTTTGAAGGAATTGCTGGCATATCTATCCTAAAATGCTCATTTCTTCTTTCCCCTGTTTCTTCAGATGGAATAAGCTATTTGGGTCTTTTTTATTTTTGTTTTTCAGACTTCTTGAGATACCCTTCTTCTTGTTTCCCCTGTTTCTTCAGTTGGAATTAGCTCTCTCTCTCTCTCTCTCTCTCTCTCTCTCTCTCTCTCTCTCTCTTTCCAGGTTTTCCTGAAATATCATTTTCTTCTTTCTCTTGTTTCTTGGGAGAGGATAAGCTTCCTGGATGCTTTTCTTTTATTTATTTTTTAATTTGGGTTTTGAATTTGTTTATTGGACAATTGCAGGTCGGAGAATGCCGCAGCCGCTTCACCGCGGTTTATCTGGCGGACGGTTCGCCGAGAGTAGCCGCAATTCCTGGAATGATTCTCAGATGAAAGATAGAACAGAGAAGGAAGATGTGGATAGGAATCGTTCGCCTGGTCGGCATACCCACCTGTCATTGCGCTTCCTCACTAGTATTGTTTTCCCTGACAATCATTCTTCAAAATCGAGCTCGGCTGTTAATGGCTTTGGATCAGACCCGGCGTACTCTGGAGCTTCAAGAGCTCGGCAAAGCTTCGCCTTGTCATTTCTCAAATTCAGTCTGGTTCTGATAATGGTGTTTGCTCTTATCGGGTCCGTTTGGTGGATGATCTTCATCTCAACGTCATCGAGAGGTAACGTCATTCGGGGTTATAGACGACTCCAAGAACAGCTGATCACAGACCTCGCTGATGTTGGAGTGCTCTCGCTCGGCCTGGCGAAGTTGAAAGAGGTGGAGTCATGCCCTCAGGAGTATGAGAATTATGTCCCATGCTTCAACGTCTCTGAAACTGTGGATTTGGGTTATTCCGATGGGAGCGAGTATGATCGGCAGTGCCCTCGTGGATCCACCCGAGGTTGCTTGGTCCTCCCACCAAAGAATTACAAAATTCCTCTCCGGTGGCCGACCGGGAGGGATGTCATTTGGATAGCCAATGTGAAGATCACTGCCCAAGAAATCCTTTCCTCCGGAATCGTGACCAAGAGGTTGGTGCTGATCTTCTCCCTCCTTTAACCAATTCTCCAATTGCTGATTTCCAATTAACTGTATTTGACATTGCCGCTCTTTATGGTTACAGAATGATGATGTTAGATGAAGATCAGATGTCCTTCCATTCAGACTCTGGAATTGTTGCTGGAGTTGAAGACTATTCCCATCAAATAGCGGAAATGATCGGGCTGCGAAACGAATATAATTTCAACCAGGCTGGTGTGAGTACTACGCGCTTGTTATTAGAGCTTACTCTTTTCTTTTTTTTCTCTCTTGCTGGTGAGCCCACATTAATCTGTCAGATGAAAAACCAATACATTTAACGGTGCATTTGGTTGCACCAAATTTAATAAAATTTCAGTATATTTGGGCAAACCAAATGCCCCCTAGCTGAATATCAGTTGCGAGGTTACATTTACTGCACTTGATAAATTCCAACTAGCTCTTGTAGTATTGATGGCCGCATGATTCCTTTAACAATGATAAAAACCTTTGTTGAGTATGAAATTGGCATGGCCACTTGTTGAATCTTTGGAATATATGCATTTTTTTTAAAATGCCATTCCCAACTATTTATCCGGACGAAACCTGAGCTTTCTAAAATCAAATAGTCTTAATTGATTCGGTCTGTTCATTGTTATACTTGTTAGTTCTAATGAATTGGTCCTGGTAATGAGCAATATGGTGCTTTGGAATGGTATGCGGATTGGAAGGGCATCCTGGCATGTTAGTGGGACCATATTTGCTTTTGCTGTTGAGTTATATGTTTCTTTGATATCTTGGGGCGGGTTCAGTTTTTTATCTTGGTTCGAAATAATTCAATTCCCTGAAATCTAAACATGGCCACTGCAACAACAGCGCAATATTTCAGTTGCTACCATTTTGCTTTGATTTCTTCGTGGACTGCTAAAATGCTTTTCGCCACAGGTTGTGCAAATGGGTGAAGCGGGCCCCTTTCATATGGAAGTGTCTTGCAAACTTCAAGTGGCTTTCTTCATGTTTGATGCCACTGCATTTTTTTTTTCATGATGGAACTTATACATATATTTATGCGTGCATGTAATATATAGATCAATTCTGGAATTTGGAACAACGTTCCTGAAGAAATGGGCTTAGGTAGACACAATTGAAGTGCTGCACATGTCATAGTAGATAGTACTGATTCAAAGTGTCTAGCACATGAATGGTGGGCCTTCATTTGAAAGCCTTGACAGGAGATGAAATTTGTGACTCGGAAAGTTTTTTCAGGATTTCATTGAAGCAGAGTCTCCCATACCTTTTTTTTTTATGCTATCCATCCATACCTTTTTTCTAAAAAAAAATAAAAAATAAAAATTTAACTCATGGTCTTAGAATAGTATCATTGAACGTGTTCTTTTAATGTTTTGATACAACTACAGAGCACACGGAAGGTAACTTGAATAAATAACTGCATGGATATAAGCATTGCACTAGTGTAAACGTAAAATAGGAGCAATTTAATCAGGTCAGACTCGCATTGAAGTTGTATAGCATCTTGACAAAGACTTGACTTCGGACATCACTCTTGCTTGGGGTGTTTGGTTGCACCGAATTAGAGTAATTCATGAAATTTCATGATATTTGGTGCAACCAAACATACCCTTAGTCAAATTTGGTAACTTGGATGCAAAATAATAATAATAATAATAATAATAATAATAATAAATAAATAAATAAACAAACAAATAAAAAAATTGCAAACTTTTTGCAAGCTATCAGTGTCTGAGTTGTATTTTTCAATCATTCCCCACATTATGATCCACTCAACTAATTTTATCCATTTGGAAGGTGGAAATGCTCATATTTTTTTCTTCTTCTTAATTTTGCAGATTAGAACTGTCTTAGATATAGGATGTGGCTATGGAAGTTTTGGAGCTCACCTCTTTTCAAAGCAGATATTGACAATGTGTATCGCAAATTATGAGGTATCGGGCAGCCAAGTTCAACTAACTCTTGAAAGAGGCCTTCCTGCAATGATTGGTTCCTTTGCATCAAAACAATTGCCATATCCATCTCTTTCCTTTGATATGTTGCATTGTGCACAATGTGGAGTCGACTGGGAGCAGAAAGGTATATATATATATATACACACACATTTTCGTGTTTACCTTTTCTGTCCCATGTTTGGACTGGTAGTGGCTAGTGAAAGTTATAGGCAATGCCTTTATGAAATATAAGTTTGTTAGGCTTCTCCATTTTTAGAGAGATTTGTTGATTATTTTACCTAATTTGCACATGATAATGAACTTATTATTAGTATATAGAGTCACAAAGAGGGGTGCTACAACTCGGGCGTGTTGGGCCAGGTTAAGGGTCCACCTGAGCCTTACCCGACCTCAAGAGGACCCAAGCTGCAACACGACCCAACCCGAAGTCCTCTATACTCAACCCCAAATTGACTGAACCTAAGAGTGGAATGGAAGGTGCTTCTGAAATTCAAGCCACGTTCCAGGTTGGGTGATTTTGAGGGTGATGGGTTTTGTTAGCAATTGGGTGTCATGTTTGGTAGATGATTGTAATTTTCTGTTGTAAATTTTGGGATGCTTGTTTTTTTTCCCCCCTCCTTTGCTAGTATTTTTTGCCTTGTCGGTGCTTTTTTCTTCTTCTAATAAAATTCCTGTTACCTTTCAAAAAAAGAAAAGAAGAAAAAAAGACTGAACCCAACCTGACCTAACTCATCCCTACTCAAGTACATAGGATTATTCTCAACTCAACCTAAATTTGCTCAACCCAAACCCAACCTGATTTCCAAAAGGGGTCAGAGTTTTCCACCCTAACTCGACTCAAGTTCCCTGACAACCTCACCAGAACTTGGATTGGGGTTAGTCGGGTCTGATTGACCTGAACCATGTTGCAACCCGAGTCACAAACAGAATATTCAATGGGGCACATAAAAAATAAATGATTTTTTTTTTTTTTCCTTCTTTTCTCAAAATCTCCCCTTTCCCTTTTTCTTGTTAATTATGAGATGCGTTTTTAAATAGGGAATTTTATAACAAACTACCCACTTAACATATGATTTACATTCCGGTACCTTTTTTGAAAAGGTTTTTGATAAGCTACCCCATTAAGAAATTTAATGGAAGATGGGGTTTGGTTGTGAGAGCAAAGGGATCGACAGCTTGGGTGAGCTTTGCCTTGTTGTTTAAGTGAAATCCACCATGACAACTAGCTGTGTCACCCTATGCAGGCCTAGGGCCCAAAAATGAGCCCCATCTGTGATCCAGGTAGACCACATGACTTTTAACAGTGTATAAGGAAACCCTCACCCTCCAAATTGTTTCCCTTGATATTGCCTACCTGAATCACGGATGGGCCTGATGTTTGGGCCGCATGCCTAAATTTTGGTGTGGCATCTCATGGTTGAAGTGGATTTCATCTAATCATAGCAGTGGGTCCTATAAAAATTAAGTGTGGACATCTCTCACCCAACTGTTTCCTTTGGTGTGGCTAGCATGAATCACAAATCAACCTGATTTTTGGCCTTGGGCCTAACGTGTGGTTACACATCTAATGGTCAAAGTGAATTTCACACACACACACACACACACACGTCATTGCAGTCCCCCTAAACAATCAAGGGTGGTACCCCTCTCTCAACTATATATATATATATATATATATATATATATATATATATATATATATATATATATATATATATATATATATATATAAAGGGAAATTTATAGGATGCCAACCGTTGATTTGTTATAGGTCCACTGTGATGTGTATCTGAAATCCACTCTGACCATCAGATGTGTAATCCCATATTCGGCCTAGGGCTTAAACATCAGGCTGACCTTTGGTTTAGGTGGGCCACACCAAAGGAAGCGGTTGGGAGAGAGACGTCCACCTTGGATTTTTATAGGGCCCTTTGTGATGATTATATGTAATCCACTCCAACCATTAGATGCCACAACAAAATTTAGGCCCACAGCCCAAACAACATGCCCATCCATGATTCGAATGGGCTGCACCAAGGGAAATAGTTTGGACGGTGAGGGTTGCCCTGTACACTATTTCCAATCATGTGTTCGCCTAAATCTCGGATGGAGCTGATTTTTGGGCCCTAGGCCTGACATGGGTTGAAGCACCTCGTTGTCGGGGTGGATTTCACATAAACATCATGCTAGGGCTCATCTGAGCTGTCAACCCCTTTGCTTGCATTGCTGAACCCCAACTTCCATTAATTTTCTTAACATATAGGTACTCTAATGATAATTACTTAAATTAATGGGGTAGCTTATTGAAAACCTTTTTGGAGAAAGGTACCAGAATGTAAATTATGTATTAAGTAGGTAGGTGGGTGTGTGTGTGTGTGTGTGTGTGTGTGTGTGTGTGTGTGTTTGTAAAATTCCCTTTTAATTAAGGGCCTGTTTGGATACCACCAAATAAGTTACTTTTTCTGCTTACAGCAGTAGATAAGTAAGTTTGGTTTAAGATCAATTATAAGTAACTTTTATACTTAAAGACTTAAAGTTACTTAATCACTTCAGCTTAATAAGTGGAAACCAAGATAAGCTACTTGAGGCAAAAGTAGCTTATCTTAAGTAACTTACGATCCAAACACCCCCTAAAGAAGATCATGACTGAATTGTCAGGCACCAGAAGCCTTATCCGAGAGTCATCATTTAGATGTACTTTTCAAACATGTCTTTATTGGTTTGATGCTTGCCACATGAACTGAACTTCCTTCAATTGAAGGCCTATGTTGCGCATGATCAATTGCTATATTTTCTGTTTCTGTTAACTTAGGTCATTTCATGGAAATTGTAGATTTGGAAATGTGGGGTTTACTTGTTTTATTACATGAATGCAGATGGTATTTTCTTGGTTGAAGTTGATAGAGTTTTGAGGCCTGGTGGTTACTTTGTCTGGAGTTCACCGCTAACAAACACTCAGAGGTCACTGCGTGACAAGGAGAAACAAAAGAAATGGACGTTTGTTCGAGGTTTTGCAGAAAATCTCTGCTGGGAGATGTTATCACAGCAAGATGAAACTGTTGTCTGGAAAAAAACCAGTAAAAGAGACTGTTATGATTCTCGGTGAGGCAACCATCACAAGTCTACCATTCAGTTGTAACATGTGATTTTTCTTTCATAATCATATAATAGAAAATAAAAATGCCTTCTGTAACCCCCCCTCGTTATGTGATGAAAATGAGAGGTCCTGATTTACCATAACACACTGCATGCTTTTTTAGGACATCTGGAGCTGGCCCTTCTGTTTGCAGCAAGGGCCATGATATTGAATCTCCATACTACCGGCCTTTGGAAGCTTGCATTGGGGGAACACGGAGCCATCGATGGATACCTATTGAAGAAAGAACAACCTGGCCTTCTCGGGTTAATTTGAACTCAACAGAACTTGAAATACACGGTAACATTTCATTCCACAGAACTAGGGGAAATTTCTACAGGCTGCAACTTGGGTTCAAGTCAACCCAAACCTAATTGACCTAACCTGATTTTGGGTCAGGTTATCAAGGTCATCTGGTTGGGTTTGGGTTGGAAAACGCCAATTCGATTTGAATTCGGATTGGGTTTGGGTTGAGCAAATTCGGGTCGGGTTAGGTTGAAACATGCCCATTTCGTTCTTGCTAATGAATGTCTTTCTGCTTCATCAGATGTGCATTCAGAAGACTTTGCAGAGGATGCCACAAAGTGGAACTCCATCATCCGCAATTATTGGTCTCTTCTCTCGCCTCTGATATTCTCAGACCACCCTAAAAGGCCCGGTGATGAGGATCCATCCCCACCTTTCAACATGATCAGAAATGTACTGGACATGAATGCGCAATTTGGTGGCTTTAATGCTGCTCTATTGGATTCTGGGAAAACTGTCTGGGTTATGAATGTGGTCCCCACAAGTGGTCCCAACTACCTCCCTCTAATTCTCGATAGGGGATTTGTCGGTGTTCTACATGACTGGTATGTACGTGAACTGATTTCATCATACATTAGTCGCAAGCCAAGCAAAATTATGTTGGATGACACGACTTGAATGCCACTATAACTTCTGCAAATATATTTCTTTTATTCCTTCTGATTCTTAACCGCCCCCCTACATTTTGTTCCTTGCTCTCACCCAATCACGGTCTCATCCATCTTATCCTTTAAATCACCGTTCAGGAACCGTTTAGACTTCATTGAACCAACCAACCAAGCACTAAAAAAGTCAATGGCTGTTACGAGTAGTTAGCAGCATTCACCTTGCAGCCTTCCTCCAGTAATGAAACCTGTCTTACAGGAATTCCGCAGATCCGTTTTCTTCGTGCCTTCATGGTACAGAAATTCTTCCCATCAAGATTCAAAGTATTGTCCCAAACCAGTATGTATTAACTGTTACACACCAGTATCGCCTGTGAACGATACAGCTGTATCAGCCTGAAACAGCCAAATACGGGTGATACAGGGCTGTATATGAAACCCAATACACTGATTTAAAACCTTGCTTCCAATTCTATTTGCTGCTTCTCTTTCCACTTTAAAGATTTATTTTATTATGTTAGATCATGGGAAACTTTTCTATCACATGGACCTGGCCCTTCTTGGAAGCAACTTTCCTTTATTGTTTAGGGTGCTTTTGGTTGCATCAATATCATGAAAATTTCATATTTGGTGCAACCAAATGCACCCTTAGAGAAATTGAAGTTTCTTCCTATTTCCTTATCTTTTTCCTTTGTTGAATGGTTTTGAATAATTTTTACATCCTTTACTCAGGTGTGAGGCATTTCCAACATATCCTAGAACTTATGATATGGTGCATGCCCAAGGATTATTGTCACTTGAAGATGGTCAGCAGCGCAGGTGTAACATGCTCGATTTATTCTTGGAGATGGATCGCATCCTTCGGCCAGAGGTACCCTATATACCTTTTGTCTCTCTTGTGTTTTATTCTAGTATCAGGTGGTTCTCTCATTCCTCTTGTTGCTAAAATTCAATCACTGTTTCCGGAGTAGCTCAGTTAATTATTCATAGCCATAGGCATTGTTAGGTCACTTAGTTTGATTGAAAGAGGGAAATAATGAAATTGCATTGGCGTATCTTAGAATACATAATCACGTTGCAGTCGCAGTATGTTTAACCCCAGCCTGAAAGTGGCATTTGCAATTTGGAGCCTAGTCCTCGATATGAATGCTTAAGTAATTGCAATTTGGCGATATTTACTATATTGATAAAGAATGCGTTTTTGGCTGCACCAAATTTCATGATCAATCAGTCTAATCTGATGCAAAACATGATGTAATTTCATGATATTTGGTGCAACCAAACACACCGAAAATTTAAAAAAGAGAAGAAAAGGAAAGGGAACATCCAATTACTTATTGATCCATTCAATATTTTGTTTGCATCTCGATGGAAGCATATGATACACTTGATGCGCGAAGTTAATATTTTCAATATTTGAACACCGACTGAGATAAAATTCATATTCTAAAGTAGCTGGATGAGTCAGATCCTTGCATTTTGAAAATGATTATTTGTCCCTAAGATAGAATTATCTGAACTTGTCAAACTGATCCACGTTACTATGTTTGAGGCATTTTTGCACATTGCCATTTACCCAGAATTAGGAAGCAGCTTGCAGAGACCTGAAGTGCAAACACAAGAAAATGAAATTGAGCTTGTTATTCTGATGTCATGCTACATTTTACTGTCATTTGTGTTTAAAGTCATGAACAATGACCAATGTGCAGGGTTGGGTCATCCTACACGATTCGGCTTCTGTAATCGAAACGGCCAGAGCTCTTGTGTCCCAGCTGAGATGGGATGCACGTGTGGTGGAGATGGAGAGCAATAGTGATGAGAGACTCCTAATCTGCCAGAAGCCCTTCATCAAGAAACAACAGAAATAAAACACAGTTTTACCAAATCCCGAGAAGGTATATAGTATTCATTAAATTTCTGGATTGTAGTTATTTGTCATAAAGATCCGCCAAGGGAGATATTAGAATTTACAAAAAAAAAAAAAAAAAGAAAAAAAAAAAAGAAGAAGAAGAAGAAGAAGAAAAGAAAAGAAAAAAGAAGCAAAGCAAAACAAAGAAAAGAAAAGAAAAGAAGAAGATTGAGGTGGACACAACCACGAACACCTATGGAACCGCAAGGCGTCCATAGGGCCATTGTAATTACCCAAATGCAGGGATTAGATTATAGGGTGGTACGTAATTTTCCATGTCTTGTCAGTATAAGAATACAACAGTGCAGACGGCAAAAGCCGGTGGATTGCTGGATAAAACAAATGATGTTCCTGTACATCGCATGCAGGCTACTTCATTTATTTTTCTGTTATTCTTCAACTTCTCTTTGGTATTTCTATTATGTAGATTGATATGTTCATGGCAATAAACTCTACATGTTTTAGGTTCACAAAATCCAACTTCGCCAAAAGCTCTTTCTATTTTAGATTTTGGATGGTTGTAAGAATGGTGAAACTTCAGTGTGGTGATTTTGAACCATTAGATAATGACAATATTCTGTTGGGGGAATTACAGAAGCCTCACTGTGGATTGGACTGTCTGAAAATCTCTGAGTTTGTAAGGTTCTAACCCATCCATCAGTGGCCCAAAAATGGAGAGTTAGGAACAAGACACCAATGATCCACATTTGATCTAGACAACTCCACAGATCGAATGGGGTTAGGATTTTCAGCCTGGGGAGATTTCATGTTACCCCATTGAAATTGCACCCATTAGATCAATGGTCTTGATCACAACCATGGGCCCACATGTATGTAATGGAGGGCTCATCAAGTTGGCCATTTGCTATGGATCCTGAATCATGACCCAACTTCTTGTGAAGCTAGCATGATCTGTGGAGATTGCATATGCCTGCTAAGGTTGTCCCACCTCAAAGATCCATATTGGAGGATTGTTGCTGAGTTACCAAGGAAGATAGTCCCTTTCCCAATTGACTGTTGAGCCATGAATGTCGACCGTTGGGCTGCATTTATGTCTCCTCTTCAGTAGGCCGGAGAACTCAAAATTTAAGTTAACAGGGGTTGGCTGGGGCATCAAGTACTATTCAGTTAGTAGACCTCATCCAAAGAGAGAATGGAGAGTGGAGGGCAACAATCAAGATGGTCAATATCTTGTCCTTACAGCATCTGGTTCCATCTGTTCCCAACAGCATATGATTTGTTTGATGAAATTTTCGCAGCTTGACGACATCAAGGATGATTTTCAAGTGTTGTCAAATCTCACCTCAGACAACTCCAGTGTGGGGTGCGACAGGTCAACCCAAGCCAACATCAACCCAACCATGGCCATGACTACGTAAACCCTAACACAACTCGGGTTATGTTTGGGTTGAGCTTATACGTTCAAAGCTGGGTACGATCTAAAATGATTTCACATTCAAGAAAGAACTGGACCTTTAACATTACTCAAATCTGAATGGTTAGATGGTTCACGTCTAGACCATGGTCAATGACACTATTGACTATACCATCTCTCAGTAAGGTGGGTCCAATCTTCAAAGAGTGGTGAGCCAAAAAAAAATCTTACATAACTTAGAATGAGTGACTTTGGAAATGGGCCCTTATGTCTAGTCTTGAGTTTCAACACACAAGGTCATGGGTTCAAGTACCCACTGGTGTGAGTGCCCTAATATGGGTCAAGGAATAGATTGGATCATCTAATCAATGCGACGACGACCCGATATGCAAGTCAGGGTCCTAAGGAATGGGAGCCGGCATGGATCGTATAGGGCCTGAACCGAACCTGACACATTGCAAGGCCCATCATCACACGCCTAGGCCTGGCTTATAGCAACCATAAATGGGTCAGGATTCATGCTATCGGGCCAGTCCATAGTAAAGGTTGCCAATCTGGTTTATTTATACGGTCCTATTGAAATCAGGCCCAGCTCTGTCTCATGTTTGGTTGAGCTCAGGTGGGCCAACGTTGGTCACTTTGATGGACCCAGCTGCGAAAATCACGAGTGGACATTAGATTGATGGGTCCTCGTTACTTTTGCGTGATGCCAGGTCAGCCGCCAGTATCCTTTGCACGTAAGGCCTTAGGGGTCCACGTACGTATACTGAAATCCGGGCGTCCAACTTGGGGCCAATTTTGGACGGGGCGGATTTGCCTGAACCCTTCCTGTTGGGCCTACAATATCCGGAACCACCTCATCAATTGGAACTGTATCATCATGCCCGATATTATACGATGCTTCCTCCGGATTTGATTCACTGAAAATTAATCTCAGCTCCACATCAAACAGGACATAAGATGGCTAGGATGATTTGACGCAGAATTATTATACATCTTCCATATTTTATGCAGTTCTTTCCCATCAACCGACCTTAGCTCAGTTGGTAGAGCGGAGGACTGTAGTTTGATGCAAAATAGCAGGATGATCCTTAGGTCGCTGGTTCGAATCCGGCAGGTCGGACTTTTGAGAATTTTAAAGGCAGGGGGTTTTAGGACTTTTTTTTTCCCCCACTTTTATCCACCAAACTTGTCTCCATCATAGGTGGGGCCATGGTCCAAATTCAGACTCATAAATAATACCGACCCCACACAATTTCCATGGTTAAAGCCTCGAAAATTTCCCCCCTTTTATTTAAGGCACTGATCACCACCGGTCCAACGGCCCCTTCAGGGCCCGCTTGGCCGGGCGGATTGGAAGGGATTGGATGGTAGTGGAAGGGATTGGAAGTTAAATCCCAAGATTATCCGGGCGTGCCAAACAGATTGGGTGACCTGATCCCGAGATATATCAATCCCATAGATCTTAAGACAATCCACTGACAACACCAACATTACCTTTAAATCTCATTCAATCCACCCTAAGACTTAGGCCGTGTTTGTTAACGCTGAATTTTTGCACTTAACGCGGAATAGAAAAAATTTTCCGTGTTTAGTGGTATTTGTTAATGCATTGTTAACGCGAAAGACGGAAAGCGCTAAAGGGTTTTTCATTGAATTCTTTTCGTGATAGGAGTCTGGCTTAACGGTGAACGCGGAATGCGCTCTGTGATTTTTCATTAAACAACAATTATTTTGCTTCTAAAAGTACCCCTTTTCAAGTTATTATGAAAATTTTTTATTTTCAATTGTTTGTGCAGTACAAAAATAACATTTAACCTGTGAAACTTTTTTATGCCCCACCATGATTTATATGTTTGATCCACACCATCTATCAACTTTTTCAGATAATTTAAGGTGTGATCCAATAAAAGAAGCAGGTCCAATAATTAATTGGACCATAAGGTGGGGATTGAACGTACACCATTAAAAACTTCCTAAGAGTTGGAGAAGTTTCAGATCAAGTTGATATTTGTGTTTTCACTTCATCCACGTCTACATGACCTAATGAATAGGTTGGATGGTAAAAAAACATCACAGTGGCCCATGTAACTTTGAACTCTTTGAACAGTTCGTACAACGGATGCGAATTGTGTACTACCCCCGCCTGTCCTTGGCTCCAAACAGGCAGTTCTGTGGGCCGGCCCACCGTGATGTACCTGTATATCCAAACCCTCTATTCCTTTTCTCATATTATTTTAAGGCATCAAAACAAAAATGAGTCAGATCCAACAATCAAATGGACCACATCACAGACTACTCTTGCATTTTAATGCAACCAAGATTATTATTTGAGCATTGGATCTGCCTCATTTTTATTTTGATTACTTAAAATAATTTGAGAAAATGGATTGACGGTTTAGATGTACATATACATCACAGTGGACCCACCCACAGAACTTCCAGTTCGGAGCCAGGGACGGGCGGGGGTAGTAAGCAATCCGCGTCCTCGTTAAACATGGCAGGAACGGACTAGCTACTCCCACTGCCACCGGCCAGTGGCTGATGGTCGGTGCTTTGTGGGCCCTACCATGATGTATATGTTTCATCCATGCCATCCATCTATTTTTTCAGATCATTTCATGCTATGGGACAAAAGATTAGTTATATCAAAATCTCAAGTGAGCCACATTACAGGAAACAGTGTTAAATAGCGTTGACCATTAAAAACCTTTCGGGGACCATAAAAGTTTTGGATCAAGCTGATCTTTGTTTTTTCCCTTCATCTGGGCCTGTATGACCTAATAAAAATATGGGATGTCAAATAAACAGTACAGTGGGCCTTAGGAGGATTTTAATGATGCATATCCAATTATTATTGTTTTCCTATGGTGTGGTCCACCTGAGATTTATATCCTTCTAATTTTTGGTTTGAAGCACTAGAATGATCTGTAAAAATGGATGAACAAAGTGGATGAAACACATACATCATGGAGGGGCTAACAGAGCACCGACCACAGTGGCTGGTGGAGTAGCCAATCCGTTTCCGTCTTGGACTAGATGCGGATCTCCTACGACGACGGACGCAGATTGGATGCTGACGGGTTGAGTGGCAAGAGTCCCTGCTAAAGTGATGTCACCAAGTTCTGTGGGCTCCACCATGATGTGTATGTTGTATCCAAACCGTCCATACATTTTGAGAGATCACTTTAGGACATAATCCAAAGAATGAGGAAGATCCAAGGCTGGAGTGGACCCCACCACATAAAAGAGTTGTGAGCGTGTGCCCACCATTGAAACCTTCCAAATGTCTACCATGATGTTTTTTGAGATCCAACTTGTTCATGTGTTAAGGCAGACATGAAAGAAGGGAAAACACAAATATCAGGTCGATCGAAAACTTTCGTAGCCCTTAGAATTTTTTATCAAGTATTTCATATTTTATTTGAATTAAAAAGAATAATTTTATTTTTATTTAATAAAAAATAATTTCTTTATAATGTAAATTATTTCCAAACAAGAGATGGGCAAATGTGTCAAAATAATATATTTCAAACATTTCAGATGTTTGTTAACAAACAAATTGTTTCAAATTCAGTACTAATTTTCAGACTTCAACATAGTTACCAAACAAGTTTTTTGGATTTTATATTCAGGCTTGGTTTAGACTTTAGATTCAGGCTTTAGACTTTGGATTTAACAAACGGAGCCTTAATATGGTAATCCTGAGATATAGCGATCCCATCGATCTTAAGACAATGCACTGCGACACCATCGTTACCTTGAAATCCATGCCATCCACCCTAGGACCATTCAATCCCTTTCAACCCATCCGGCCAAACGGGCCCTTACTATAAAATAGAAACCTTGAAATTCCGGCGGAGTGTAATGGATGATTGACCATTGGATTGGTGGTCATATACTGGACGGTTGGTGTCCACCAATCAGAGGCTAGAACAATCTCATTTTGGGTACTGATGAGGCTCCCTACCATTCAAGTCGCATGTACCTCAAATATCATCCGTCCAAGTAGTGGGACCTGGTCATACACTCAAAATCAACTTGACTTTGACAAGCCGATCTCTGATTAACGAAGATATGTTCGTTGAATTTGGACCGTCTGCTTCTTTTCACTTCTACGGTGTGTTAGATGTCCACTAGTGAACCATTTACGTCAAAAGTTCATAATATCAGCGGGGCTCACTTTTTGGGCGGTTTAGATTTCATGTTCGTGCCACGTGTTAGCAGCTTTAATCTGGTCAGGCGCAACGGTCTACGTTATATAAAAAACCCTAAACAAAATTCCACATATATCAAACATTATGATAGTCAAATCAATCAGATGTTTATAGAAAAACCTATCTACAGAATTTTAAATGATCTGGACGGTTTAAATTGAGTTTCATCAATCCCAAGTGAAAAATATCAAAGCACAAGAGTATGAACTATCAAACTTCTACCGGAGTAATTCCAGATTACAAAATCACCCGAGGAAAAACAAAATTCCCAAAAAACCCATGGCTTGGCGCCTCCTCCTCTCCTCCAAAAAACCCCAAAAACCCTTGCAAAAACCCTTCATTTCCTTCTTTTCATCATCCCATTTCGAAAACCCTAACCCTAACTCATCATCTTTCCCATTATGCCCTCCAATCAACAAAAAGCGAAAACCCCCCAAAAAGCCCCGCAAGAGAAAGGACTCTCCGCGCACCAAGCTCGTCCAGCACGAATCCCAACGCATCCAAGCCTTTGAGCGGATCGTTCAGCGCGACACACTCTTCCGGTTCATCACCAGGACCAAATCCTTCCTCTCCAACCAGCCCGATCACATTCTCCTCCTCGATGAAGCCGGAAAGCTCCACCGCGAGCTCGGCTTCCCCCGCGGCCGCAAGGTGGCCCGCTCCATCGAACGGCATCCCTCCCTCCTCCAGCTCTACCGCCACACCGATGGCAAGATCTGGCTCGGTTTCACTGACTTAATGGAAGATCTTCTCCAGGAAGAGAATTCAATCATGGATGTGCTCGAGCAATCCCGCGTCACGACTGTCCGTAAGCTCCTGATGATGTCTTCCAAACACCGAATTCCCCTCTCCAAAATCCACCACTGCCGTCACCTCTTCGGCATTCCTGACGACTTCCGGGACCGTGCTCTCAAATACCCTGACTACTTCAGGGTCGCGATTGACAGTGGTGGGACGCGCGTCCTCGAGCTTGTCGAGTGGGACCCGTTCCTAGCTGTGTCTGCACTCGAGCGGGATTTTGTCCTGGATGAGGATCGGGTCAAGAGGACGTTCAAATTCGAGGTGGCCCATCGAAAATCTCTGAATTTGGATGACGGGGATAAGAGGAGGCTTGACGAGGTCTCGACACTCCCACTTGTCTCGCCATACTCAGAAGGCTCGGATTTGAAGCTGTGGTCGGTGGAGGCGGAGAAGTACCGGGTTGGGGTCCTGCACGAGTTCTTGAGCTTGACGTTAGAGAAGCGGGCCTCAATACATCATATCGTGGAGTTTAAGGAGGAATTCAGCCTCACAAAGCATACTTATCAGATGCTTATGAAGCAGCCACGGGCATTCTATTTGGCGGGTACAGAGATGAATTGGACGGTGTTCTTAAGGGATGCGTATGGAAACGATGGGGTCTTGAAAGTGAAGGACCCACAAGTGGTGTTCAATGAGAAGATGTATCGGTTGGCCAATATGAAAGGAATGGGATCTGATATTGATATTGAAGACTGTGGATAGTAAGGGCACTGACTTGGGAAGTGGGTTTTGGAATGGAAGAATGATGGGACAGGTTTGAATGCAATACTGTATTCGCTAATCAGGTACATTTCACTTGACTGATAATGTGTTTTGATGCTCATGTGGTATTCATGCTTGTGCTAGTAATAGGGTTATATTAGATATTCTTAAGCTGCATTTGGATCCACTACGGGATTGAATTGCAACACGTATATCACTAAGTTGGAAATGACCATATTATAGTTATCTTTGCCCATATTCACATTGGCGGAATTATGAATCCTCAGACTGAAGATATCTACGTTATCCTTGGGTTTCAATTTTTGTGCACAGTTTGCCCATGGTTCATTGATACAGACCATTGTTCTGATGAGCTCCACCAAGGATGGGCTATGACCCAAAAATCTCTGCATAGGACAATACTGACCCTTCCATGGATGACATATAAAGGTACTTTCTGTCCACACTCAATTGAAAAGAGCCAAAGCTTGTGTAGCTAGGATATCTGGGAGCTTGTTCTGAGTTGGGCCCATGATTCAGTGATGCAGACCGTTTATCTGATGAGCTCCACTGCAGATGGATTGTGACCCAAAAATCTCCTAGATCGGACGATACTAACCCCTCCATTGACAGCAAAAGGAAGTCACTGACCATCCACACTCAACTGAAAAGTGCTAAAGATTGGCTAGTTAGGATATCTAGGAGATTTTTAGACCACGTTCCATTTCAAGGTTACTTGATTGCTGTTTGCTCTGCTAAGGGGTCCAATGGGTATACATTGCGCAACTTTCTTAGTATGTGGTACGCTAGGGGTAAGATCATTTGGGTTGCTCCAGTACATATACCAAGTATACATGATATAGTTCTATGTACAGATTGATATTGGAATTTACACATGAACTGGTGATGTTGTTATTATGGATCCTGCATACACATTATTATAAACGTGCATACTGTTACATACATCAAATTATAAATCTCTAATTCTAAAAATAAATTTACAATATACCTAACCAACACTAGGGTATATCAGTCTGGTTAAAGGTGCTAGCGCATGCCAGGGGCAAGTGCCCATGGGACACTTGAAATGCGTAGGTGCACAAGGCACATGACTGGAGAATCAGTCTCAGTTTTTAATTTATTTTACATTGGAAATTTAGAATATTTATGTGTGTGTGTGTGTCTGTATTTAAACATATATTTTTTTAATCATTAGACACCACTTTCAAAACTTACATCAAATCAAATTTTCCAACAAAATCACAAAACCCTAGAATTTCTAATTCCCCAATTTCTCAAACCTAGAAACCTAAATTTCTAAATATTCCCTGTTTCTCTTAGCCCAAATCCCCGATTTCCCTAAATTTCCCCAATTCTAAGATATAATTCCCAATTTGCCCAATTTACCATAATTCCCCGACCCAAAATCACAATTTTTCCAAAATCCATGTTCCAAACCCTAACACCTAATTTTTCAAATCTCCACCTAAATCCCCAACTCATCTTCACTCTTGTACAGCACAAATGGAAGCTCAAATTGCTTTCAAAAGTTCAATGTAGTGCTTAAAACACTACTAGAACTGTCTAGAAGAATGAATCAAGAAGTTCTCGGGAGCTCATGAAAAATACAAGAAATTTGTGAGAAGAGGTATTTTTCATAAATTAAGCTTTGATCTAAGGATCTGTGTGGATTTGTTGGAAAAGTAATGAGGAAACAATGATTAATCATCTCAAGCATGTGAGATATTGATTGCTCACCAGGAGAGGCCCGTCATAAGCATGCATTGATTTTAAAAAATAAAAAAATAAATAAAAAATCAGACTTACCCACTCTTACGTTTCATGCAGGCAAAGTCCAATCCACTCTCAGTTGCACCAACCTTCCCTTTTAACAAATTCGGTTATCTATCAGAAAAAAATGGACATTAGCTGTTCATCAGGACATGCCCACCCTGAACATGGACTGATAAAAAAATTCAGTCCCATCCACCGTTGTGTGCAAGATCCATACTATTCATCAGACAACACCCACCCAGAATACCCAATGATTAAAAGAATCAGTCCCATCCGCTCATCAGGTGGCCCATGACCGTATTTGTCTTCATCTTCATTTGAGTTCACCAGAATATGTGAGGCTAATGCCCCATTCTCAGGAACCAGCCTCACGGCTGTTTTCTTCTGTGTCTTCTTGCAGCATACCCTACACCTCAAGGTGTGAGGCGAGGTGAGTACCTTTAAAAAGCATGATCACACCCTTGGTCCAATCCTGCACAGCCTGCATGCTGTCCCAAGATACTCCAGCCCATGGTCTATTTTAGATCCTGCCATCAAGTTCAATTTTAATCGTCATGTTAACCAGTTGAGTTAGAGGATGAGAGACTCTACGTGAACCCAGCATGTCAAGAAAGCGTTCCCAATGAGATATTGGCAGAACACAGATACAATACAACCCAATTAGATACCTTCAACGATCTCCCCAATCATATCCAAGACATTTGAATAAATCCCTGAGAAGATCCTTGATTGCATTTCTTCCATGTACTCCAAAATGTTGATGGAACTAATGTTCGGAAGAAGCACTTCACACATGGTTCCAATCACAAAATATTTCCCTTTTGACAATTGACATAGAAAGAAAAGAAGGGAAGAATTCAGAGGCGGTGCTTTCTAATAAAATACCTTGCCTTTCAAAAAAGACTAGCTGAAATTCAGGCCAGGAAACCTTAACTTGGCAATCCTGTATTGTTGTATTGTTAAAACATCTTGGATTACTCCAACTAATCAAATTAAGATACCTACGGTAGAAAAATAAGGGGCCTTAGAATATGAGTGGAATGAGAAGGGACTGATCACCTAAAACCTGCCACAACTCTTATTTTTGCCTTCAGAGTTTTCATTTCCAATCTTGCCCCTTGAAAATGTCATCTATTTTTTTTAAGGGCAAAGCGATTTAAAAAATGGGTTCAGGTTAGGTTAACCTACAACCGGTTGTAGGTGATCAGTCCTTGGAACATAAATATTATGAAAGAAGCCCTTTCTTCTTTGTACAATGATTTGTTTTCATATGTTAATGTTGCATTGCCTTTTGCAGGTATGGCAACCGATTTATACTTTACCAGAGGAACTCTTCTTAAGTGAACAAAGCCAATGATACACCCAGATCCATAGCTCAGGTGGTAGACTGAGTGAAAGTTACCTCGTTTCAACACTGAGGTCTTGGCATCGATTCCCTAGTGGGGGTGGCTAACGGTAAAGTGTGATCTGACTGTGCTCGTACTAACAAGCTAACAAAAAAAAAAAACAAAAACAAAGCCAATGATAATTTCAATCATGATTCGGAACGTACTGCTGGTATGACGATTGCTCGTGTTTGTGGCCATCTGTTCTCCTAGCCATTGACAATTTCAATCATGATTCACAACATACCGTCTGGTTTGACCATTATTCATGCTTGTGGCCGTCTGTTCTTATCATGTTGATTGGATTTGTATTTCTGACAGCCTGAACAATTGACTGCTCATGCGTTGGATGCCGTTTTTGTTTCCTTGAGCTTCCCGGAAGCACCCACAGAAGCAGGGTGTAGGTCCGTGAGATTTGATGTAATTGCAGCCCAGCTCCTGACCAGATGCATGACCAAGCTTCAGCTATCTGATGCTTTGCCTGTTGGTATAAAATGTATGGTTTCAATCTAACTTGGATGACTCTTAAAAGCTCCATTTATTCTCTAGACATCCATGCTATAGGCTAAGGCTCTGAGGAGATTATCAGTAGAAAAGAAAAAAGAAAAAAGAAAACAAGAAAGGAAATTTATGAGAATTTCTTATGAGATGTCTTAATAGATTTTTCGCTTCCAGTTAACAAGGCTTGTTTAACAGTGGGATTTATGCACTTCAATCTTGAAATGTTTCGAGTAAGGTTTGAGATGTAACAGGTTGTAGTGGTCAGGTTGCCAAGGACATTTTTTGGGGAAGTTATATGATACTTAGGCAGCTGTACAACGCTTGATATGCAGGCACTCGGAAATTGCCTATGTGGCATTTGCAAACAGGCCAAATTGGGGATGTAGCGCACTGTCACTAAAGAGTCCCAAAATCAGATGGATGAACATTCCTAGTTGTTAAAGTAGGATCATTGAATATTTTATCTTTTTCAACCATCCTATAAATGTTAACCAATCCCTTTGTTTTCATGATGCATCTAAACAGAGAGCCATAATTTGGACAGTTTAATTTGACTCGGTTGTATGCCATGCATGCAATTTCGAAGTACCTTGTGGCATCTAAAAAATCTCATAATTTCTAGTTGTGTGCTCAATCGGCCGGTCTGGGATCTGCAGTGCACACCTTGTTCTCTTATAACTAAATGGTAGTTGATAGGGCGAGTGACACAAATCGATTCATGCTAAGTTGTATGAAGCCGGCCAAGTTGTTGAGCCAACTCAATGAGTCTTGTTGGGTATGGACTAACTCAAGCTTGTAATCAAGTTTCTTATATTCTTGGCTCGAAATCTCTTTGAGTTGATTTGCCTCGGCTGAGTTTTGAGTCGATCCTCTGTAAGTTGAGAACCATGTTACACATTAGGAACTGTTGATGGATTCATTGGAAATCATGGCCAAGTATACGCGGGTGGGTGTGCAGTCTGATGCATGCATGGTGTTTGCATGTGAGTGTTGTTGGTAATCACGAATCATTGTCATTCTTGCCAATTTGTGCAGCTAGCTACTCCCTTTCATGTGTGGGTGTTCGGTGCTTGGTGATTTGCCTGCCTAATCCCCCTCAATGACCCTACTTAGCTTGCTCACTCTTTAGGGTGTGTAGTGTAATGATCGAGTTTAAGGTCAATACTGGGTGGGTCTATGCTAGCATGTGAATGGTGTTAGGTGAGCATGGTTAAAAGACTCAGCAACTTGGTCCGACTTCTTGGGCCTCAGGTCGAGTCATGACTCACCCGAGTTAGGGGTGAATCAGCTCCACTTGTCCTAGTCAGGGCGACTCATCAGTGTGACTCGTGGTGTTGAACCGGGTTGAATCCAGCTGAGTCCAAGACCTCCCAGACAAGCAGCCAAAAAAATCTGCCCATCTTTATTTCAGATGGACCACACTTATTGGAAAAATTTTATCCGGAAATCTGACCCTCTACACTGTTCCCTAAATGCGACCCACTTGAATCACATGTGAGCTTCATTTTTTAGCCTTTAAGCCAATCTTTTGGTTTCACATCTAATGGGTGTAATTGATTTTACATACACATTATAGTGGGCCCTATGAAAATCGAAGGTGGACGTCTCTCTCCCAATTATTTTCCTTTGTGTGACCCAAATTAATAACATATTATCCGGGTCCTTACTCTTACCGGGGTGGTAGACTCCCAGGAGTTTCAACACCGGGTCAAGGGTTTGAGTACCCACCTGTGGTGAAATCCCACGGCGTGTGTGTGTTGGGTGTGCGTGCGTGTGTGTGGGGTGTGTGTGTGTGTGTGCTTGTGTTAAAAAAAAAAAAAAAAAACATATTATCCTGATTTTTTGGCTACTATCTTACCATGGGATTACACATCTAATGGTTGGATTTGATTACACATATAATGGTCGGATTTGATCTCACATACACATCAACGTATGGCCCCATAAAATATCACGGTTGGCGTCCCTCCCGCACCGGTTCCCAAAAAATAGACTAGTTCCAAGGAAAGACCGATACCTTCCGGAACGGACTTAGATTGTGTAGCTAACCACATGGCACGCGCGCCTATATATGGCAAAGATCTGTGTGCCTCACTGATGTTTTTGTTTTATCTACACCATCCATCTATTTTCTCATATTAATTGGAGGCATGGCCCCAAAACTGAGGCTGATCTAAAGCTCAAGTGAACCCTACCAAAAGAAACAATGGGAACAATGATGCTCGGCATTGACACCTTCCTAAGGCCCACCATGATGTTTATTTGCCATAAAACTTATTCATAAAATCATACAGACCTGGATGAAGAAGAGAAAATACAAATATCAGCTTGATCCAAAACTTCTGTGAAACCCAAGAAGTTTTTGAACGCAGGTCTTCAATCTCCACCTTTTCTTGTGGTGTGGTCCACTTGAGCGCTGGATTTGCCTTATTTTTTAAATCATACCCTAAAATGATTTGAAAATATGCATGGACGGCGAAGATAAAATGTATAGGGAAAACAAAAAAAACACAGATTTAACGTGGAAAACCCTTTCGGGAAAAAATCACGGCACAAAACGACAAAATTCTACTATGAAAATAGAAATTACAAAGAGGAAGGATTTACCCGATTCGAATAACCTTGAATCTCACCCTTGTTACATCCTTTGATAAGTATAAAATCCTTTTAGGAACCTTTGGAACCCCTTTAGAAAGCCTTAACATTACTTAAAAAGACCTTAGGGACTCTTATTTATAGTTTAGGAAACTCCACTTATGCACCACTCTGAAATTGCTTCAAATTTACGCAGTTCACGCATAATCTGCACACCGTCTGCGTAACCTTCGACTGGTCGAGCATGTCCCTCGACTAGTCAAAGACCTCGAGATTTTTAGAAACATTGTCGTTGGACTTCGAGTCGAGCAAGCCCTTCGACTGGTCGAGCAGCACGGTGAAACCAGATTTAAGACATCTGTTTTACAACAATCTCCACTATGTCTTCAATCTTCAACTGTATAGCTTCTTGGTCTCTTCTCTTATCTCTATATCACATCATAGCTTTTTGTGTACACTCCATCTTTCTTTTTCGCCATCGCCAAGCCCAGAGAAGTTGCATAGAACTTGAACTTCTCTGCAGGAACGTTTTAGGTGAGCATGTCTGCCTGATCAGAATCCACGTGCCCAACCACTTTTGCTCCTGTCTTCTCAAAAGGAAAAACGTAGTCTTCTTACCATCTCATCGCTACCCAATATTGGTTGTTGGGGTATTTGGTCACAATACTGATAGCCTGTGAAATAACCGGTCTAATACAGACCATAGCATGCATTGTCAACCATATTCGAATAAGGCTCATGAGATATATACTGCTTTTTCTCATCTGTTTTGGGACATGTCCTTAGAAAAACTTGAGGAGAGACATGTAGGGAACGCTCTCCGGCTTTGCCTGGTCCATCACATACTTGATCAATACCTACCCAAGGTATTTTACCTGTAATTACCAAAACCCACTCCTTTTTCAGTCTCAATGCCAGAACCATCTTTGCAGCCCCTCGATCCTTCATCCTGAATGTCCCACTTAACCGAGTCTTCAATATATTGATTTCAGACATGTCATAATTGGTGATCTACATATCATCAGCATACAATTCCTGACTCACCATAAAGGAATCAAACTACTGCCTAGGCGACAAGTCGTACTACGACCTCTTGCAAACTTTTTTTCTTAACCCCTTTAACTTCGAACCGCTTTGCTTGCTTCACTTAGATCTACTCTTCTAATTTTCCATACAGAAGTGTAGACTCCACATCCATCCTTCCAGCTCAAGATCGCATTGGCCAACCAGCGCTAATTATGGATCTAATAAACACCTGTTATACTGTCAGCGCGAATATCTCTGAGAAGCTGATCCATTCTCTTTGAGCATAACTTTCACTACAAACCTCGCACTGTATTTATATTATATCCTCCTTAAGATCCACCTGCATCCAACAGCTTCCCGACTCACTGAAACTCCACCAGTTCCCATGTGTCGATATGGTACAACGAGTTCATCACATTGCCCAGTCACCTTCCACTTCTCAGTACCAGGCTAACCTAGAGCCATCTGAATAGAAGACGGATCCCTTGCGATATTGGAGTCATCCATGTACCTCGCCGATATTTTGTGATTATACTGTGTGATTCTTCTCACAGGTGGCTACTCCACCTGCTCTGTATCCCTATCCGCACGTCTCAAGCTTCATGTCCTGCCCGCTCATGTGGCCATTCCCAATATGTCACACACGTGTAGAAGTGGAATTCGCTGCAACCATTACAGCTACACCTTTTGAAGTGCTCTCGATCAACTTGTACATATTACCGAGTCGTTGCGCTTTCATGATTACCTGTGCCCCCTTAGATACCTAAGAGCATCATCAATACCTGTAAATTTACAGTCCATTGCCTCAAGTACACCAAGAGAAATTAAATTCTTCTTCAAATCAGGAACATGCTTGACATCAGTCAAGGTACGCTCCACCCTATCAAACATCTTGATGCGCACCATACCAATAACCACAACATTACAGACAATGCCATTGCCCATAAACACCTGTCCACCATCGTACTCCCTATAACTGGTGAACCAACTCCGATGAGGAGTCATGTGAAAAGATGCCCTTGTGTCTAGCATCCACTCGTCCTTACGATCATCGTATGGCCATTTGATCGTAGACACAGACAAAACATCATCATCACATCCACTCGATTCATCTGACGTGGTAGTATTGGCCTCCCTATATGAAGCCTCAGATTCTTCTCTCTTAGATTTAGGATTTGTACAATCCTTCTTCACATGTCCTTCCATCCCATAGTTCTAACACATTACCTTTCCTTAGCCCTTACCATTGGATTTGGATTTAGAACTTGAAGAACTTATACTTTGTTCAGAATTCCTACCCCTTGTAAGCAGTGCATTAGAAGATATCTTCATGTCGACGTTAAGTTTTCTCATAGCCTTCCCTTGAAAGGATGAGATAACGATATCGACACTCAGGGCTTTATTCGTGGTACACATTGTGTCCTTGAATGACTAATAAGACGCTGGAAGATAATTCAGTAACATACATGCTTGTTCTTCATCTTTCATCACTTCTTCTATATTCAACAATTTGCAAACCAATTTATTAAAGTTGTTGATGTGAGCCTCCAGATCTCCGCCCTCTGCCATCTTGAAGTTTAGATCTGCCTCATGTTGAGGGTCAAATATTGCATATCAGACCCAGTTGTTGCCTAGATTTATGAACATGGCACCGTTTAATAGCTCATTTTGATCATGTTTCTGTTGCAAGGTGGACTTGCGAGCTAGGACTGGATTGGGATGCTAAAAGCATGGATTTAACGGTCTGAAGGCACCAAGGCAAGCGACGGACCCTAGGAGACCAAGATCGATAGATTTGCACGCCAAGGATCCAAGAATAAATGGCCCAAAAGACGTTCAAAATGCAAGATCACAGGGTTCCCACCATCCGTTCAGCTCAAAACTTCATACATGGCCTGAGGAATACAAATTAACCGTACACGGCGAATTCCAACCTTCAGATCCCTCCAGAAGTGGCCCAACGGACAGATCAGCCCCTAAAATCTTGATTTGGGGCCCGCCTGATATCTGGATATACTTAAATTTCATTATCAACACCTTAAAGTGGATGAGGAAAAGGATGGACGGAACGGATTTCTCACAAAAATCTCAGTGGACCCCACTCAAGAGAATGCACGCGCACAATGTGCATGCACTCGCCGTGCACCGCCAATGTCCCAATCGGTCAGCGTTACGCTGACCGACATATTCTCAAAATTTCGAAAAAAGCTCCAGCGTCTTCACACTGCAGCTGCGGTTTTGGCCAGTGGGCCCCACTAGACGCACGGAGTGATGATCAGAGCCGTCCATTCGTTCCAAGGGTTAGCCAAAACCGACACCTAGGTTTCCTTTCTCCTTCATGCAAGCATACGGGTGAAAATCTTAACCGCACGCAAGATGAACGGTAGCTCAGAAGATTGTATGAGCCACACCGATTCCAGTTCAAAAATAGTCCTTTTCGAATGATTTTTCGAGTGCATTCCAATGAATGGATCGGATTGTCCTAAACACCTTGATCATAGGCCCACCGATCATCAACACAGAGTTCCGAAAGCTTTGTTTCGCAACGGAGCTTGTGAAAAATTATGTTGGGCCACCATCTGAATTGATCAGGACGATCCAAGCCATCCATTCGTTCCAGAAGGTCAAACCGACCGTACAAAAGGAGTTCCTCCAAACCCATGCACACACACTCAGAAGAGTTTTGGTCAAGCGCAGTTCGGACGGTAGAACGATATTCTTGATGGGCCACACTAAATGCGACCCAAACAACATCAATTTCGACCGGTTTTGCGAGACCAATCCAATGGTCGGAATGGATTTATGGCCTGACGATTGATCCTAGGCCATATAAAGCATCAGCGCAGGCAACTTGCGACGACTGTGTAAAACTAGACCGAAACCTAGTTGATCCGGGCCATTCAAGGACCATTGACAGGATCGGTTCGATGAATCTGACTGTCCAAATCCAACCCAGGGGACCACCGATCAAGTCCAAGGAGCCTGGATGGCTTGGATCTAGCATATGAGGCATTCATGGAGCAAACGCAACGCGCTTAAGGTTGCTGCGTAAAGGAAACTGGGGCGTAAAGCAAGCTTCCGCACCGACTCCAGTGCTCCGCAGGTGCGTAGGTTCTCGAACCGACTCCTTAGCTATAAGAAGGAGGGAGAGCGTGTGGGGAGGGGCATCTTTTGGTGGGGACGTGAGAGAGGTAGCCGTGGGAGACTCGGTTTGTGGCGCTCGGCTGGATGTGGAGCAGACAGAGACAGAGTAGTTAAGAGTTTGTGTTCTTTTATTTTTTCTTATTTTAAGAATCAGCCTAATTATGTCTATCTTAGGCTAAACCTCTTAGCTAGGGCTAAGAGGTGAAGCTTGTAGTCTGATGGGAGAGACTTTTTACTTATGCCTTTTTTTTTGTTTAAACAAAACTGATGTTGCTTTTAGTTTAATTAAAGGAATATTTTTTGTTTTTTATGGCATGTTGTGACTGAAATTACAATGGGCTTGCAATGGCTTTGAGTATTCCTCTTCCCTTATTTTGATTATAATGTCAGGGAGCCCTGTTGTTCGCCATCGTCTCCTGGGCATGGTTGGATGTCAGTACCCTTCCTAACCTTCATAATCATCTGATTGGTTGGTAATTAGTTTAATTCTGTTGTTTGCTCTGTCTCCTGGGCATGGTTTGATGATGGAATCCATTCTAATTCACATACCTTTCACCTCGTGAAGACCAAATCAAGTAAGTTCAGTTTAATTTCCATGGCTCTTGATGCAGGCAAAAGATCTCCCTGATCCCTACAAGTGGATCCTCTGAATCCCTAGTTTCCCTTCTCTGAATTCCTTAAAGTTTTACATTAATTTCTCAACATTATTCATAAATTTATATTTGATTTAGATTGCATCTTAGGCTAGTTCTATTTCTACCTAGTTTCAGGAAACGTACAAGTTTCAGTCACTGTGGATTCGACCTCGGTCTTACCGAGTTTATCTCCGCCCTCTGCCATCTTGAAGTTATACCACTGTCGCTTCAAGTGTATGCGATTTTCAGATGATTTTTTCGCATAGACATCCTCTAACTTCGCCCATAACTTAGCCGCAGTTTTCTCCCTCATGACATTGTAGAGAACCTCATCCATGAGACATAAACGGATCGATGATAAGACCTTCTTATCAAGAGTATTCCAATCATCATCAGTCATAGTAGACTTTCGCTATTCAAGATCACTATCCTCACCTTGCTTGATTAAGGAACTGATCATCTAGATATTCCACAACTCAAAATTATTTTTCCTTGAGTACTTCTCAATATCATACCTAGTGCTTCCCATTATTAGTTATCCCTCAAATTCAGACATGTACCCTAACAATAGCTCTGATACCAATTGTTGGGAATTTGTGTGGCAGAATCACACAGATATGGATTTAGGATAGCAATCCAATGACACCAGACAATCACAAGAGAACATAAAGTTTTAACGTGGAAAACCATTTCGGAAAAAAAACAACAGTACAAAGCGACAGAATTCCACTATGAAAATAGAAATTACAATGAGAAAGGACTTATCTGATTCGAACAACCTCAAATCTCACCCTTGCTACACCCTTTGATAACCCTAAAACCTTTTTAGGAACCCTTGGAACCCCTTTAGAAAGCCTTAACACTACTTAGAAAAATCATAGGGACCCCTATTTATAGTTTAGGAAACTCCACTTACGCACCTCTCTGAAATCGCCTCAAATTTACACAGTCCGCGCAGAATCCGCACACCATCTGCGTAGCCTTCAATTGGTCAAGCCAGGGCTTCGACTGGTCGAGCCTGTCCCTTGATTGGTCGAGTCTGTCCCTCGACTGGTCGAAGACCTCAGGATTTTCAGAAACATTGTCGCTGGACTTCGAGTCGAGCGGGCTTCGACTAGTCGAAGGTGACTTTTGACTAGTCATACCAGCCCTTCGACCGGTCGAGCAGTGTAGTGAAACCAGATTTAAGACATCTGTTTTACAACATTAACACCATAGCAGGTCCATCTAAATGACCAACCTTCGTGACTTATCAAGTGGTGCCACAGCACGGACAACCACCTTCCTATTTTTACAGGCCCACCATGATGTGTAAGTAAGATTCACTCCAATCATTAGATGTGTAATCCTATTATGGGCCTAGAGCCAAAAAATCATGTTAACCTTTGATTCAATTCAGCCACAGCAATGGAAACATTGGGAGAGACGTCCACCCTTGATTTTTACCAAGCTCAACATGACAAGCATGTGAAATCCACTCCAACCATTAAGATAACACATTAAAAATCTATGCCTAATGTCTAAAAATCAGGGGCATTCGTGATTCATGTGGGCCAAACCAATGAAAATAATTTAGAGGGTGAGTTTTCCTTATACACTGTTTTCAATCATGTGGTCTACTTGAACCATAGTCGAGGCTGATTTTTTAATCCGCGGTTCTAATATAGGGTGACTCACCTGATGGTTGGGGTGGATTTCACTTTAACTCCATAGTGGGGCCACCACCGCTGGCTACTTTTCCTCTTAGAATAACATTTCGCTGTCTTGGTATTAAATAACATTAATTAGTCCTTGAATTAATCAACTAGTTGGACGAAAATGCAATGTCCAACTAGTTGTGTGTGAGCATTTCTCTATCATATATATGTCCAAGTGCACCTGAAAGCTAACATCCAAAGAAGATAAGAAGATCATCAGGATGAGGGAAAGGCTTTCATGTGCACCTGATAACGTAGGTCTTGTCGCTTTCCAAATCTATTGAGGTTGTCTTGAACCTTTCACAACAAGATTACAAATGCATAATGTGGAATGGGAAAAAGATCAGCCACACTCTGTTCTTTTTCCTCAGCCAAACATTCAGATATTTCTGTCACGCCCTTTTTTTGTCTCAGCCAAACATTCAGTTATTTCTGTCACACCCATTGAAATATATGTTTGGTGGAAATTTTCCATTAAGACGGCTCAACGTGGCCTTATGAAATCTACACTAACTGAAACTTGGGCCCAAATGAAAGCAATGCTTGGAGCCATGCAGAATTCTGCATGTGGTGTGGATGATACCAGTTTGGCTCTTCCAATGACGGGGTGGCCAATGCTCACCAAATCCGAATAATCTTTTCATGAGTTGATAAAGATTCCAAGTACTATGGCATCTGATGAAATGCTTGGTTGTATTTGGAATTTTACAATCTCCTTCAAAATTACGACTGTGTTTCTTCTTTCATATATCAGTGGACTATAAGAAAACGACTCTTTCAACAGTACTAAAAAAAAATGGAAAGTAAGAATATTAAAGAGTCCTGTTTCTGCACGACGACTGAAAATGTCATAACATATTTTGCAAAGAAATTCACTTGGATTCTTAAGTGTGAGCTCTCATTCTGTCGATAGTTTTCACCCCTTCATGGCCAACAAGGGCCAACAAGGCCCAAGAAATAAACTTTGGACTTTCTTAAATAACATATGGTGTTCCAAGGCACACATAAGGGGTTGCTACTAAGGGTCCAACTTGGTGATGAGTCTCAAACATAAGACCTCCTACTTTGATACCACTTTGATGCAGGACAATTAATTACTTGCTCTAAAAGCTTAAACTGATAGAGCATGACGAATCAATCACTTTATCTCATAGCCTAGGCCCCACATTTCATGGGTTATGACCTCAACCAAACCCTCATCACGGGCCCCACTTCACATGGGTTTCGCTTCACACGAGTCACCTGCCTCACACAAGCCCCCCACCTCACATGTGCCGCCCACCTTGAGTGTGCCCTTGTATGCCACAGGCCACCCTGCTCGAGCCCGGTGTGAAAATACCCCTGTATTACTGAACCTAACCTGACCTGAATTCCAACCTAAGGTTCCTAACCCAAAATCCCTCTATACTCAACCCTGAACTGACCTGACCCTATCCAACCCAACTAGAAAAACATGTGATTATTCCCAACATGACCAAAACCAACTGATTTTGTGCATGCCGAACTGAACCCGATTTCAGATCGAGTTGGAGTTTTCCAAACCTAACCCAAGGGCTCTTGAGTACCCGACACAAACTTGGGTTGGATCAGCCTGGTTTGGGTTGACCTGAACCCAAATTGCAGCCCTAGTCGCTACGTCAGTGTCAATGCAGATGTTACAGATGCAAATATATGCAACTAGTTGGTGTTGCATTCTAATAGAGTGGAATCATTAATGCAATGAGAGGAGAACTTAGGTGATCCACTCAAAAACATAAGGAAAAAAAAAGAAGAAAAAGCCTCTTCTAATGAATGAATTCTCCACACAAGCATACAAGCAATCTCTCTCCACACGCATAAGTAGTTTCTAAATAAAAGATGGCAAATGCAACCCAGGCGCTGATCATCTCCTAGCAGAGGGTGAGTTTCGGTGAGCACTCTTTGATCTCTGCACACTTTCACTCATCCTCCCCCTCGGAGATGACCCATGGCCCGACCGTCTCGACCCCTTCCCATGAGAGTTCCACCCCCCATTTCCAAGCGCAGCTTTTGCGACATTGTGCATGGCCACCTCCCGTGCCCTGTGCGGCTTAATGGGCTGCTTGTTCAAATAAACCAGCTGAGGTAGGAGGCTTGAAACAGCCTTCCGAAGCTGATCTTCACCCATGTTGGTCTGAATTGGATTGCCCAACAGGTTCAGAGCCAACAGAGAGTTGTAGTTTGCCACGAGCTGGCCAAGTGCCTTGGCCGTTGTTATCTTGTTGAAGCTCAGGTCTAGGACTGTCAGTTTTAGAAGCCTGTGTAGGCCCTCCACGTCGCTGATCTTGTTGCCGGCCAGATACAGCTCTTTGATGAGAGTGCAGTTTGACAACCCTGAAATTCAATAGCCCGTATTCAGTAATCCCAAGGCATGTTCATGGTAGGAAGTCTACGATGGACACTCTGTAGTGCGCATTTGGATGCACTATCAAATTGAATTGCAATTACCAACCCAATAAGGTGGAAATCCCTCAGCAATCAGCATTCATATGGAGAGTCTGGTTCCGAATTGCGATTATGTTCGTTTGAAGTTGAAGATGTAAGAAAATGCAATTTTGGCCTTTTGGGGTTGATTCCTCATTAAGAATGCGAGTAGACTTTGTTAATTTTGTTTCAATCTCCTCTCGATTGAACTGAATGTTTGCAATTCAATTCACCTACCCGTCCAAACACAGAAAGCAATGGACTGTATACACTCCGCCAAAATATCCATCCAGGCAACTGCAAATCTGATCCAAAGCCTTCTGGATGGCTATTTGGCCAAGAAACATCCCCATTTTGGGCACAATTTCCGAAAAGTTGTCAATCAAAATGAACGAATGTTCTGTCAAATGGTGATTTCAGATACATCCAAACAGTGCCTATGTTAGATACAGATGTTGTACAAAAATGCGAACGGAAGAAGATTGAGATGTAAGCATCAAAGATGTTTACCATGGCCTATTCGGGAGATTCTGTTGTAGCTGAGATCAACAACCCGCAATCGCGTTAGTTCTCTGAGACCCTCGATTGTGGCAATCTTGTTCCTTGATAAGTTAAGGGTGTGAAGGCTCTTGGGCAGTGACCCTGGTGTTATATAAACTGCAAGAAAAAAACAAAAAAGAAAAGAAAAATAAATAACAACTTAAGTTATAACAGATATATGTAGAAAGGATGCATTTGGTTGTATCAGTTAGAGATTGTTTGTAAATTTTACCTATGCAATTGCTCGATAAATCAACTGATCGGAGACTAGCGAAGGGAGAAATGTTGGGGATGACTTTCAAGCCCATGCCGGCTATGTGGGCCGCGGTTGAGAAGGAATTCAACGATTGGATGATGTTGTTGGCCTGTAAAATATCCTCAGAAAGACTGAAATTTGGGTGGTGTGGTGTGTGTAGGGATTTCCCTGGTGTTCCGGCAATCTTGGGAGAAGGTGGATAATCAATACTCTCCTTGATTTCTCCCTCGGTGTCATGTTCATCATGTTGAAGAAATGAGTGGGCCTCAAGGCTGTTCACCCATTCGTCCACTCTCGATGTAGGGGACGATTCTGTACAGAAAGCAACCCATTGATTATGGGGCCATAAACCAGAAACACCACCTCTGTAATTGTTTTTGGATTCAGCATAGAACTGTCCTGGCAGCTCGAACTTGCAGACCTCCTTGCCCTTGTTCTTCCTTGTGGCCAAAGCCCGGCTCGGTTCCAAAGTATCTGATGAATAGCCGTCTTTCTTGTTTACAGTAGTTTTGATTGAGACCGGCCTTGATTTTGCTGTCACAGGTTTGTGCAGGTTTCTGTGGCTCCAAAGGAAGAGCTTCCACCAAAGTCTCCTACTCCTAGAAGGAAGCACTTGGCTCGAAGATCGCCTCTTCAACATCACTTTGTCAGCACTGCAAGATGTTATTACTGACATTGGGCTGGTTTGAATCCCTCGCACAATATCTGCTTTCATGTTCTCCATCAAATTCTGTAGATCTTCGAACGAATGCGATTTCGAAGGAGGTAATTGGTTGCCAATCTTCTTCAGCATGTCCCGAGTTTCTATGTTTGAGCACGACCGCATCAGCTTCGGCGAGCTCCAGAATTCCCTCCTTCCGATCCCAGGATCGCTGACGTGCCCGCCCTGGATCATCTCGGATCCATCTTCCTCTCTCCCTGATTTACCATTCAATTCAGTGTTGAACGAATCATATGACCTGTAGTTTGTGTTCATTGACAGATTGGTTTCCACTCCGTCGTTCACAGCTCGGGCTTGGAGATCAAAGTCAGAGAGATCTCTTCTCATCGACAAAATCTCATCATGCTCATCCCCACCTTCATAAGCCACCTCCACCACTTCGGGTCTGATCGAATCCTCCTCACTCACCACTTTCACTTTGAAAGTAGAATTCCCCTGAATTTCAAAGGGCAAGGGCACGTCGAAAGAAGTTGGGGTCGAGACTTTCTCCTTGGAAGGATAGGTGAGATGTTCCAGCTTCACTTGAAGAGTTCCATGCCCTTTATATGTATCAGGCGCATCTGAAATTGCCTTCTAAGGAAAAAGAAGAAAAAGAAGAAGCCATAATGTGAAAATCTCTAAGTAAGAACAGGACAATTAACACAATGAAAAAGCTTAGAATCAAATAGCCCTCCCACTCACCTTTGATTTCTTCTTTCCAACAAATGCAGAGAAGCAATTGAATTTAGCCATTTTGAACATCGAATTCGCTTCAAGCTTCGAATTGAGAACTGTTCGATTTTATTTTTTTTTTGAAATTCTAATCCTAAATTTCCAATCTCTCCTATCAATCGTTACATCACTAATACCAAAAAACAGATGTTCAGGTTTACAAGAGATTCAAAGAAGCAAAATATCAGATGGTATTAGAGACAATTCAAGCGTTAGCCATTGTCTATCGGAAAGCTTTTAACCATGAGGCAAAGACGCCAAAGTGGAGAAACAGTCGAATTGCAAATCCAATCAAAAGGAAACCCGTCACCGCCGTCGCCGTGGGTCCACACCTTCCTCAAGGTTTGAGGAAGTATCAGTACGATGCCGGCCAGAGTGAAAAAAACAACCCCTTTTCAAAGGAAGCCGTGGTGATTCCGTTTTTGAATCCAAACCTGCATAACCAAAGGCACCATACCCTCAAAACAAGTTCTTTAATATTGAACAATCCACATTAAAAATAAAAAATAAAAAATCCATCAATCCTTTAAGAAAAAAGTTCAGAAACCGGCAAATAAAACAGAATCCAATCTATAAAAAAAACCCATTACAGAAATCTAGATTTTCTATTAGAATCAATGAAATTCCATGGATCCAGACCCCCATCAATGGCTTATCTCAAGTGAAAGAATACCAAAAGAAAAACCCATGAAAGAAAGGCTTCCAGGAAAACAAAAGCGCTGTTTTCAGGATTTCTAACATGAAATCCATGGAAAGGGAAGACAAGCTCCAGATTTTCAGCAAAAGGAAAAAAACCCAATGATGAAAAATGTTAAAACAAAAACCATCTTCTCACCTCTCAGTAGCTCGACAGAGATATGCCAGATTGGAAGGAAAAAAAACACAGATGGGTTTGTTTTGAGTACAAACGCTTGCCTTCCTTACTGATGGAGATTGGAAGAAGGACGTGTTTGGGTGGCCGTTCAGGAGGGAGAGAGAGGGGGGGTTGTGTGTATGTCCCAGATGGAGAGAGCAGTAAAGATTTATAAATTGGCGGAGGTTGGATTCGCAATACGCGGATACCACGCGGGCTAGTAAAAAAAAAAAGGAATTTTATAAATAACTACCACTTAATATTAGAATTTACATTCCTGTACATTAAAAAAAAGAATCATTAACCTAACCTTCCGTTAGCCTTTTTGGACTTTTTGATAGTGGATCGGATCAGCCGTGCGAGCAAAGTGGTAGGCAGCTCTGGTGGGCCCCACTGTGATATTCACTTGAAATCCCCTTTATCAGGCGTGTCAACCTCTTTTATGCTCAAGGTCAAAACTAAGGGCGAGGTTGACCACATGATTAAGAATAATGTGCAACGCAATGATTGTCCTCCAAAACTTCTCTGTAGGTATGGCCCACCTAAATCATGGATGGACCTGATTTTTTAGATTCGGGCTTAAATTTTTGTGTACCATTATATAATTGCCATAGACGGCCCTATAAAAATTAAGGGTAGATGTCTTTCTCAACTATTTTCATTGATGCGGCCTACCTTAATCACAGTTTAGTATACTTCTTTTAACCTTGGACCTAATATGAGATTACACATTCAGTGGTCAAGATTGAATTTGAATTTTACATATGCATGCTTTGTAAAAAAAAAAAAATGATACATTCATCTAAGTAACTATTGAAGGAACAAGTATTCCCCATTATATATTAAAAAACTTAAGAACACCCACTCTTATTTTTTATTAGGCCAACATGATGTGTGTGTGAGATATATTCTAATCATTAAATGTGTAATCCCTAATTAGGTCAATGAAAAAAAAAAAAAAACACTAGGTTGACTTGTAATTAAGGCGTGCCTAAAAGAATCAGTTGTGAAAGATGTTTACATTTATTTTTTTAGGACCCATTATGATGATTGTATAAAATCGATTATATAAAATCCATTCCAACCATTAGATGCCACATCAAAATTTAAATCTGGTGGCCAAAAATCAGGTCCATTCATGGTTCATATGTGCACCGACAAGGGAAATAATTTGGAAATTGTTTTGTACACATTTTTCAATTATATAGCCCCCATTTTAATGGGACTGATTTTTTTAGTTGTAGGTGATTGATTTCATATAAACATCATGGTTGGGCCCACCCTAGTTGCCAACCTTAATGCTTGAACCCCTACCCAAATCCCCAATTAATAAATCGAATGTGGTGATATTCAAATGGTAATTACTTACATCGATGATGGAGCTTATTCAAAACGTTTGTACAGAATATACCTAAATGTGATTTCTATACGTAATATGTAGTTTTTTGTAAGATTCCTTAAAAAACATTAAAACCCACTAAACAGATGAAGCTTCGCTAAACAGTCGAGTACCCATATAGAACCGAACTCGGCTGTTTTCTTTTACTTTTTCTTTATCTGGTGACTTGTCTATGAGTAGCACACTCTACGTGGGACTGGGTTTTGTATAGTGGGTCACACCCAACCTTTGTGGGCCCACTATATCGGCTATAGGAAATCCAGTCCGTCCACAAGGTTGACCCCTCGAAGTTCAACCATGCCACCAATTTACAGGCCATGACACGAAGAATAGCTGAGTCCATCCATTAGATAAGACAAACCAAGGATAAGCCAGTCTGGCTCAGCAACCTCTTCTGGACACAGCTTTTCTTTCATCCAAACGGCTCGTTGATTTGATCCTTACCCACTTGCCAAAAAAGTTTAAAAAAAAGGGATCGTATGATTCTCCATTGGAGGATTTTATATTATATGCGTGTCAAGGACGCGGACTACATGAGCACCTGTCTTCGGGATATTAAGCACTGTGGAGCCTATTGTGATGTATGTATTTATCCATGCCGTTCATCTGTTTTGCCGGCTTATTTTATGATATAAGCCCAAAAATGAAGTAGATCCAAAGCTCAAGTGGACCACACCATTTGAAACAATGGGGATTGAAGGCCCACCAGAATCAGAGAGTTGTGGCATTACAGGCCATTCTCTATTTTGGCCCAACAAACCAACGGTTAGAACTACGCAACAATGTTCTCCTCTGGTACAAGCTACTACTTAGAACATGATGAGTGCATTGCGCTGATCTGCGGTCGAGGATCCTCACCATTACGCGGTAGTATGCTGATATGGCCAAGGTTAGGTGATCCGGGCACGAATTTCCTACAACAACGGTTGCAGGGAGCCTGTGCAACAAAAAACTGTGGGCCATCTTGATGAGCGTCTGACATCCATTCCGTCCATCATTTGCACCACCCATCATGTAAGGAACTGAACCCAAACATTAAGCAGGTCCAGAACTCAAGTGGGCCACGCGACAAGGAACGGTGGAGATGGGATCACCCACCATTAAACCTTCTTAGGCCCAATGGTGATGCTTATATGCCATCACAACCGTTCATAAGGAAAGTCCCACCATGAGAAAGGTAAAAAAATCAAATATCAGCCTGATCCACAACTTCCGTAGGCCCAAGAAGGAATCGATGGTAGGTGTCCTCATACCCCACCTTCTCGCCCTGATGCGTGGCCCACTTCAGTTTTGGATTGGCTTTATTTTTGAGCTGACGTGGAGCTGGCATAAATGATGGACGGAGTGATGTAATGTTGCACTGGCTTCCTGCAGCAGAGGAATTCATCCAGACAGCTGATCTGATGGACCAGATTGTGATTGTGATGGGTCTACCTCCAAAGAGCAAAGATTGGACTCCTTCAACCTGCATGGTGCTAAGCAATCCTCGATCTAGTAGGGGCCAATCGGATCAACGGCCTGGATTATCAATCCTAGTTGAGGATTCGCTGATTCCTCACTGGTTAATATCCACCGATAAAACCCTCGTGGGAAAAGGAAGGTGGCCCACTGGATCACCGAAAATAGGTCTATGAGGAAGCATCTGTTAGTGGATCGCCGTTAAAAAATAGAACTGATTAAACAATCTCAACCGTCTGAAAAAATGTTTTGAAAATGCACCGTTAAGGTAGAGACCACAGAGGGTCACATCCAACACCAAGGGACCCACTGATCAAACGGTGGACATCCCTCCCGTTGAACATTTACAATTCCAAGACTGAGGATGTTGACGAAATAGGACAGCACGTGCGAGGGTGCGATTCATGGGGCTGACCCAAAAATAGATGGCTACGAATATATACATTATGATCTGAACCATACATTCTGAGGAATCAGTCGAAGATTGACTGATAACGAAGTGTTTGTTTGATTATAATAAATTAGCCATCTAATAAATGGACCTTTCATGATTTAATATCAGCCGTTGATTATTTTATTTTATTTTTTGTCGTTTAGTGTTTATTTGTACGCCATCATTTAAAAGTGCTAGAACTATTTAAACACTATGATTCTTGGATCATTGACTAAGGAACGTTGGAAGCACGAAGCGGATGGCTTCGATCTGATCCACGTATGAAGCCTGAAATGGATGGCTTTGATCTGATTCACGTTCATCACGTATTCAGAATGCCATTGCCGTGCCTCCACTGCTCTGAGCTCTCATGGAAAGGGTCTACTCCCGGCCGTACGCGGATTGATGAGGAGCGGATTAGGCCTTACCGCAAGACGGTGCAGCCTTTACTGTGGGGTCCGACTTGATGTATTTACTGCATATCCACGCCGTCCATCCGTTTTTTTCAGATCATTTTAGGGCATAAAACCAAAAATGAAGCAGATCTAAATATCAGGTGGACCATATCATAGGAAACCGTGATGATCGTACCATTAAAACCTTTTCATGGGCCACAAAACTTTTGGATTAAAATGATTTTTTTTTTTTCTTCATCCATTTTTTTATTTTACCTTGTCAAAAGATTGGTTTAAAATAAAAATTACAAAAACATTAGGGCGATCCGTAGGAAGCTTTTAACGGTGAAGATTCAACCACCACTGTTTTTTATAGTATGGTCCACCTCAGAGTTGTGACTATCTCATTTTTATTATTACGGTGTAAAACGATCCGAAAGAATGGATGGCCAAATTAGATATAAAATACATACATCAAGGTGGGGCCCACGATGAGCAGCGCAGTGCCGGCTTAGGTGAGGCCGAGGCCGCACCTAATCCGCTCCATGATTGATGGGCCTTTCGTTTGTTCCTGCTCGATAAGTACAACCAGTGTACGTATCTGACGTCATTCATGACGTGTCCACGTTAGTTTGGTCGGGACGCGGTTGGGCCAGAGATGGGATAGCTACAGACGGCTGGAAATATCACAATGAGGTGACGTCACCAAATTTTATAAGCACACAATGGTGTCTTTTATCTATTTTGTCCGTCCATTTGATCGAGTCGGATGCAAAGTTAAAGTGGACCCACCGTAGAAAACATTGGAGGTTAAAAAGCCCACTATGGTGTATGTCTTTGTCCATTTATTACACGAAGAATGAGACATATCCAAAGTTCAAGTGAACCCCACCGTACAAAGCGTTGGAGGAAAATAAGCCCCACCATGGTGTATGTCTTTGTCAGTCTATTTGAAGAATGAGACCGATCCAAGTGAACCGCACCAAAGAAAGCATACGAGGAAAATAAGCCCCATTATGGTGTATGCCTTCTACACACTTTGTCAGTTCATTCAAATAATGAGGCAAATCCAAAGTTCGAGTGGACCTATTAAAGAAAACATCAGAGGTTTATTGACTACTATTATAAACTTTTTAGAGGTCATGTAAGTTTTCGATCAAATTAATATTTGTGTTTTTCCTTCGTGCATGTCCGTGTGAATTTATTATAAACTATTTGGATTTCAAATAAATATCATGGTGGGCTTAAGAAACTTTTAATCTCTCCAACCGCTTTCTCTAAGGGCCCGTTTGGCCAGGTGGATTGGAAGGGATTGAATGGTATTAGGGTGGATGGCATGGATTTCTAGGCAATGATGGTGTTGTCAGTGGATTGTCTGGGGATCCATGGGATTGATATATCCCTGGATTGCTATATCCCATCTGTTTGGCGCGCCCGGCCAATCCCGGGATTAAGCCTTCTCATCCCTTCCAATCCCTCAAACCAAACACGTCCCAGGCAAATTTGAAAGGATTAAGGTGGATTGGAAGGGATTTAAATGTAATGATGGTGTCGTGAGTGGATTGTCTTGAGATCCATGGGATTGGGATCGGATCGCCGGCTCTGTTTGGCACGCCAGGCCAATCCCGGGATTTGACTTCCAATCCCTTCCAATACCATCCAATCCCTTCCAATCCGACTGGCCAAACGGGCCCTAATGTGTCCAACTATTTACTTTTTGAACTTATATCCTAAAATGCTATGGCCAAATGGATGAACAACACAGATATAACACATATATCACAGTGAGGCCTATAAGACTTAGTGATGTAACTTTACTAACAAGATAGCTACCAAAGCACTCATTAGCTAATTCTTGATGTAACTTTACTGGCAAGATAGCTACTAAAGTACTCATTGGCTAATTCTCATCCACGGAGATGCATGGAGAATCAATTATGTCCATTGATTTAAAAGTAGGCAAACCCAAATCCCAGGTAGGCCACATTGAAAACATTCATTGTTAGAACTTTTGTGGAGATGACCAGCCATGAATATTATCCTGATTGAAAACTTTTATGACTGTTCAATCGCTGCTGTTTTGTGTGGCACGGCTTACCTGAATTTTAGATTTGCCTGATTTTTGGACTCCAGCCCCAATGTGAGCTTAAAAAACTGACGAGCGGAATGGATTTCTCACATGGTCCCAACGTAGAATCCATCCACATGAACTTCTCATTGGCGGAGGGCATTGATAGTTCACTTGGTTCCTTTAAAGTCCCCGAACATACTGTCACGTCACCAACCATCTCGTCATGAAGTCCAGTTTTAAACAAGCAATAAACAGATTATTAAAGATCCGCCCTCAATCAGTCGTCTAGCCATGAGACTCAATTGCCAATCGAGCAATGAACAGATGATCATTCCACACATCATGACCATCCTGCTACAAAGGTCAATCCGCAATAGAGCAACGAGCAGATCGTCATCCCTCTGGCCGATCATGAGTGACAATATTATAAATATTATTAATAAAAATAGTACTTTTGAGTTTTATTTTCTTGCTATGTTATTATTGTTGAACTAAGATAACTATCACGCTGAAAATCAAGTCCTAATTAGACACAAGGCAAAAAGAATCTATTTGAAAGGATTGAATCTTACCCTTTCACAAGATGCCAAAGGTTGGCTGAAAGGATAGCTGATTAATCCTACATCTAGTTTCTAATCAATTTAATTCGGTCATCAACATTTAATCAAACATTAATTTGAGTAGACATAGACTCTAATATTCCCGTGTATTATAATTACACACAAAATCTGAATGCAAACTCTAGATGCCACGTGTGACCTTATATTCGACTGAATTGCAATCAACATATCGACCTTATTTTATCTCAAATAATCATGATAGCATGCCCCATCACATCTAGATACAGCCATTTTTTTTCTACCCACATCATTTTTTTAGAATATCGGACCCTGAAAAGGGTGGGGCACATGTGGGTGGAATAAAAATGGCCGTATCAGAACATCTGATGCAGTGTAACCACGTTAGGCCTGCTAAGCTTAGCGATATTTTGGCCTTAGTTGTTTTTATCCCGATAAATGGAGTAAGCCATGAGTATTTAGAACATCCACGTATCCCCTCTCCGACACGTGGCCACGTGTACTGTCATCATCCAATATGGGCCCACCCACTGTAGAGAATCCTCGTTTGAAAAAATTGCACGCAATGGACGAATAATCAACCTGATCAATGGACTCGTGGCATTCTACATGCAGCAGCACTTGATAATATATCTTCTTCTTTTTTAATTGGATCTGAGCCGTACATTAGGTGGGACCAACCTTGTAGATAATTTTCCCAGAAACTCGGACTTTTTAGCTACCAGGTAGACCGTATACGTATGAAAATAACACGTGCGAGCTGTTTCTTTACATGGGTGGCCAACAGTGACCGTTAAATAGACTGGGACCGTAGTGGTTTGCATGCAACACCTATTACGCAGGTAATAAAACCCGAGCTTGGTGGGCCATACGTGTTGTTTGATCAAAACTATGTGGTCCCCTCAGTGTAACTTGCTGGGGCCAGAAAGAACTCAGTTGGGCTGCATCACATGGAACAATCAGTTGCACCTCACAAGGGTCCAGATCAATTCTAAAAATCAGCTTGATTCAAAATTTTAGTGGACCACACCACATGAATTTAAGGCTTTAAGGCGTGATTTTAAATAGAATTGATGACCTGCATCCTGCCTGCATGATAAGAGCCGATGACGCTTTCAGCTAACAAAAACAAAAAACAAAAAAATATTAGGTGAGGTGCGTTGCGGTGCAGTGTAGCTCTTACTGTAGGACCCACCTTGATGAATGAATTCTGTATCCACACCGGCCATCTGTTTTGCCAGATCATTTTATGGCATTATCCAAACAATGAAGCAGATCTAATTATCAGGTGAACCATACGATAGGAAACAGTGGTGATTGATCATTAATGGGTCACAAAAGTTTTGGATCAAGCTGATATTTTTTGTGACATTCTCAACGGATTGGATGGCAGATAAACACCTGATAATTGGATCTACTTCATTTTTGGGATATTGCCGCAAACTGATCTAGATGAATAGATGAACAGCATGGATACATAACACATACATCGATGTGGGCCCCACGGCAAGGGCGCTCAAATGTGCTTACTCACTGCATATAGTGACACATTTCAGTCTCAATTTCTGAAGAGATTTTTGAATTTTGATATTTTTCTCACCATATTATTGAAAAGGTAATCAATGAAAAATTATAAATATTTATTATTAAAACTAAAACTTAAAGATTAGTAGATTATCACAATAATATCATTTAATTAAATTGCATGGAAGTGTCGCAGGATTTTAACACCTCTATGATATTTATCAAAATAGTTCCATCATGTTTGATCCAAGTTCACAAAAACAACCCAGGATTTGGATTTCAAAATCTCATTGCCGTTAGTTACAATGGTTCCCAACAGAGTGGCCCATCTGTATTTTTGGATTAGGATGAATTTTGAGACACCAGACAGAAGATGAGAAAGCACACACGCGATGGAAAGAGTAGCTTTTTCTTTTCTTTTTTTATTAGATTGTTAGTTTACCCCCGGTTAGCTCACACTTCAGTGTTAACGAGGTATCTTTCACTCAGTCTACTTCTTGAGCTATGGATCTGAGTGTGGTCAAAAGAGTGATAGAGTTATCTTTCACTCAGTCTACCACTTGGGCTATGAATCTAGGTGTGGTGGAAAGAGTAGATAGATCTCATGCAGGATCTACCATTGTTTTCCTTTTTCTTATTTCTTATCTTATTTACAATGTCCATCCATTTTTTTATATCATTTTAAGGTTTAAGCTCAAAAAATTGAAGCATATTCAAGGCTCAAGTGACCCACAACACAGGAAGCAACGGTGATAGTAATTCTCACTGTTGAAACTTTTTTAGAGCCCACCGTGATATTTAGTTTCCATCCAACCTATTAATAAAGTTACATAGACATGGACGAAGAGAAAATAAAAATATCAGCTCCATTCAAAACTTCTATGGCCCACAAGAAGTTTTCAACAGTAGGAGTTTAATCCCCATTGTATAGTTCACTTGAGCCTTTGATCTGCCTCATTTTCCCTCCAACTTATTTGTACCAAAATATGAATGGACGGTGTGGATAAGACCCATACATCACGGTGGCCGCTCAAAGCTGCTGCCCCTTCCCAGATGGAGACAGGCGGGGTTAGGGTGCAATCCGCGTCGCTTCAACCCTTCCTATCTTTTCTCACGTGCCTTTTGGTATTTTATATGGTTAATTAGTGCACTGCAGGTGCGCAGAGGGAAACGGTCCTTGTATGGACTACAAAAGTAGGATGATGGGAGCTATTTAATATTCTGGCAGAGCATGACAATTGTATATATTTATTTATTACGTTTATATTGAAAACTTCCTAGGTTTAAATTTATATGTATAAATGTGATTGTTTTAATATATATATATATATATATATATATATATATATAGAGAGAGAGAGAGAGAGAGAGAGAGATCAGTTCCCAATAAAAAAGTCAGAATTGCCTCAACAAAAATGGATGGAATTGGACCTAAAAAAGCCATTCAGGTTCGATATCGATTAAGTATCAGTGGGAACATCAAGATGAATGAGTTAACCAAGTATCCGATCAACCAAATTGAACAAACGATAGGTCAAGATCATATTGTTCATTGGGAATTGAAGAGGGGATTCGGGTTCACTCATGAGCTTTGGCGATGAGCCTATTCCCATGAGCAACAACTGAAGAAGCGCTCCATTGAGGGAGCCACTGAAGTCCACATTCCATGGGCATACGAAACACCCAAGGAATGTACCGTTCCGCCAACTGGAGTACACTCTCACTAAAGAAGGTAGCTACTTCCTATATATATATATATATATATATAGTAAGATTCATCTTCATGATGGGTGTAGCTGACATTCATTGCTTAAAGGCCTATTTGGCTTGCTGCATTTATATAAAACTTTCGGAATTTAACATTTATTATTTGATAAAATTGGATGTAAAATGTTGACATCTTTGGTAGGCTTAACTAGAAAATGAAGCCCAAAGATAATAGGTGGCAAAACTTTGTGACCCCACCGTGATGTATGTGCTTTATCCCCAATGTCTATTCATTTTGCCAGGCCATCTTAAGGCATGAGTCCAAAATTAAAGTAGATCTAAAACTTAGGTAGACCACACCACAAGAAGTAATAGAGATAATGATATCCACTATTGAAAACTACATAGGACCCACCATACTATTTATTTGAGATCCAACATAAGTTCACACAGGCATGGATGAAGATTAAATATCAACTTCCACCAAAACTTCAATAGCCTCCAAAAAATTTTCAATGATTATCATTCAATTCCTATTGTTTTATGTGGTATGGTCGGCTTGAGCTTTAGATCTACCATGTTTTTGGCTCATGCCCTGAGATAATATGAAAAAAAATAAAATAAAAATGAATGGACAATATGGATATAACACATTTCATGATGGGTCCACGGAAATTTTGGCTTCAAACATTTCTTAATTTAAATTTCGTCCAACTTTCGAGGTGAAATTACACCTCCCTTCTAAACACTCATGAAAAACTATAATTACAGTTTTATCCCTAATTCACATGAATTACAACAAATCAAATAGGCCTAATTAAAAGGTTAGTATGCTTCTCATTCTTACAGTGTAGATTATCGTGCAAGTATGATCAATAAAAGTACATAATGAGTGCATGTATATATGAGATGTACCTTAGCCCTGATTTATGTAATGATCAACATAAGATCTCTTAGATATCAACATAATTGTTCTTGTGCCTAATCAAATATCGTAAGCTTAAAATTTTAATCGAGATAAATTATTGTTTAATCGAATGAAACCTGTACAACGATTGCATAAATGATGAAAGTTTAATCGAATTGAGCCACACATGTTGTAAGATCAACTCCCTATAAGTAATGGATCAATTTCGGCCCAATCACTATATGGATATTCTAGTCTTTTAGGTGACTATTGTGTCTTTATTACTTTACACTACATGACAAGGTTGCATTAAGGTGACATTATTTTGGTCTCATTGTCAAGGCTATGGAAACATATTCAATTAGATCAGAAATACACTATAAGAGTGGCCAAATCAAGATTAGGTTATCGAGATGAGATAGAGGAAGATCGTGGACGATTGCATGGTGGTGGCACACAAGAGAATTGTTGAAAGTACTATTATTGTTGTTTAATATGAACGCATAGTTACACATGTAACGAATGACCCAAATTCAGTCAAACGTGTGCGATTAAAAATAGTGTTCGGCCAGCCAAAGTTATACTTGACTCGAATCAATTAACTGTAAGAATTCTATAAGGTGGGCCTTATTGATCAACGGTTTGGATTATCCTAAGGATTGAATAATTGATCGAGTATGCAAGTTGGCCCCACTAAGTTGTGATACATCCAGAAATTCATGCAAGGGGTGAAGTGCTACAACTATGATTCGCACACAATTTTTTAGAGGAACTACAATTCGTGGAGCCTTAGGGAGAGGAGTTTTGATGGGTTTTAAACTCTTCACCCCTCTAACCTATATTAACAGGGCTGAGTCCTTAATCCAACACCACCGACAGAAGTTACAGCCCCATCATAGCTTCTCGAAAGGGTGTAAGGAGAGGAAGACTCTAATGAGCTACAACAATAATGACGTCCCAACATGGTACGTCCTACAGTCCTTGAGATCTCCATATCTGATGCATAGCACAGTCCTTGTAATTCTACATATACACTTACATTGAACACTTATGAACCATATACTAAATTAGTTGGATTAGAATTAGACTTGTAAAGATTGATTTGATTATTCACCCACCAATTATGATTGTGATCAGGAGATTTTAGAAGGAGAGTTAGTCTTTTAAAATGAGATCTTTTTTTGCCTTGAGTTAAGTACTTTTCTTTCAACAATGATAGTGTCTCAGGTTTCTCGATGAATTAATAATGGATGGACATACTTAAAAATAAGGTTGATAGTCGATTTTATTAATTGAAATGTAAGGACAATACCATCACTAAGAAAGAAAAGAAATTACGTAAAGAAGAAAATAAATACCTACAGTCGCTTGTGTTGACAAAACGGCCGTGAAAAATACTAGACAGTCATGAGACTATCATGGTGTGAAGTCAGCGTGACTAGTGATAGTTTAATTAGGGACTCGATAATTGGTGATTTGACGATGGTGGTCGTGAATATTTAACTTACTCATAAGGCGTATTGAAGCAATGACCCTTGACAATAACAAATAAAAGCTAAATTAAATGACTTTGGACTTGCCGCGGCATGATTAGGTAGAAGTGAAGTGTCTAGGCTAAGAATATAAAATTAAGAATAGACAATATTGTGATGTAGAGAGATTGATTATGTGTGGGGATGGCTCAAAGCTCTTCTTTGAGTGCTTTTTTTTTTTTAAAAAAATTATAGATTTCGAAGAGGTGGTAACTGTGCGTTTAATTCAGAATTGTGAGAGATTTGAATAATTGGACATACAAATCTTATTAATTCTTTACATAAGCGTAACTAATTATATTAGGTCATATATACAAGAGATTATGTACGCCTCTTACTATTCCAGTTGTGCATAAAAAGATTTACTAGAGTTTCATATTAGGACTCTTACATAGGAAACTTTGTTGGAGTCCTTGCATCTATAAAAAGTTGATTTTTGTATGACTCTAACATTTAATACTTGAAAGAAATTTGATTTAATGTAATTTACTTTGTAAAGAATTGCTTTTGATAAAACTCTAGCATTTAATGTTTTCATATATGCACGTCTCTAACTCTTGGATAGGTAAAGAATAATCATACCCTTTCATGTAGGGTTTCATCTGCCGCTGGAATATGATGTCGGAATGCAATAGGTCCATGTCGCATCAGAACCCTGGAAGGGATAGTGGAATCATTATGTGTTGCTGTTTGAGTGGGAGAGGGATTTGAGAAGAAGCTTTTCTAGTGGGACCTAAGCTAACCAGGCCTTTGGATTCTTTGAGCCTTTGCATTTTTGGGCCAAATAGCATGGTCCAGGCAATCACTAGCTATGTGCTCCAATGGCCAAATGTGACTTATGTATAATATTGCTCATCAATAATCTCGACGCAGGGCCCAACTCTATGGAGAAAGCAAATTAGGTGTTACCTAGACCATGTGGAGTCCACCTTGATGAATGTGTTATATATCTACACTGTCTATCTATTTTTCTAGCTCATTTTAAAACATGATCTAAAAAAAAAAGCAGACCATTAAAAACCTTTTATGGGCCACAAAAGTTTTGAATCAATCTTATCTTTGTATTTTTCCTTCATCTAGGTCTTCTTGACCTTACCAACAAGTTGGATGGAAAATGAGCCCCAGGAAGTTTTTAATGGTAGGGCATTCAATCACCATTATTTCCTATGGATTGGTCCAATTGAGATTTGGATTTGCTTAATTTTAGGTACCACGTCCTAAAATGGGCTTAAAATGGATGTATGGTGTGGATATACAGAACATCATCAAGGTGGGCCCCATGGTAACACCTATTCCACTCCCCTATTTTGGATGGCATGTCTTTTAGCCTGTCCTTCTTGTAGAAAGGGGAAATGACCGACTATGCAAGGCTAACAGGCCCCACGCTAACTTAAGTAGATCATACGATGAATAAAGGTGTTCACACCCCAAGTATAGGGTTGCGATGTAATAATAATCTCAGTAAGACCAAGGTCGAATCCACAGGGACTGAACCTTGTGCATAATCTGAAAGTAACTTGAACTAGAACTAGGCGAAGATGTAATCTAAACCAGGGAAAATTAAGGAAATAATTGTGAATTTAATTAACTAAAACTTGTGAGATTCAAAGGTGGAAAACTAGGGTGTCAAGGATCCACTTGTAGAAATCAGGAAGATCTATGCTTGATTTATAAACACAACTAGAATCAGAGTCTCATCTTCATCCAGTTGGAAGATAATCCACTAAAATCCAATATAAACTTCCTTTGATCTAGTTTTCAAGAGATGAGAGGTATGAGAATTAGAATTGATTTCATCACAAAACCATGCCCATGAGACAAAGCAAACAACAGAACTTTAATCAATCCACATCCAATCTAAGGAATTTATGAACATTAGGAAGGGTTCCGTCATCCAACAATGCCCATGAGACGATGACGAACAACAGGGCTCCCATGTTCACAATCTCTATAATGCAAAGAACATACCCGAAGCTATCGCAAATCCATTGTAATTTAAGTCACAATAAATCATTAAAAACTACGAATATTCCTCATAATCAAACTATAATTTAAGTTAGTTCAGTAAAGCATAAATCAAAGACATAGAACCAAACCCATCACACTACAAGCTTCACCTCTTAGCCCTAGCTAAGAGGTTTAGCCAACTATATGCATGATTAACTAAAGACTCTAAAAAAAACAAAACAAATAAAGAAAAAGGAAGGAAGAAGAAAAGTCTTGTGCTCTACATTCACCCACGTGCTCTGCTTCTAAGGATGGGTCCACGACTGCAAGGATGATTCTCTCTCCCTTTTATAGATATGAAGGCTGAGAGTAGAGATTTTTCACAGGAAAAAGACTTACACAGCCTGTTATGCGGTAATGCAAGTATGCGCAGTGACTTGCATTTGGACTGGATTTTCGGGACGGTGAACGTCTCGAACTTGATTCCGTCACCTAGGTTAGGGTCGTGGTTGTCCTGGGCTCCACTTGGACGGTCCAGACTGTCGAAATAGTGGACGATGGTAGGCCACAGCTGGTCACGATTTCTTAAAAATCAGACGCACACCATTCGCACGTCATCACACTAACGTGTTCGATGGGCCATATAGTGATGTTTTTGGTGAAATTCACCCCGTTCATTGGATTTCTAGCGAGAAACTAGTCAGGAAGGAGTAGTTTTTATCGGATTTTGGTGCGGTCCACTGTATCAAATCGACTCGCCGTTCATCTTGCATTTTCTGGCGATCCACGTGTGTACGTTTGCATGGGCCAAAAGACCACCATGGCGAGGGTCACGCTCCCCTTCTGAAGTTAATGGACGGCTCTGATCACTGATATGGGCGATGAGTGGGGCCTACTAGCCAAGATCAGCCAGCCTTGTGCGGCCACTGGCTGTTTATGCAGGAAGAAGAAATTTGGAGTCGGTCAGCGTGCGCTGACCGACGTAATGGGATTCGGTGCACATCCCACTTGCATGCCCTGTGTACGCATGCAACCCCATGTGGGGCCCACATTAATGTTCATGCAAAATCCTCTCCGTCCATCCGTTTTACCACCTCATTTAGGGGGTTGAGACAAAAATAGAAGCACATCCAGATATCAGGCGGGCCCCAAATCAGAGTTTTATGGGCTTATCTATCCTTTGGGCCACTTTGATAAGGATCCAATGGCTGAAATTCGACGTGTACGGTTAATTTTGGGTTCTCAGGTCATATATAAAGTTTCGAGCAAAACAGATAGTGAAAACCCTGTGACCTTGCAATCTGGATGATTTTCAAGCTTCTTCATCGTTGATCACGAGGTTTTATCGGATCTTTGGCATGCAAATTCTTCGATCTCGGTCACCTTGGGTCCGTCCCTTGCCTTGATGATTTACGAGCGTTAAATCCATGCTTTTAGTACTATTTTTCAGTCCAGGCTCCTAAATCCACTTTACAACATAAACACAATTAAAATAGGTCGTTAAATAGTATCATGTTTGTAAAATCAGGTAATAACTGTGGTCTAATATGCAATATTTGACCCTCAATGATGAACAATGATGAACAACGACCAACACCAAACCCCTAAAATATCATTGATCCACTCTAACTTGCACTACAACCCATTCGAACACATATTGAACGCTTTCACCGAACTACGAGTGTGTATCCACTTGAGAAGATGTTGTATCAGGGTATGGAGACTCCATAAACACTCGATCCTTATACGAACAAACATCGACCGTCATCGAATCCCTAAAATTACACTGATCTACTCTGACTTGCATTGTAGCCCCTTCGAACGCACGTCGAACGCTTTCGCCAAATTGCGAGTGTGTGCGTATCTACTTGTGAAGATGTTGCATTAGAGTACGGAGACTCCAAATACACTCAAACTACACATCGACACACATCGATCCACACCAACCTGTACTATAGCTCCTTTAAACGTATATCGAAGTTCTTCACTGGCCTACAGTGAATGCATGTGGTTTATCCACCCCCATCCATCCATTTTTTTCATCTTCTTTAATGGGTGTAGCCCAAAATTGAAGCATATTAAAATCTCAAGAGGAACACACTAGAGGAAACAATTAGAAAAATTAATTTTAGGAGTAAACCTTCAATGAACTCTTTCTTATGGTGTGGTCCACCTGAGCTTCGGATAAGCTCCATTTTTTAGCTGAAGCCCTAAAATTATCTTCTAAAATGGATGGACAAAGTGGATAAAATACATAAATCAAGACGGGCCCCACACCATTTATTTAGTATGTTACTCGAACGTAATTTATATCCGCCATGGACTCACCAAAGATGGTGCAACCCTTACCATGGGCCACACCTTAATGTATTCATTATGCATCCACATTGTTCATCCATTTTCTTGGCTCATTTTAGGGCAATATCCAAAAAACTCAAGCAAATCTAATTATAAGGCGAGCCATGTCGTAGGTAAGTGGTGATTGACCATTAATGTGCCATAAAAGTTTTGGAAGAAGTTTATATTTGTTTTTTATCTTCATCCATGCCTATGTGACCTTATCAACCATGTTTATGTGGCCTTATCAATAGATTGGATGGGCCATTAACAATAACAAAACATTTTTGTGTGTACTAAGAAGTTTTTAAAGGTAGTACGTTCAATAACCATTGTTTTCTATGATATGGTCCATCCGATAATTAGACCTGCTATATTTTTGAAATAATGTCCTAAATTTTTTTGAAAAAAGGTATAGATCACGTAGTGGATACAGAATACATACAGATAAGTGGGCCCCATGGAAAGGGTTGCACTGTCTTGGATAATGTTGTGGTCTCACCTAACTACTGAGTTTCAACAGGATTTTTTCACATGTTAAGGTGGGCTCATACCGTGGGCCGATCATTTTTATTATTATTATTGATGATTCATGCCATGCATTTGAATGTAAAAATTGTTTTGTGCTGAGCTTTAAAAAATAAGGTAGATCATATAATCAAGTGGTCCATACTGTCTTAAATTCTATTTAATAGTCTATAGTTTATTGTGAATTTCTGTGGCTCACCTATCACTAGAGCTGTACACGAGTCGAGTTGAGCTGAGTATTGCCCAGCTCGTGCTTGGCTTGCACTGCCAGACACCCAGCTTGTACTTGGCTCAGCTCAGCCTTCGAGCTCGGATGCCCAGCTCGTGCTCGGCTCGTTCGAGTTCGAGCCAAGTTCGAGCAGATATCGAGCCGAGTTCGAGCAGAGTTTTCGAGTCGAGTTCGAGTTCGAGTCTTCGAGCATGTTTCGAGTATGAGTTTTCGAACCCTGCGGTCCATCCATCCCAAAACAGAAGAATAAAAAAACAAAGCTCTGAAGATCTCAGCATTGGAAGCCTAGGAACCATAAAAGCCAAACTATCTCTGGATCTCTGGATTCTTCTTTAACGCGATCCGGGGCGGTTATTTCTGATGGAGGGATGGAATCCAAATGAAACTGAAATTCAAGACTTCAATGATATATGGAAAGTAGCTGTAAATGGAAAGCCTTAAAAGAGGAAGCTGGAATATATATATATATATATATATATATATATATATATATATATATATCAAAGTTTCGTCTTTCTAAAGCTCCTGGATCATTTGTGGAATTCAATAGATTTGATTTTTCTTCTGTAAAGAAATAGGAGTTTTAGAAGGGTTTTGGAATGGATGGGATAAGGGAATTTCGTGGAAGGAAGGATGGATGACCTTTGAAGGGTGTTGACTGGGAAATGGCTATCTCTTGTCTTCTCTCCTTGAGTCTGCAGAGACTGCTGGCTTTTCGTGCATGTCAAGTTCTCTCCATAGGGTTTTTTCTGTTTTGGGGTATATATATCCCTAGTCGAGTATCGAGTCGAGTCCAAGTCGATCCGAGTCGAGTCGAGCCGATTTCAAGTACTATTCAAGTCAAGTAGGGTCAAGCTCGTGCTCGGTTTGAATTTAATTCGAGCACTAAAAATCAACTCGTGCTCGGCTCAAACTCATTTCAAACCGAGTCGAGTCGAGCGAGTTAACGAGTATAATCTGCTCATGTACAGCTCTACCTATCACTCAAATCCATCTCATTTTTTACCAATGATATAAAAGAAGGTAGGAAAATTGATGGACTTAACGCAGGTGAGCTCCATTTCAACCTTCCAGAGGCTCCGTCAATTTCAAAGCTGAAGTTGTAATTAAAAAAATAAAAATTGAGCAAAAGTCAATTTAGAGATTGGTTGAGAGTTCCTTCAAAGAACGCATGGTAAAAATAGATTATCATTATTTTTTCTTTTTTGGTCTCCTTGTGATTCCTTACGACTCTAAAAAACTATCACTTGTGTCGGTCATGAGATCCTAAGAAAAGCAAAAGCCTTTACTATTTCACGCATGAATTTTACGCCTGACACATGTGTGGTAATTTTTTTATTAGCATTGACTTTAGTGAATGCTGGCATTGATTGAACGGAATCCCATTCACACAGCTGCCCATCACGTCAGCAATCGTACTCAGTACATGTGTATACTTGAGGAGCGAGCTTGGCAAAAATTCAATGACTTGCAAGACCTGCCATGCCAACTTCTGCATGGATCGAATGTTTCCACACACGCAACGCATTGGAACGTTTACATGCACTGCAATGGTTCCTCCTATGCAATGCATTGTAGTTGTAGGTGATCAGTCTATTTTATTTATACAAAATCAAACCTATGGCCTCAGCCACGAGTTCCTGTGGTTGGAAGCTATGTGGGGCTCATAAAAATACTTGTGACAAATCCAGTCCGTACATTGTTTCTAAAGCTAGACAACAAAAAAATCAGATGGATCAAAAACTCAGGTGGGACACACAACAGAAAACAGCAGGTATTAAACAATCATCATTGGGAATTTTGTTGGGGGGTAGAGAAGCTTTAGATCAGGATTACATTTGTGATTACAGTTTACCTCTGCAGTAATAACCTTATGAATTGTTTGGATAGCATATAAGCATCATGTTTTGTTCCAGGAAAGTTTCAATGGTGGACATTTATGTTCTCGCTGTTTCCTGTCGTGTGGCCTACCTGAGTTTTGGACTCTCCCGAATTTTGGATTCCTATCCTATTCTGAACTTGAGAAGCCGATGGACGGAATGGATTTCTCACAGGCATCTTTTTGGGCCCCACATACCTTCCAGTTTCTGAGGGCACATGCCATTCATTTGACGCATGACAATTTTACTTTCAACCAAATGTCAGCAAGACGAGTCACCACCATTTTTCAAAAATAATTAAAGAGTCTACCCGATTGGGTCATAATCATTAGCCATTAAAGCACCAAAAATAGAAGGAAAAAAAAAGGTTCCTAGGTTGCATAGTTAATGAAATGTCAACTCGTTTGCACGTTCAGAGTATAATACATAACTTTCATCTAATACCAAATTTAAATAAATTAATTCTTCCACCTGGAAGTTATTTGATACTCGGACAGGGTACGACACTTGATACTCAGGCACTAAAAAATTACACACCTGACATACATTAACTCAAACTAAACCAACTAAATAGTGGTCACTAAGTCACAGTTTCAAAATCAGGTTGGATGAATAATCCCAACCTCTTATTATGATTCTTGGACACTTGTTAGCTGAAATAGGATCTTTAGATATTTTTATTTTTAACTGTCAAATAAATGGCCATCAATCTGATGGTAAGATACTCAAATAATCGTTCATGATGCAGCTAAACTGGGACCCAATTAAATTACTTGTATGCGACTTGTGCAATTTCGAAGTGCCTGCTTATCATTCATCACACACTGCCAAAGTATCAAAGTTTTCATCTTTCTTCAATAGTAGACGGCCGCGGGTGAGGAGGTTTATCCAGACTGTACATGTATAGATGGGACATATCATAGGAAACGGACGATTCCCAGCCGTCATTTTCTCATGTTTAATCCATTTGTCTTTTTTTTCTGGCCATCACAACATCGGTTCCAACCTTGGGACATTGATGGACAGGACCACTATATGAATGGTCGGGATCAACTGTCTCACCTGCCACATTTCAGGTATTATGTTACCATACAATGCGTGTTTTTGCTTGTGAATTTCTTCTGTTTTGCAGTGGCATTGTTGATTCTCTCTAATTGACTCTATATACACCATCTTCATGACCCAATCATCAAATGTCCTAAAGTGAAGTGATCCTCTCATTTAGGAAATGCTAATCTTCTTCTTAATTTTGATTTAAATAGTTCAAAATTAGTTTTTAAAATAAATAAAATTAATGTTAATGATAATGATAATACAAAATGAAATCCATTAGGCGCTTGATTAAGAAGATGTGGGTTTACCTGGCATCTCCGCGATTAATGGCTAAGATAAAAAAATAAAAATAAAAAAGCATCATATCCATTGATCCAACGTCCAATTGGCCTTAATTTCACCTATCTAGTTTTGCAAGCTTTATGAACAATTTTGACTTTCCAAAACATCTTATCATTTTCTGTTGTGACTTGTGAGCTTAAATGCTACTATCTTATTTAAAATAGTCACCTATTTTATAATGTAAGTCTGACTTGTCTGTTAGATAGTAGCCACATTTTTATATTGCTCTAAAAATGCTACTATCTTACTTAAAATATATTTCTTATACTTTAAATATTCAAAGGTTTCTTCCCTAGAAAGACTAGCCACGGGGTAATATTGGCTAAATGTTATTCACCTTCTATTTAGTAAAGATAATATTATTATTAGGGTTGACTGAAACTAACCTTGCAAAATGCTCAACCATGTCCAAGACATTGAACCCAAATTCGGCCAGAGCATGAGATAGATCCTTAGGTATGGGCATTAGATAGAAAATCAACATTCCCGAAGAGTTGACTAGCAAACCCAAATCGTGGCTAATGAAATCATGACAACCGAATTTGCTAGGCCCAGACCAGTGTGCAGTAAAGCTCACGTAGGTGCCACACATGTGCTAGCATGGCATTATAGGCCTGCGATCCAAATCACCCATCAGAACTGCACTACTATATTGGTGCCATGAGCCAAGAATCAGGCTAATCCACTAGTCACGTGGGCCACAATTAGGAAATCAAATATAATGCTTTGAAAATTTTGACTAAAGTTTTCTAATCCATCCACTTGTTGCTAATATTGGGCATGCATGATGAGCATGTTTGCACAATTCAATCAAACATAAGGCTACACATGTGATCAAGAGCCTATATTCGATATACATGTGCGTTTAGAAAGTGCAGGTGCACAAGAGTTATACTTGACTCAATGTTTGATTGAATGCTACTGAACCCATGTTGAAACAAATGAATAAGACCAAATTCAAAAATTCGGTTGTCATTCCAACCACCAGTTATAATCAACAATTAAGTTATTTGCGAAAAGGTAGGGGTGAGTCCTTCCTTATAGTTTCTTAATTTTTCTCTTACATTAAGGACTTTTCTTTCACCACTTGTGATCAATGTATTTCTTAAAAGAACAAAATTAAAAAAAAGTTAAAACAATACCAATTTTATTAATATATAGATATGACTCATTACAATTGACAGAGTAAGAATCAGAGACAATGAAAAACGTAAATGCCTAAACCATCTGTAAGAATAGATGAACCAAGCGAATGGTGATCAATAAGAGATAAAAAAAAAAAAAAGTGATCACCCAAGTAAGGACTCAGTTAATTAGGATCCAATAACTTAGGATTGTGTATGTTTAATCTAATCCCATGGTACTGTGGTGATGTCGGTAGACAGTAACGATCTATATTAAAGCTAGGCTATGTTAAGATAAATATATAGATAAATGTAAAGAAGATATACTATGTTTGGCGCGAGGCTCGAGCTCTTCATTGCGTAATCTTTTTATAGGTTGTCATGATAGCGAAACCTTCAACAGATTTTCTTGATAACCCATGATTCTTCACATTTACGGCATGTATTTTGAACAAAAAGATCTTCATAAATATGAAATTGTCGGTTTTCAAGTCTCCACTTTTATGTAGATGCTCTCCTCTAGGATCTTCTAGAAGATGATAGCTCAATCAGAACCTTCTCCACCCTCTATCCGTTCTAATTATGGAACTAGTGGGATTAGATCCACCCGATCAAGCTCTCCCATTCTTTTGATTATGATCTACTCCAATATAAGTCCATTCGATTGATATCCATCCGTTCAGATATCAGTCAAATCTTTTCGATGTTCAAAATTTTCATGATCTTTATGAGACCTTCGAACGTATCTGGGAAGATCATTTCCCATTTTAGAAGGATTGCGAGAGATGGCCTCATCAAGGGTATCATATACATATCTGTGATAGGATTCTTACCACTATACGTATTTTATATACGTACTGGTGCCTCATTTAAAATGTCACACAAATCACAGTCACATATCATTCAACGTTTTGATCTTCTAAAAGCATATGCATAGTTCTATGCCACTGCATTAATAACGGAAGATATATTACCTAAAATTAGAGCTGGGCATCAGACCAAGTCGGATCGGATTGTGTCCAACTCAATCCTATTCGAAATCTCAATAGCCTGACCCAAACTCGATCCGATCCGAGACCGAGTCCGGGTCACCTGACTCGAACCGATCCGAAATGTACATGGTCAGATCTGATCCGAGTCCAACTCGGTTAGGAAAACCGAGTCAGATCGGATTGGGCACTGTTCGGATCGATCCAGATTTCAAGAGAAAAATTACGAAAGAAGTGATAAGGCGATCAACGCATGAAGAAAAGGTGTCCTCTTAGCTCCAAACCAGAAGTCTGAAGAAGAAAGACTCGAGAACTGTAAGAAAGATGAAACCAAACGTAACTCCAAAATCAAAAGTCTGAAGAAGAAAGCTCCTTTTCTTCCATCTTCCATTTTTTTTTTCTTTAGTTAAGACTAACGGTTCGTAAGCGGGACGGCAAAAAGACCAACGGTTCGTGAGAGAGAGAGTGAGTGAAACCGCCTGTTTAAAAAAACCTGCCGGAGCATGAGCGGGATGGCAAACTGTTCAAATTGAGTGAAATTGTCGAAAATGCCCTCTTGTCCGAAGACTTCCGAATTCAGACGGACGGGATAAGAGTCTTTTCAATTCTTGGGAACTCCAACTATTCGTGTGAGAAGATACTTAAGACGCCATTCGCGGCACACATGCTAATTTAGCATACGTGTAGTGTATTTGGACCATCTGATGAGTTCTACAGTAGACACGCAATGGTCTGAAAAATCGTTCTAATCAAATTTTATGGTGGTCCGATGTGTATTGGAAGAGTAGATAACCAACGGTTTATATTCAATGCATAATTGTGGCCCACCTATTGAGTGGGCCTTCTTTATTTTGAGATGCAGTTATTTCATGCTAGCAGCAACCTGACGAGTGGCTCGGATATCAAAAATTCGCAACACTTGGCCTATTTGTCACGGATAACGTATTTAATCTCTCCTTGCTCGAATATCATCAGCATTTCTCTTTTAAATTACTGGAAAATCCAACTTGAGAAGTGGATCGGTAATTTATATCCAATAAGATTGGAAGGCGAGGATTGGATGAGGTAGGTATAACAACTTGATAGGTGAGGCCCTGGCCGTGGGTCCTGACAAAAGCTTCTTTTTTTCTTTAATCAAATGCGGAATCGTGAGGTCCTGACAAGTGGGGCAATGGTTTTTTAGATCTGCGCTTCCTTTAGTCAAGATAACAGGTATGAAAAAAAAAAAAAAATCATAATATAATCGGGTCGGATTCTGGATCGGATCGGATCGAATCTGATCCAATCCAAACTCGACCTGAAAATCTTTCGAATCTGAATGGACCTATCCAATCTGCACCGATCTAAGCTGTCGGTTCGATTCGGATCAAGTCGGATCCACTGAATAGGGTCAGAAATGCCCGGCTCTACTTAAAATTAAAGCGATGATTAATATCTTTAGGTGTGATTACGATACTACCAGCATCAAACCCATAGTGTCGATATGTGACAATTTCTTGTTGGTCCAAATCGGTGCACCGAAAATGGGCGTAAACTCAGCGGAACAGTTTTTGTTTTTTTTTGTATTTTGGAAAACATAATGTACAAGGTTGGACAACATGATGAATTGACTGGATCTCGCACCTATGCGCCATGTCGGCACATGTGCAGCGTGTGAATGAGCTTTATTTCACACATGCATACGCTTGGAAAAGCTAAAGACAATGATAAATCTCACTCATCATACTTAATTTCGTAACTACTACTTTGAGCGGCACCGTACCGTATAGGGAAACTTTAATTCTCTGGTGTGATGGTTGACACGCGTACTCTTTTTTCATCGCATTCCGTGCAAATGATTACCCCCAGTTTGGATGGTATATATGCAAACCGAAAATTGCAATGATTTAATCTCCTAACCGGTTGATTGCCGGACTTTTAATTGATTATGAGATAGGACAGATGCTCAACAGCCCCAATCTAGCTAGCCAACCAATTTCGATTTATCATGGAAAATTTGGAAGATGGCCCATCTAAAGCTGTCCCCACAATTGCAGTCCACGTTACCGTGAGGTGGCCGGTTTCCTCCCCGCGTTGCATCATGAGAATGATCAGAACCGTTCATGTTCTCGTTATCTTGTAGAAGCTCTTATCTTATAATCATATGCTTAAGTAGTCTAAAAAAGTAGTGGTCGATTGGAATGGCTTTTGCCAACTTACCATATAAGAGATTCCCAATAATATAATATTTCACTTAGATATGGTATAACATCCTGAAAGTGACTGAGAGTGCGTTTGGGTGTCACTCAGAATGTGTTTTAACGCAAACCAACGGCTAGATTTAAATGTGGGTTATGGCCCACTCAAGTATCCAATGTAATAGCTTAGAGACCGGACTGTTATGGCATGAGATTGCTCTTTCAGGCCATACCGTAAGTGTTCTTTTCTTTTTCTTTCTTTTTTCTTGTGATTTTCTTGTGTTTTGCAATGGGAATGTTGATCCCTCTAATAGACTCTCTCTCTCTCTCTCTCTCTCTCTCTCTCTCTCTATACACCATTCTCATGACCCAATCATCAAATCTTCCAAAGTGAAACGGTCCTCTCATTTAAGAAATACTAATCTTATTCTTAATTTTGATCTAAATAATTCTAAATTAATTTTCTAAAAAAAAAAAAAAAAAACTTTAATGTTAATGATAATGATAATACAAAATGAAATCCATTAAATGCTTGGTTATGAAGATGTGGGTTTACTTAGCATCTTGGCTATGAATGGCTAAGATCAAGAAAGCCTCTTATCCATTGATCCAACATTTAATTGGCCTTAATATCACCTATCTGGTTTGGCAAGTCTTATGGACATTTTTGATTTTTTGAAAACATATCATCATTTTCTGTTGTGATCTTGATGAACATAGTCACCTGTTCCGTGTTGCGAGTGTGACTTGTCCTTCAAATGGCAGCCACATTTTCATATTCTCTCAAAATGCCACTATATTATTTAAAATGTCTTCATGCCCTTTAAATATTCAAAGGTTTCTTCCCTAGAAAAACTAGTCACGGGGTAAAATCGGCCAAATGTTACTCACCTTCTATTTAGTAAGGATATTATTATTATTAGAGTTAACTGATTCTGACCTTGCTAAATGCACTCAACCATATAGTGGACCTAAACCCGGCCAGAGTATTAGATAGAAAATCGACCTTCCCAAGGAGTTAAATAGTAATACAAAACCATCACCAATGAAACCAAGACAACCGAGTTTGGCACATATGTGCTAGCATGGCATCGTAATTAAGCCCGAGATCCAATCCACCCATCAGAACTGCACTACTATATGCCCTAGGTTAAGAATTAAGCTAATCCACTGGTTATATAGATGGAGCGAATGGACCGTTACTCATGAGGCCATTAACGATTAGAACATTGTAAAAATGTCTATGACTGTTAGCTCATTAATCCAAATGTTTCATACTGTTGGATTAAAGGTCCGTCCATTTGGATCACTAAATTGTTGACCGCTTTGGGACCATTAACATTAAGTGTCAGTTTCTAACCGTTCTGTTGCAGATGGATCTGGCCATCTCTAGAAACTTATATAAGTTGGTCTTCTCATAGTTCATACCTCTCGCATCATGATCACGCTGAATCACAACGGTTCGTATTAAGTCACAAGGGAGCGACTACTCACGACATGTTGCGCATGTGTGAAGTACAAAGTGGGTCATTAATACCTCTACTGCCACTCAACCATACTGCCTAATTGCCTAGTCTTTCACCCACGCCTGTGCCAACACTACCCATTCATGCTCTCATTGCTATCATGTAAGAGCTTTTATTCTTATAATCTTGCTTAATTGTAATACTGACACACATTCAAATCTTGGATTTGACGGGATCCATCAAATGTAAATCTTATTAAATAATCACTCATTCAAAAAAATGCTTCTTGTAGTGGACACTGATTGCATACCGTGATAGTGCTATGTGGGCCCCACATTATATATATATATATATAGGGAAAAGGTACTATGCGGTGAGCTCATGGGAACTTCCCATGAGGTCAAGCTGTGTGGGCCCCACCGTGATGCTTGTCGAACATCTACCCCATCAGTCAGATGCACCATTCCATGCTGGGCCTAGGTTTCAAACATCAAGTCAGTTCGTGACTTTTGTGGGCCACACCACATACAGAAGTTGAGAAGGGCTACCCTCCATTAAAAAATTCATATTCATTTATTGGGCCCACCAAGTTGTGGTTTGCAAATCCAGCCCATCCATTATGTGTGTCCCACTTGGATGAGGGTTAAGACCAAGTTTCAGACGCATCCAAATTTCATGTGGGCCCCACCAAGTGCTTTTATTTGTTTTAGGCATGTCTTCACATGCTTTTATATGGTATGGCCCACCTGAGTTCCGTATACGGTTGATTTTTGGGATATCCCATAATTTAAAGGGGACCCATCAAATGCACGGTGTTGATGGTCGACATGCATCACGGTGGGGCCCACACAGCTCAACCTCATGGGAAATTCCCATGAGCACGACCGCATAGTACCTTTTCCCATATATATATATATATTGTATGTGTGTTTTATCTAAGTCGTCCATCTACTTTTACATATCATTATAGAGATTGATCCCAAAAATGAGGGAGATCTAAATCTCGAGTGGACCTCACCACAAGAATACAGTGGAGATTGAATGCCCACCATTAAAAACTCCGTAGAGTTCACTGTAATGTTTATTTGTCATCCAACCTTATGATCACATCGAGAGAACACAAATATCAATTAATCCAAAACTTTTGTGGCCCCTAAGATGTTTTTAATGGTGAGTGTCCAATCACCATTCTTTCATGTTGTGTGGTCCATATCAGATTTAGATCCTCCTAATTTTTAGACTCATGCCATAAAATAGTCTATAAAAATGGATGGATGGTGTGAATAGGACACATACATCATGATGGGCCCACAGAACAATGTCAGTGGCCACCTCGCTAGTGAAGCTGTCAGTAGGCAATCTGCATCCTCTTGTAATCGCCCGGAAACAACGAGTCCCAGAATGAACAGTTCAGATCATCATGATGCATGTTGGAAAAGTCCTATGGGCTCCATCATGATGCGTGTGTTTTATCCACGCCATTCATCCATTTTCCAGCTCATTTCATAACATGAGCTGAAAAAATGAAGTAGATCTAAATGTCAAGTGGACCACACCACAAGGAAACAGTGGTGATTGAACCCCACCATTAAAAACTTCCTAGGGGCTACGAAAGTTTTGGATTAAGCTGATATTTATATTTTCCCTTCATCCAGCCCTCTGTGGCCTAATCAACAGATTAGATGGCAAATAAACATTAAAATGGGCCCTAAGAAGTTTTAATCTTGGCGTTCGATCACCCCATGGTGTAGTCCACATTAGATTTGGACCTGCTTCGTTTTTGGGTTCACGCCCAAGCCCGAAAAACGAGTCACCAAAATGTACGGACGGCATGGATAAAACGCATCCATCGTGGCGGTGGGACCAACGGAGTATTTCCAGCTGCAAACAGTGTCAACCTAGGTGCTGTGTGCTACACTACGCAGCCTGAGTCCGGTGGAAACCTGCTCTAGCTCTTACCATATCGTGGATGCCTTTGGCATCTTGATAAGTGTAAAGGTGGGCCCTCTGAGACTGAACGTCTCAGAAAACTACATGTGGCATGCAGACCACCACATGGTGCTATGTTACATGCGTGTACGAAACTGCATGGATCTTGCACCATTTTTACGAGGAGTTATTTGATACTCGTGAAGACTGATTCTTCATACGCATGCACTGACGTACGTATTCGGTAACCACCCAAATGAAACGTTCCAAATCAGCACGTACACTACATCTTGGCCTCTGATTTGATGATTGAACTTTTCATTTTAATGGTCCATCAGATGTCCACCAACCATCTACCATTCTGATGTAATTTTAGTGTAATTTTTCATCTATGATCAAATATTCTAAAGTGGGGGCCATGATTTGAACGGTTTAAGTTTGGTAACGCCCACACTACGTGTACAATTTCTTGGTCCATGCGCATGAACCATTGCACTCTACCAGAGTATCAAAGTTATTCTCTTTCTTGATTAATAGCGTGGGCCCCTCACTTAAGTGCTGCTTTACTTTCGAGATGTGACATGGAAAAGGAATAAAAAGATGAGTGGTTGAGAATACATTTAGCATAATGGCATGCTTTGAGAAGACATATACAAGGAAATGCACCTGGGCATGCATGTGGTTGGAATATTTGTAAGTGGACGGCTGCGATTGGCAGCATTTCCTCACATCAAATAGCATGATATGCGGCGGATACGTAACAGTATCGGTGGTGGGTGATGCCTTAACACACCCAGTTTTAAACCTTGCTCAAAATCAGGGGTGATCTGGGTCCACTGCGTTATTAGTAATTTTGCCAGATTTTGAGGATGGGAGCGTTTGCTTGTGCAAAATCCACATGGTGCAGGCCTCATTGCATTAATAATGCGTTTTGGGTACGTCCAAACCGACCATTTTTTGTTTTCAAAGTTCACATGGGTCTCGTTATCTTTCAATTCACGAGAATCATGGGAAAGAAACATCTCTTTCTGTCTCATGTGACATGTCACAAAAATGAGGTCCTGATTTGAGATTTTGTCTGCCATGATGTGAAATATTGCTAGGCCACAAATATGATAGTTGCCAGAGTAGAGTATGACCATGCACGCGCATTCCTGTACACGTGGCAAATATTTACCTCTAGATGGCTTGAATAGTGGGTCCCATCGTAAATAAGCTAGAATCCTCCAAAAACATATGCACCGTTCAAGCTCACCTGTGTAGATGGTTTAGTTTGAGGGTGACTACTCACCACATCCAATATTCTAGACTGGGAAATGAATCAAGCTCACCTGTGTAGAATTGCTCTAACCACATAATCATGCGAGGATAATGTGAAGTAACCATCATCGTAAATCAGATATACACGAAAAAAATAAAAATGAAAAAATTTGTGTGTGTGTGTGTGTGTATGTGTGTGTGAAAAAGCAGCATTTCATCCATGTAATACATAAATAATAAAGATCATGTACGTAAGAAACGTTTTTGCAAAACCATCTCACCTTTGTCATCCATCTTGCCTGAGAAGATATTACCGCAGAAAATTCTCTTCTTGAGAGAAACCCTAGCTCCTTGGCTCTTCTCTCTTTCCTTTTAGGGTAAGCAAAGTTTTTTTTCAAGTTTTAAATAGAAAATGTCATCTCTTTAGCTTTTATAGTATTTAGTAAGACGAAAAATAAGTTAATATGTAGAAAGAAAATTCTACCTTTGGGATATTGCACCATACCTTAAACCCACGGAAATGAGCCTTACACCCAAATATACATTAGGTGATTGCATGGCCCAATTATCATAATCTTTTAGAGTATACAAATTCGCTTATTCCCTTATAGTTTAAATGGCTAAAATCATAGTGATTCGTGCATGCAAATTAATGTTGATGATCCTTGATTAGTGAATTTTTGCCATTTGGCCTATGTATGGTGGGACCTAGCCTCCATGTGCATGGTCTAGTGGGGATACATGGGTTACATGCAAAAAAGAAAAGACATGGGCATTTCTTATTTAAAAAATATCAAAAATACCTACAAGCATCTAAAATTATCAAAATTATCATTCTTAACAACGAGTTGATAAATTTTGAATTATAGATTGATATGGTAATTGAATTATACAAATAATTAAAATATCCTCTCAACATCCTTTCAAGCTTTCAAGTTAGCAACCATTCCCACGGAACTTGTGTGAACTTTTTGAGAACTCATCATACAAGATATTAGTCCAAAATCTGAAGGTCCACGTGATGCAGCACCCCATGAAACCCCTAAGGCTCAATTTTTACTTTCATCCAAAATTTTGGTGTGCGATGAAAAAACAAAACAATTTCCTCCCTTGATCTGCATCTCTCTTTATTGTGTCCCACCGGAATTTTAAATCAAGTTGAAAATTGGTCCATTGGGGTTTCATGTTTTTTTTTTTTTTTGGTTAGCTTGTTAGTACACCCACTGTCAGTTCACGCTTCACTGTTAGCCACCTCCACTAGGGAATCGATACCAAAACTTCAGTGTTGAAACAAGGTATCTTTCACTCAGTTTACTACTTGAGCTATGGATTAGGGTGTCCCTTGGGGTTTCACGTGATGTTGCAATATCACATGGACCGCTCGGATTAGACTCCCATAACACATGTGCAAAGGTGTGCACATGCTTAGAGTGAGAGACGTGAAAAATAATGACTTGTCATGAGCGGGACATCACCATGAAGATTACTTGATTTTAAAATTAATTAGCTAGTCCACTAATTTGATGGATTCTCTGTGGGACTTAATCTATATGCGAAATAGGCCCATGGATCTGTCTATGCATAAGACATGGTGATCAGGGGTTTAGATAGCGTACCTAGATGAGACGCCACCATGGAAGCCGGATAAGAATACCAAAATACCAGAATATCTGTAGAACTTAGGATCTTCCTCTCCTTCACACCCTTTCTGCAATGCACAAGATGGGACTCGAATTTCTGCCGTGGTGTAGGATCGGAGACCCAGCTCTCTTTTATAGAATCTGTGGAGAGAGAGTTTGAAATCCATCACAACTCTCTCTCCCACGCTCCACATTGTAGCATCCTAGTGCAACTCAAATTGCTATCTGCGTAAGACAACTATAGCATTCCAGCCCTAATACGCAAAGCTACACAGATAGCCTGCGCAGCGCATCACCTGAAGTGGGGCCCACTGGTCTACTCAATCATCCAGTCCAACTGAATGACAATCCAAACCGTTGATCAGTAAGGCCCACTAAATAGAGTTCTTACATTCTCCTACTTCGGCCTCATTGAGCAACGTCAATGATAGTCATATAGAATAATTTTGTAAAAAAGTTTTGATCTTTTAAAAAAATATCCAAATGGTTAACTAATGAAATAGTTGGATAATATGAGTAATGCTATTCAATCTGGTTTATTAAGACTGTCAGTACCGAAACGAGGTAGTCGTCACAACATTTAATTTAGGCGAAGTGAGACTAAGCGCGATCACAAGCACTTTCAATCTTAACGATATATATCACAAACTAGAAAATGTGGTATAAGGATTACACACTTTAGTGTGATGTATGTGTCTATCCTTAAGAGGTCCTGAAGCTTTTACATGTCTCCAACGAGACACGACTGTAGTTCTACTTACTCATAATTTGCGCATATATATAGAAAAGCAGAAATAAATCTTTATATCAAAATTATCTAAACAAAACTGTATAAAACGAGACTCTAAGTATTTATGAAAATCAAAATATGCTCAACTCCCACTAACTGAAAACATCTGTGGGATCAATGACTCATATACATGTTACATGCTCCTGAAATGGCGTGATAGGGAGCTCTTTAGTGAGCGGATCTGCAATCATCTGCTTAGTGCCGATGAATTCCACGGACACTTGATGATTCTGAACTCTTTCCTCTACAATAAGGTATGTGATGTCGATATGCCTCGACCTTAATGAATGTTTGTTGTTACTAGAGAATGAAATATCAGCCAAATTATCAGAAAATATTTTCAATGGTTTCGGGGTATGCTCCAATACCCGCAAACCTGAGAAGAAACTCTGTAAGCATAGTGTCTGATTAGACTCCTCATGGCGGGCAATAAATTCAGCTTCCATAGTAGATGAAGCTGTGGTAGACTGTTCACGCTTTTTCATGACAAGCTCCTCTCACCATCATGAAAATGTATCCTGAAGTAGACTTCTTAGTGTCAACGCAGCCTGCGAAGTCTGCGTCTGAATATCCGATCAACTCCAACTGATCAAATCTTCTGTATGTGAGTCTGAAGTCTTTCGTTCTCTAAAGATACCGTAATACTTTCTTCGCAGCTATCCAATGTTGCATTCCTGGATTAGATAGATATCTTTCCAACATTCTAGTGACTAAGGCAATATCTGGTCGCGTACAGACTTGAGCATATATGATGCTCCCTACTACTGATGCGAACGAAAATTCCTTCATTCAATTCTTTTTTAAATCATTATTTGGAACTGAAATAAACCAAATTTGTCGCCCTTCACAATGGGTGACTTTCCTGAAGCACAATTTTGCATGTTGTACCTTTCGAGTACCTTAATAATATAGGCCCTCTGTGACAGGCTGAGCAGTCTAAGTGTTCCGTCACGGCGAATCTTAATGCCGATGACGTAAGAAGCTTCACCAAGGTCTTTCATTTCAAACATTTGAGATAAGAATTTCTTGGTATCGCTCAACATCCTGATATCATTACTAGCCAATAGAATGTCATCAACATACAAAATCATCATAACGAACTTACTTCCACTAGTTTTAATGTAGATGCATTCATCTGTAGTGTTTTCTACAAATCCATATGAGGAAATTACTTCATGAAACTTAAGGTACCACTGTCGCGATGCCTGTTTCAACCTATAGATGGACTTTTTAAATTTGCAAGCCAAATGTTCTGAGCCAGTAGCTACAAAACCTTCGGGCTGCAACATGTACACATTCTCATTCAGATCCCCATTGAGAAATACAGTCTTTACATCCATCTGATATAACTTTAAATCCATATGAGCTACAAGAGACATTATGATCCTGAATGAGTCTTTCTTGGATATTTGTGAGAAAGTCTCCTTAAAGTCAATGCCCTCATATTAGTTAAAATCCTTGGCAATAAGTCTGGTTTTATATCGTTCGACATTACCTTTGGAGTCCCATTTAGTTTTAAATATCCATTTACAACCAATCGACCTTATTCCAGTAGGTAACTCTACAAGATCCCATACTTTATTGTCCTGCATGGATTTCAACTCATCTTTCATGGCATCAAACCAACGAGAAGGATCAGCATTTTGTTTGACTTGTGTAAAGGATTCAGGATCTTTTTCCACCCCTATGTCAAAGTCATGTTCCTGTAAGTATACGATGTAATCGTCTCGATTTACAGGCCTTCTCTTTCTTTCAGATCTTCTTAATGGCTCAGCTTGTTGGGTCTGATCTTGATTTTCCTTATCAGTGGTTTGTATATGAGGTTCTACGTGGTGCTCTGCAGTGACTGCAAAATCGACTGCATCATTAATGTCTACGTGATCTAGATTGACTATGACAGGAGTCACAGTCCTTTGTTCCTCAAATACAAAATTTCTTATGTTCGTGCTCCCACTGTTTTCAGTGTCCTCAATGAATCTGGCATTCCCAGTCTCAACAATCCTGATGGAGTGGAAAGGATAGTAGAATCGATAGCCTTTTGATCTTTCTGAGTATCCAATGAAAAAACAGTTTACGGTTCTAGGATCAAGCTTCTTTTCATGCGGGTTATAAATTTTGGCCTTAGCAGAAAACTCCAAATATGTAGATATCGGAGACTTGGTTTTCTCCCATTTCACAACTCAAAAAGAGTTTTGCTTACTGCTTTGCTGGGAACCTTGTTTAGTATATGAACTGCGGTTTTGATCGCATCACCCCACAGAGATTCTGGCAATGTCGAATTGCTGACCATACTCCGTACCATATCCATAAGGGTGCGATTACGTCTCTCAGCAACTCCATTTTGCTCTGGAGTACCAGGCATAGTGTATTGAGCAACAACATCACAATCCTACAAGTATTTAGCGAATGGCCCTGGATTGCGTCCTGATTCGTCATATCTGCCATAGTATTCACCACCACGGTTAGATCTGACAACTTTAATTCTCTTATCGAGTTGATTTTCAACATCGGCCTTATAGATTTTAAAAGCATCCAGGGCATCTGATTTCTCACTAATAAGGTATAGGTATCCAAAGTGAGAGTAGTCATCTATAAAGGTAATGAAATATTTATGGTCACTCCATGAGGCTGTAGGGAATGGTCCACAGATATCTGTATGTATAACCTCTAATAGATCTACACTCCTGGTTGCACTTTTCTTTCTCGTTCTAGTCTGTTTTCCTTTTATGCAATCAATACATACTTTATAGTTAGAGAAGTCTAGAGAATGCAAAATTCCTTCTCGCACAAGCCTGTCTAATCTCTCATGAGATATATGGCATAGCCGACTGTGCCATAACATGGAGGAATTCTTATAGTCTACTCTTCGCTTGGATCCCACTACATTTCCATGTAAGGTATTAATATTATAAACGTGAGAGGCAATCAAGTCTAACTGGTATAAGTTGTTTACTAAAGAGTTGGTTCCAACTTTAATCGAATTAAAGTAAATACTAAAACTTTTATTTCCAAAGTGAAACGAATATCCCAACTTATCCAAACAGAAAATTAAAACTAAATTGCTCCTTATAGACGGCACACAAAATGTATTTACTGAATTCAAAAAATGACCAGACTTTAACTTAAGCCTATAGACTCTTATTGCCTCCATGTCAACTTTGACACTATTGCCTACGCATACTGAGCGCTTCGCATCAGTTGGTGGCCTGGCCTGTAGTAATTCCTGCATAGAAGTGCATATGTGAATAGTAGTTCCTGAATCTATTCACCAGGAATCCGCTGACACATCGGTCAGATTAGATTCAAATAGACAAGAACAGAATGATTACTTTTCTTTATGAGTCAATCCTTAAAACCTTCGCAGTCTTTCTTTAGATGACCCGCCTTTTGTAAAAGAAGTACGATTTTCCTTTAACCCATTTGCGTTTAGATCCATTTCCAAATTGATTATCATGGTTTCCAGATGGAGGACCAGAGAATCCTTTACTAGAACCTTGTTTCCTTTTCCTTTTACCTTTATTCTCTTGTCCATGCCCTTGTCTTGAAGTCACCATATTAACATTTTGAACTTTTATCATCTGCCTGATCCTGTCTTCTTCTTGGACACACTGAGTGATAAGTTCATCCAATGTCCACATGTTCTTCAGAGTGTTATAGTTGACCAGGAACGTGCCGAATTGGGGAGGTAGGTTATTCAGGATCAAATGAACCAGTTGATCATCAGTGAGTACAAGTCCTAGAGCATGGATCTTAGAAACAACTTCGATCTGCTTTACAATGTATTCATGGATGTTGCATTTTTCATCGTAAGACGAGCGAGTCAATTTATTCAGAAGAATGCCCACTTCAGATTTATCAGATTTCTTGAATCATTTTTCCATTTCAGTCAAGAAAACTTTGGCCTTATCTGTTTCAGGCATGGTACCCTTCATCGATTTAGAAATTGAATACTTAATGACTTTCAGGCATGTATTATTTGATCTAAACCACGTAACCCATCGATTATATTCAACTTCAGTGGCATTATTAGATGGATTTGGCAGTTCTGGTGTTATCAGGGCAAGATCTAATTGAAAACAACCCAGTGCAACTTTAATGACATTCTTCCATTGAGCGTAATTAGATCCATTAAGGGCATAGACTTGATTCTGATTAGTTGGAATTGAGACTGAAATAAAAGAGATGCATTTATACTCACATTAGTTTATAATTTCATAAGGCAATTTAGTGAATATAAACAAATATCAGGCAAAATTAATCAATTCAGTTGCTAAGGGAGGCATCAACTGAATCATCCAAGATGACGATGGGCCCAACCATCTCATCCTAGTGAGAATCTGTCACATCATCATCATTTGTCTTGTAGGTGGTAATGACAACATGTTAGTGATCCTCCTGATCATGAAGCTAAGTGATGTAAGTCATGTAAATCTGAGACACTCAACACCTGTGGGTGAGATGAGTCTTTCAGCTTTACATTACCAATACCATTTACTTCACCCGTTTACGTGTCTGTTAAACGGTAATCGTCTGTGTTTTCGTTACCGAACGCATGAAAACGTGAATGCAACTGTATGCAATCCTCCTGATCCCAATGTTACAAGTTTGTACTTGTAAAGTTTTCATCGATTGAGGTCACTATGGTAGCTAACACAACCGAATCCAAAACTACAAATATAAACTTTAGGATTGCTATTATAATCCTGCCTCTCTATGGATTATATCTTAATTAGTCTGATACGGCCCACAAGATGGTAGGTATTGATCATTAAAAAATATATGAATCTTAAAGTGAAACAAGTGGATAGTTTTCACATCATTTATTCCAATGATCTGTATCAACTTCTAAGGATAGGTGATGGGCCTATAATAGGGCCGAATCAATACTCTAATTTGATTTGTACATCATCAATAAGCATTATGTGTCTGGTTTTCAACATTCTCACAATAGACAGTTGTCACTAAATAATTCAAATGGATTGATAGTTCATCAAATTTGTGTTCATATGGACAATCCATACCAAAAATTAAAGATCCACACGTCTAATGGTCCATATAATAATATCGTCTATCCAGCTAATGAAGCAGGTTGCTCATTGTGACCTAAATGTACGGTCCAGATCATGGAGACATACCAAAGGTTGTGCAACCAAGATGCACAAGCATGGTCTTCAGATTGTGTTATGGAGTATACGGTCGAATGGGCCAAGGTTTGCACAAAGTCCATCTGGATCCCGTCAGTGGGCCCAAATATAAGTGGACTCGAATACACATTTGGACCCAATATGGGTCCAAATGTCTGTATGAATTCACATCGGGTCCATATGCCTGAATGGATCAGGTCTGAAGACCCGACTTCATATAAGGTCGGTTTTCGACCTAATTCCAGTCGCAACAATAAGAAAACACAGGTCATTTTCGACCTGATGTCTGCGGGGAGGAAGCAGCTAGTCGATCTCGACCCACTGCATGCAACCTCGGAAAAGGGAAGAAAGAGAGATGAATCTCAGCGGTTCTCCCTGTCCGCCTCATGCAATGAGAAGAGATGGAGTTTCTCACGTCTCTGTAATCATCAACGAAAGCAGCGGCTGCGGCAGGTGCATCGGCTGCCATAGACGAACGCAAAAGCTCGAGGCGCCGGTGATTTCTCCGGATAGAGGAAGAAAAAGGGAGGTGGAGACTCATCACCATCGTCCAAATGAATGAGGTTCAACAATAGCCACTGGTCCAACAGATCACGGTGAGAGGTTTTGGGATAACGGGAATTCGGGAATGGAAATCCCTAATTGAAAAAAATCTCAAATCTAGATTTCTATATTTAGGGTTTCGAATCCAAATCCCTAGTCTGAATATATATTTAGAGATCTGGAAATTGAAAACCCTAATTTTCTGATTTGGGGGCCGAAATCAAAATCCTTAATTTCTCAACTGGATTTGGGGATTCAAAATCCCTAACTCTGGATTCTGTATTAGGGGTTCAAATCCCTAATTAACGGATTAAAAATTCCTAATCGGATGTCTGTATTTAAGGGTTCGAATCTAAAATCCCTAATTTAACTGGATTTAGGGATTCAAAATCGAAAACCCTAATTATCTGCTGAATACAGGGATTCTAAATCCCTAATCTTAGCTGGATTTTGGGGTTTACGATACTGAATTCCTCAATGTTGAATTTGGGATAAAAATCTATAAACATTAATACAGCTTCGAATTTGGGAAGAAATAAACCCTGATTATCTATGTAGGTTTTGAATCTGAAATCCCTAATACGAAGCTGAATATGAAAATTAGATGAATCTGATCATCCATGCCTTTGCACAGTGGCTCTGATACTACCTGTGGGACTTAATCTATATACGGAATAGGCCCACGGATCTGTCTGTGCATGGGACATGGCGATCAGGGGTTTAGATAGCGTACCTATATGAGACGCCACTATGGAAGCTGGATAAGAATACCAATATACCAGAATATCTGTAGAACTTAGGATCTTCCTCTCCTTCACACCCTTTTTGCAATTCACAAGATGGGACTCAAATTTCTGTCGTGGTGTAGGATCGGAGACCCAGCTCTCTTTTATAGAATCTGTGGAGAGAGTTTGAAACCCATCACAACTCTCTCTCCCACGCTCCACATTGTAGCATCCTAGTGCAACTCAAATTGTTGTCTGCGTAAGACAACTATAGTATTTAGCCCTAGTACGCTAAGCTGCACAGATAAACTGTGCAGTGCATCACCTGAAGTGGGGCCCACTGGTCTACTCAATCATCCAGTCCAACTGAATGACAATCCAGACCGTTGATCAGTAAGGCCCACTAAATAGAGTTCTTAAATTCCCACCATATGCTGAGTCATGCCATTGGTTCATTCATTGATTTCAACAGCTTGGCCCACTTAATGAGTAGAATGGCCCAATTTTTTGTGATAGCTAGGTGATATTCATGATGGGGCATGCCCATTGCACGGTACAAATCTACTGCACGAGTGGCATGACAAGTTAATATGTGTATGCATATTGTTATCATCATTCAAGATGTGATTATCTATGACATAAGATCCGACCATCTTTCCCATCAGTGTAGACATGCAATGGAAATGGTAGGCCGACTACGTAGATAACCTGTCACAAAAACAAAGCCAGTCTTCTTATTAGATGGGCTACACCATTGGAATATATGGACAACCAACGTTCTGACTCAACATACTGGTGTGGCCCACCTAGTGAGTGGACCAGACAGATTCTTTTATAGTGTGATATTCATGGTGGGGGCCTGCCATTTTCGAGATAAGGCTGTCCTGCACAAGTGGAATCCGTGGGAGACCACTGATAGATGGGGCCCACCATTAACAGACGACATCTCGAAAATCTCCCTTATTTGCTAGATACTATCCATATATTGTTTGGCTTTTCTTTTTTCCATTGAGTGTGGACGGATGCTATGTTTCTTTTACAGCCGTCAATTTCAATCCACCAAGCAAAGGGCTGGCATTGCTGCATCAGCACCACTTGTGGAGCATACATATGGTCCATCCAGGGAAAATCTGATCAGATCAACCGTCTGGATCATCAAGAGATGGGGTCCACTTCAGCTTGAAGGGGTGAGGGTGCAAGGATTATACAATTGCTTGTCATTGAATCATGTCGCATCCCAGATAATTTTCTTTCAGATGGGGTGCACCAATCCAATCAGATTGGACGACCAGCAATCACTCCGGCACATGCTTTCCACCTCTAACGTGGTGCATGAGTTGGTCGGAATTCTCTGCAAAAAATTATTATACTCTGGAAGAGCGTGCTTATTCATGCTCATGCATTCAGATACCGTACGGTTTTCTATACTGAATTTAACTAGTTTCACTTATGACTTTCTAAAGTGGGCCCAACGGTTTTTACAGTTTTTTTTTTTAAGTCAGATACAGGTGACGTGTATACTTTATAAGTGCGTGTGTATGAACCATTACATATTCCAGAGTAACAAATTTGTTCTCATTCTGTCAGGTATGAAACACGGGCCACACGGCCTTTCCCGTACGCCAAAAGGCGTTATGGGAAGTTATGACAGATTCGGCGTGGGAATTGGCTGTTACCCGAGCTGATCTTGAAGCCAAGATATCTAACGTTTACACCCTCATCCATAGCTCAAGTGGTAGACTGAGTGAAAGATACCTGGTTTCAACACTGAGGTCTTGGTATCGATCCCTAGTGGGGGTGGCTAACAGTGAAGCGTGATCTGACAGTTTTGTGTGCTAACAAGATAACGAAAAAAAAAAGAAGATATCTGACGTTTTATTTCATTTATCGCCAGATCTCGCATTATTTTCGCGAGAAATAGCGAAGAGAAGCATGAAGAATGTCTGTTTTGCCTCTGTCGCCATTCAGACTGTTGATTTCGTGGGAATCTTGAATTTGTCAAAATTTCCAAATTGGAAGATCGAAACATGGCCCATGGCTGAACTCTTTCTTAACCGTCTGTTTACGCACCCCAGTAAAAGGTTTTGGTGTGGAATGTTCCATCCGGATTTTTTTATTATGGGGAACCCGCTATCCATGGCACGGCTCTTCATATCAACGGTCTGGATCACTTTAATAGGGCCCGCTTTTACCAACTCCAGGCTCATATCCTTGAGGATCAATAAATTCCTCGTGTATGCGTATCTGATTGGCCCTTAATTAAATTTTGTGATGATTGGATTATGTTAAACATCTAAAATAAAATAAAAATGAGCCCTTCCTCCATTAATAGTAGCCGTTCCTGATTTTTGTCTTTTAGGGCCCGTTTGGATACCAACAAATAAGTTACTTTTTCTACTTGGAGCAGTAGATAAGTAACTTGTTTGAGATAAGTAAGTTTGGTTTAAGATCAGTTATAAGTAATTTTTTAACTTAAAGTTACTTAATCGCTTCAGCTTAATAAGTAGAAACTGAGACAAGTTAATTGAGGCGTAAGTAGCTTAAGTAACTTACTATCCAAACGCCCCTCAATGTTTATTTGTGCGCCAATTCAAGGGCTAGAATTGTCCAAAATTGTTATTTTTCAGCATGGCTATTATTCCTTGGCTCTCGATTACCTCTTCTTCTTCTTTTTTGAGATTTAGTTTTAACCCCACCCAAATCCATGAATATAGAGAGATTCTATAAATTTGGCAAATCCGTAGTCTGACCTATGAAATAACATGTGGTAGGTAATCAAGGCAGTGTGATCTGAGCTTTCAGACCGTTGCCAATCCGTACTGTGACCTGTGAAATAAATGGCATGGATCAAGGGCTAGCCCACAGGTCGAAAAGGTGGAGCCTTTCTCTGCATTCCTTCTATTTCATAGATAGGTTATGATGATGGAAGTGTGGTGAGTCTCTGGGCCTCAATGCTCATTCGTGTCTTTCAACTGTGAGTCTTTACAACGGTGGCCCACTTGATGGATGGACCAGGACAATAGACTAGACCATTTACCATTGGCCCGGCCCAGACACCAGGCCTGGACTTCAAGCTAGAGCCGGAGCTCGGGCCATCAAGTTTAGGGGCCCAAGCACTAAGACCTGCAGAATTGGGATAACAAACCTCATTGCCGAATAAACAACCCCAACCCCAAAAGCTGACATTCATGAAATCTACACTCCAATTACGCCCAAACACCCAACAAGCCGGTTGGCAACAATTGTTGTGTAATGGTTTACAATCCGTAAAAACGACCTTTCACAATTTGGTGTTAAAAGATTCTGAATTTAGCAAAATACAAACATGAGTAAGCATTTTCCAAGCTTTTCTTCATCCAGGCAGATATATGCATGACTAAAGGAGCACCTGAGTTTCAAAAAAACCATTCTGCAACCGCAAGTCATATCAGATAACGACGCTCCACACGAACTGCAATAAAAGCCATCCAGACTTCCAGTAGTGAACCAGATACTGAAATTCAGAACTGTGTTGAGTTGGCCTGGACATCAATCAACTTCCAGGGAGGCAACATCTTTCTTCACAATCTGCTTTCAAGCAAAAGTCATAGATCTAAAACCTTAAATGCATAAGAACATACAAGCAATTGAATGCAATCCAATCACATAATTGATGCATGAGAATCAGTGGCATCCCATGTTTTTAAGCTAGAATCACAATAAGAAGAATAATAGCAATGGTGAACTAAGCTGGATCAAATGTGCATGTAATGCCATTCAGAATGTATCAATGCTCACTACTGATGGGCCATCTCAGGGAATGCAGTAACTAGCTGTTGGCAACAATTACATCTATAAACTTTTTCCCTGCCCGTTGCTCTAGCTGCTCATGACTGTTCAAAAATAGGGGACCCAGTGAGCACTGGTCTTGGCAATGGCTCATCCAACACATGAGTCCACTAATTGGACAGTTCGGATCCATTCAAAGTGAGCTAATCAAGGGTTCCTAGAGTTGATTGGTGTTGGACACACTGGGTCCTTGACCAAAATAAAAAGTTTTGTTTGGAATAATGTGAAACCACAAAAAAAAAAAAAAAAAAAAAAAAAACAGTTATAATTTATAAACAATATAAAAATTAAATTAAATTACAGAAATCAGTTATAACCAATATATCTGTCCTGCTTCAACAAAGGCTGCAACAATATACCACATAAGCCAGTGAAGAGATTAATATATCAGTATTCATGGTACATGCCAGATTTGCAGCACTAATTAAAATGCGTCTCTTGTTGCCCAACACATGATTTTCTTAGCTGACTTAAGTGGCGAACCCCCACCAGGGAAGGACCCTAGAATAGTTAGATTTGGCCATATTTGAAGAATTCACACCATATGACCACAAGCACATATTGATACATGTTTGGTCCAAGAATAAGAACATAGATCTCACATTATCTGATCAAAAGTCATTTTGCAAATCTAAGGATCTAGCAGCTATTTCTAGATGCAAACGGTCACTATTTATGCTGGAAATGTGCATTCCAACGGTTTGTCTTCAAGTGAGATGCCATTGATTCTTATATGATTTGGCATGAGAAAGAATAGGGAAGCTTCAGCATTGGGACAGGACATCCAACAGGTTCAAAAACTGATTAAATTCGCTGGGTGTCCAGAACTATTCAAGTTGACTGAATGTGTGCCTACTTACAAAAAAAAGAAATTTTAAACTACATTTAGTATGCTAAGCATGTGCCACTTCAAAAATAATAATAATGATGATGATGATGATGATGATTGATATATCATCATTATTTCAGCCTTATCCCATCTAACTGGGGGTCGGCTAAATGAATCCTTTTCCACCTTTCTCTCTATCAGGAGCCATAACTTCAGTTAGACCATAGGTCATCAAATATTTTCTTACAACCTCCACCCATGTCCTTTTGGGCCTTCCCTTGCCCTTTTAAAGACTTCATCTTACACGAACTTGCTCCTAATTGACACAATTCTTGGTCTCTGTTGCACATGATCATAAAATCGAAGTCTACCTTCCCTCATCTTGTTACTTATTGGTGATACTCCTAATTTTCCTTGAATGCATTCATTTCTACTTTTATCCTTCCTCATCCAACTCAACATCCTCGTTTCAGCTACACATCATATGAACATATTTTCCTTAACTAGCCAACATTTTCAAAAAGCATGGTTGGTCTTATAAATATCATCTAAAATTTCCCTTTCAGTTTGAGTCAATGTTGTCAAATGGCATGTACGATCGTAAGCGACCGAAGGGGTCTGCGCACATTTGTGATTGCACAATTGCATATGCCATTGCTCTGCCCCCTTTTTTTCTTTCTTTTTTTTTTTTTATATAATTTTTTTTTTTTTTAAAGGAAAATCAAGGGAAAATGGAACAAAGTTATATAAAAATATGAAAATTTATGTAAAAACTATTGAGTGTAGGATATTGTTTTTTAATACTTTTATTACCAATTACATTAAATTTGTGTTATATTTATTACATCTATTAGACTATAACAAGCCAACTAAGAGAGTAGATAACTAGAGCTAGAATAAGAGAAGAGAGACTGGAGAGTGGATAGCTGGAGCTAGAATGAAAGAGTAGGAGAGTAGAGAGAGTATTAGAATGAGAAAGTAAGAGAATAGAAAGAGTATTAGAATGAGAGAGTAAGAGAATAGCGGGAGCAATAGAATGAGAGAGTAAGAGTATTAGAGTGAGAAACTAAGAGAATGTTAGAATGAGAGAGTAAAAGAGTAAACAAAATGGTGGGTGGGAGTGCCTATTTATATAGGCAAAAAGGGAAAGAAAAAGAAGCAAAAAAAAGTCCCAACGGCCATTTATTGTTGGAAGATTATACTTATGGCATATGCAGTTTCATACTTCTATATGTGACTGCAAAATGCCCAATAATCATAAAACCACCTTTGCCACTATGGCATATGCAGTATATGCTGTCAAAATGGCATATGCAATCACATAAGCACATATCATATGACAACATTGGTTTAAGTGGTACACAACGATCACATAAAACTCCAGAGGCACATCTCCATGTCTTCCATCTCACTAGTATTCTATGAGCAACATCCTTCACAATCTCTCCATTCTCATGAATTATCAACCCAATATATCGAAAGTGATCTTTTTGAGAAACTTCTTAATCAACTATCTTTACTAATTCATCGTTCCTATTCCTATTGTTACTAAAATTGCACTCCATATACTCTGTTTTAGTCCGACTAATTTTAAATCTTTAGATTCTAAAGCACATCTCCATAAATCTAGCTTTGTGTTTACTCCCACCCTCGTCTTGTCAATCAAAACTATGTCATCTGCAAACAACATACAGCATGGTATCTCTTCTTGCAAATGCCTTGTTAACTCGTCCATAACTAATGCAGAAAGGTATGAGCTCAATGTTGACCCCCTGGTGCAAGCCTATAGTAATTGGGAACTCACTTGTCTCTCCACTAGTGGTCCTCACATTTGTTGCTGCTCCCTCATACTTTCATACATATCCTTAATCATGTCGATATATCCTCTTGAAACTCCTTTCTCACTCAACACCCACCAGATTAACTCTCTAGGGACCTTGTCATAAGCTTCCTCTTAGTCAATAAAGACCATGTGGAGATGTTTCCTTCTCTCCCTATATTTCTTTATCAACTGTCTTAGTAGGAAAATAGCTTCAGTGGTGGACCTCCTTCACCTTAATTCAAATAAATGAAAAAAAGGTTGTTTGATTACTTTTCCTATAATTTTTGTGCCAGAGCAATTCTCTAGCTGCTGCTGACACCCAGAAATCACAATCCGGATTCATATTTTTAACCCACAAAACTGATTAAATATATTCTCTCATATGCGCAACAAAGTTGGTCAACCAAGTAAGAAGTGTCAGATTATTCCGTTTATCTTTAAGGCATACCTGTGCTATGTGTTCTTTCAATCTCCCGCCGACCGATTCATCTGTTGCTCTTTCAGCAAGTTCATACATCAAAGTATTGCCTTCCTGGCCATTAAATTTGTCCTTCTGCAAATATCTATGCAGCAATAACCAAAATACTAGCTCAGTACGGTTAGTGGTTGCAGAAGTATGATGCATTAAGGTAAACTCAAACCTCTGCTGCACAAGTGCCTCCAGTGCTTGCTTCATGTTTCCAAAGAGTGGATGCCTTTCGTCGCTTTCATCTAATCCCATTCGCCTTAAGTGACGCCAGAGGTTTTCTGCAATGCTTTCACAATTGGAACAACCCTAATCTTTACGAATCCAACACCTCTAAAATTATTAGAGGATGGATAGAAACAGAAGTCTTAAACATACCTTCTGATATTTTACCTCCTGAAAGGTAAACAATACCGACCACAGCAAAGGTAAGACCAGTCATATGTGCATTCTCCTTATCCTCAACATATTTGCTATAGACATCAGCAGGTAGCTGACTCATGATGATGTAGGAAGTTGCACCTGGATATGTTTTGAACCATGAGTAGGAGTCTTCTTAGGACCGAGGTATTCAATAACGGTAACAGTGGCTGTCACAGCCAGCCATATGGCCATTGTGATACGGGCAATACGGACCCCGTAATGGCAGTTACGGCCCTGTAACGGTCTTTTTTTTCTTTTTTTTCTGTTGAAAGGAAGAAAATCAATCGACTCCGTATTGGACCATTACAGCCCCATATCAGCCTGTCACAGGCCCATTATGGACCATTTTTTTTCATAACGGCTGTTACAGCCGTGTATCGTAATGGGTCCCACCATTACCTTACGTACGTTGTGGCTGTTAGATAGCCGTTTTTTTAATGCCATTAGGAAAAACAAAGAGAATTGCAGGATATGGTGATAATCTGCTCACTCTGTTGAGATGAACGAATTTGGTTGGTTGATGAAGGACGGGATCGTTGAAGCTCCTTCATCTCATACCCAAAAATGCTTGAGAGCTTCTCTCTTGCCTCTTTAATAACAAGCGCTGGGAGGTGACGCTGGCGATAGTTTTTTGTTATCAGATGGGTAAGTTCATCTCTTTTAATAGGGCATCCTGAGTTTTGGTGCGTTTTGAAAAGGACATAGCGGATTACTTCTGCAACAAGTTTATCTTTTTCCTGCAGCAATAACATCTCAGGGTTTCATGATAGGGATTCTTTTGCCATAATGAAGCATTTTATACAGAAAATGGAAGTGAATTTACACCCAACCTCTTCAGAAACATCAATCTGTGAGAAGTCCTCACCAAAATTCGCCATCCTGTAGCAACAAATATATCTTCACAGTTAGAACTTGTCATAGACCGAAGTAACAAGTCCCAAAAGGAACAAAATGAGGGAGAAATTTTCAAAATATGGTATCAAGCCATTGGTTTTCAGTCCATAGGGATACTCTTGGCCCCAGTATTGCTTTGATGAAATGACTGCAAAGGCAGGGTAGATTCCAGCAGAACAATTTTGCTTCTAACAAACAGAAGGAAAGGGAACCATAAATTATGTTAAGCTTAAACATGATGTTTAACAACTTTGTTCATTGACAAGGAACTCGACTGAGTTGATGATCCAACTTTGCCAACTTTCTTGTTGAGTTTATCATTGGCTCAGATGAGTCAGAAGTCAGCAATTAAAAGACAATAACTGAATTGCATTCAAGTTTTTTAAGACGTGTGCATAACAGAATGAGACTCTTAACTTGAGACTTTATTACTTGATAAAACATGGAGAAGAGTATACGGGGAAAAAAAAAAAAAAAAAAACATGGGGAATGCTGACTGATGTGCTTACTCTGTATGAACCATGAAGGGTTTTTCATGTATAGCAGAGAGTCAGAGACAACAGATAAAAAAAAATAGGAAATTTTTTTGAATAACATCCTCTGTACAGGTTATCAAAGAGAGAGAGCTGGAACAATGAACTCTTAACCGGTATTCTCGATGATAATTTTTGTACATGTGCTGTGAGCCTGTAACATTGAATACTAAAGCAGTCAGGATGGGATGCTTTTCCCCCAAATCATGCCAGCTACACTTCAAGTCATAACTGAAATGTATGCAACAGATGTTCAGTTCGGTTGTAAGAGGTAGAAAAACCACATCAAGCCTAATGCAGTTTTCATTTCCCTTGCCACCCCAAAAGCATAGGAAAAAATAAAAACATCCGTTCAAGAAAAATATCAATGCAGCTTGCAATTTTGAACATCCAAATGCACCCCATTTCTATCTTTAAACCCACATTGTTTAGAACCTTTTATATCTCATGAACTCTACATATCAAGGAAGAATCCAGGTACCCCATTTCAGAACCATGTCATATCATATCCACCATAAGCATGCCCTCTCCTCCACAGTCACCCCAACCGTCTACTAGTAACATATGCAACAAAATGGTGCACAAATGACAAAGGCACAAGCATGAGAAGGATATATACCTAAGTCATGGGAACTTAGTAAAACATCACCATCAATGCTTTGATGGCAAAAATGATAATATAATGAGAAACCATCAAAGAAACCACTATTTACTTATCTGCAACTCGGGTATTACACATATATGACGGAGGCTCCTTAGTTCTTATGCATCTCAAAGTATCCAATCTTAAGTTTCGTTATTCTGGATATTCATCTAAGATCAAACAGATTTGTACACCATAGTGATATATTTTTTCTATGCTTATGTGGTTTATGCTTGTGTGGGATTGTGATTTAACGCAAATCTGAATTTTATTATCTAGTTGCTACTCTATTAATCATGGTAGAATAGCATGTTATTATATTTGACTTATTTTGATTAATCCATTAATAATCTCCTGCATCTAAATAGTTAGATCACACGTCCTGCATCACCACATGTAAGGAGATTGAATGCTTGATAACTAAGACATCCGCATTCACACTGAATACTTTCACTAAAATCTAAAATATCTAATAGTAGAAGCTGGCACCAGATCAACTAATAAAAGGTCTGTGATTGCAAAACCCCAAATGCAAGGAGCTATAGTAAGTAGTCATTTTGTGAAAATGGGGCCAATTTGTTCCATGATCCAAACCATTGGTGTGATAACTTCCAACTTGGCGAAAAAAAAAAATACGTGGTTAAGAAAGAAAATACAAATAATTCATAACCAGGGTGTTCCAACTATAGAAGTAGTCAACAATTCTGGTCTCACTGTTGGTGCTACCCAATTAAGTTCCAATCCTATCTTTCACTCTCGCATGAAACATGTTGCTGTTGATTATCATTTTATCAGAGATCAAGTTCAGTCTGGTCTACTTCGAGTTGCTCATGTCTCCTCTGCTGATCAGCTTGCCGATCTTCTCACCAAGCCACTGCCTACTTCTCAGTTTCTACTATTACGGGACAAGATTGGCCTCTCTACTCGTGGCCTATCTTGAGGGGGCATATAGAAGTAGTCAACAATTCTGGTGTATAACAGCTTCAGCAGTTCCAACTGCAATTGTATTTTTGAATGTAGTCCTCCCGAATATTTTTTTGTTAGTATTCCTTAAGAATAGGTCAGCTTGAATATTGCTGAAATATAGGATATAGTTATTGCTTTCTGTTTTGATTCAATGTATTATTTATACGATTTGTTTCTTTAATGAAAATGGTGAGTTCACACATTTATCAATCTCTTCACCAACATGGGGGACATGGGCCATTCAAGGTGGGGCCCATCGATTCAAGAGTTCGGATCCCAGTTGTAAAACTGAACCAAAAAAAAAAAAAACCTACTATGCAATTCAAAGACTCCGCCTAAGCATTACAGGAAACCTCGAAACTCAAATGGAAGAGAAGCAAAAGCCCCAAACTGTATTCTTCTTCTCCCCTTTTTTAAAGATGGAGAGACGCCCAAAGGACAGGATTTATAAATGAAGAAAAATAAGAAGAGAAGAGATTGCAATTCAATTCGATAGTGCATCCAAACGCACCTAAAACCCTAGAAAAGAGCTAGGAAAGAAGTAACGCGGGAAGAAGGAAATACCTTTGGAATCGTCGGGTGATTTTTCACGCAGAAAACAGTATCCAGGACGAGAAGAAGTGAGAAATTTGCGACTGTGGACCCCACCTTTTATCCAATGATTTTATACTTAACTTGCGAACTTAGACCTTCTCGTACGGACAGCGAATTTGAGGACGAAAATACCCCTCCCTCCCTTTCGAAGGGGAGCGCTGACGCTCCTCCAACCGAGAGCTGTACGAACGGCTCAAAAGAGATCAAAGTTACATGGCCACACAGCTATGTATTTATTATATCTACAACGTTCATCCATATTTCGAGATCATTTATACAAAAAAAAAAAAACATATCCCAAGGTCAACTGGACCACACCACAAAGAGCAGTAGGAAAATTGATTTTCACCGTTAAAATTTTGTAGGGCCCACCATAGCATTTATTTTCCATCCAATCTATTAACAAGGTCACAAAGGCCTGTATGAAGAGGAAAAACAAATTTCATGATGATCCAAAACTTCTGTAACCCCTAAAAGGGTTTCAATGGTAGACGTTCAATTCCCCACTGCCTTTTATAGTGTGGTCCACTTGATAGTTAGATCTATCTTATTTTTTGTCTCAAGCCTTAATATGAGCTTGCCAAATAGATGGACGGTTTGGATATAACACAGACCTCATGATGGAACCCACAAAAGCACAGAGAGAAAAAAATATTTTTATATACTTATATATACATACTTCCATAATTATTTATTAGAGAAAAATGTAACGGGAAAAAGTTCTCCCTTTAAAAAAATAAATAAATCAGTCTTTGTATTTTTTATTTTTTTTGTTGTGCTGGTTTTGTGGGTCCCATAATGAGGTCTGTGTTATATCCAAACCGTCCATTTATTTGGTGAGCTCAGTTTAAGGCTTGAGATGAAAAATAAGATAGATCTAACTATCAAGTGGACCACACCGTAAAAGGAAGTGGGGAATTGAACGTCTACCATTGAAACCCTTTTAGGGTTACAGAAGTTTTGGATCATTATGAAATTTGTTTTTCCTCTTCATCCAGGTCTCTATGACCCTATGAATGAACTTAGACGGGAGGATTTCTCAAAAACATCACAGTGGGCCCCCTAAAGGTTTCTAATGGTTGACACTCATTTGACAGTGTTTCCTGTAATGTGGTAGACTTGAGATTTGAATGTATCTCATTTTTGGTCTCATACCATAAAATGATATAGAAAAACATATGGACGGCATGGATGAAAAGCATACGTCATGATAGAGCCCACAGACAACCGACCATCCGCCATTGGCTGGTGGTAGGGGGAGTACCCAATCCGTTTCCGTGAAAGGAGGGGTAGTTTCATCCTCAAATTTGCTGTCCGTACGAGAAGGTCTAAGTCCGCAAGTTAAGTTTGTATTGCTTCATAAAAACCGCTGGATAAAAGGTGGGGTCCACAGTCGCAAATTTCTCAGGAGAAGTTGGAAAGAAATAATTATAATAACTTTGATACTCTGGCAGAGTGTGATCAATGATACGCATGCACTTAGAAATTGCATATGTGGAATATAAGTAATTCAAATTGAACTGTCCAAAGTTTTGGGTCCCCGGTTCATATGTATCATGAAAAAAAATTACGCTTACGTGATCATCTATCTGATTAATGGACATTTATTGGACGGTTAAGAATGAAAGATATCCAATGGTCCTATTTAACAAACAAATGACTGAATGATCAGTTGTGGGTGCGCGCGACCCTGCACGGTCCACATTCAACAGAAAATAGATCAAATATTGAATGCCTGGGATCTTCCAATCGGAGAGATTTGATTTTACGGACACCACCCATAGTTGGCCTGGCCAATAAGATCAACGGTCTGGATAATCTAACTAGTTGCCTTAGGGGACGTCAGTTCTACCGGTGCGAACTATGGTTGGGCGGGACTGTTGATTTGACGGGACAATCCAAACCTTCCATCCATGGCTTGTAGGGCTGAAGGGTTAAACCCGATCGACCCATGACCGAGGCAGGATGTTAAGGGTCCGGTCTGAAGCTTGGGCTATACAAACATCAACCCGCTAAAATTTGAGTTGCGCTTGGGTTGAAGCCTCGGGTTACCCGACCCGACCCAAACCGGATTAATATATAAGTTATAAATTATAATTAAGCGTGGATCGTTTGTATCGAATGCACACTAGTAATGCCAAGTTTCATTTGTCCACGTCATTTTCAAGGATTCAAGCTAACAAGATTTGCCAGATTTCTCTCTCCTAAATAGACTTGGTGCTATGTTATATGACTTTTAAAGGAATATTTGTCTTATATTTTAACTTGTTTTTTAAAAGAAAATTGATATTTTTTATAATAAATAATCACATATATAATTAATAAAATTATAAATATAAAAAATAAGTTTTATATTGAAATATAATAAAATTATCAGCATGTATATACCTGACAAATCCAACCGAGCCCGCTTGGGTTGGGCTTGGGTTGAGAATTCCCAACCCAATCTCAAGTTGGGTTAGGTTAGGGTTAAGGTATTGGAATTTTGGATTAGTTTAGGGTTGAGCACCAACCCAACCTAACCCGCCCGGCTTTCAGCCCTAATGGCTTGCCAGTAGACGCGGGAGAGAGAGTGAAAATGGAAACAGATTGGCTACTCACCCTGCCGCCAGATGATGGCTAATGGTCGGTGCTCTGTGGGCCCAACATGATGTATGTGTCTCATCCATGCTGTTCATCCATTTTTACAGATAACTTTATCATATAAACCCAAAACTTAGGTAGATCAAAATCTCAAATGGGTCATACAGTGTTGATTGAACTCTCACCATTAAAAACCTACGGGGCTACCAAAGAACACGGACTAACTGCAACCCTGGAGCAACCCTGGATCCAGCCAGGTGGTGCGACCCTGACCGTCGGGCCCACCTTGATGTATGCATTGTACATCAACTCCGTCGATCGGTTGTGCCAGCTTATTTTCAGGTATGGTTTAAACACTGAAGCGGATGCAATGTCAGGTAGATCACACAGAAATGATTGAATGAATGCCCACCATTAAAAGCTTCCTGTAACAAAAGGTTTGGATCAATCTGCTATTTGTGTTTTCCCTTCATCGTCCGTGTGGAGCGCGAATTTTAGTTACTGACTGGTTGAGCAGCGAGACTCCTACTGAAGTGACGTCACCTAGTTATGTGAGCCCCACCATGATGTATGTTTTGTATCCATACCGTCCGTTCATTAGATAGATCATTTTAAGGCATGAGACAGAGTCAGATCCAAAATTGGAGTAGACCCCACCACAAAAAACAGTGGGGAGATTGACGCCCACTGTTAAAAACTTCTAATGACCACAAAAGTTTCAGATCATGCTGATATTTGTGTTTTCCCTTCTTTCATGTTTGTGTTAACTTATAAACAAGTTGGATCTCAAATAAACATCATGGTGGACCTTAGGAAGGTTTCAATGGTGGGTGTAACTCTCTCCCAACTTTTCTATGGTCGGTTCTCCTTCAGGTTTGTATCTGCCTCATTCTGTCTCCTACCTTAAAATGATCGCTCCAAATGGATGGACGGTGTGGATACAGCATATAAATCATAGTGGGGCCGGCACAACTCTGAACTCAATGACGTCACTTCAGTGGCCAGTCTCACAACTCAACCTGTCAGTAGCTAATCCGCGTCCGTCTCCGTGACCTCATCAACAGGTTTGATGGCAAATAAACATTAATGGGGAACCTAGCAAGTTTTTAATGATGGCATTCAATGACCACTATTTCCTGTAGTGTGGCCCACCTTAGAATTGCATCTGCTTCATGTTTTAGGACCATGCTCTAAAATAAGCTAGCAAAATAGATGGACCGCATGTGTGTGTATATACACACACACAACACATTCATCAAAGTGGGCCCAACAGTCAGGGTCGCAGCTAATCGGCGTAGTAGAGATGGAAGGTTAGCATGAGGTGGAAATAGGTTTTCCATTTCCAGGGTATTTTCAGAAAATCAAGAAAATTGATGCGTTGAATCCATTAGACCTTTGGTTTCCTTTTCTAAAGTTTTCCATGTAATTAAAACTGCAATTCGTAATAAGATAGTGCCAGTGTTGGAAACTTGGAATCCACAATTTTTCCATTTTGGTAGGAATCTATATTCTCATTTTAGTTTAAACAAACCAGGGTCATCTTGCTAATGCTCTATCACAGAGGTTGGCTACAATCAACAAGTTTCATCAAGTTCCACATGTGGACTGTAAATCCAAAAACCCTGGAAATCAATTAGGGGTGGCCGTTTGATGAGCAGCCTGGCCTAACCTTTGCCTGCAGCCATCTTCAATGCTGGCGCCATCATTCATAGTTGAAATGTCCGACGCACTTTTCAGCTTGGCATACATGCCGCATGTAAAGGAGCATGCTTGTGGAGCTAGCAGCCTTTGTAATGCAGGGCCACATGAACTATTTATTTAAGCTGTTATACTTTCCTTGCATCGGCCCATTTCTAGCCCAACAAATTCCTAAAGGCCATTTTAGGCAATGGGTCGTCGTGAGCTGGATATGGACCTTTTTATGATCAGACCATTCCCCAATTTCTTCATCAAGTTACCTGTTCATATTTCATGATGTGCACAAGTTAATTCTCTTAATGACTCAAACACCAAGTATCGACGTGTACCATGCACCTAAATATACATATGGTAATGTCCAACTTCTTGTTTTTTGGATGTCTTAAAATCATTCAGAAACAGGGTTTGTTAATGACATCGACAAACCATTCGATTCCATCAAACAGTGGCTCAATTGCATCGAGAATTTTTGAATTTTCTCCAGTTGATTGCGGAACAAACTAGGTGATATTTCAATGTCATCGAAGAATTTTCGATAACATTAAAGGATAAGTTCGATGTCATTGAAAATGGCTCGATGCAATCGAAGAAAATTAAAATTTCATGTTATCTCTAGACTACTTTAGTGTTATTCTGATCACATCGAAGTGGGTTCGATGCCATCGAAGGTTAAGTTTGATGGTATTGAAGTCTCATCAAAGGTGTTATCGAGCGTATCGCAAAATTACATAGAGTTGCAAATTTGCGGGATTTGTTTCCAAATCTTATTGTGATTCTTTCAAAGGCTATATATTTGGGTGTTATTAGGATTGAGAGGTATTTAGGGCTTTCAAATTCGCTCTAAGGGTTTCAAGGGTATAGCTTGGGAATTGATTCAAGGTTGTTCATGTTAGACAGCTCACATACCTTGTAAAACTAGTATACCTTATATAGTTTATTTTCATAGGTAGAGGATTCTGAGTTTATTGTTTTCCTTATATAGATGGTTGTAATCTCTATATATTCAACCCCATTGGGTTGTCTCAAATACAGAAAATCTTTTGGCTTCACAGTTTACATGGTATCAGAGCCCTACTAATCCAAATCCGGCCACCCCATCATCACCGGCACCACCACCTGTTAGATCCGACCATCCCTGCATCTGGTCATCATCTCTGCTACATCCGGCCCAATCCCTGCTGCGTCCGACCACCATCCTTGCTGCGTCCGGCCACCCCCTGCTCGATTTTTCAATATTTTAAATCCAGATCCAGCGCCCCTGCTAGAATTTTCTGCTCCAGATTCAGATCCAACACCCCTGCTCGATTTTCTTGCTCCAAATCCGACGCCCCTGCTTGATTTTCCTGCTCCAGATCAAGATCTAGTGCCCCTACTCGATTTTTCAATTTTCCAGATCCAGATCTAGCGCCCCTGCTCAATTTTCCAGATCCAGATCCAGATCGAGCGCCCCTGCTCGATTTTCCAGATTCAGATCAAGATCCAACGCCCCTGTTGCCTCTATTGCTGATTACTTTCGATCTCTCTTTTCCAGATCCAGAGCTCCTATTTGTTGTTGATACTTCGCCTTGGGTATCTCCTGCTGTACGGTACTTATACGACTTTCTTCTGCTACAACTCCTTGCGTGCTTTATATTATTTCAAATCAATGGACAAGAACTTGTCACGTATACAGGCCCTACGTTGTAGTTTTGATGGTACCAACTATTCTTTATGTGCCATCCATTTTCAGAACTTCCTCAAGGGTCGTGGTTTGTGGGGACTAATTGATGGATCTGTTACTATCTCCACTTCCACAGATGCCGACAAATTAGCTGATTGGGAAATGAACAATGGACGAATTATTACCTAGATTCTCGATTCTGTTGATCGGTTCATTGTTGTTGGCCTCACACCCCATCGCACTGCTAAGGCAATGTGGGAGCATCTCCAGACAATTTATAAACAGAGTAATGCGGCCCGGTTATACCGCCTGGAACAGGATCTCATTAACCTTACTCAGGGTGACGACAGTATTCAATTATTTTACTCCGAAATTGTAACAATTTGGACTGAGATGACTATGATGGATCCAACATTTCCTCATAACTTTAAGATATGCCAAACTATGCGCGAGAGTGCGCAAGTTCGACAGTTTCTTATGAAGCTACATCCGAAATTTGAGCATTGTCAGGCTACTCTCTTGAACCGTAGCCCTACTCCTTCATTGAATTCGGTTATTAATGATTTATTGACTGAGGAACAGCGACTGAAAGTTCTCTCTCTTTCTTCCTCAACTCTTGGATTATCTGATATGGTGCTTGTTGTGTCCACTACTATACCAACACGTGGTTCCACTCCTTTGCTTGTCGTGGCTGTAACAAGGTGGGTCATGTTGTCGCTCAATGCAAAGAATGGTATGCTTATTGTCGACGGACTGGTCATGGTATTCAGGACTGTCATACACGTGCCTATGCATCTTCTTTCGGCCGTGGTCGTGGTGGTAGTGGTCGTGGCAGTGGTCGTGCTCTTTCTGCTACTGCTGCTACTATTTCTTCCGAGCCGTCTGTTAGTAATTCTACATCTACTGTTTCTGTTGAAGGTCTTTCATCTCCGTTGACTCCTGCGATACTCCAGCAAATCGTTCACGCCCTTTCTGTGGTCGGTATGTCAGTTATATCCCCATCTCCTATATGGTTTTTCGATTCGGGTGCTTCCAATCATATGACCGGTGTTGTATCATATCTTTGCGACATTCGTCCCTACATCGGCAATCAGACTATTTCTACTGCAGATGACACTAGACTACCTATTCAGTCCATTGGATCATTGACTTTCTTTCCTTATGTTTATCGCCAGTTCACCCTTCATGATCTGTTTCATGTCCCTAACCCCTTCTCCAATTTAATTTCAGTTGGTCAACTCACATCGAATAACTGCTTAGTTATATTTCTTCTCAACTGTTGTTTTGTGCAAGATTTGGCAACAGGGAAGGTACTTGGGAGAGGTAGGCGGCATGGTCGTCTGTACGTGCTGGATTTTGATCCATCTGTCACTCCAGCTCGTTGTTTCTTTTCTCCATCTTCATCAGATATTTGTTCGGCAAATAAATTGTGGAAACTATGACACTTTCGCCTAGGTCATCCACATTTTGATCGGTTACTTCAGTTAATTTCACCTGTTAGGGAATATTTCTCTTAATAAAAATGATTTGGATTATTCTTGTTCTTCCTGTTGTCTTTCAAAAAGTAAGTGTGTTCCCTTTTCTCTAAGTACTACAAAATTCTTCTATGTTTGAACTTGTGCATACGGATGTCTGGGGTCCTTCACCAATTATGTCTCTCTCTAGGTTACGATACTATGTTATATTCATTGATGATTTCACACGTTACACTTGGATTTACTTTCTGCAATCGAAGTCATGGGTTTTTGAAAAATTCAAGTTATTTCACTCTATGGTGGAGACTCAATTTCAGGTTCCAGTTCAAACTCTCCACTCTAACTCAGAGGGGGAATATCTCTCAACCGATTTCTGTACATTTCTTTAAGGGCATGAGATTATTCATCAGACCACCTGTTCTGATACTCCACAACAGAACGTGGCTGAATGAAAAAATCGTCATATTGTTGAAACTGCCAACACCCTGATGACAGCTATGGGTGTTCCTCATTTTTTCTAAGCAGAAGCAATGTTACATTCCGTCTACTTGATTAACCGGATGCCAACCAAAGTTCTGAACAGTAAATCTTCTTACTTTGTTCTCACCGGCTTACCTCTTACATATTCCACATTTCGTGTTTTTGGTTGTATCTATTATGTTCACCTGGCTCCACGTGAACGTAACAAACTATCTCCAAAATCGGTCGAATGTATGTACTTGAAATTTGGAAAAACTCAGAAGGGTTTTTGATGTTATGATCCGATTTCTCGTCGTGTTCGGGTTTCATAACATATTGTTTTTCTTAAACACATTGTCTTTTATTCATCTCTTCCTAGTCTAACCGCCTTTTCAGAAATTTCGTTTGCCTCAAGTACTCTCCCTTATCCGTTGTAGGTTTACTCACGTCAACCACGTACAGATCCACCACCTATTACTCATCTCGAACCTACTGTACTTGTTGCAGATCCCGAACCTACCTCGATACGTCGTTCCGCTCGTGAACATCGAGTGCCTGATCGTTTGATATGCTCTATGTCTGCCATGAATGCTACTCTAGATACTGTTTCTATTCCTACTTCATACTCTCAGGCAAACCACTCATGATTGTTGAAAGAAGGTTATGACAGAAGAACTTACGGCATTGGATAATAATCATACGTGGGACATTGTCACTCAGACTTGCTGACCAATAGCTAATTGGTAGCAAATGGATTTATTCTGTCAAGCTCAAGTCTGATGGATCATTGGATCGATACAAGGCTCGAATTGTCGCTCGGGGATACAAACAGGAATATAGAATTGATTATGATGAGACTTTCGCTCCCGTAGCCAAGATGAAAACTATTCGTACTCTTCTGGATATATCTTCTATTCGCTTATGTCCACTCGCTCAAATGGATGTGAAAAATGCCTTTCTTCATGGAGACCTCCAAGAAACCGTATATTTGAAACCTCCTCCTGACTCTTTAATCCCTGATAATAAGGTATGTCGCCTAAAGAAAGCCCTATACGGCCTCAAACAGACACCTCAGGCATGATTCCAACGCTTTCACGATATTGTTACGAATGCTGGCTTTACTCAAAGTGGTCATGACCCATCCTTATTTTTGCACACCACTGCTCACAGAATTGTCATTGTTCTGGTCTATGTTGACGATCTCCTCCTGACTGGTAGCGATGCTACTGGTATTTAGGCTTTAAAGGAAGTTCTGCAATCATCCTTCAAGATGAAAGACCTCGGCCATCTAACATACTTTCTTAGACTTAAATTTTCATGTTCCAACCGTGGGATCCTGGTCAGCCAACGTAAATATACCAATGATGTTCTCGCATTGGCATCATTGACGGATCAGAAGACAGTTTAGACTCCCTTAGAACTTAACGTTCACTATAACCGTGATGATGATGATCTACTTGCACAGCCCGACTTATACCGCTGTTTGGTTGGGAGTCTGGTTTACTTAACTATGACTCGCTCTGATATTGTCTACGCGATTCAAGTTGTCAGTTAGTTTGTTTCTGCTCCTCGGACTCTTCATATGACTGCGGTGTTGCACATCCTTTGGTACCTTCGTAGAACTCTAGATCGATCCCAGTTCTTCTCCTCCACGGCGACTTTGGACCTTCGTGCTTATTCGGATGCTGATTGGGTCAGCTGCGCTCTCACACGAAGATCTACCACTGGCTATTGTATCTTTCTCGGCACTTCTCTCATCTATTGGAAGTGTAAGAAGTAGGCCACCGTTTCCAAATCGAGCACAGAAGCCAAGTATCGGGCGATGTCCGCTGCGTGTAGTGAGCTCGTCTGGTTACATGGACTTCTTTCAGACTTGGACATTCCTCTACAGAATCCTACTCCACTCTATGTCGATAATCTCAGTGTCATTCAGATTGCCTCTAACTCGATTTTTCATGAACGGACGAAGCATATTAAAGTTGACTGTCACTTTATTCGCGAGAAATTTCAGTATGGGCTCATTTCTCTTCCACATGTTGCATCTCATGATCAGATTGCCGATATTCTCACCAAATCCCTCACTTCTACACATTACTCTTTTCTAATTGACAAACTATTACTTGTCGATGACGAGCATTAGTTTGAGGGGGATGTTAGACAGCTCACATACCTTGTATAACTAGTATACCTTGTATAGTTTATTTCAATAGGTAGAGGATTCTGAGTTTATTGTTTTCCTTGATAGATGGTTGTAATCTTTATGTATTCAACCCCATTGGGTTGTCTCAAATACAGAAAACCTTTTGGCTTCACAGTTTACAGTTCGGATCGGGTAATCTCTCTTCTCTCGTAATTTTCTGCTTTCATAGTGATTTTCTTTCGCTTTGTGCCATAGTTTTTTTTTTTTCCTTAAAAGAGTTTTTCCACATTAAATTTGAAGTATTTGCATTGTTCTTGCTTGGTGCGATTGGATTTCTTCACTTGATTCTACCATGTGTGCTTCTGCGGTCCCCCAACACCTCTCTTACCAAAAACAAGTTATTTACAATATTATCTGGTCTTTAACATATCGATTGCATTTTGATATGGAAATGGGGAATGTAGCAGCACCAGAGACCTATATAAGCATCCAATCCCAGTTATTCTACAAACTTATCTAATCCCATAGATCAAAAGGTCCAACCACAACCAGCCATTGCCTTAAGCTTACATTGATCAGACCATTCCCCATTTCTAAATTTAGTTGGGGAACATTTTCATGGTTCATGATGTGCACAAGCTCAGTGGCTAACCCTATTAATGACTCAAAAAGTGCCCCTGACAAATCTTTGATACAAACCAATCTCAAATGAACTCTACACCGAGTTTTACAATATACATTCATTGACTCAAAGCTGCAGGAGGAAGCTGGACGGGTTTGCCTTCCACCCTAATATGTGCAGTGAATTCCACACTAGAAAAAGAAAAGGAAATAACAGCAGTTTTTGTTCATCCTCTATGAACCGGGCACCTTTTAAGTGCTCGAATGGCAATAGAATAGTTGCCAACTTCAATCCACAAACACTTCAAATTCAATTTTATCAATGAAAAGAATCATCCTCCCATTGGCATAGCTTCATCCACTGTACAAGTTTCCGTCCCCCGAAATGTGAAATAAACCTTGCTTGCTCACCGTAAATCAGTTAGCATGTGAAAAGAGCTCTTGGGTTGCCTATTGCCACCCTGCTGAGATGTGCAGAGCAGTGGGCTGCTTCCCATTTATAGGGGCAAAAGGCGCTCCAGGAAATGAAGTTGTTCAGAGTGAGAGTATCACTCTACCTTTCTGCTTTTATCTTGGTGAAGGGAATCAATAAGAAATGCCTTCAAATGCTTGCAGAATTCCTTGGACTTCTCAAGATTGAGGGCATGCCCAGCGTGCTTGATGACTACCATCTGTGCATTCTCCTCCAGATGCCTACAAATTTTCTGACTCAGATACAATGTAGAACAACAAGGCAAGGCAATTAATTAAGTACCAATCCATCCAAACATTCCAAACAAACCTTTTTAACCTGTGGGCCAATTCCAAGGGGAATATCTGATCTTGCTCTCCCCATATTATCAAGGTCGGCTGCATCCAGGAATCAGAAACAGCTTAGAAGCTAATCTTTTTTTACTTGGATCCTTAGAGAAACAATTAAAGTTGCCAATTTAACTATGGTCTTGAAAACAAGATCCTTACATCTTTTTCATATGAAGCAAAGAGGAAAAGAGCTTGATACAGGGAACAACCACATGCCATAAGCAAGAGTACACCAGTAAGTCAGACATTGTCCTTTCTTTTGCCTTTTATTTTGAATAGAGAAAGTTGTGACGAAGTACTGATGTTTGTGTAACTTGAGCCAATGTAGGTTGGTTCAGAAGTTGAGTTAAATTAGGCTATGCGGATCACGAAGTTGTAGAGTTATGATGTTGGCCGGATAGAGTTGTGAGGAAAGATAGTAGTAAGAAAACCATGAAAATAAATCCTGAAATCGCATGATATGTTAACCAACAAAGTAAGTTTTAAGGTTACAGCTAGAGTCAATTCAAAAGAACATAGCACCATTGGACCTTTCCAAGCTTTTCCATTTAATCATTTCTGGACCTTTCAAAAGCTTTGTAGTATCGGATTCGGATCTTTGCGCATAACATAAGAGTTACCTGATTCTTAGCAAGGAACTTGAAGTAGGTGCCAAAAAGCAATTAAACATTTCCTGCTATCCACATAATGGCAGGCTCAATAGAACGTAATCCATGGGGCTCACTTATAGCTATCAATGTAGGTTACTGTTTCATTAGTTACATAGGCATCAAGTAGAAAACGCTATTAAAATAACACAGTTCAGGTTTATAAAAACACGAAGATAGCCGTCATTATCATTAGCATCATCTGAGCCTTCCTCCCTGAAATTTTGGATCGCCTTTAAATGGTAAATTGGAAAAAGTTTTAGGATTGCGTACTGAATGGACACCAACCATCCCCTTCTAGCCAAGGTATGGAACCAAATGAAGGAGAGGCTTGTGAAAAGGGCAGAAGACAAGACATTTAAAAATAACCATCTATGTTTGGCATGTATCTCCAAATGGCAAGAAAATAAAGTTCGTATGAAACTTCAACTGCAAACCAGAAAATCAGCATAAAACCTGATGCAGGACCACATGCAATCACCAAAACAGGTCCAAGAACGGACAGTAGAGGCTGTCAATTGGAAGGCCATTAGATTGACTTGTGGACCCCACAAAATCAATTTGGATGAGATTGTTTGTGGTCTGATTGGACTGTGGGTGCCCATAAGTTCAGTCGAGTGTTTCCCATATGGTCGGAGTACGTGAAGTATTTTCAGGATTCCTTTCGTCATCATTATCATCTAAGCCTTATCCCTGCAGGGTAGGCTACACATATCCTGTTACACTATTCCACCATCAAGGATCATATCCTCAGTTAAACCATTTTTGGGATTCCTGTTTTTATTTTTATTTTTTAACTGTACCTATGAGGATTTCTTTTATGGTTGTTACCCTTTTCGTTCAGAAAGACTTTGAGTCTTCGTTGGATTAGGAAAGGCTATTAACCAATAGCAATTAAGCAGAGGCTATTTGGAATTTCTTGTATGCACAAGGCTATATATACATGGTCATACTTATGAAACAAGATGCTTACAAACTTTCAACTAAAAGAAAAGTTCATTTGATTCCTGAATTGGAATTTTTCGCTAGAAGTGTGAGTCCTCTAGAACCTAAGGATGAGACTCCTTGGTTTCTTGCTTTTCGTCGAGATTCCACAAATCTATCCTCTATATATATATATATATATATATATCTCTTTTGTTCCCTGTATCTCTTTGCTTCCACATGTGGATTGGATGAATTTGTTAGGCTGAAAGGTGAGCTTATAATCTGTCCTTCTTTTTTTTTTTTCTTTGAGAAGCAACAAAATTTTATTAAGAGAACCAGCAGGCAAAAAAATACAACAGCTAGCCGCTGCCAGCGAAAAACACCATCCAAAATCCAGGACACCCACTCCCTGATATGCATAAAACCCTTCCCAAGGACTTCCCAGAGGGGGGCCACTGCAATGAATGCATTTGAAGGAACTTAGGAGTAGCACCAATGGGTAATAAGATGAGGAAAAGTAGACTACGAAAGTTTGGTCACATGCAACAAAGACCAAGAACCACACTGGTTAGGAGTGAGTTGCTACAAGTTGAAGGTTCTAAAAGGACAATAGGAAGGCCCAAAAGGATGTGGATGGAGGTAGTAAGAAAAGACCTGATGACCTATGGACTATGGTCTAACTGGATCTGCTTGATGGATATATACTCTTTCAAAAAGTACATTTCATTTCATCACTTAAATATTTTAATTTATTTTACATCACTATAATTTCCATGAAAGAATGTCTTTCTTACAGTATTTTCTCGATATCTTTAAACCACAAAAGTTGTCAACAAAATTAAGTATTTGGAGATCATACTACCTTTGGGCTAATTAAAGCACTAAGTAAAAAAATTAAAAAAATTAAAAATTGTTACCTGAGTGATCTTGGGAAGCTCTAGATGCTTCCGGTCTTTGAGTATCGAATTAATCAACTCCCTTTTCTCTTCAACATGATCTGTACACATCACCTTCCCATACAAACAAAAAACAACCAACCTCAATACCAGACTAATCATATTCAACCGACCTGTGGTAAATGTAAGAAACATGTAGATTTAGTAAGATTGGATGCAAATTTGAAATGAATTGCTATTCATGTATTTCATTAAAGAGGAAATAAAAATGGCGATGCCATTTTATCCATCAACTAACCACGCCCTGAAATCTTGCCGATGGGAAAATCACAACCATTGGAATGGGGATGTCAGTGGATCCCAGGATCTGCCGATAACAAAACTATCTGATCCAATTTAAATACACCCAGTCCGTTTTTGTGGGCTCATTTAATAATCGGTGGGATTCAAATCCATCAAATCATATCCACTAAAAATTGGGATGAAACTATCCTATGTTTATATTAGTATATATTATCCAAGTAACAAAGATTAAGCCACTTGGGTATCTAAATCTGATTGGATTTGGTCCGGTGCATCAGTTATGGTATCTATATCCGAAGCCCATAGCATTCAAACCCAATTCCCTTGTATGGGTACAAAGGTATCTGACTTGAATCCGACCCGCTAACAGCCCTACCTACCAAGGGTTGCCTACAAATGCATTTCTAAACAAAAGATTCAACGAAGACCCACATTCAACAGAGAAAGATCAAACATCGGATAGCTAGAACCAGCCAATCTGGGAGATTTCCGGGACTCACTGGAACCCCATCAAAGAAGCAATCTGGATTACTTAAACCATGGTCCCTGCTTGTAAAGGCAGGATGTCATAGATTCATATAATTCAGAATCACCCATTAGATTAACGGCCCAGATCAGTGATCAATGTGCCCAATTCAAAAAAAACTATAACAGAGAGAGACCTACATCGATGAAATCGGAGAGGAAGCACGAGGGCACGGCGCGGGGCGGCCTGTAGAAGGACAGTTTCACTAGCGCCCTCAGCTTCTCAGGTGTCTGCGGCGTCAAAATTTCAGCCGCCTCCCCCAAATCCCGCACGGGGAACAGTCCCTCCTCCAGATCCTTCTCTTTCAAGCACACGCCCGTGCAGCAGAGCACCACCCGCTCGACCGCCTCTGGGAACTGCACTGCCATGCTGTAGCCCACGAATCCGCCGTAGCTGATCCCGACCAAGCTCATCGTCCGCACCCCCATCGACTCCATCAGCCGCATCAGGCACTGGGCCTGGAACGACTCAGACCGTTCCGGCCGGGTCGTGACCGACTCGCCGAAGAAGAGGAGGTCGGGGACGTAGATATTGTAGCAGGCCAGGAGAGGCCGGAGCTGTTCGCTCCACTGCCACATGCAATTGGCCCCGAATCCGTGTATGAGGAGGAGGGCGGGCTTCTCTGGCTTTGGGCCGCGTGGGGCCCAGCAGTGCAAGGTGGTCCCGTCGCCGAGGTCGGTCGTCGTCGACTGGAGCCCGGCTGCCGTGAACGTGTAGCGGTAGCACCAGTCCCTCGACGCCGTGAAGCTGAAGCATTTCGCCATTCCGATCACGACAAAGGTCCCGATTATCCGATGGCCAGATCTTATTCCGATTATTGGACGGACCTGATTATTCGGAGGATCTCCAATCTTAGAGAGAGAGAGAGGGGAAACCTCTGGAGAATTCTTCCAATCTTTGTTAGCGATTGGTGGCTGAAACTGGAGAGAAGTATTTATATATATGGAGAGAGAGAGAGAGAGAGAGAGAGAGAGGGAGGGAGGGAGGGATTTCAGCAACAGACTCGCGTTCCTCCAGTTGGACGGCTTTCGGTCTCTAGAAAAGTCTTCGTTTCTTCCCTCATGCGACACATAAAACAGCGTGTGTCGCCACCCAGCGGGGCCCATGTAATGAGATTTTATATGATTTGAACTGTCTATATTCCGTTTAATGAATAGATTAGCTATTTTAGAAAAATAATTATTTATTCATGACCATATACTTCAATTTTAGATTTGAATTTGAGCCGTTGAAAATTTTCATTTCATTGTTTTAAATTGATCTGTTGCTGATGATGTTCCGTTCCGCGTGATTTTCTTTTTGTTGACGGTATAGAATAGAGTCCAAAACATGGACGGTGACGATCTCACTTCAATCAGTATCTGGGGCCCATTGGACAGCGACACATGCTAAACCTGCGCCGAGGAAAGCGAACACTTTACAAATTTTTAAAAGCAACGCAGAAAGGAGAAATGATCACGTCCATGGGTTGTACTTGAACTTTCACATACAGCCATTTCCTTTACTCCTGCTTATCACATGTATATGATGTTCTATCCACGAAAAGGGCGGGCCATACCATCATGACGATGTTCTAGTATGAAAATCAGGCCGTTGGATCTTTGAAAGGGACAGAACGTGAAAATCGATCAACGGACCAAGATACGACTCCGTGAACATTTACGGCTTACCCAATGGTTGGATCTTCCTGATATCAATAAAAGGTGATCATCATAGTATGGCCCACATTTTCCACGGATCGGATATCAAATACATTGAACACGTTAGTGTGAAAGGAATGGCTGCATGTGAAAGTTCACGTGCAGCCGCTGTTTTGAGCATTTCTCAGGAAAAAGAGCCTCGATACCGGAAGCGTCCCGCATTTGGAATCTGACTTAATTTAAACTCCACGTTGTCGGACGCGGATTGCCAACTGACGTTGCCATAAGCGAGGGGGCTACTCGATAGTGCTCTGTGGGCACCATCATCATATAAGTTTTTAATCTGTACCGTCCATCTATTTTTCCAGATCATTTTATGGAATTATACCAAAAATGAGACAGATCCAAATATCTAGTGGACCACACCAACAGAAAATAGTGCTGGTTGAACGGCCACCATTAAAAACTTCCTAAGGCCCATTGTAACGATCATTTACCATCCAACCTGTTGATTGGGTCACATAGACATGGATGAAGAGAAAAAACAAATATCAGCTTTATCCAAAACTTTTGACGGCCCGAGAAGTTTTTAACGGTGAGTGTTCATTCATAACTGTTTCCTTGTAGTGTGATCCACATGAGTTTTAGATCTGACTCATTTCGGGATCTTGCACTAAAGTTATCTGAAAAACTGGATAGACCGTGAGGATAAAACACAGACATCATGGTGGGGCCTACAGAGCGCAGCATCAGTAGGCAATTTGGGTCCCATGTTGTCGGCCACCTTGTTCGAAGATGTATTTGAGAACGTGGGAAATAGGGTGATCTGAGCACCGTACACGTGGCAAACATATACCTAAATCCGCTCCGTCTAAATCCGGGGAACACCTGGAGGTTTCACTTTCCTGAAAATCATACTTAAAAGATTATCATAACTATCGGAGGGTTGGACATGTTAATGGACGGTTGAATGAATAAAGAAACTTTACGTGATTGGTATGCAGCATACCAATCACGATAAGTCAGGGCTGTACACGAACCGAGTTAGCACGGTTAGCTCGCAGACTCGACTCGAAAAAGCTCAATTCCATCCGGCTTGAAACTGAGCTCAAGCTGAGTCGAGCTGATTTTTTGAGCTCGAAAATATTTCGAACGGAATTCAAGCTCGACCTGACTTGGATTGAACCCCAACTCGAATCTTACTTAGATCAAACTAGTTCGGTGATTTTGGTTACTTTGATACTGATGTTGCTCACCAAGCGTGTTTGATGAAATGACTCAATGAAGTGTCAATTAATGGTAAGGGAGTTTTGTATGTAAAACAAATACATTTTTTTTAAATGTTGCTTGCAAAGTGTTTAATGAAATGCCAATAAAACCATTGCTGCTATTTTATATAAAGTGGGAATTTGAAAATGCAGCCCATGTATTTATAAAAATGCTGCATAGACCAACTCGGCTCAAACTGCCTGAGCTGCTGACTGAACCAAGCTGAGCCAGCCAGTTAGGCTTGAGGACCAAACTGCGCCAAGTTCGAGCTGGGGTCAGCTAGTGGTGAGCCGACTCAGTTCAACTCGTGCACACCAGAATCGTTGCAATTCGGGACGTTGGTAGGAGGGAGATGATGCAGGGAACCGGAATCGTCCACGTATGCAGTTTGCAAAACACTAGAGCGTTGTGCGGTCCATCATATATTATGTGAATCCAGTCCGTCCGTCAGATGAAAGCGATTATCTGGACTGTACATGCAGAATATGAGCTCGATTTTGCTCTCGAAATGGGTAAGTTGACCTCGCGTGGCCGCTGAGTTTTGTATCATCTTATTTTTATATATTTTCTCGTGAAATACGCCTCATTAACGTGTTAAATAAACATATACGCCGTGGTGGGGCCAGGAACGCACATACCTATGGTTGCCATCCACTCCCATTCTCACATGAGGTGGGGCCGATCTTAGCAGGCTTTAAGACAGGACATCGAGGATGTGATTGAACGCCCACCGTTAAGAACTTCTTAGGTACTGTGCAAAGGGAAATCATAAATATTTATTTTGTGTTCAAGAAGATTTCAAAGGTAGCTATTTAATCTGGATTATTTTATTTTTGTGATGTGGTCAGCTTAGAATTTGGATTTGCCTATTTTTTGGATCATATTCTAAAATAAGCTGGAAAATAAATATACGACGTGAATAAAACAGATACATCATGGTGAGTCGCTACAGTATTCAATCACCATTGCTTTCCTGTAGTGTGTCCCATTTGAAATTTGGATGTATGCTTAATTTTTTGAATCATACACTAAAGTGAAATGTTCATGTGGGATGTCAAAAATAGATAGATGGTGTGGATGAAAGGCACATATGTTACGGTGTGCCCACAGTCCAGAATCCAGTGCTTGACATGTGTAATGACATTCAATTCCACAGAGATAGTAATCCATTTGGGCAAGGCTCTGCAGGGCTCAAAGTGATATAAGTGTTTTATCCACGCCGTTCATCACTTTTCTCTGATCATTTTAATGTATGAGACAAAAACTTAAGCAAATCCACACCTCCAATGGACCACATCAAAGGAAGCTGCAGTGATAATGACTCTCACCATTGAAACTTTTCTAAGGGCCACCATGATGTTATTTTACCATCCAACCTATTAATAATGTCATGCAGATGTGGATGAAGTGTAAACACAAATATCGGCTTGATCCGAAACTTCTCCAGCTCCCAAAAAGTTTTTAATGGTGGAAGTTAAATACCCACTTTGTGGTCCACTCAAGCCCTGGACATGCCTCGTTTTTTGTCTCATACATTAAAATTAATGATCTGAGAAAAATTATGAACGGCATGGATAAAATATTTACATCACTTTGAACCCCACATAGGGCAGGGGTAGGACACAATCCGCCTCCGATGGAGGCTAAAGCTGGGAGAGACATGTTGAGGTATAACTATTACTTATCTAGACTCCTCGGAGGTACTTCGAATCCATGTAAATGATGGAAAATGAGTTTACAACTCTATGGAGAAGTTTCGGAATCATACTATAACTAAAACTCTTAGAAATTGTGATTTGATATAAATAGCTAGTAAGCTTATTATTTATCGACATTCGTGATTCCTATTAGTGCGCATGGTTTTTGGCCAAAAATAATAAGTGTCTTACTTGGTCGAACCATGATGTTCCCCTAATTTTTCTAAGCAATTTTCGTGTTGGACACAACTCCTAAAATCTACAAAAGTAAACAGGGATTTCTTGATCAGATGGAATCTCACAAATTTGGTGTGGGCAACCTAGTACAGCGGGTTGGGTGGCTAAAGAAGCTCATCCTACCCCAAAACCATATGGTATGTCCAATGACTCATTTTGATTTGCCAAATGCGTCTGTTTTATATTTTGATGATCCGGATCACCTCCGTATCCGATCAAGCCTTTTCTGGTCAATCTTGGCCATGAAATTATCCGTGACCCGCTGTACATCAGAGGCCCACTAACATGCGTCTAGAATTAGTCAATTTGCGAGACAAGGGCTTGATAAAAACAAATGGGCATGAGAATCCTCTAATGTTTTAGACCGTCCAAAACACTGAAGTTTGTGTCCCTTGTTGTGCTGTATGTATAAAATCCACTCCATTGGTTTCATCATTGATTCAATGACCTATAGTGTGTGTATGTGTAAAGCAAGATCCTAAACTTAGATGCCACACCATAGTTAAAAATGGAAAGGGAATGTCAACCATGGGTTATATATGAGGCTACAGTTGAGTGCATCTTTTGTTATGGCCGTTAACCGGTTGTAATTCACCGGAATAAAGTCAAATAAAAAGAAATTATCCTATTTGGGCCACACCATGTGAACTCAAGTGGTTTTAAAACCAGTACCACATTGTTAACATTTTTGTAGCTAATGGCTTTTTTAGTTGGGCATATACTTTGTATGTACCGTTCAAATAATAATTCTTACCTAATGAGAGTGGATTTACATATAAAACACGTTGGGACCCACAGATTTGGGTGTTTTTCAACTACCTAAAAAGATTTTAGTCCAAAAAAAAAAGCCACTTAAGTGGACTACGCCATAAGGAACAAATATTGCACACTACTGAAATCTTTTTAAGACACAAGTTTTGAATCAAGTAATATTTAATTTGTTCTTCGATCATGAATGTGTTCACCTCATGAACAAGTTACTGTTAGAAATTAAAGAATCTTGTACACAATGAAGGATAGAAGAAAAAGATAATAAGACAATTAGATTTATCGAGTTTAAGGCTTGACTTGAATAATTAATATCTCAAGACAGATTTAATGCCTTTTCTGATAGTTCCAACAAGTGCAAATATAGAAAATCTACAATTTGTTTTTCAGATACAATAAACTTTAAATTTGAATTTCAACATGAAAATTTGCATATTCAAGTGTTGAACAGATCTCTAGATTTGACACTGATATGCCTTTAAGATGTTCAGAAAAACTCAGCAAGAGGTCAAATCGAGAGTACTTGTACAAAAGATAATATTATCTTAAGAATGAAGAGTATCTCTTCTGAATTATAGTATCCAGGATTTATAGCAATTGAAGGGTCATGGAGTTCTTCTTGAAGAGATGCTAATATAAAACTGTAGCCACATGTTCTAATAACCAAGCATAACCTTAATTAAAAATTTAGAAGTATCTACATGCTACATGCTCGAGCTCTAAAACAGATGGTTTTGGGGACAAAGGTCAATTTGATCCAAGTCCCCGTTGTCGGACTCTAACTCCAGTGAGACAATTCTCGCGATGTTGTTCCCCTTATATCAACTTATTTCCAGCCAATGAAGGAAACGAAAAAGTTGTTGAATATGCAATGAATTTTAGAGGGGTGAATGCTAAACTACTGACTACATGCTATTTGCTGTTTAAAACACTGGTCTTAATAGATTAGAACTCCCAGGTGCAAAAGTTGCTATGTTGCTTACAAAATCTCCACAATAGACTGGATGACCTGGGCCCTTTAAATTAATGAACTACCTTTATATAACCTTGTGATGGTAAGTTCCACTTGTAGAACTATAATTGGTCACTGGTTGAGCAGGTTACCTTTAAACATACTATTTGTTAGTCTCATGAGCCAAGGATGGTGGAATGGGACACTATGCCTGAGTTGTCGGCCTATGCTGGGTGACAAACTCCCATAGTGACCTTTGAGCTTTCTTAAAATGATTGTTTGAAATTGGAATAATAATAGTTGGGCTAATCATGCATTTTCATGGCGTGTGGACTTTACCGGGCGGTCGATGTAAGACACGGGGATTTTCTTGGATCACTATGGGTTGTACTATAGAGTATTTTACGGGGTGATCCTAAATTATTATTTCGTGCATTCGTACCGCGATGGGCTGTCCTTGTTGAATGAACTTTTTCAGGTGCCTAGTCCTCCTTATGACATACCTTTGAGTACTTTTTCGGGAGACTAGTCTACCTTAGGTATCCTCGTTGTATAGTCTTTTCTGGATGGCTAGTTCTCCTTGAACGTACCTTTGAGTACTTTTGCGGGTAGGTAGTTTTTCTTGGGTGACTTTTTGCCAGCTGGATGTGCATTCCCAAGTCTGTGAGCATGTACATGCATCCATGCATTTAAACAAGATTATCTTTGTGTAATTTATTTAATGAATGCGTATTTGATGAACCTTATCTAATTTCTATGATAATCATTGTTGAATATTTTTTATAAACTGTTCCTGATAACTATGCTTAATTATCTTAATGATATGATAAATCTTAGGGGTTATACCTCACTGGAAAAGCCATTGACGCTATCAAACCGTAATCAGTGTGCATGAGACGCAAAAGATGCACATGCCGGTGATTATGTGGAATAAGAGGAGTCAGGCGATCTTGCGACCTTCTATTCCTAATTCCATTTGTGTTTAAATTTGTATTGTCATGTTTTGTAAAAGTTAAGACATTGGTTTGTATAAGTTTTCGGGTACCATTTGAATATTTGGTTATTATATTTGGACTCCCCATTATACTTGATTTAATTCTATCCCGCTAGTTTACTAACTCTGATAAAAAAAAGTACATGAAATTTGAGTTACAATTAAAGGTTAACACTTGGGTTTTTGAAAAATGAGTAGTGTACTTGGGTTTCGGGAACTGGGGTATTACACTCCCTAGCTAGTGAACCCACACAAAGAGCAAACAAAGAAAACCATGGCTTGTGTGTTGGGGGCCCCCGATGCCAAAGTCAGGAGTCTGGGTCTAGTTGAGTGTAGAAGGGTTGGGGCTAGAGATTGTGTGTACCTCTCTCCTCTGGGGATCTTCTTATTTATAGGTGGGAAGAGGCAGTGGCATAGAGGGTGATTGTCCCTGTTTTGGCAGGGATAGAATCCTAGTAGGATTCTATGTTTACGCGCGAGGGAGATCCTTCTGGATCTTTGGCGAGGAGAACCGTGTTGGAGATGGTTTCCCCGATCTTTGGCGCAGATCGTGGGTGGACAGCAACGTCGGTGAGGTCGGGCTCGGCCTAACGTTGGGGTCGAGCTCGACTTGATGCTGAGAGGTCGAGCTCTTCTTGGTTGGGTTCTTGTCTGCTGAGGTCGGACTCGGCATATTCTCTGGGATTGGGCTCAGCCTATTGTTGGGGTCCAGCTCAACCTGATGCTGAGAGATGGAGTTTTCTTCTTGGTTGGTCGAGAGGTGAGTGTTAGACCATTGGGTCGCATCTGTTGCTGTTAAAACACTTGACCTTGCCTGTTGATGGTGGGTCGGCATATTTTCCCCATAACAGTACACGTGTGTTATTTACGAGCATGTCAAAATTGATTTGTGGTTTGATTTAAACCAAACATCACTGATTCATGGAGTTGAGATGAGTGGTGCATAATTAAATGGTCGGAAGGCCAACCATTTTATTCTACCAGAATCGATTGCACTTATCAGGAGATTTACGGAGCTTGAGACCGTCTGATGAGTTCTTTTGGCTTGGAAATCAAAGACTTTCAAAGGTGCAACAAGTGTTTAGTCGAACAGAAATTGAAGATGGAGAAAGTGAAATTTACCACTAACACATGATCACCGCCTTAGCTGATAGTAGTGGGGTGCTTAACAAAACAGTGTGTTGATGAGAGAGGAATAGGTATCGAAATTACAAGTTACCGTCGACCTAGCATATGAACATATGTGAAAAATTCCTAAAAGTATGGTCTTCCTTCAGATTCGATATACAGGCACAAATAGAAGGGAATTACAGCTACTGATTACGATTAAGTCGGTTGGGCGTAGAGTAGGGGCGTACTTACTCCTAAAAACTAAGGGTACCACGCTGATGAGTGATGGAAATGATAAGTGTCTCGAAGGATTAGATAAACAACGTTGTGCCGGAGTTGAGTTATTTTGGGTAGATTGGTTGATTGATTTTTCATATTGATTCCAAGGTCTTTTGCTTTACATTTTCCTTAGCTATTTATAGACTTCCTGGCGATGTTGTAAGAACAACCACTGCTCACGTGGCGACATCGTCTTCTGTCATATGTAAAGTAGTGGTTGCCTTTAATTGATCATAATTTGTCTTTATCTAATGTGTCTTTATTACGAAAGTCAGTTATCAAATGTGCATCAATGTTGGTGTAGCCCTAACTATTTTTCATCATTGTCCGAAGGTTATCCAAGCGCTACAACTCCTCGAAAGCCTGATCATTAATGAGTTGACCTTTGTATATCATGCATTTCATGTGGTTGCATCTATATCATTGAATTTAATCCTACCAGATCTTATCTAAACAAATTATTTTGAGATCGTCCATGCGAATGTTAAATCAGTCAGATTTTTTTTTTATACAAGGATAAAATATTATTCCTAACGGAGGCATGCATTTAATGAATGCGGATTGAATATTGACACCACTAGTACCGCTAGTGGACAATATTATATGGCCCCATGATGATGTATCTATGACACCCCATTTTTTTAACTGTGGGTTTCATTATTTCCTTTGGTGTAGTCTACTTGAGCTCTGGATCAGCCTCACTTTTATGCTCGTGCCCTAACTTTGGGTGGCAACATCTTTGAAAGAAAAGAAATCCACGCACATTATTGCACTCGCAACCTCCCTGTCTCTATCTCTCGTCTCTTTCTTCCTAACTTATCCAGTGCCATAATAGCCACAACCCGATCCATCTCTGGTCCACACCGCCCACCAAGATGGGACCTACCTTATTAATTTGAGTCATCCATCTAATTCAAAATTTGAAAAATTCTTATTAGCCAAAATCTCTTCCCCAATTGCAGTCTATGTGGCCCACCGTGGACCATTGACCAAACCCATTCTTAAAACCTTGCCCGACCTTGATCTAAAAAGCCTAATGTATGTTATAGATTTCTCCTCAGACCACCTCTATAGACCCCACTCATTCCTTGTAAAATTTGTAAACAAACAACATCTTCAACACATTCGAACCCCATAAAAAACCATCCACAATCTCTACCTTCTTCATCTCGCACGGAAACCTATTACAACTAAACCTTCCATCTCAGCCATTGACCATTCCCCATCCAATGGCTACCATACTCCTCTAGCGTTTTCCAGCATGTGTAACCAATCAGAGAACATCCCGTTCTCCTCTTTCTGTTTTCCTCAGCAAACAATATGTTGCAGCCGCACCTCCCAAGTTTAAACTCATCAGGTTATCCTATGGACGCTTCAGACCATCACGTTCGGAAGCTCTCTTAGGTTTATCTGAGCCATCCATATACATTAGTTTAAAGAAAAATGCAAAACATTGAAATCTGCCGTGATTGTCCACTTCAAGCACACCAAGGCCCACCATCATGAGATCTTGCACTATCATTGATTTTGAAATCCCAACCTACATTGATATGGCCCATTTGATCAAAGAATCTTAACCCAAATTCATAAGCAGCGGTAGTGGCAAATTTGACTCAATTAACACTCCATCCGTAACACGCCGCTGCACACTACCGCGCACCCCTTGCATCACCTTGACTCCGGAAGCTTTTTAAGCCTTTCTTGCATCCAACAGCCTTTGGGAATTTCCTAAAAGAAAAATCAAAGATCGAGAGAGAGAGAGTAAGCCATTCCAGATCCTTACTCTTGCTCGGGTGGTAGACTCTCAGGAGTTTCAACACCCGGTCAAGGGTTCGAGCATCCATAGGTGGTGAAATCCCACTACCATGAGTGTGTGGGGTGTGTGTGTGCGCGTGTGTAAAAAAAAAAGAGTAGAGCCATTCCTGAGTTACACCACCACCGAGTTGCCTACTCATTGGGTTGATCTCTACCCAACCTGACTGTTTTGAACAGAAGAAAGGAAGGAGAAAATCAGAAGAAGAGATAAAGAAGGAAAAAGAAAGAAGAAGAGAAATGAGAAGAGAAGAAAAAGATAAACCAGAAGAGAAGATGACCGGTTTGGGTAGCAAATCAACTCACTCAATCAACTCTTTTTTCATTGAGCTCCGAGTCTCGCCGTGTTGTTTATTGGTGGTTCTAAGACTCAAATGTGCAATAGGAATTATTCTAGTTGAGATTGAATTTTTCATCAAATTCTACCAACCACAACAGGTAGGTAATCTTTTCGGTTGAAAACCCTACGGTTACAATATAACTTTGTATTAGCACATGGGATTATATTTTTGTCATATTGTATTATTGTGTAGAATGAATTCTTTTAATTGTATTTGCATATTATACATTGAATTTGTTTAATTATTATTACGTATAAATTGAATTTAATTCATTACAATTACGTATTCTGTACTGAATTTATTATTATTGTTACATGTCATAATTTAAATTATTTCTTTATTATTACATTTTATAAATTGAATTTAGTTGTTTATTGTTATATATTGGAGAATGAAATTATTTTATGATTATTATGTATTTAAGTTATATGTGTTATACCTGAATCATTCTCGAAAGGATCAGCACAGATGTTTTACCCTCAAGTGGTCTGCTATTAATATTTACCCTAAAAATTTATTCACCGGTATTTTGTCTATAGTTATCTTTTAAAAGTATAAACACTGGTATTTTACCAACGGGTCATTCCGTTAAAGGATAAACACACGGGACACCTAAAAGTAATGATCAAATAGATAAAGGGTATTGTGGATAAAACATATGCATCATTCCGTGGTATGAGATCACCCCATGATAGCAAGGTTCGGATTCTGAGCGCGGTAAGTTTTCTACGTTAGAGAAAGTAACCGAGGTAGACTCGCAAGAGTTTCAACACCGGGTCAAGGGTTTGAGAACCCATAGGTGGTGAAATTTCACTAGCGTGAGTGTGTGGAGGTGTGTGTGCGTGTGTAAAAAAAAGAAGAGAAAGTAAGGGTTGGTAGCAAGTGAGAGGTAGAGGTGGGCATCGAGCCGAGTCGAGTCGAGGTGGGCCAAGCTCAGCTCGGCTTGTCCATGGTGTACTCGAGTTCGAGCTCAAGCTCGAGCTCGGCCTCGAGCTCAACATTGAAGCTTGGCTTGTTTGCCAAAGCTGTCAAGTCGAGTTCATGTCGAGCTAGTGGTTCAAGTTGAGTCAAGTTTACCTCGAGTCGAGCTCGAGCTTGTTCATATCATCATATGTTAAGTTATTAAAATTTTGGAACCTGCATCCCATTTGTTAGTTCGCTATGCGAGTTGTCCCCCTCCCCAATGTCCCCCATTGTTTCTTTAGGTGTGGCCCACCTGACCAATGGACCAAGTTGGAATTTGGGATCTAGACCTAAATAACATCAGGGTAAACATCTAATGAACAATTGGATGGCCACTCCCCAATTGTGGTGGCCCCACAGCTCAAAGGTATGGTAATTGCCAAATGTCAGAATATATTATGATCATATTCCCCAACAGATCATATGTGCAAAAGGCGTAAATATTTCAGATAAGGCAATTGCAACATGCAACAAGTTGGCACTGTGGAGGGACTTTCGGCAAATGATTCTAGATGGTTACTTTATAGGCCGTTTGTTTAAAATCATATAAATATCACCGGATGCTTTAGGGGGGGGGGAAGAGCCGATCTATACAGAACTTCATATATGGAGATTGACCATAAATGAGTTTTGCAGTCATGGTGGGTAGTGAAAATACATTACAATAGCTTTCGTACCTGCGAGATAGGTGGTGGTGGTCCGGTGGAGGGATGGCCGTACGAGCAGCGTTAGGGCGATGGATCATTGGTCGGGCACCGAGCAACGGCCGGGTAGAGGGAAGAGAAGAAAGAGAAGAAAGGGGAAAGAGAGGCTAAGGTTAGGATAGGGTGACAGGCAGCGTTAGGGCATTTTGTTTTTTTTTTTTTTTAATTAATATTATATATATAATATATATATATATATATATATATATATATATATATAATCATTAGAGAAAAGGGATGGTTAAAAGAAGCGAGTCGAGTTGAAATGGCCCCCGGTCAAACTCAGCTTGAACTCAACTGGAGCTTCCAAAAATCAGCTTGAATTGGCTCGAATTAGCCATTCAAGCCGAATCAATCCAAGCTGACTCGAGCAGAAGCGAGCAAGGTTTTTGAGCTGACTCGACTTGTGAACAGCCCTAGTGAGAGGCAGGCAAGCGTCTCCATCCACGGTGGAAACGGATTGGCTACTCCCTTGCAACCAGCCAATGGTGGGTGATCGGTGCTCTATAGGCCCCACCATAATGTCTGTTTTTCATCCATGTCATCTATCTATTTTTCCTGATCATTTTATGGTATAAGACTAAAAATGAGGTATATCACAATCTCAAGTGGATCACATGACAGGAAAAAGTGTTGAAAAAGTGTCTGATGAGTGTTTACCATTAAAAACTTTTTTGGGGGCCATAAAAGTTATGGATCGAGCCGATTTTTGTTTTTTCCCATCATCTACTCCTGTATGACCTAATCAACAGATTAGATGTCAAATAAACAGTACAATGAGCCTTAGGAGGATTTTAATGGTGGATATCCAATCGATATTTATTTTCGTGTGGTGTGGTCCACCTGAGATTTATATCCCTCTTATTTTTGGGGCCAAGCCCTAAAATTATATGTAAAAATGGATAAATGGAATGGATGAAACACATACATCATGGTGGAGCCCACATAGCACCGACCACCAGCCACGGGGCTGGTGGCGGGGGAGTAGCCAATCCGTTTCCATCCATGGTAGTCTTGGATTTAGATATATGAATGACACGTGTCAATCGTTGCGGTAGTTTAAGATAGAATGAGGGACGCAAATTGCATGTGCCCCCACCAATTCAGGAAGCTATGTGGGGCCCACCGCAATGTAAACGAGAAATACGGATTGGGTTCACGTGCTAGCAATAGGATCCCACAATTTTATTATATCCAAAACTCAAGTGGGTCCACGTAAGTTCCTGTTGGATGAGTCAAAGCAATGGGCTCGTGCATGCAAACGCTTCGTACTTCTCCACCGTACATTGGATATGGGGCAATCAGAACCGTTGATCTGGTCAACTACCACTTGGTGGACAGCTATAACCTAAAGACCAACTTGATTTTTATATAATCTTCGCTAGTCGTGGAATGTGGACGGCTGATTCTTTTAGTTTTTCGTGCCAATCACTGCTGCCAGGATTAAAATAGTATGGTGAAAGCCATTTTTTTTTTCACCGTATGGCGCTTTCATACAGTGAGCCAACAGATCAACGGTTCCCATATGCTGTAACTAACAATACTATCCCCAGCCTCCCCAGGAAGCGGATTAGCTAGCTGGTGTACCACACACCACTGACTTCGTATGGTGCGAGTACGTGTCGCGACCTCCCAAATGTACTAACGGTTGGAAGGAGATCAAAGTTACGTGGGCCAACAATGATGTATTTATTATATCCACACCGTCCATCCATTTGGCGATATAATTTTAGCAAATAATTCCAAAAATAAATCATATCTAAAGCTCAAGTGGGCCACAGCCTGCTCTACAAATAACAGTGATACACTGATTTCCACTATTAAAATATTCGTGGGGCTCACAATAATATTTATTTTCCATCCAATATGTTCATAGCATTAAGTAGACCTTAATAAAGAGGAAAAACAAATATGAGATTGATCCAAAACTCCTGTAACCCTCGAGAAGGTTTCAATGGTAGACGTTCAATCCCCCATTGCTTTTCGCAGTGTGGTCGGCTTGATCTCATAATCTGTTTTATTTTTGGGCCCAAGCTTACAATGAGCTATCTAATGGACAGACGGTTTTGATATAACACATAACTCATGGTGGGGCCCACAACTTGGTAACCTCAACGCACCAGTGAGGTGGGTGGTCTGTGGTACACCAGCCAATCCGCTTCCGCCTCCCAACAAACCACATGTACTGAAATACAGTTCAGATGGCTAGTGAGGTCCGCCACGTGGCACTTCTAGAAACCGTTGATATAATGGGTCATCAACTGAAGGGATTGCATTTGACGGATCAGCAGCCCAAAACATTGACTTACATAAAAAAAATTGAGAAAAACAAAGAAAAACAATGTTCGATTTCATTGGGCAAAATTTGAATGGATTACGTGGCAAAGATTCTCGGATCACTTGGATGTGGATTGGATACTATCCACCGTCTTTTTTAGGGCATGGGCCAAAAAAAAAAAAAAAAAGCAGATCAAAAGGCTTAAGTGGACCACACCACATAAGCAATAAGGATTGCATGCCCGTTAAAAACTTCTTAGACCACATTACAGAAGCAATTGGGATTGAATGCCCACCGTTGAAAATTTCCAAGAGGCCATAGAAATTTTGGATTAAGCTGATATTTATGTTTTCCCTCCATCCAGGTCTATGTGAACCTTATGAGCGGGTTGGATGGCAAATCAAAATTTTGGATTATTTTAAGGCTCATGCCTAAAAGTAATTTATCAAAATATATTGTGTGCCCTACAGAGCTCTTGCCAAGACCATCCGGGGTAGTATCCAATCGGCCTCTGTGAATTTTGTGCTGGCCTGTCCCATGGTGGCCCAACAGATCAGGAGATTTCAATTGCGAAACTATGCCTGTATCAAATGAATAAAAATGTGGACCAAGATTCGAGTGGATCCAACAAGCCACATCATCCGAGCAATTGTCCCACTTTTAGCAATAGAGACTTTATAAATTAATAAGGTTTTGTATTGAGTTCATGTGGAGCATGTGGCCACCTTTTCTCACTTCAATTTTAGTGAGATTAAAAAGGTTTGAAAAAATAATGTTTAAAAATCTACAAAAATAATTATTATTTTTCTTTGTTAATAAATTTGTTTTATTTGAATTTAGTTTTGTTCCTCATTTAAAAGTTGTTAAGAAAATTAAATTTTTATATTAAAACTCCTCACAAATTTTTTATATTAAAAAACAAGTATATGCCATGAAAGGGGAAATAAGAGAAAATCTATCTTTAAGATAAATATAATAATGCGCCTTAGCTCTCAACATTTCTATCTTATTATTTTTATTCTATTATTTTAGATTTTCTGTTATATCTTTTTATTTTAGAACTAACAATTTTATTATGTCAGAACTCTATAACTTGACTAAGTCAACTCGACTCAATTAAGTTTTGACCCAAGTTGTCCTGTAGGTCCTCAACTAGGTTAACTCGGTGCTAACACTCCCTTAACTCAGACTGTGTGACTCTATTACAAGATAGGTTTGGTAAAAGCACGATTTGGAAATGTTTAATCAGCAGAATAGAAGTAGCCTGCGTTTGGTTGCAACAAATATTATGAAATTTCGTATTGTCATGCGTAGCAATTATATATATCATATACAACTTATTTCAACATTTATTAGTAATTTAAATATAAAAAATGTCTCAGGTCCAATCACTTGAAAATAAATTACCGTCCATCCAGTATATAACCTCTTACCTTTATGAATGAGACATCCAACTTGTCAAATAAAAATGTCTCAGGTCCAATCAATTGGATGTCACGTGAACTTATAAGGTAAAAAAGTTGGACCATACCTTCTGGTCCAACCGGTTGGACTTGAGACATTCTCTTTGAATATTCTTAATCTATTTATTAAAGACTGAGTCAAATCAAGTAAAGATTGTCCGATTCTTTGAGTCAATTCGACCGGCCTGGACATTGATTCGAATCCGAGTTTTTAATTTTTGAATTATGCAGCCTCATGAGTGAACACACTCTAACCAACTCGACTATCAAGCTAGACTTGGCCTGTAGGCAAGTAGGTACACCTTATTACACTCGGTCCCGTGAATGGTGGGCCAGGCCTAAGGGCCAAGTTGATAACAGTGGGGTCCAACAGCTTCCATACTTACATGTGAAAGAGCACAATCACCTGCACTCCCCATATCTGCATGCTTCAAAGCTTTCTCCCACATCCATGATTTCACTGTTTACTTATAATCAAGTGGGCCACCCATATGCATTGCATTATCCATTCAAGGTGACAGACCCCAAAACATTTCTCAACAGCATAAATCCATTCCTTCATTTGCTTGATCAGAGCTTCCAACATGCATACATTTCTTCATACTGATGAATTAGATTAATCTCCCACCATGAATAGATGACCTTCTCCCCAAGTTCTCCATTGCACTCCTACTAGCTCCCTTTCTCACTCCTTTCTTCCTTACCTCCCAACAAAAAACCATACATGTTGGACATATGTAACATTAATAATTTTCCGGACTAGTGGGAAAGTTATTTTAGAATCTCGCTCTCCCATCTCAATGTTGAATTCTACAAGCAGTGAGCAAGGCTCCCCATAGGAGTGACTGGCATTGTGCAAATCCAATGCAGGGGCATTTTCACACCGGGCTCGAGTGGGGTAGCCTGTGGGATGTGGCGGCCCGTGTGAGGTGGGTCCCACCCGTACGAGGCGGGTGGCTCGTGTGAGGCAGTAGCTATGTAATGTGGGGCCCACGATGGGGGTTCGACTGAGGTCCTAACCCATGCGATGTGGGGCATGGGCTATGAGATAAATGGATTAATTCATTATGTTCTATCAGTTCGAGTTTTTCTTAGTTTGAGCTTTTAGAGTAAGTGGTTAATTGTCCTACATCAAAGTGATATCAGAGCGGGATGTCTCCTATTGATGCAGTACCCATTAGTTGGAGCTTTTCTTAGTTCGAGCTTTTAGAGTAAGTGGTTAATTGTCCTGCATTAGAATCATAGCTTTGGCTATATGGGAATTCCCAGACTAGCTATTCCACTTCACATGTGTAGTCCTCTAATGTGGGTGCCATGGAATAATCTCTCTTTCTACCAAAAATGTGTTTTTTCCTTCGATGACCAGAGCCGACCAACATGACTGCACAGAGAGAACGAGGAAGGTGACCATGTTTGGTTTCATGCTTGATTTCTTTATATGATAGAGACACTCCATAGCATCTCTGGCATTTCCATGAATTCCATATCCTATCGTATTCTATTGTATTACATCTCTTTCACGCATCTCACCGTAGATCTCCTTCAATGTTCCAAGCTGTCCACATTTTGCATACAGATCGACTAATGAATTGATGAGAGAGAGATTGAATGCTATTCCAGTTTCATTACAGCCAGTTCGAATAAGAGAATTCCATGGTAAAAGAAATCAAATATGCAATTATCACAATTTCCTTTACCATCATGCAGGAAATGTCCGTGATTCCCTTTTACTAGAATTCAATTTATTTATTGCAATCAAAACAGAGGAGAATTGTTATCATATCACTTGTTTGATTTACTAAAGAAATCTCTTATCCAAACTGGTCCTTAACGGATCCATTCTCAATGGTCTAGAGTTTCCAGATTAGAAAAGACATTGCTGAGTTGGGTTTCACATCTTCTAAAAGAATTTGATTGAGAAGTAATGCAAGTATCAATATTGGGTGGATAAGCTGACATCAAAGTATTCCATGTCGCAATGTTTCTACACATCTTATTGAATATCCTAAGTGCAACATCTAATGTTCCATATCTTCCTTACATACCATAAGTGAATTCAAAATGAAAAATGTCTTGATTAACTAGGGTTTTTATCGTGAAGCAATGGAGTGATCGGCTTAGATTAAAGGCTAGTAACTGTGACCATGAAGAAATCACAGTTACTAAATTGTTTCAATCACATTCCAAGCCTGCAATTGCAGCTTTCTAAACATTTCAATACATTGGGCTTCAACTCTTATCTTACCACATCCAACAATCATACAATTCCAAGCCGCCCATTGTTCGTGCATTCGAACTTGGCCGCAATATCTAAGGATTCCAACTTACAGGACATTGACAATAGAGAATAACCCACCTTGAGTATTGAATTCAAAATTGCTCTTAACAATCAGCCCATGTACTTCCTCGCCTTCATAGAAACTGATGAAAATCATGAAACCCACATGCCAACAACTGAAAACAATTCAATCAAGATCGACTCCTGGAACCTTTCATTATTGCCTGAAAAAAAGTCTAAGCATTCAACAAAACATGCTTTCTTCACATGATTGTGTATATGGCCCATTATGATGGGTACAGGACATCCAATCCATCTAGCATGTGTGTCCCTTGATCCTCTCTTATGGCCCCCAAAAACAAGCCATTTTGATATGATTTAATTATTTTGGCTGGATTTACTACCCCAAACTCTATGGTATGAATACCCTACTTGTACATTGTCAAACTTTGCGAGTTAACCAAATACATAAACTGTTTATCTATAAATATCACTTGAAAGTCAAACAGATAGTATGTAAATAATTTACACCTGAAACTCTTTTTACTCGTATAGTGCTTACAACTTAAAATTTTATAGGCATCCAAACAACCCTAAAGGAAACATCGGTTACAGCAATGATCAAACAAAACGAAAAGATCCAGCTCCCACCTTTCATCGTCTTCATCTTCCTCTATCTTGTCTTGTGCGTCTCCTTAAGCTCAAGCCCATCTCATTATTATCATCATTCTGCACGTAAGCTACTAAAACAGCAATCTGACTGACAACATCTCTCATTAGCATTTCTTCGAACACCTTGTAAGCATCTTTCATTCCATCACATCTTGTTTAGAAGTCTAATGTGCATGAAATCCATCCCGTCCATCATGTGGATCACGCCTTTTTTAGATGTGATCCCCAAAATCAGGCTGATTCAACACTCAGGTGGCCCACCCCATAAAATTATACCTAAAAATCTATAAATTCATGTGGTATAGCCCACCTGAGTTTTGGAATACAGTGATTTTTAGGTACTTATTTCATCTTGATGAGGCACAATAGGTGAATGGATTGGATGGAATATAAACATACAATGGGCCATACTCAAAACTAATGGTGGGCATCCTATCCCAACCATTTCCTAGGGTATGGCTTACTTGAGTTTTGGACGGTCATGACATTTGGATTCCAAGTTGAATTTGAGGCAGCATTCCTAATGGGTAGGGTAGATCTCATGAAAATTCCACCCACGTGGCTCTCGGTGGGCCACACGGCCATAGATTGAAGGAAACAGATTGGCTACTCCCCCTGCCACCAGCCAATGGCTGGTGGTCGGTGCTTTGTGGGCCCCATCATGATGTATGTGTTTCATCCATGCCGTCCATCTATTTTTCTAGATCATTTTATGGTATAAGACCAAAAATTAGGTATATCCCAATCTAAATGCACCACATTGCAGGAAACAGTGTTGAATGAGCGTAGACCATTAAAAACTTTTCGGGGTCCATAAAAGTTTTGGATCAAGCTGATCTTTGGTTTTTCCCTTTATCTGGATCTGTATGATATAATCAACAGATTAGATGTCAAATAAACAGTACAGTGGGACTTAGGAGGATTTTAATGGTGGATATCCAATCACGATTGTTTTCCTGTGGTGTGGTCCACTGATATTGGGAAACACCTCATTTTTTATATAATACAATAAAATTATTTAGAAAAATATATAGACGGCATGGATGAAACACATACATCATGGTAGGGCCCACAGAGCACCGACCATCAGCCACCGGGCTGGTTGCAGGGGGAGTAGCCAATCCGTTTCCTAGATAGAACGGTTTCGATCAGATTCAAGGTAGCAATGGGCCGGATGACCCAGTCCTAGAAAGCCAGGGCTTTAGCCACGAAATCTGGCCCCGGTTCAGGCCCAGGCCTAAAATGTAGCCCAATGTTGGGGCTGAGCTAAGTCAGGGTCATTTAGGGCTTCATCCATGCCTTACATTCATTTTGTTATCTCATTTAGGAAATGAGCCCCAAAATGAGACAGATCCAAAGCTCAAGTGGACCACACCACTAGAAGCAATGGGAACCATTGAAACCTTCCTAGGGCCCACTGCGATGTTTATTTTCCATCCAAACCTGTTCATAAAATCTCGTAAGCTTATAAAGGGACAACACAAAAATCAGCTTGATTTAAAACTTTTGTGACCCATAGAAAGTTTTCAAAAGTAGGCATTCAATCCTCAATGTTTCCTGTGTTATGGTCCACTTGAAATTATGATCTGCGTCATCTTTGGGCTTTTTCCAAAAAATGAGTTGGAAAAACAGATGGTAGGCATAGATGAAATACACATCAAATGGGGCCTACAGAGCTTGGACCACTACTGAGCTGGGTACTAGAAGGGTCACTGCTGAATCTAACTCATTAAGTGCACCACTATTACAATAGTTTAAAGTCATTTTTTTAAATGGCTCATATGGTCTCATTGAAACCGGGGTCAAGTTTCAACTAACCAAATTGCTTACATGTAGGATAACTCCACATATAGTTCTCACGAGTTTTCGTGAGAACTTTTTGAGAACTCATCACCCGTGATGTTAGCCCAAAATCTGAGTAATCCATGTGATGCAACATCTCATGAAACTCCTAGGGCCCAAATTTTACTCTTATCCAAAACTTTGGTGGGCTATGGAAAAAGAAAACATTATCCTCCCGTAATTTGCATCTCTCTTTTCTATGGCCCACCAGAGTTTTGGATCAGGGTGAAAATTAACCCTCGCAGGTTTCATGGGGCACCTCATCACATGATTTTGGGCCTATAACACGTGTGCAAAGATGCGCATGTGCGCACATGCATAGGTGAGCATCTCTCTCTCTCTCTCTCTCTCTCTCTCTCTCTCTCTCTCTCTCTCTCTCCATATATATATATATATAATTAATTAATTAATTAATTAAAATAAGCCTATTAAAAACCATTAATTACTAATTGTGGCTGAGCTACTACTAAGGCCTAGCCCTAGCTCCACCCATTGCCATACCTAGTTGGATTGGACCGCAATTGTGACCTGAGTTCTATGTGGTGTATGATATAATACATGTAAATTCACTTTGTCCTTCAGTTGTAAATGCTTGTTTTAACCACACATACAAAATATTAGCTCAATAAGAAACTCTTATGAGCCAAGGAACAACTTAAAATTACTTATAAAACCTCCGAGTTCGTTAGGTGTGGCTAGCTTGAGATTTAGATCCGGCTATTTTTGTATCTTCACTTCATGGGGTTGCATAAAAGATATGTACCATGTGATAGGAAGTGCGGAAGAGTGAGCTCTTAAGATCTGATGGTCTACACGATATGGAACCTCCACAAGCTAAAGATGAACAGTCCAGATCTATCGGTCCGCCTAACCACTACTAGGCAGATGGGTCTAATCACTCCTCTGATTCTATGGTATAGATGGCCTCAGATTACAATATATGACTTAGATCATCCCAAGGACAAGCTAAACGAACAAATTTCAATATACGACTTTTTCTATTTTTTACTCTCTTTATTCCTTAGTATCTTTCACGAGAGAGCCTCAATCCTATTTATAAGAAAGGATGGGGAGTTTAGATGAGACCAAAAATTATCTGGTCTTATTCATATATATCTCCTCTTTTTAAATCCTCCTTCAAACTTGAATTTAAAAACCATCTTCTAATGGAAGAGGCCTAAACTCATGGAACCCACCTACTAGTGATTGCCCACCAGTGGGCCCCATTGGCCTATCTCCAACATCTCTCACTCAATTACATTGTGGGATAGGCACAAAAAATTTTCCATCTAACTCGCCTAATAATAATCAAAACCAAACATCGTGATTAAAAGACTCAGAGGCGTGGGACCAGATGGATTGTCGTAATCTTCTCACAGGTGTTTAATTACTAAGTGACCACCTAACTAGTACTCAATAACCTAAGCTTTACAATGCCTGTCCTAGTCCGCATGACCACACCGGATGGAGTTAACTCACGATCTGGAGTACTCGGCCAACATACGCACTTATCTAACTTATCAAGTTATTTTGAAAACTTTATTTTTTACAAACTTTGACTAAAATCAATTTAAAGCAATACTTATATATATACTTTTAAGAAAGAATATTGTTTGTAAAGGTATAATAAAAACAACTCGATACTGCCGGCGGATAAGTCTTCAAGTGCGTATTTATAGTTCTATAAACTTGGTGTAATTGTCACGGGATCTTCCCCACACAGATGTATAATTTGGAATCAATTAAGCTGTTTTCCTAGCGTAACTGAGTCTGGCCAATCAAGGACTTTTCTTCATAGTATACTAAAGTAGCGATACTCAATCTCATCCTCCTATACACAAGAGAATGGTAGCTAAGGACACAAAGAGTCACCTACAGGACTGGCTACTCGCACGTTACAATAATTAGATCGAATCAAAACAATCTATAGGTCTCAGCATGTGGCTACAATCCACGTCGTAAAGTAATCAATACTGGGTATATGTCGGGTCTACAATACGCAGGTCATTCTACATGAGATAGGACTCATTTCATAACCTCACAACCTGGCTATTAATTCAGGCCATAACATTGATCGCATGAAAAATAATGGTGTGATTATGTTATTCGACTTAATCAATCTCATCTTCAATCTTTTAAGATTATAGGCGGATACGACTCTTATCATTCTTTATTATTCATAATAAAGAAAAGTCCATACCTCAGTGTATGAATATCGCCTCAAATGTACCTCTCTTATATATTTAAGGTTGGTTAACCCGTGCGAGTGGGTGACTAGCCTGCCGACAAAAAATAGAAATCCTACATGATCTCATGATAAATGTTGATGATCTACTTACCTAATTAATATAAGTACTCAATACCGAATAACTGGAATGTGTTATTCATTATAAAAGATTAAAGGTACTAGATACAAGCATATCACTCAAGCTTTCCTCAATCCCATTTGCACGACGTGAACCTGAAATATATCTCTTGCTATAGGTTTCGTTATGGGATCAGTCATCATCTCCTTAGCAGAAATGTAGCTGAGTGCGACCTTCTTATTTCTCACTTGATCACGGACATAATGATACTTGATCTCAATGTGCTTGGACTTCTGGTGGTGTTTAGGGTCCTTTGCCAAGTCAATGGCAGAAGTATTGTCTATCTTCAGCGATATAGGCTAACGAACGCTCGGTACAACACCCAGACCTAGTAAAAATCTGTGAAACCATACACACTCTTGAACTGCAATACAACATGTAATGTACTCGGCCTCCATAGATGAAAGAGTTGTGGATATTTGTTTTTTACTCGACCGTGAGATAGCTCCCCTTCCGAGTAAGAAGATATATCCTGAAGTAGACTTTCTCTCATCAGTGTCATTACCCCAAGCAGCATCAAAATATCCTTTGAGCTCAAGGGTCGTGCTTTTATAATACACTATTAGGTTTTTTGTTCTTCTAAGATAGCGGAATATACATTTGACGGCTTGCCAATGAGACTGTCCCAGGTTACTCTGATAACGGTTGACTATGCCAACTGCATAGCTAATATCCAGTCTGGTGCAAAACATAACATACATTAAGCTCCCTACTACGCTTGCACAAGATATTGAAGACATTACCAATTTCTCGGCTTCAATCTGGGAACACGATTTTCTGTCTAACTTGGTAACTTTATCCATAGGGGTTTCAACAATTTTTGAATTTTTCATCCTAAACTGCTCTAAGATCTTTTCTATATAGGTGGCTTGAGACAAGCCTAAAAATGTCTTAGGGTGATCCCTGATGATTTTTACCTTAAGAATAAAGTTGGCTTCACTGAGATCTTTCATCTCAAAGTTCGAGAATAGCTAATTTTTAGTCAATATCAACAATTGTATGTTATTACCAGCTAGTAGGATATCGTCTACATATAGAGATAGTATCAAAAAAGATCTTTCAGACCGTTTCATGTATACACAATGATCTTATTCACTCATTGTGAATCCAAAAGTAATGATGGCTAAGTAGAACATTATGTACCACTGTCTTGAAGGTTGCTTCAGCTCATAGATAGATTCCAACAACTTGCAGACTTTCTTTGAATGTTTTTTGTCCACATAATCCATGGGTTGTTACATATATATCTCTTTATTCAAGTCACCATTTAAGAATGCAGTCTTTACATCCATCTGATATAACTCTAAGTTTAAACTTGCAACAATGGACAAGATCATGCGAATCGAGGAGAACTTTGCAATCTATGAAAAAATCTCCTCGTAATCAGTACCTTCTTTCCGTGTGAAACTTTTAACAACTAATCATGTTTTGTTCTTGTCCACTATACCATCTATCTTTCTTTTGATCTTAAGTACCCACTTATTACCTATCGCTTTGCGATTGGAAGACAAATCTATAAGTTCCCAAACTTTATTCTTTTCCATGAAAGTGATCTCTTCGTCCATAGCAGTCACCCAATCGGCCAAGTTAGAAGATAATAATGCATCCTGATAAGAATCAGGTTCATGTCTGTCCCTCAATATCAAAGTATCTTCGGGGAATCAATCATCTTTCGCTTCGACGTAACTCAGGAGCCTGCTGAGATGTTCTCCCACTGCTCTGATGAACTGTAAGAGAATTATCATTTTGAGAAGAAGAATTCTCACTCTCCTGAGATTCATCAGGTATTTCAAGAAGTTCTATTGGAACCTTTTGTTTCATTTGGCTGGGGTATCTATCTTCGACAAATGTCATGTCCTGAGATTCTATATCGATCCATTGTCAATGATCCTCATAAACTAAAACGTATATCTTTAAATGCATAAGGTACCTTATGAACATACATTTAATGATTTTACTGTTAAGTTTACCTCTATGCAGAGCAGATAACAAAATATATCTCAAAGATCCCCAAGGGCGTAGGTTGGCTAGAGAAGGAATCCTCTCATACCACATCTCATATGGGGTCACGTATACGGTTGTTAGCAGTGCGTCTCCCCAGAATGCGGTAGAGAGAATGGCTTGTGCCATCATTGATCTTACCATGTTCAATAGTGTCTTATTCCTTCTCTCTGCAACACCATTTTATTGTGGAGTGTAAGCCATTGTGTACTGCCGAATAATGCCAATGTTTTCACAATATGATTTAAACATTTCAGATGCGAACTCGCCACCTCAATGAGATCGAATTATTTTAATCTTTTTTTCAAGATGATTTTTCACATCAGCTTTATATTTAAGAAAATAATCAAAAGCCTCAGATTTGTGTAAGATGAGATACACATATCCATAGCGCGAGTAATCATTAATGAAAGTTACAAAGTATTGACATCCATTTCTAGCATGTACATTGAAGGGTCCACAGATATCTGAATGGATTATCTTTAGTTAGCCCTTCGACCTAACCGCTTTAGGAAATAATTTCTTTGAAGTCTTCCCAAATACACAATGTTCACAAAATGACAAATAAACTTGGGATAATGAGTCTAATAGACCAGAACGTACTAGTCTTGTCATACGATTATTTCCAATGTGACCTAACCTCGCGTGCCATTTTAGAAATTAAGATACTTCAATTTCATTCGACATAGCAAATAAAATAGGAGGTGCATTATCACTATCTATGTCCAGAATAAATAAATCCGAAATTAAATTTTTTCATATAAAGATGAGATTATTTAGTCTTAAGAAACTCGTGTCCCGAAAAAATGAATATCAAAACCATCAAACAATAACCTATAAATATAAATTAAATTCCAAGGTATGCCCGCTGCATAAATAGTATCACGAAGGATTATTATTCGCCTTATGTGCGTACGGAGATGGTAAACGTCAATCCCTAGTACGTTTTCAACAACGTTATTTTCCATATACACCTTATAACTTCCTGTGACTATAGGTCAGAATTCCTCGAGTCCTTGACGACTTCGTGTCATGTGCTTTGTTGCGCCTGAATTCAAAATCCACTTGTTAGATGTGATATCAACGGAAAGAATTTCATAACAAACGCTTACATACAAAGTATCTAGTGACTTAGGAATTACCGTCTTTTTAAGGGCACACTAACGGGCATAATGGCCGAAATTTTCGTAAACGAAGCATATTATATTAGTCTTTTTTTCCTTCTTCTTTCCATTCCCCTTCTTGAGATTTGGAAGAAGTGTTGTGGACTTCTATTCTTGGTTATTCTTTTTCGCCTTCTTGTAAACTTTGTGCCATTTCTTGTTAGCTTTCTGCTTTGGGGTCTCTACTGCAAAGGCTTTGGCCGAACCTAGCTGAATAACATTCATTTCAACCTCTCATACTAAATGGCCACAAAAGTCTCTGAACATAGTGATAGAATCAGTATGATTCAGAATTCTTTTGATTGAGGCCCAAGATTCGGGCAAAGAACGGTGCATTGCTATTATCTTTTTATTTTCAATCAATTTGCACCAAACATTTCTAAGGACACCTATCATCTGTTCTATCTTACGGATATAATCTTTGATGGGGCAGTTGACTTGCATCCTATACTCCTGAAATTCTAATTCTATTGCCCGAACTTTTGCATCTAACTTCTTCACATAGACATTTGTCAGTACTTCTCAGATTCCTTTAGCGATGTCATGCACTTCATACGTTAGTATGAGTTCTTTGTGCATAGTCTTAATTAGGACATTACGAGCAGAACAATTCTGTTTATGCTACTTATTGTAGCGGTTCATTGCAACCCTATGTTCTCATAAATTTTCGTTCTCAACCAATATAGGTTCCTCTTAAACCTTATTAAGTGTATGCGATATGTTGTCCTCATCTAAAAGGCTTCGCACCGCGCGGGACCAATCTTCGTAGTTGTTATCGACAAATTGTTGTCCTTTGAGTTGTTCAGTGATTAACGCTTTGGTGACCATCTCTACATTGCATCAAGTACTCTATTTAGATATGATCTAAGGTATTGGTACTAATCAACAACATTTATATGTGTTATTCAAATTTTCAAGATATAAAAGTATTCAACACATCTTAACGAGATCTGAAAGTCCACTTACCCAAATGGGCGGTGTAGATCAATCAAATTCTTTTTTTAAGATGAATTTGATACTTTTATAAGAATATATTTGTATAACGTGCAACCTTCCATTACAGGTTACATGCATCATTTGGTGGAGGACAATTATCTCTCACTGAGGTTATGTACAACTTTTATATATAGGGAGTTTTCTTGTATTAAGTTTTCTATTTTTCAATGAAAAATGGGCTTAGATTTAATCACATCAAGCCTAATTATGTCACAGATATAAACAGTATCATCAGATTTTTTATTTTTTTAAATGAAGTGCTTAGAAAAAAAGAGAGTTCTATCATCACCAGTGATCATGTCCATTAGTGATGGATCCAATCATTGCCGTTAATGATCATTGTTAATGATGGATCCTATCATTAACATTGATTATCATGGTTAATGATTGTTTCGATCACTAATGATCTCTAGATCATTAAATCTCAAAGCAGATTTTATCTACACCATATCCATCCGTTTTGTTAGTTTATTATAAGCATGAGCTCAAGATTAAAGCATATTAAAAACTTGAGTGGACCATACATCAAAAAATGGTGGGAAAATAGCATTCACCATTGAAAATTTTCTAGGGCCTACAGTGATATATATTTGTTGGCCAACCAGTTGGACGAAGAGAAAACACATATAAGCATGTTCCAAAACTTTTCAATGGTAGGCATTCATCCCCTAAAATGAGCAGGAGAACGGATGGACGGTGGATAAAACACATATATCTCGGTGGGCCCCACAGTCCTGACACCACGTAGCTACGTGGTGTTGGGGTCACCTTGAAATCCACTCTAGCCATGCTCGCCCCAACTACCGCCAAACAGACTGGAAGTATAATCTATATATAGTTCTGCAATTTAGATACATGTATGCCACATGTACAAAATCAGAGTACATGCACATGAAACATCACGCTGCCAGAGAATCAAATAACTCTCCAAAAACATCAAATATATTCTTGCTTCCATGCATGGTACAAGATGCTAAATGGATTTTGAGCGAGGAGATCGCATTGAATCACAGCATAAGATCCAATATAGCACGCGTGAGATCCAGCCATTGAATCAGGTGGGACTCTCCATGAACATGCCTAGTCCCAAATTCAGGCTGATCTACTCATCAGATTCAGGTGGCCAAAAAATGTGCACTGATACAATAGACCATTTGTTGTTTGTAACCATGTTGTTTATCAAGGTTTAGCCTATCTGACGAGTGGATTGCCATATTTATGGCATACACAAGCTTCAAGGTTACTGGCAAATCATGGAATCTGCAACTTAGCATTTTCCCCCATTTCCAACAGCTCGTGTTAAGATGTGCAGATCCATAACTCAAGTGGGCCACACCACAGAGATAGTGGAATGGAAAAGCCCACCATTTGAATCTTACCGGCACATCACGACGTTGATATTCTCCTCAACGCGTTCATAAGGTGATTTGGGTGGTGCATGCTGACTAACTAACATGATCTTCTAGGTCCACTGCCTCATCTGTGGGCCTCCAAAAAGTTCTATGGTGTGAACCAACATTCTACAAACATTAACCCACTTGATTATGGTTCTCCAATTTTGGGCAGTTGCATCCTTACATATATAATTGATGTTGTGGAACACTTCCATGCAAACATTATCAAAGCTTTTAAAAAATATCAAATGCAGTGTGCACTGTCCACAGCATGCACATCCAGGAGTCCAGATTTTACACGTGCACATGCATCTGCGTGAGCCCAAATTCGGTGCATATGTGCACATTGAGAGTCATAGTGCGCACACTGATCTGATACGATTCAAAAGCCATGAGTAGGAATTCAATCCATAGCATATTTTCTGAAAGGAATTCTTACTTTAAAAGGGCCACTTACCTTTCATGATGAAAATATTAAATCGGAGATCCGCTGTTGAGTTGTTTTGATACCACTGATAGGAAGTGTGGAAGAGTGAGCCCTCAAGATCTGATGGTCTACACGATATGGAACCTTCACAAAGTTGAAGATGAATGATCCAGATCTAGCGGTCCGCCTAATCACTACTGGAGCAGATGAGTCTAATCACCCATCTGATTCTACAGTATAGATGGCCCCGGTTTACGATCTATGGCTTAGATTGTCTCAAGGACAAGCTAAACGGACCAATTTCAATATACCACTTTTCTTATTTTTCACTCTCGTTATTCCTGAAAGCCTCGTCCTTTTTATAGGAAAGGATGAGGAGTTTGGATGAGACTAGAAATTATTTGATCTTATTCATATATCCTCTTTTTAAATCCTTATTCAAACTTGAATTTGAAAACCATCTTCCAACGGAAGAGGTCGGAAGAGGCCTAAACTCACGGGACCCACCTACTAGTGATTGCCCAGTAGTGGGCCCCACCGGCCTGTGTCCAACACCATGGTGTTCACAACTGTTTCCTATAGTGTGGTTCACTTGAGATTTCAATTTGCTTCATTTTTAAGCTAATGCACTGATGCGAGCAGAGAAAATAAATAAAAGAAGGGCATGTGAATAGAGCAAATACATTATAGGACCTAAAGAGCTTTTCCAGCGCTACACAATACTGAGGGGGGTCTTGTGTGCGACACTACACAATCCGAGTCCATATCGGAGTGAGTGCGTGTCAAATCCCTCCCAAATTTTCCAATAACTCCACCACTTCCATTCACTCGCAAGTCCAACTCCAACAATTCACCTGTTGAGCTGTTTGTGGGCCCATTTAAATGTTTATGGCATCCGAACTATGAATCAGGCCTGCCCCACTATGAATCGAATACACCCCAAAAAGGAAGGCTTGCTGGTTCGAATCTTTGGTAGGCCACACCAAAGAAACAATGTAAAAATTTGCCCTATGCCTCTAAATTTAAGCTACCAGACCCACTCGAGCTTTTGATCAGTTTTATTTTATTTATCTATTTATTATTATTATTTTAATCTCTTCATCTCACCTAATGAACAGGTTGGATGGGTAGATAGATACTAGAGTGGACCCAAACATAAAATGACAATTTCCAATGGTGAGAACCTCCTAATTGTACCCGTCCTAGTGGCGCACTTCGGCGTTCTGCTTTGGAGTATTTATTGGACAATGGGTTATTCATTGAGGTGTGCGCACAGGGCGGACTAAATGGACTCCATATCCATTTAATGGGTGAGTCCCACACAGGCGCCCATCCTTTATGAACTCTTAGTAAGTCGTAGAGGGTCGACTCAGTCCCATCTCATCCTAGCTGACTTGACATGGTCGAATCGAGGACACTTTAGCCCTAGTCACTGCCTATTTTAGCCGATTGGTGGGACGCACCCATTCATTCTACCAGTTTTTCAGCTGATACCTTGAACCTTTGTTGAGATTGAGAATGTGGTAGGTGGCCTACTTGTCTGCCTAATGGTGAAGCTGGAAGAAATGAAGAGAGGAAAAGAGCTAATGCTTAGAGGTTGACAATGGGTGGAATCAACTATAGATAGCAAGTGGCCCACTTAAGTAAATGGTATTGTCTCCCTTTTGAGTTTTATCCAACCTTGCTTGTCCCATGGAGTATGGGCTTTGGAATTGGATTGCGACCATAGTTCTAAAACTCACTGACTCGATTCGAAACTCATTCGAGTTAACTCAACTCAGCTGAGTCTTTGGGAAACTTGTTACTGGGCCTAACTCAACCTTGACTAGGAGATACTCGTTGAGTCGACTCAATGGATCGGTCAACTCAACACAACTCAAACCGAGTCACTCGCTTTAAGTTTTAGGATTTTATTAAAAATTAAATACTTCGGGAGCAAAGTTCAAATTTCAAAACCCTAACCTCAACTAGGGAGGTGTTCCATAACCAATGAGGCAGAAAGTTATTGCTTTAGGTTAGGAATGTATTACTAATATAAAATCTAACTATTTTAAATATCTATTAATAATCCTAATATTTTTAATCTGTAATAATTAAATATCAAGTTGAGTTAATTCGAGTCTTCAAGTCGACTTGACCTTGTTGAACATAGAATCAATCGAGTTTTTAAGTTTTTAATAAACTTTGATTGTAACAACTGGTCGAGTGGAGGGAAAGTCGTAGTTTTAAGACTCGAAGAAGTCCCATAAGACTCATCCAAGTCAACTCAAACCCAACCAAACCTAATCCAGTTCGATACCGTGAGTCACCTCAACTTCGCCAAATCAAGCCGATTCACCCCAACTCAGGCAAGTGACGACTAACCCTAGTAAATGACCTAACAGTAGCTAGTATTCATTATGAGAAAGCAACTCCCCCAATTTGCCACTGCATCCAAAGTACCACTTGGAATATTTGTGTTTCCACCTACTGCAATTCAATTCAATGGTGCATTCAAATGTTGTCCTGTGTTCATAATTGAGTTTGCAAACTTCCACAAACATTATAAGAGCATGAACCAAAATACACGAAAATATGAGTGTTCCGGAGAAACATATTTTCTTCGGATGGTTGTATTTGAAAATCTAGATCCATTCATCGTTCGAGTCGAACATCTCTCTTTTTGATGATAGATACATTGCCGAATGGTCGATTCATCTTAATTGCACATCAGTTCAGTCATGTCATGGATGTCTCATAGTCCACATTTTCCTATTTCCATTGTACTCTTGCTGGTTTTGAGCTAATATTATTCAATTTGCTTTCATTTGCTTATGGAGGAATCATGTGATCCATGTGTGTCTGTGGAAGAGTGATCAAATAAACAGCTGAGGTTGAATGAAACTTGATTGCCATTGGGTACTAAGTTGCCAACAATACATCATGATTGCTATCTGCTTATATTTCACTATAGTTGTATGCATTTATTTATATCCATTTAAGATTTTTAGTAGTTGAGGTTTATGTTCGTTGCTAGCTAAAGAAGCCGATCTCCTTAGACGGTTCTCCCATACGATTGTGTCTTTTTCAGTTATTGCAGGAGACACATTAAACAACTTTTAGGAGAGAAAAATAGGACTATATGGCCACATATATGTGTAGATAGCGAAGACAACCTCATTTGACTGTTCTCCCATACGATTCGGTCTTTTTCTAATTGCTGCAAGAGGCATATTAAATCAATTCTTGAGGAGAAAAAAATAGGGTTATGTAACCATATATATATATATGCAGACACACATACATGTCTATAGTTCAAGAACGAGTCTTCGATCAACCCATCATGGATAAATAATGTGTTGAAAACTCTCAAGTTACAAAGATCATGACCCCTTTGATTGTTGACCTAAAAATGTTAAGACGTTTACGCCACAGTCAATAAGAAAATAAGGATAATTCAAAATGCACATGCTTAATATGTACTACTTATGTTTGTCCAGAAAGTATTTAATAGAGAGAAGACCATATCATACAATAAAATAGTCCATCCTTACAACCTTATTTACGACCTTAATGAACAGAACTATTAAAAAAACTACTATTCATTGTGACAAGTAACTCTCTCAGTCTGCTGCTGGCTTCCAAGTCCCCTTTGGAGCAATTGCATTTCTGCCTATTGCAATTCAATTCAATGATGCATCCAAACGTTCTCCCATACCCATAATTGAGTTTGCAAACTTCCATAAACATTATAAGATACATGGTATTTATTCTTGTAGTACAAATGTGAACTAAAATACACAAAATAGTAGTGTACCATATTTTCTCTGAATGGCTGTATTTGAAAATCCAGTTCCATGATCTTGTCTCCTCTTGATGATAGATACATTAGTGAATGGTCCATTCATCTTAATTGCACATCAATTCAGTCGTATCATGAATGTCTCATAGTCCATGTAGACCAATTTCCATTATGTTTTTATTGGTTTTGAGCTAATAGTATTCAATTCACTTCCAATTGCTTTTGAAGGAATCATGTGATCCTTAACTACATGGGCCCATGGATAAGTGGTCAAATAGATCATTAAGGTCGAACAGAGCTTGATTGTCGTTGGGCGCTGGATTGCCCCATTGTCACCAAAAGCTAGTAATTCTTATCACAATTGAAGTCTCTTTTTCTTTTTCTTTTTTGTATTTTGATTATTGTTGTCTACTTATACTTCACTATAGCTACATGCATTTATTTATATCCATTTTCTCACATGACTATTTTCCTTAGTCCTAGTTACTTGCAGGACGGAGTGGAAGAAGGGAAGAGATTCTCAAACAGCCCAAATCAGCATATTTGTATTTTACTTCCCGTAACTCTCTCTCATTAAGCTTGGGTAGAATAGCAAAGCAAAAACAAGTATTAGTAATATAACAAAGCAAAAATGCATTTTTCATCATTAATATGTTTACTCACGGTAACTGTGGCATCTTAAGAGAATTGATAAGTGCACTACATATTTGATACACTGCTAATATATTATCTAAGAAATATTAATTGACTAGTTGTAAATAGCAACGCAGGGACATTTTCACACGGGCTCGAGTGGGGTAACCTGTAGGATGCGGGTACACACTCGGGGTGGGCGGCCCATGTAAGGAGGGTCTCTTGTAAGAGGCAAGCCCTACACGTGTGAGGCGGGTGGCTCATGTGAGATGGTACCCATGTGATTTGAGGCCCACGAGGGGGTTCAGTTGAGGTCCTAACCCATGAGATGTGAGGCCTGAGCTATGAAATAAGGGAATTGATTTACCATACTCTAATAGTTCAAACTTCTAGAGCAAGTAATTAATTGTTCCGCATCAAATTAGTATCAAAATCAGAGGTCTTGGGTCCGAGACTCCTCACCAGGGGTGTACCTTGTGAGAGGCGGGTGACTTATTCACAACCTTAATTAAATGGAACTATTCAAAAAGTTACATCCAAACATAACTTTAGTGATAACCAATCGGATGGCAAAACCCTATAAAGTCTAAAATTAGGGATTCCTCTCCACCAAAAATCATCCTGGCCCACAATGTTTTAAGACATCTCTGAACCATTCAATCATGGGACCCTATGTAGATTAGTCAAAAACGCAAAAGTCAGTTTGATTTAATGATCCACCCAAATAATGGACATCTTTTTGTTGGTTTGGACCATTGATTCCACCCATCCAGTGTATGTTAATCATTATTTTAGTACAAGTTTTGATTAATCCACCCATGTGAAGTGGGGCCCGCAATTTGGGATGCTTATGGAGTCACATCAATGCCACGTGCACGCATTTGATTGCATGCATCTGATGCATCGCACTCTGCACGAGTATTTCGCTGGTTTTGCCTAGAGAAAAATTGATACTCTGTCAGTGTGATGAATGATACACAGGCACTAGAAGATTTACTTAGGAAAAAAAAAAAAAAACCAACGTGAAATAACATGGATCCCAGTTTAGATGTATCATGAAGAAAAACCATAAGTTGTTGAGTTTCAACTGATTAACGGGTTTGATGAAAGATACACACCATGCTGGACCCACACAAAGCCTTTGGTTGGCATCTCATCCCATTGTTTCATGTGGTGTGGCCCACATGAGCTGTGGACCTAGCTGACTTTTGGTCTTACGAACTAAGATCGAGGATAGAACCCGACGGATGGTGTGGATTTTACGGGAGCCGATACATCCAGCCCATCCTCACTCAAGATTGTGTGGTACTTACTGCATATCCACCTTGATGTATGTATTCTATATCCACACCGTCCATCCCTTTTTACAGATCATTTTTCGTGAGATCCAAATATCAGGTGGACCATACCAGGTGATTGAGCATTAAAATTCCTTTTTTCTGAAAGCAATTAAAAGTTATTTTGGACACAAAAGCTTTGGATCAAACATTATATATATATATATATATATATATATATATATATATATATATATATATATATATATATACATATACACACACACACACACACACACTCACGCGGGTGGAATTTCATCACTTATGGGTACTCGAACCCTTGACCGGGAGTTGACTCCTGAGAGTCTGCCACCCGGGCAAGAATAAGGACCCAAGTTTGTGTGACCTCATGGACAGGTTGGATGGCAGATAAACCTTACCAAAATATTAAAATGGGTCCACACAATTTATAACAGGGGAACATTCGATAACCACATTAGAATCATGGTCCACCTGAGGCTTTGATCAGCTTCATTTTTTAACTCTAAAAATGATCAGGCAAAATAGACAAAGGGTGCAGGCAGATACATAATACAAGCATCAAGGTGGGTGAGGGCGGTGCCTACCTAGAGAGCAGATTAGGTGAGACCGGTACCCGTATCCACCAAGGTGGGTGGACCCTGACTGTAGGGCCACTGTGGTGCATCATCTGTGTCATTACATCCATACTATATTATAAGAAATGATGGTGATTAACTATTAAAATTTCTTATGAGTTACAAAAGCTTTGAATCAAGATGATATTTGTGTGGTCCATTCACTGGTGTCTGTGACTGCATCAGTAGGTTGGATGGCAAATAAACATTCTTGTGAAATTTGCTAAGTTTTTAATGATGAGGATTCACTCATAACTGTTTCTTGTAGTGTGGTCCATCTAAGATTTCAGTGAGCTTATTTTTGGGGTCATGCTCTAAAACCAGATTTTCAAAATGGTTGGACGGCGTGGATTTAAGACACATACATCATTGTGTGCCCCACAGTTAGGGTCCCACCCACCTCCATGGGTCCCGGTTCTCACCTAATCCGCTTCCTTGGGATTTGAATCTGATCCTCTGCTTGCCTAATCAAGAAAATCTTATTTTCTTACATCATGATTGGTCCACGTTTTTACTGATGTTGCGGTTTGTCATCATGCGACCCAATTAGATTCCAACAAACAGGATTTTTCCTGTTTGTGGCCGGCAAAATATCCAGATTCGTTTTGAATTTACATATAAAACTTGGTGCTGCGTAAAAAGAGCTCCCCCTAATCTGACCACACAACTGTTTCTTGTGGTGTGGCCCACCTGTGACTTGGATCTACTTTATTTTTGAGTCCATGCCCTAAAATAAGCTGGAAAAACGGATAGACGGCATAGATATACAAAGAATACATCGAGGTGGGCCCCACGGTCAGGCTTCCACTTCCTACCCACATCACAGGATCGGTGTCGCAGCTAAACCGCGTGGAAGATTCCAATGCAGTCGCAGGCTGCGTTAGTATCTTCGAAGACGAGAGAAGCCATCGAAAGCGACGTATATAAAACCCGTGTGCGGCTTTCCTAAGGATAGGATTAGAGGAAATACTCGCGTTTGTAGCTAGTGCAAGTGGGGCCCATGATCAGTAATCCAGGCCAATGATCTGTCCGGTCTTGTGACCATGCACCCAGAATACCTTAGATGGGAAGATCCTAGCTGCAGATCTTAGCCTTTGGATGTGAACTCTCGTTGCATTCATGATCTTGTTGGGCTCAAATTGAAAGGGTAGATCGATCCGTATAAGAGATATTCGAAACATTCATCAGTGCTGGCCAAACATACTAATGGTGTGGATCACCGATCAAGGATCGTACTTGTTTTTGGATAAATGTGTGGGAAATACCCAAAAATAAAAAATAAAATAAAGTTAATTATTTTCCTTTTCTCGTGCTGAATCATTGAAATGGTTTAGTTTATATAAGCACAAGGAAGTTGGCCTATTTGTTTTCAGACTGTTTTGGCTTTCAAAGTTGCTAGCTATTTTAAAAAATAGCTAACAACTTCAGGTTAATAATCTGATTGTTCTCAATTGCTTATAAAACACTAGTTCATTTTAAACCCATCGTACCTAGATTCACGTTAGACTACTCGTGAGTGAGCAACCTCTCTGCAATATGTGCGGATTACAAAGTGTGCCAACTAGTACCACTATAGCCACACTACCAACACCCTCATCCAATCCCGAGCGTGCATGCAATAATATAATATGCAACTCTAACATCTCAATACCTGAAACTTCAAGGAAAAATACTACACATATCCATGTATAGATGAATCAATTCTTCTTTTTTCATTTATGAGTTGAGATAAAAGCATACATTGTATTTTTTTATTTGAAATTTTTAAAAAGCCGATTTGCAAAAGGAGAATCCATTAATTTTTTAATATTTTGATTTTCTCAAAAAATCACAAGTTTCAACACTTGTACGAAACTCATAAAAGCATACACAGTACTTTTTTATTTGAAATTTTTAAAAAGCCTATTTGCAAAGGGATAATCCACTAATTTTTTTATATTTTGATTTTCTAAAAAAATCTCAGTTTCAACACTTGTACGAACCAAAATATCCAAGTGTACTGTACATCCTCGAGTGGAGAACAGATTGTTTGTGCAAATGACAGATCGAAGCTGGACCCACCATCTTGATGATTTTTCAAATACCATCTACTTTGATGTACTCGTTTGAAATAAGAACAAAATGCATGTTCCTACGTACGACTAGGGGTGCACACGGTTCGGTTTGGTCCGGTTCTGGGGTGAAACTGGAACCGAACCGTTCCTAACGGTTCTAGAAAATTCGGAACCGGAACCGGACCGTTGACACCCTAGAATCGAACCGGAACCGAACCATTACAACCGGTTCGGTTCTGGATCGGTTCCACGATTCTGGGCTTTTTATAATCCAACCCAATTGCAAGCCTATGTCCATCCATGTTGTGGTCCATTTGATGAATGGTTTAGATATTGTATAAGGTGTGCAAAAATACATTTACGAAAATAATTGTTCTAGAGAAAATAATTATAAGGTGTGCAAAAATACATTGGTTCGGTTCTACGGTTCGGTTCTACGGATCGGATCCACGGTTTGATTCTATGGATCGGTTCACGGTTCGATTCGGTTCTACATACCCCCAAACCGAGAACCGAACCGATGTCACCGGTTCTTTAATTTTTGGAACCGGAATCGGAACCGGTGCACTCTTGAACCGGACCAAATCGGACTGTTTGGTCTGTTCTGGTCCGATTCCACGGTTCGACCGGTTAAATGTGCACCCCTACGTACGACCAAATGCATGTTACTACAGGAATGTCGTTCGAGATGGGCAAGGGGTTTTGCAGAACACGTGCCAAGATTGAATACATGTGCAAGATCCAGGCCGTTCATCAGACATAGAGAACAACGAGCATGTCGAATACTTTAAAAATAATTTTTTTTTAAAAAAAATCAGAAGATTAAAATTATCAGGTTGGCTGCATATGTAAATTCAATAGAAACCGTTCGTTATCATTCCTAACCTTCCATTTTGCTCATGCAAGTAGGCCTTTTAGTGGACTAATCCGATTCTTGGTCAGGGCATTCTCAACCCGATGAATGGTTTGGATGTCACATATCTGTAGCATTCGTGTACACATAGCCCTCTGTGTATCTTGCGCGAGCGAGGACGCTTGGCATTCCTCAGCAATCAGGACTTTGCCTTTGGATTTGATGTCACTGATATATCAGTGATGGATACCGTTCATATGATGGGCCTCACCTTTGATGGGAATGGAAAAAGATCACAACCCTTAAATTGGATATTCTAACCCTTGAAATACTAGACATTTTTTCATTCAAGTTTTGACGGTTTACATAATCTAAGCATAATCAACGGAAAAAATATTTCAATCTGAGATTATTATTATTTTTTTCTCTGGGTGTCCCCAATCCATGGTGAGACCCATCGTATTAACGGTTCAGGTCACTTAAAAGGACCACGATCGAAAGGCTCAGGTCCGGACATATCCAATTGCAATACGTCGCGATGTATTCTAGCAAACCTTCCTAGGCCCACGCGCTAAATACTTGCGTGGAATTTATGTGATATGTAGCTGGCATCTTTGAACGGTGCACACGAGTCTTCAATTCAGACAAGTGGGGCCCATAGTTCAGAAATCTAGACCATTAGTCTGTTGAGGACCACCTTCGAGATAGGTTTACCAAATCCTTATCAGATGGTGAGGACCAACTTGAAGGGTTAGGACCTTCCAATCTGGAAGGTTCCAGAAAACCTCCCATCCAAGCCATTTTTATGAGACTTCCTTTGGATGGGTTTCTACAGAAGTCTTATAGACCGAAATGTCTTCTTTTTTCTTTTTTTCCCTTTTTTTTGTTTTTCCTTGGGATTTCACCATCTAATGGATACTCGAACCCTTGACTGGGTGTTGAAACTCCTGAGAGTCTGCCACCGGAGCAAGGGTAAGGATCCATAGACTGAAATATCCTAGCTTTTCTATAGTTGGCCCCAGTGAGTGTGGATAGTTTGTATATTCTTTGTTTAATTTCAATTCGCAGGCAACTATATTAAAGAGTTGAATTCAAAGTCTTTTGCGTAACCCTCCATCCACGGTTCGGCGCAGAAGATGGACGGTTTGGATCTCAGAAATATTGACCCCGCATGTTCCTGTGGGAAGCGCATTTTGACAGCATACGGTGCTCCCCAGTCACGGTGGGGCTGGTTTGCATATTAGATGATGATCTGAACCATTCATGTTCTTTCTACTATCATTTAGAAGCTAAGATCTTATGATCATTCTTCATTGATGATCCTGACCTTGGACTCTTGTATATGAATATGAGCCATTGAGAATTACCTTACGATATTTTAAATTCATCTTCGTATACAGTTATCCGTTCAACAAAATATTTTTCTATGATGGTCCATGTCACAAAGAAAACAGAAGATGAACGGTTCAGATCATAATACAAGATGCAATCAATGAGTAAATCACCTCTCCTACAGTACATCAGGTGAGAAGCCTTATTTCCACCCTTCATGCAAAATATCAGCCTAATGAGGGACTGTTTGGCACCTTGTATTTGAAAAGATTTGAAAATTTTGCCCTAAATTCACTGTTTGGTGTTGTATATTTAGGTGTACTTTTTTTTTTTTTTTCAAAATCAGCCTAATGATGTCTTTATAACTGGGTTGAAATGCTGTTTTGGCTCTTTTTGAAGTGAAGGTCTTGCGTGTAACTGCCACTAATGATACCTAAAACAACTCAATTGTCACATCAGTAAAAACATTGGTCATTTAAATAAATGGCTAGAAAAATTCAATAATTTACTCATTTGTGATATTTATTTTTATGCTTGTGGCTACTTAAAGTTAATAGTGTGAATATATTAAAAAATTCCAATGTATTTCAAATAGAAATGCAAGAAGCCCAAATTTTATCCACGATGCCCTCTGGAGAAAGGATATTTTGGGCCTAATGTCACATATGTATTTTATCTACACCATTTATCAAATTTTCAAACCATCTACGGTATGAGCTCAAAAATGAGGCAGGTGGTAGGTACAAGTGGACCACATGGTGTATATTGAATGCCCACTAGGATCTGCAAAAGTTTTGACCAAGTTGATATATGTGTTTTCCCTTATCTTAATCCATGTGACCTTACTGACAGGTTGGATGGCAAATAAACATCAGGGTGGGCCCTAGCAAGTTTTCAACTGTGGGTGGCATTATCACTACCGTTTCTTATGGTGTGATACACTTGAGCCTTGGGTACGCATCCTTTTTGGGCTCATGCCCTAAAATGATACGTAAAAATGGATAGACAGCGTGGATAAAACAAATACATCACAGTGGGCCCCACAGAGCTCCTGCCCGGGCCGAATCCATCTTGGCAGTACTGAGTTACTCAGTACGCTCTTATCGTACTGAGTAAACTCAGTTGGGCCCACCACGAATGCATGTGGTTTATCCACGCGGTCCATTCATTTTTTCAAATCATTTTATTGGTTCAACAAAATTTATGCATATACAAAGCTCAAGTGGGCGATACCACTGGAAAAAGTGGGTAGTATTGATTTCAACCGTTGAAAATTTTCTAAGGCCTCCAGTGATGTTTATTTGTCATCAAACCTGTTCATAAGATTGGAAGGACATGAATGAAGGGAAAACACAAATATCAGCTTGATCTAAAACCTCTGTTGTTCCCAAGAATTTTTAATTCAATTCACACAGTTTCCGGTGGTATGGCCCATTTGAAAAATTGATATAATCCATTTTCGGTATAAAGCCTTAAAATTATGTGTTATAAGAGATGAACAGAGGGATACAATGCACGAATGACACAGGGGTCTACGGAGTTTACTCAGTACGCTTACCGTACTGAGTTCCTCAGTACGCAATCCGCTTCCGTCTTGGCAGGGGCAGGACAGGATCCAATCCGCGTCCGAAAGAGACGGTCCTCCGGAAAGTTGCTTTCTTGCAACGCACTGGCCCACTTCTCCCGGGAATGGGAGCAGGAGACGACTCAAGTCCTCTTTGATAGGGACGCGGATTGCGTCCTACCCCCGCCCGGACGGTAATCCGTCCAGGCAGGGCTATGTGGGGCCCACCGTGATGTAAATGTTTTATCCACGCCATTAATCGTTTTTGGAAGATCATTTTAAGATGTGAACCAAAACTATAGAAGGAAATACTCTTAAGTGGACCACAAATTTGGGATTGAAAGTCCACCATTAAAAATTTCTTGGGAGCTGATATTTGTTTTTTCGCTTCATCCACGTCTATATGACCTTATGAAAGGTTTCAATGGTGAGTGTCATTATCACTGTAGCTTCATTTGGTGTGATCCACTGGAGCTGTGAACCTACTTAATATTTTGACTTCTACCTTAAAATGCTATACTAAAAACGATTAACGGCGTGGATAAAACATTTACATCACGGTGGGCCCCACAGAGCCCTACCCGGACGGATTGCCGTCCGGGCGGGGATAGGACGCAATCCGCGTCCCTTTGATAAATGCTGAGACGACCCGCGCGAGTAGGAATCGAGTAGGGATTAGAGAGGTGATTTGTTGCATACATGTCCGGCATCCAGGCTACTCATTAGATGGGGCCATCTGGATGATCGCTTGTAAAAAAAATAAAAAATAAATAAATAAATATATATATATATATATAGGGAAAAGGTACCATGCGCTGGACCTCACGATTAGCTCCCGTGAGGTCGAGCTGTGTGGGCCCCACCGTGATGCATGTCGACCATCAACATCGTGCATTTGATGGGTACCATCTAAATTATAAGATATTCCAAAATCAACCGTATATGGAACTCATGTGGGCCATACCATCTAAAATCATGTGAAGACACTGTTAAAACATATAAAAGCACTTGGTGGGGCCCACCTGAGTTTTGAATGCTACTGCATCCAGGCTACTCATTAGATGGGGCCATCTGGATGATGCTTGTAAAAAAAATAAAAAAATAATATATATATAGAGAGATCAACTCATCAGGTGGGCCACGCGTGCATGCAGTTGATTATAAACCATCGATCAATTTTTATCCAACTGTGCATTATCTCACAGACGTGGCCCACCTGGTGGACTACTCTGATTTGGCACATGGCATGCTGGCAGTGAGATCCACCCGATGAATCTCGCGCACGTGGGCGATCTTGCCAAGTTTCCTGCGAGTTGCAAATACGCCTTACAAATCTACGGAACAGTAACTTGTGGAGCTTTATGTGCGTGTCGCACGGGTGGCGGCTTTTACCGAACAGGAAGCCCGAATCCTGTGGGCTGTGGGACCTGTTTCTTGAGCGCGTAAAACGCCCATATCTGTGGGGCCCATCATGTTGTATATGTAAAATCCACTCCGTCTATCAGATTTTATCCTCCATGTTAGATGCTATGTAAAAGGATTAACTACATCACAACTTAGATGAGCCACGTATCATATGGAACAACAACTTAAATGGACCATACATTCATATGGAACGAGGATGGGATGCTAACTGTTTATACCCGATTATGACACACTTATGTGGGATAATGAGATGCTTTCATGTATCCACGTCATTATTTAGCTAAATGATGGGCAAAATTCTACTCTTGTCACGTACCATTGTTTGCACATGATATATTTAAAAGTGATCTAGCATATCGCGATGAAATGAGCTTAGAAAACGCATCGAAAATCCCGTGAGAGATAATATTAAATATTAGATCAATTTTAAGACGAGGAGTTATATATATATATATATATATATATATATATATATATGTGTGTGTGTGTGTGTGTGTGTGTGTGTGTGTGTGAGAGAGAGAGAATATTAAATATTAGATGTCTATAAAAACATACCCCTGAAAAGCAACGGTCTCATTAAAGTAGGACTCTTATTCTTAGTATTAAATGTCGTAATTAATCTCATAAATTGAGATCTCATTTGGTATTAAATGTTAAAACTTTACCAAAAATAGCCTTACATGGGTGACAAATGCCAAGGGAAAATAATACTACACAGGTGACAAAGCCAAGTAATGTAAAGACTCTAGTAACTTTCCAATACAGGACTTTAGAGATGCGAGGATTCCGTCCTACGTTTGCGAGAGTCATGTATGCGTTGTTGCATGCATTAAGTTACACTTATATAGGAGAATCAATGACATTTGCACAACCAAACATCCACATCCTTCACGATAGTGGAGACTATGTAAGACCACCGCATCTTAGAAGCCTATAAAAGCAACTATCAACAAAGAGTTATAGGACTCATGCCATTAGAATCAAGACAACTTTATTTATCCATCCACCATAGATATTTATCTTTTGCTTTATTTATTTTAGTTTAGCCCTATCGCTACCTATAACATGGGCCCCTAGTTAGTTTTAGTTCGTAGTTTATCTCTCAATCTTTCATACACGGCATCTCGCTAGATTGCAAGGAAAAGATTGTTCATTTTCAAATGAAAGGTTGCGAGGCTTTTTCCTACTACATGTTAAGTGATTGTGTTGACCATCTCGCTACAAAATCTAATCCGCACCAAATGGTAAATAGATAATCGATTCACGACCATTTTGCCATGTGCTTGATTCCTACTAAAACTACGAACATGTTGTCACCTCACCACTCATTTGGCCATGGACTTCGGTTCTGACTGAACAACGAATGAATTGTCGAAGATCCACCCTCAATCGATCATCTTGCCACGAGGCCTGATTTCCATTCGAGTAACGAACAGACAACCATCACGCACATCACAATCGTCCCACTACGAAACTCAATCCTGATTAGGTAACGAACGGATTGTCGTTCCTCGAGCCGATTGTGAGTGATATTATTGTAAAAATCATTAACGGAAGAATACTTTCGACTTATATCTTCTTTCTCTATTTTACTTTAAACTACGGTAGTAAATCACACTGAAAGACACAAGTCCTTAAGTCCGTAGATGCGCGTCTATTGAAAAAGAACTCGTTCAGAGGGGCTAATCCCTATCCTTTCACAAATTGCCTGAATAGAGCGCAAACTGATGGTTGAGAGGATAATTAGATCCTAATCCAGTCGCTAATATGTCCATCTCGATGCGAGGGACACCGACGATTCAATCAAACCTTTGAGTCGAGTAAATTATGGCATGCCCACACATCTTACCCTCACACGAATAACTAATCCAGGCCATCACTCACACATGTGGCCTCGTGTTTGATTGAATTGACACAACACTAACCATAGGTTTTTTTGGGGGCTTGCTGGTTGAATTCAATCAAACACAAGGCCACACATGTGATCGATAGCCTTTATTTAAATTTCGTGTGTGGTTAAGAAATGTGAGTGTGCCAAAGTCGTTCTTGACTCAATGTTTGATTGAATGTTGGTGCCCTCACATTGAGTTTAACTGATTAGGGACTAAAAACATGATCTAACTATTCTTTTAACCACCAGTTGTGATCGATTAGGCAATTTGTAAAAGGGTAGGGGTTACTCCTTAACGATGGATTCTTTTTGCCTTGTTTCTTAAGAACTTGTTCTTTCAGTGTGATAGCCACCATGGTTCAACAGTAAAAAATTTATGGAGAAAGAAGATAAAAACTAAAAGTATTCTTCTATTAATTCTATTTACAATATTGACACTCACGATTGGCTTGATGGACAATGATCTATTTGTTGCCCAGTCGTAGACTGAGCTTCGTAGTAGGATAGTTGTGATGTTTTAAATGGTCTTTTGTTGGTTGCTCGATTGGAATCATGGCGAAATGACTAATAGAGGGTGAATCTTCGATAATTTGTTCGATGCTCAATCTAAACTTAGCTTTGTGGCAAGATGGCGAGTAAGGTGATAACTTGTTTGTGGTTTTGATGGGAACCAAGCACGTGGTAAGATAGTCGTGAATCGACTATCTATTCGTCATCTGGTGTGGACCAAACTTTATGGTGAAATGGTTGTTAGAATCACCTAGTACACAACAGGAAAGACTCGCTGCAATCCGTTCGAAATCGAGCAATCTCCCTTATGACCCAAGGGATGCCATAGATGAAGGGTGGAGATATAAATTAAGGATTAAAAATTAGGCTCCCATGTTATGAGTAGCAATGAGGGACTAAACTAAAATAAAGTAAAAAGATACATGTCTATGGTGGACGGATAAATAAAGTTAGGTTTGATTATGTTTAACATAAAGCCTGTAGCTCTTCGTGGAGTGTTGTATATATAGTTTTCTGGGAGGCGGTGGCCTTGCATACTCTTCAACATTGTGAATGATTTAGACGCTCAGCTGTGAAAATCTCCTGGATTCTTTCACGTCAAAGTAGCCTATCCATGCAACCACGTTTATAAGATATATACTCTCGCTTCTTTAGATCGTGTGTCTGTTGAAGTCCCATGTCTCTGGACTCCCACGTTAAAAAATTGGTGTGGTCCTCATGTCACTTGACTTGACTTTCGCATCCATAAAGAGTGCTTTTTCGCAGGATTCTAGCAATTAATGATAGACAGAGATATACTTTGATAAGATCTTTGCATTCAGTTCTAAGAGAGAGACTTGCTTTAATGAGATAGAAAATACTTTTGATAAAACTCTAAAATTTAATGATCTGTTATGTCCATGTCTCTAACTCATATCGAAGTCATATACAACACATATGGCATGATTGCCACATGGCATCTCGTAAATCATTTGATCTGGATGCACTAGATCAAGTGTAAACAATACTTTTATACATGAGTAGGATTTCATTCATCATTTAGTGCGTAGCATTGACACATGACGACATCTCATTGGTCCAAGGAGTGTGTCAAAAAAGGGAGTAAAATGGGCCACTATTGTGTTTATCTTTAAAGGTGTAACCCACGTGTAGGGCACATCATGTGACTTTTATATTCTTGTTCCCATTATTAGGGCGTGACTTCGATGGATTGACGGTTCAATAGAGGTGGGTGGGAACCTGGACTCTGGGCTCACAATGATGTATGTGCCTTAAATAGACACCATCAAACCATTTTGAAACCATCATTATTGAATCCTCACCATTAAAAACATCATGGATTTTATGGGAATGTTTATTTTCCATCCAACTTGTCGATAGGTCATAAAGACCTAAGACAAAAAGACCACACAAATATCATCTTGATCTAAAGCTTTTGTGGCCCACAATAGATTTTTAATAGTCAATTACCATTGTTTCTTGTACTATGGTAAATTTGAGATTTGAATCTATTTTAATTTTTAGATCACGCTCTAAAATGAGCTTTTTAATAAGAATGGACAGTGTGGATGCAGTCACATACATCACGGTGGGCCCCACAATCAAGGTTCCACCCACCTCGGTGGACCGGGGGATCCACCGAAGCTACAGGATTTTTTAATGAGTTTTTTCCTACTGTACTCCTCACTTTTAAGCCAAATACCTTATTAAGTCATTCCAAACTTACTTTCCAAGACTACTCCCCTGCTATACAGACGCACATTTACTAGACCAAAATGCCCTTGCTTTATCAGAAATGTTATTTCTGAAAGCTGGGGTTCACTATGGCTATGGATTATAACTGTAGCCATTGAAATTGACCGCAAAATGAATGGAATTGACCGTGGAGTGAATGAAATTCACCACGAAGTGAATGGAATTGGCCGCGAAGTGAAAGAAATTCACCACGAAGTGAAGGAAATTGACCGCGAAGTGAATGGAATTGACTGCGAAGTGAATGAAATTCGTCGTGAAGTGAATGAAATTTGCCATGAAGTGAATGGAATTGACCACGAAGTGGATGGAATTGACCGCGAAGTGAAGTAAATTCACCGCGAAGTAAAGGAAATTCACCGCGAATTGAAGGGAATTAACCGCGAAGTGAAGTAAATTTAATGCGAAGTGAAGGAATTTGACTGCGAAGTGAATGAAGTGAATGTAATTGACCGCGAAGTGAAGGAAATTGACCGTGAAGTGAATGGAATTGACTGTGAAGTGAATGGAATTGACCAGGAAGTGAAGAAAATTCACCACAAAGTGAATGGAATTGACCACAAAGTGAATGAAGTGAATGGAATTGACCACGAAGTGAAAGAAATTCACCGCGAAGTGAAGGAAATTGACCGCGAAGTGAATGAAATTCACCACGAAGTGAATGAAATTGACAGCAAAGTGAATGAAATTCACCGCGAAGTGAATGAAATTGACAGCAAAGTGAATGAAATTCACCACGAAGTTGATGAAGTGAATGAAATTCACCGCGAACTGATTGAAATTGATCGCGAAGTGAATGAAATGGATTTTCGACCATCGACCTGATGGAATCTTGGAAAATAACCAGTTTGGTTGGCTAAAGTAGCTTCTCCTACCCCAAAATCATATATGTTATATCAAGTAACTTATTCTAGTTTAGGAGATATACGTGTTAAATGAATAAAGATAGAAATGAATAAAAAAAAGTTCTCCTTGTAATAAAATAAAATTATATATAAAAAAACCTAGACAGACTGCGGCTGCAACTGTCCAGTTTTTTTTTTTTTTTGGCTTGTGCAATTCCCCATTGCTTTTGTGGTTCTTATCATGAGGTATGTGTTATATCCAAACCATCCATCCATTTAGCGAGCTTGTATTAAGGCTTGAGACGATAAATAAGACAAATCTAACTATGAAGTGGACCACACTGTAAAAAGCAGTGTGGGATTGAACGTCTACCATTGAAACCCTTTTAGAGGTCAAAAAAGTTTTGGATCAATATGAAATTTGTTTTTCCTCTTCAACCAGGTCTTTGTGACCTTATTAATAGATTGGAAGGAAAATAAACATTATAATGGGCCCTACGAAATTTTTAATGGTGAAAATCAATTTCCCTGCTACTATTTGTGGTGTGGTCCAGTTGATCTTTGGATATGATTTTTTTTTTATAAATATATATAATGCTCTGAAATGATCTCGAAATATGTATGAACGTTGTGAATATAATAAATACATAACTGTAGGGGCCATGTAACTTCGATCTCTTTTGAAGTTGATGAAATTTATCACGAAGCGAATGAAGTTGATGAAATTCACCGCGAAGTGAATGAAGTTGACCGCGAAGTGAATGAAATTCATCATGAACTGATTGAAATTGACCACGAAGTTTATGAAATTGACCGTGAAGTGAATGAAATTAACCACGAAATAAATGAAATTACTGTGAAGTGAATGAAATTGACCGCAAAGTGAAGAAAATTCACCGCGAAGTAAATGAATTGAATGGAATTCACTGCGAAGTGAAGGAAATTCACAGCGAATTGAAGGGAATTGACCGCGAAGTGAAGTAAATTCACCGCAAAGTGAAGGAATTTGACCACAAAGTGAATGTAATTTACTGTGAAGTGAAGGAAATTCATCACGAAGTGAAGAAAATTCACAGTGAAATAGATGAATTGAATGGAATTCACCGTGAAGTGAATGAAATTGACCGCGAAGTGATTGAAATTAACCGCGAAGTTAATGAAATTCACCATGAATTGAATAAAGTTGACTGTGAAGTGAATGAAGTGAATCAAATTCACCATGAACTAATTGAAATTGACAGCGAAGTGAATACAATTGACCGCGAAGTGAATGAAATTCACCGCAAACTGATTGAAATTGACTGCGAAGTAAATGAAATTCACCAGATCCTATATGGCTTAACCACTTTATTCTTCTAATTTTTCTAAGAACTTTTCATGTTGGACACAACCCCTAAAATTAAAAGGATGAAAAGTTATAATTAAGTTAAAACTTACTATAAATAGTAAACATAGAAATAAAATATATTTTCAACCATCTACCGGATGGAATCTTAGAAAACAACAGGTTTCTTCTCCTACCCCAAAATCACGTATACTATCTCAAGTAACTCATTATGGTTCGAGAGATATGCTTGTTAAATGAATAAAGAAAAAAAATGAATAAAAATGGAGAAAAATAATTTTATATGCATATGTATCGGAGAAAGATGTGGGGGTAAAAATTCTCCGTGTTAAAACAAAAAAAAACAAAAAACAACGGCGGCACAATAACCGGACCGCGGCACTACTGTCCGCTGGACAGAGCACCACCCCCCGTGAAGCAGGAAGTGGATTGGTTGGTATGATGTCAGCAAGTTCTGTAGGTTTTATCACGAGGTATGTATTACATCCAAACCGTCCATCCATTTGGCGAGCTCGTATTAAGGCTTGAGACGAGAAACAAGACAGATCTAACTATCAAGTGGACCACACTGTAAAAAGCAGCAGGGTATTGAATGTCTAACATTAAAATCCTTTTCGGGGCCACAAAAGTTTTCGAGCAATATGAAATTTGTTTTTCCTCTTCATCCAGGTCTTTGTGACCTCATGAATAGATTGATTGGAAAATAAATGTTATGGTGGGCTTTATAAAAATTTTAATGGTGAAAATTAATATCCCTGCTGCTATTTGTGGTGTGGTCCAGTTGATTTTTGGATATAATTCTTTTTTTAGATAATGCTCTAAAATGATTTCGAAACATGGATGAACGCTAGGGATATAATAAATACATAACTGTTAGGTCATTAAACTTTGATATCTTTTGAACCGTTCCTACAACTCGGAGTTCGAGGAGCGTCAGCGCTCGTCTTCGCACACCAGCCAGTCCGCTTCCAGAAGGAACAGGTATTTTGATCCGGTGAAAAATCGCCCGTACACCAGGGGCGTAGTTTGGTACAAAAGTTCGGACGGGCGTAGTAAGGCTGCTGGCTTAAACGTGGGGTGTACAGTAGGAAAAAACTTTTTTTTAATCGTTCTCATATACTTTAAAAATAAAGGTTTTAGCTAGTGGATTATACATGCAATACTGACCCACGGAGATTTGTGTGTTCCACGCCGCTACGAAAGCACGTGTTGTAGAACATTACGGTTAGCTTTTGACCAAGTGGACGCAAATTCCACGTTGCTCCTCTGACATGTGTTACATGGCCACATTTCTACTAAGCAGATTGGTTGGGTACTGGTTAACCCAGTACGCTTATCTAAACCATGTGGGGCCCACCATGGATATATCTTATCCATGCCATCCATCCGTTGTCGTAGATCATTTTAAGCTATGAGTCTGCACTTGAACCATATCCAAAGCTTAAGTGGACCACACCCTGAGAAGCCGTATTAATAATAATGTCCACCGTTGAAACCTTCCTAAGGCACAGAGAGCCCGGCATAACCTCTGACACAAGGCAAATGACTATACGAGGGAAAGTTCAATATTACTTGCACCCACTGTATCTCACACTTCTATCATCTAATTCTTTCTCGAGCCAACTATTCGAAAATCTCTCCGACAGCTTGGGATCAAATCAGATTCGAATGTAAGGTACACATACATATCCTGACGCTTGCTTGACTGATGACTCTTTTCCTTTAAATCCTATCATATAAAAGACCTAATAACCTAACTAATACATCAGAGGGTATTATCTATTCCTTTCATCAATACAGGTTATGTAAAGTTAACCAAAGGTCTATCGAAAAAGTGCATCAACAAAAACCGTGGTAATCTATCATTAGAAACTTCTCGTGGGCCACAAAAGCTGGATAAAGCTGATGTTTGTGGTCTCTTCACTCATATCTTCGTGAACGTTCCAGTGGCCCATGAAGTTTTATAATGGCGGAGATTCAATCACTACGGTTTCCAGTGGTATGATCCACATAAAATTTTGATCTACTTCATTTTTAGGTTGGACGGTGAGATTCAAGGCACATGCATCACAGTTAGCCCGATCCGAAGTCTCACCTAATCCGCTCCTGTGGGACCCGAGGAGACCGGTCCACAAGAAACAGAGGGTCCATGACACCTATCAAGAAGCCGACCTAGATATCAGGGGCTCTCTGGCGGCCACCATGATGTATATATTTTATTCATACCGTCCATCCATTTTGAAAGATCATTTTAAGGTTTGATCCCAAAAACTATGCCGATTGAAGTCTCAAGTCGACCACATCATAGGAAGCAGTTAGGATTAAAAGTCTACCGTTGAAAACTTTCAAAGAGTCACAAAAGTTTTAGATCAAGCTGATATTTATATTTTATCCTTCGTACAGGTCTATGTGACCTTATGAACAGTTTGGAGGGCAAATGAACGTCACCGTTAGCCGTTGAAAGTTTTGAAAGGTAGGAGTTCAATCCCCACTACCTCCTTTGGTGTGGTTCACTTGAGCCTTCCATTTAACTCCTTTTTTGGCACATAACCTAAAATGATCTGTCAAAATAGATTGAGGGTGTGGATGAAACATACACATCACGGTGGGCCCCACAGAGTCCAAGACATGATCCTCCGTCTCTAGCGAGGTCCTCGCGAGGGTAATACCCAATCCACGCCCTTGAAACGTTACTGAGGCCCATCATGATGCTTATTTGCTATCCAGGACGTTCGCAAAGTCATACAAACCTAGATCAAAGGAAAACACAAATATCAGCTGATCCAAAACTTCCGTGCCCCTGAAAAAGTTTTCAACGGCAGGCATTCAATCTCTACTATTACCTAGTGTGGTCCACTTAAGCTATTGATCTGCCTCGTTTTTGGCTCATATGATGATCCGGAAAAATAGAATGGACGGCATAGATTAAAAAAAACAAACATCACTGTGGCGTGGGATCCCGACTCAGAGGAAATATGTCAGAGATCCGTTTCTTAAGGTAAGGTACACAGCGGACATGCAGCGGATCTAAATGAACGCTCGTCAGCTAATTCGGCAGGTCAAAGCTGTATTTATTTATTTTATTCATTCTTTTAATTAGTTCGTTTTGCTCTTTCTGCGACTCAGATCTAGGGTCTTTGACCACTCACTGGGGCCCACATGCTGAGTGTTCAGATGATCCGAACCGTCCATGCTATGGGCTCTACGTTGTAGGGACCAAGTAAATATCTTAAGCTGAACGGCTGATTGTAACCATCACTAACAGTTGATGAAATTATCACAATGAAAATAAGATTTTCGGTGGCTCGCATTCAACTTTAAAAATTGAAGGTTAGGATCGTCCTGAGCTGTGATTATCGGGTCATAATTTATCTATGATAATAACGAGAACATGAACGGTTCAAATCATTGGAATATCTCAGTATGTGGGGCCCAGTGGGTGGCAAGATTTTCTGTCATATGGTCTGCTGCGGTGCGCCATTCCAGATGAAGCCCAGATCTCTGAACGTATTCCATCCATCCATTGCTCACACCGTCACACGAGAGGGCGACGGGCTGCTCCCCGGAGGCCGGAAGGAGAGTTGTATGGTATATCGCGTCATTTACACAGTATACATCTATTTCCATTACTGAAAAGTGGGTCCCATGTTTCGATAATCAGGACCATTGGTATTTTAACTCTCACTGTTGATGGTTCATGCCTCGAAAATCTCCAATTTGTTAGCTGAAAGTCTATCCTTTCGACCGTCTATCTATAATCCAAAAATCTAGTCGTTGAGATTTTATCTTGGAAGATAACTTTGGGGATTGAGTGATCAGTAGCTTGCCACGACCTCGGCGTTAAAATGATGCGGTGAGATTTGATTGATAGGGCCGTGCGCCGTCTGAGATAGGCCGGGCTTTTGAAGTTTTTCCGGCGCGGATTGGAGATTATGCCCACTAAGTACCTACCCACAGGCGGACAGTCTCTCAGGGCTCTGTGGGGCCCACATTGATATATGTGTTTTATCCAAGCCATACATTCATTTTGAAAGATCATTTTGTCACATGATATATAAAAGGAGTAAGATCGAAGGCTCGAGTGAACCACAATACAGGGAGCAGCAGCAATAGTGACCCTACCGTTGAAACCTTTCTAGGCCCACAGTAATGTTTATTTTCCATCCAACGTGTTCAGAAGGTCACATATACCCAGATGAAGGGAAAAAAATAAATATCATCCCGATCTAAAATTTCCGTGTCCCTAAGACGTTTTCAATGGTATCCATTCAATCTCCACTCTTTCCTATGGTTATGGTCCACTTGAGAATTTTATCTATCTCATTTTTAGGTTCATTACCTAAAATAATTTTTTAAAATAGATGGACGGTGTGGATAAAACACTTACATCACAGTGCACCCCACGGATCACTTTACTGGACCGTGCATTTCTTGCTAGGTCCCGGTGGGGTAGTATAGAGTAGTATCAATACCGCGACAGACAATTGGTCCGGATTACGAATCATGAGCCCCACTTCCAAGAATCGAAAACCCGCGTATAACATAGAAAGACACGGGATCGAGTATCATATAAAAATTCTTACAAAAATCTGGATTATCTTTTATAGATCATCGGTTGCCTTCCATGTCTGACTCGTAAGTCACCGCAGCCGTCGTAGGCAGCTCCGGACTCCGCCCACCCCAGGTCTAAACCCTCTCACGTGTTTATGCTATCTTACGCATGTGTATGTTTGCTACTTTACGCCTTACTGGTTTCTCTCAGTTACCCGCCACTTTCTTTCCCATGGATTTGAAGTTTCTTGAATCATTGCTCTGAATTCTAATTTCTCATTGCTCCGTGTTTTTCTTTTTTCTTTTTTAGTTTTTTAGTTTTTTTTTTTTCAGTTTTTTTAAATTTTCTGGTGATTGTTTTGAATTGAGGACTGGATGTTTCTGTCCGGTGTAGAGTAAAAAAAAAATGTTTTGAATTGAGGACTGGATGTTTCTGTCTGTTGTAGAGATCAGAACTTGGATGGTTCTGATCGCAAGACCATCTATACATGTGGGCCCAAATGGGCTAGCAACGTGCCAGTCATTCTGAGTCACAACAAAGGTGGGCCAAGATCATTTTCTAATGTATTATAACCTTTTGGGACTTATCCTAATTGCAAGTTTCTTTATCCATTCTATGGAAATCAATGTTTCAATTGATGCCATAGTTTGAGATGCTTGGACAAGAAAAATGAGATTTGACAAAACAATCATTACACTTTTTCATAGTTTGGATTCTCTGGCACAAGAAAGTAGGTGAAGATTGTTTTAGAAATGTGAGATTTCCACTTGTTATCTAAACAAGACCTCTAAAAATGGAATCCATGTTTCTAGGCATTTTGCAATGTCACCAATTCCATTGAAATCAATGGAAATTGGAAAGGTTTTTCATTGACAGTCTCACATGTTTTGATAGCAAAGAAAAGGGTTGCTTCCACAAAGCAAGTATTATTTGACTTTTCCATAATTTGGATTCTCTTATAGAATAAAGTAGGTGACCGTTGTCTCACAAATATGAGATTTTCACTTGCTATCCAAATACAAACCTTAAGAATGGAATCCACGTTAAATAGGTACCTTTTCTTTTCTTTTCCCTTGAAATACATGTATCCAAACATTATTGCAAATTTGAAATATCTAATTTAAGTGAATTTTGTTTTTTTGCTGAATGTACATGTTTCTAGTTATGATATCTCATATCTTTAGCAGAAAATGTGGCACATCTTCGCAGGGAATAGAGTCTATTCAAAGATCTGTTGGAGTGTGCGTGATCTGTTGAGTTAGCCAATGAGACTAACTCAAGGAAGGATGGAGTTGGTTTATGCGTTTTTCGTGTTGGCTTCTTTGAATTCTTTCGGGTCATCTGATTATCAAGGTACGTAGATTGTCTCATTTGTTTGACATTTTAGTTGCTAGATCTGCTAATCCCATGCCAGCATATAAACCAGGCATTAGGTCGGGATGCTTGTCAAACATCGGAGATGTCTATAAATGGCCCCCATTGTGTCTATGGCCTGGCCCAGAAACCAGGCTGGTCCATTCATCAGGTGGACGTGCACGGAACTAATGGACAGCTTATAAACTCGGCCAGCCAACTTTTAACCATCCATTTTGCTCGTATGAGAGGCCTGCCTGATGAATCGACCAGCCTGATTTTTGGGTCAGGGCATCTGCACAGTGGGCCTACTCAATGGATGGCTTGGGTGTTTGATAGAAGGGCTTTGGAATGCAGCATGTTATTATTGTGCATATTTGTTTATGCCTTTGTTTCATGTTACTGGGGGTTTTCAAGCAATTTAAATATATTTATTTTTGGCTGCATTTTCTGTTAGTATTTTTTTTAGTAAATACCATTGTACCTGAAAATGGTTTCATCAAATATGGTCTTTGATGGAGATAAGACTGATATTTTTGTAATAGAGTTGCATTTTGTTTGAATTATCTAAAATACAGCCAATGTTGTCTTTGTTGTTTAGATCTTGCGATACAAATAGTATGAATGTACCATGGAGGGGCTAAGGGCCACAATAATTACAGTGTATAATGGATGATTGGAGTCAGAGCAGATTCAACAGAATCTGAGGGGAGAAAGAGAAGACCATGTCAGAGTAGGAGGAAACTAGGACAGACTTGTAGATTGGATGACACTAGGCGCTGTAGCATTTCTGAATTCTCAGATGCAAGGTTTTCAACTTGCAGATACCAAAGACTCAGTTCACTTGTCTGAGTTGACTCGGTTTCATGGGAGAACTAACTGTGTATGTTCCAGAGAAGTCGCTGTCCAACTTGTTGTTTTTAGCTGAACAGAACAAGTCGCAATAGTTTCAGCCCCCGGGCTAGTCACTCTCCAAAACGGAATTCTTAGGAGGGTTTCTCCTAGATGAAGCTCTGACACAGGGAAGGGAAGCGTGTGTAACGAAAAAGAAGAAGATCATCGTCTTCCCCAATTAATCAAACCTTGAATCCACAAGTCCACAAGAAATAAAAGAGAAAAGTCAGGTTAATTTTATTGAATAATAATTCTGAGAACACTGATTACATTACTTCAAAAGAAAACCAAAACCCTAATTCATTTAGAAATTACCCGAAATAGCAAAATCTCTCTTGTAGGCTAAATTGGCCAAGAGTAGAAATGTCAAAATAAACCTTTCCTGAGCATTCTCGGCATTATTACAAGCAACTTCTAAAGAAGACGGAAATCCTGAAATTGCAAGAATAAGGAGATACAATGAAAACGGAAATTTCTAGAAATAGTTTTTTTTTCCCCCTAAAATTGCAATTTTGAACTAGACACACTTGGGGCCCAGTTATGTCATGCCCTATGTAGGACTGGGCCCGATTCTAATAGACTACTTTCACTTTCGTTTGGGCATCTTTTGGTCCAGTTGTACTAAGAATGCATCCGTGGCCTGCTTTACATCAAGCTCTGGCTCCTTATTAGTGCTAACTGATATTTGACCAAAACCACTTCCAAAGATTAGCAAGAGAGAGATGTTATTACCATCCTTCTGCAGTTTGTCTGTTCAGCTCCATTTTATCAGGAAACACAAATCTTCAAAACATTCAAACGGAACTTTGAAATGGTGTCTGTTTTTTCAATCATGAATATCTTGATTCCTTTCACATTTTCTGTCCGCATTTCCTTGTATGCTGTCATTGTTTTGTCGTTATCTTTCATCGGAACACTGGTTGAGTAATTCTGAATGTTTTCAGGAACGGCGTTGAAACAGTTCCAGACTTCGTTAAATGCCTCTGATAGTCAACTCCCAAATTGGCTTCAAAATCAAGTTGATCCATGCACTTGGGTCTCTGTTAAATGCAACGATCATTCTCAGGTCATTGCAGTGTAAGTTTTTCTGTGGCATAACTCTTTTATCTAGATTTGCATAATAAATCATGATATTTACGTTCATGATGTTTATGAAATTTTAGTTTACACTTGCTTGCAGATCATTGCCTTCCAAGGGATTCACCGGAACCTTGTCACCCAGTATTGTAGTTTTGAAGACTCTCACTGAGCTGTATGTATGGGAGATTGGGTAGAATTAAATTGGAACTCGGGATTACATTTGTTGGTTTGAAATGTTTATGGAACTTTGTGTCCTAAACTATGATACCTGGATATGCTATGCATATCAGATATGAATACAGTCCAAATGCTTACCTACTTTCAAGTATCTGAGTATCACGGTTTCTTAGAACTTTGATCCCCAGGGTGAAAAATTCTTACCTTTCTTATCTGTGTGGCATACGAACAATTTCCTTTTCTTAATCTTTAGGGTCAGAAATTCTGTTTTTGTTTGTTGACACAAATTGAAGCAAGTGTTGAAGCAAGTGGTTTCTATGCTTAGTTTTTTTTTTTTTTTTTTCTAATTATTCTTCCATGAGGTAAACTTCATGGCTAAGTATCCAGTGCTAATGCAAATATCTCAGATATCAAACACTCAATATCCATAAATATGGCACAAATCTCCAAGATCCAGACCATTCGTCTGGGTGGTACAGTGGATTGGGGGTGCTGAAAACCACACCAGTCAGGTTGTCCTTGCAAGTTATGACTCATTCAAAAGTTTTTGGAGGATTGGAATTGAGAGGTGGGGAAAAAGGTCGAACAAATGGTCAAAATTCAACATGCTAAGTCTTCCGATTGGCATACATATCATCTAAACATTGTGTTTGTTGGATCATGGTCCATCTACAGTAGGACTCACCCAATAGATAAATCGTCCAAATGTCATACATGTGTCCATGTCTACAGATATTCAGGGCTTGATTACTCAGATATTAGCATTTAGCACTGGACCCTTCAGTATTGTCAATTGAGATTTATTGGATGAATTCATCATGCAGGGGGTTGAAAGATAACAACATAACAGGCAGGATACCAAAAGATTTCGGGAACTTGACAAGCCTTACAACCTTGGATTTGGAATCTAACCGTTTAAGTGGAGAGATACCACCTTCCCTTGGCGATCTTACAAATCTTAAATTCTTGTAAGTTGGTATTATTTGTAATGTTTAAATCATCTGAACCATACTTAACTTTGCTTTTGAAGCTGTCATAGGATTTTCTTAGAGAAATTACTATTTTTGTGTTCGGATGTGCAGGATTTTGAGTCATAATAATCTCAATGGAACTATTCCGGACTCTGTTTTGAATCTTCCAAACTTGATCAGCCTGTACGTTGTGCATTTATGTATCATGCAGTAACTGTGTTAAAATATGGGGTGTATTTAGTGAACTGCTAGTGCAATCTGTTAGATTGCTACAGAATTTTCTATTCATCTCCAGTTAGAGTTACCTACCTTAAGCATGAATGATTTTCTAAAGCACTTGACAACATCTCATTTGAATTATCTTTGCAGTCAGCTGGCTTCCAATAATCTCAGTGGTCAGATACCTGATCGTTTCTTTCAAAAAATCTCCAAATACAAGTATGGTTGATTTTCTTTATGGTATAGCACATAGCACCACAGCTGGTGATAGCACAGCAAATATTATTTTTCATTGTTTATTAATCATGCCAAAGTTTGGTTATTCTGTTGATTTAATTTGGGTTAATTAATGAAGTTTTACAGGAAATAATTTGAATTGCGGGACTAATTTTCCACACCCTTGTGCATCTGATGCTTCTCATCAAGGTAGTTTCAAAATCATTCATATGTCTGTCAGAGTCCAAAAACATGCTTTTGGAGATAATATTGGAAAAATATTGGAGTCTTTAGGAAATTTCTGTTGTTCCTCGTGGTTGGCGTAATGTTTTTTACTCTTATCTTGACAGGTGGAAATAAATCAAAGATTGGAATTATATTTGGAGGTATTGGAGGCGCAACAGCACTCTTCCTGTGCAGCACTGTCGTGTTTATGCTGTGGAAACGTAGGCCTAAAGGCCACCGGTGTGATGTTTTTGAGGATGTTGCAGGTATGCACACCTTTTCAACAGATAAATTGTCTTCCTAATATCAGTTCAAATTCTAATTTCAATTTCCAAATAAATCACCTTCCTAGCATCAATTCAAATGCTAATTTCAATTTTCAAGAATATTCTGGATGTTGATATATCTGCCAAGAGGTGTGATCCAATGGTACTGGTACCACTGTAAGCTTACGGTTGTACGGGAAAGATGTGGGGCCCACGTGCTGTATGTATAACATCCAACCATCCATAGGATGCATTCTAAGGTTACACCTGGGGCCTGGAAATCACCGCGATCCAAAACTCTTGTGGGCCATAGCATAGGGAACAAGGTGGGATGAGACATCCAACCTTGATTCTAACTAGAGCCCACCTGAGTTGCATGAAAGATTAAGGGTCTGGACAGCCTGGATTCTGTATAAACAACATTAGGGCCCCCCCACGCAAATCAAGGGTGAGCGTTCCCTCCTGTTCTGTGGCCCAGCTGAGTTTCTATTTGGGCCCTTCGTGTAATGTAAGGCAATGCATCTGATGGACGGATTGGATGTCTTGAATACATCATGTGGACCCCACTTCTGCCTGTGTCACAGTTGCTTATGGTAGTACAAGTGCCACTGGAGTGCACCCCATCTCCCAATTATTGTAAAGTGTTGCTATTTTTCTTCAGTCTCATCTCCGGACATGCTGGCTGCTATACACATTTAAATCATCATCATCTAAGCCTTATCCCAATTTATTAGGGTCAGCTACATGAATCCTCTTTCACCATTCCACTCTATCAAGGGCCAAACCTTTAGTTCTCACAACCACTAGACGTTGTTGCGGCGTGTGTCTTCTAGAGGATGCTCTAGCCAACTCTTGTCCATTTCTCACTACAACCAGGTTCCAATGCAGTGCGTCGCTTATGGGGAATGCCCTAGCATGAGTTTGGAATGTCACATGTTTCGGATTCATGATAGAAGTTATGGCATAAGCTTGATGCCGGCTGCCAACTTGATGCGACCCTTCTCCATCCGGGTTTGGGATTGGCAATGAGAGCACAGAACTACCACAGGCGTCTATTACATAGGTTGATAACAATCAAGCGCTGTCTAATAGTCTAGTACATAGGTTGATTACAATCAATGAGTTTGCTGTACACTTTTATATCATGTTGTATATTTTCATTTGAAACTATTTTTACATGTCATTTGCATTATTTGAAGCTTGGCAGTGGAAGAGAATACAATCACCATGATATTGCTTTGGTAGAGATTCCAGTCAGCTCCATGTATCAATTTTGGTCTTCCACATGATAATGGACAAATACACTTAAGTTGATTAGTTTTAGTTAGGGGTACTTTTAGCAAGTAATTTTTGAATTCGGATTACCGTTCTAGTAAATTCTACTGCCTGGAAGGCATAATCGGATTCTGGACCAGTGGATATGCACAAAACAAGCATGACCAATGGTTCGATGATCAAGACCATTGCTCTGGTGGGTCCTAAGTGGATGGACCATGTCCCAAATATCTCCTCAGCTGGAAAATCCAAACCATTCAATTGTGGCCTGCACATTGACAGTTAAAAAAGAAAAATACACCACTGGTCCGCGTTCAAGTGAAAAGATTGCCCACATATTGGCAGCAAGGATCTTCTGAACTCAGTGATTTTCAGGGCATAGTCCATCTGTACTGTTGCCCAACACACCAATGATCAGGAGCATTGAACCATGGGCCCCACTTTGCCAAACTAAAAACCAAAGCATAATGTGTGTATCCTTGGTTGAGGATATGCCAACTTGACTGTTTTGTAAACATCTGGCTATATTAGAAGGAAATTGTGTTCAACAATGTCTCAAAGAGCAACCATTTTTACATATAAATGTAGTTTATTTGAATAAACTCGTGTTGAAATTTCAAGACATTTCCCCACTTTAATCTCTTTTAACATTAAAATGTCATCAATGCTCTTTCAAATGATTCTAGCATTCACAAGTGTTTTGTGGTAGTTCTGATCAAGTTGTAAAATGTTTGGTGCTCAGGGGAAGATGATCATATAATTGAATTTGGGCAATTGAAAAGATTTTCGTGGCGAGAACTGCAAGTATCTACTGATAACTTCAGTGAGGAAAACGTTCTTGGACAGGGAGGCTTTGGGAAGGTATATAAAGGTGTCCTTGCAGATGGTACAGAAATAGCAGTGAAACGGTTGACCAATTATCAAACTCCTGGTGGAGAGGCAGCTTTTCTACGTGAAGTTGAGATGATAAGCGTAGCGGTTCACAAAAACCTTTTAAGGCTGATAGGGTTTTGTACAACACCATCAGAACGGCTTCTTGTTTATCCTTTTATGCAAAACCTAAGCGTTGCCTCTCGCTTACGAGGTACTAGTGGTTTCTGTAATTAATTGAAAGGTTTGTGTAATTGTCATAATAGGTGAAATATAGCCTTCAATAATCTGCAATTTACTTCCTGCTGACATGCTCTCATGGTTATATCATATGCTCACTCACCTTAACTCCTGCTCCACTCTTCGCACTGTCAAACATGCATTTACAAGTCTAATGGGGAATTTTGTCTTCCACATTGATTTTATCCTTTAAACTGATTTTTGGAGTCTTGCTTGCTTGTTGTGTACCAATAAAATGTAATTGTATTGATGTTTATTAACCCTCCTCTCTCTCTAACATGAGTTCCCTAGTGCTCTCCTGAATATTTTAGAGGATGGCCCTAAGAGTTTTGGATACTGTGTATAATAGTGTTTTCTCGACTCGTAAGATGTCTTTTAAGGCTATCATTGGGGCAGGGCCAACATTTGCTCAGTTAGCTTATTTGTTAGACCCAGGTGCAGCCTGTGCCCGTGGGCTTGAAGAAATTGCAAGCCCAGCTAGTGATAGCCTTAAAGGGCCTGCAGCAGTCTTGGGCTGAGACTCAATGGGAAAAATGATCAAAACATGACCTGAACCCAGCCCCTTATTTATCAGGCCTGCAAATCAGGCTCACTGGCCTAAAATTGAGGCCCGAGCCAGCCTGTGGTAGGCTAGATCCAGAAGCCTGATAAGACAGCACAGCCGATTGGCAGCGCTGCCATGTTGCCTCAATGTAACTTTTCAGAAAACGAAATGTAGTGCTCAATTCCTTGTGTGTTTCTGATAGCATATGCTTGTTGTTGACACTATGCAGATGTTAAACCTGGAGAGCCAGCATTAGATTGGCCTACTCGAAAGCGAGTGGCATTAGGCACATCTCGTGGATTAGAGTACCTTCATGAACACTGCAATCCAAAGATTATCCATCGCGATGTTAAAGCTGCTAATATTTTACTGGATGAAGATTTCGAAGCAGTTGTTGGGGACTTTGGTCTTGCAAAATTGGTGGATGTCAGAAAGACTAATGTCACCACCCAAGTTCGTGGTACTATGGGTCATATAGCGCCTGAATATTTATCCACCGGGAGGTCATCAGAGAGGACTGACGTTTTTGGTTATGGGATTATGCTTCTAGAACTTGTGACAGGACGGCGTGCAATAGACTTTTCAGATGAAGAAGATGTATTGTTGCTTGATCATGTAAGAGTGCTTAATTTCTGCAAATTCTCTCTCTCATTTTTTGAAACTTGGAATATAGTCAATAGCATGTGACTTATTTTTTAGCAATATACACGTCCTCTAATTTTGTGATCATTCTAAAATGTTTTCCGCTAATTTTACTGGGGTATTTTGAGAATATTGATCTTCTTTGCAGATTGTTATTGGAAATGGAAGATCCTCACTGTTTGTATCCTTCTGCCACACTCTCTCTGCCTTGTTAAATGGTCCTTCATGTTAGCATGCTTACAGTTTGCTGGCCTGCAGGATTCCATTTATATGGGGGCAATGGTTTGGCGACTCAGACAGTATATGCCTTGCAACCTTAGCTGCCTGGGCCACTTGGCGCCTACGATATCTCAAAGTCTCCCATATTAGAAATATCACAATCCTTTGTAGTTGGACCATTTTCAGTTGAATACAGACAGTTACCATATTTTTTTCTCTTAATAGTCAGTTCGTAGGCAATTGATCTAAGGGTTAGGATGTTCGAACCTGGGAGATTTTTGGTGCATTCCCATCCATGGTGGGGCCAATCAGATCAACTGTCTGGATCACCGAAGCATGGACCCAAAATATGCCTGTCTGCCAGCAGGCTGTATGGTTGCTGACATGGCCCTTGCAATTCTCTAGTATCCGTACATAAAAAAATCCTCTAGCATCTGTCTTACTTGGACTTGGTGTACATTTAATGCTGAAAAATTGTTGAAATATTGATGATCATGTAAATATTCCAATCTCGTTTCTGATAAACCTACTTCATTGGGAAGAGGATGAACAAAACTGAGAAGGTTCCTAGTAAAACCAAAACTTTGCTTGTATATTCGGGTTTGAACCTACACAAGCTGTATTTATATCACCAAGTTAATGAGAAAAATGGATGGCAAGGATTTAGAGATTCATACCATATGTATAACTGGTATTGAGCTGTCTATGAGATGACCATGACCCAAAATCTGGGTGTGTAACCTAAACAGGTGCCTTGTCTATGATTGGGCCAGTCATTCAGATCCACCTATTTGTCTTCAGCCAACCTCATGAGGAAGAGCTGATTTCCCATCAGTCTCTTGGTGTATGTTGTCTGTAGATGGTATGGTTTTGGTCGTGGAGGACTAGGCAGGGGGCAGATGCTAAATTGGAGGTCTGGAGGAAGGCTCTAGAGTCTGGAGGCCTAAAGATTAGTAGAATAAGACGAAATATTTGAGTAAGAATGGTTACAGATGTTAGACTTTAATTAAAAAATGATGGCCAAGAGATTCTTCAAAGAAATTTATATTGTTTGCTTGTCTCTGTTCAAAAGCGTGGGGAACTAACGAGAATGTTTCCAGCATAATTAGAACTGGGTGGATGAAGTGGTGGTTTGCCTTTGGAGTGTTGTGTGACGCATGCCTTTGAAACTTCAAGAAAAAAATCTACAAGACAACTATACGACCAGATGCAGTATATTGTGCAGCGCATCAAGCATTGAGTAAGTATTGACGTATTGTCTGATACCAGTACATATTTACCCATGAATGATATGGTTGCCCGATACAAGGGCGATATGACTCTGGGTGGCAACTGGCAAATGATTCAATACATCCCATGGTAATGAGAGAGCAACAGGAGAAGTGATCAGGGTGTCATAGAGATGAGGGTGTTGAAATAGATATTTGTGAATACTAGGAATGATAGGACTTTAGAAAGAACAGGAATGAGATGTTTCAGTCACATGCAACTAAGACTGGAGATGAATTCCATAAGGGAACATTGACTGGAGTTGAGGGCTCAGAAAGAGGATGAGATTGTGACCTAAAAGGAATTGGATTGAGGTAATGAGAAGTAAAAAGGCTTGGTTGTTGTTGATGGCAATGAGGATGACGACATGAGCAAGGTTTATTTATTGTTTGCTATTTCATATGCTGAAGATTCGGTGTTGAATGTTTGATATGCTCACATGACGCCAGATTCTATTGCTCATTTTAAAATTTCATTGCCTTTTCTGCCACACTTGGAACTTTTAAGTCGAAAGTGGAGAGACTTAAGGGGAAGAGTAAGAAACAAAAGGAGAAAATGGTTTAGGCAAACAAGTGTTAGCCCAAAAGAATAACACACGTGTATATTAACCAGAGAGAAAACATGGTGCTGCACAGGAGTACGTGGATAACATACACACAATTTTATATTATATTATATTATAATATATATATGTGTGTGTGTGTGTGTGTGTGTGTTTTCCAACACCTTAGTTCAATCCCATCCATTTCACAAACTTACATGGGAAAAACGATCTCATTTGTGTAACTATTTCTATATTTGTCAGGTTTAGATCCCCTTCTATTGTCTATATGTATTGGTGGATCAATAACACTATCTGTTTCTGCTTGTGAAGGTGAAGAAGATGGAGAGGGAGAAACAATTGAATTCTATTGTAGATGGAAACCTAAAACAGAACTATGACAGTCATGAGGCAGAGATGATGATCCGGGTTGCTTTGCTTTGCACCCAAGCATCACCTGAGGACCGTCCGACGATGTCAGAGGTAGTCCGGATGCTAGAAGGGGAGGGGCTAGCCGAGCGGTGGCGGGAGTGGCAGCAGGTTGAAGTCACACGTAGGCAGGATTACGAGCGGATACAGCAGAGATTCCATTGGGGTGAGGATTCAATGTACAACCCGGAGGCTGTCGAATTGTCTGGCGGAAGGTAGCTGAAGAAATCTAGACAATCTGGCCCAAGTTTAAATCTAGAGAAAGGGAAAGGTATGTATCATTTGTTGGTAATACTAAGGTTGTTGAAAGCAAAAGCCTTGATGGGTCACGTTAGAGTACTCTTATAGTGGGTTTGATGAAAGCGGCTTGTATTTGGATTTGTTTGTTATAATACAAATTCCACGTTCCCAACCCTTGTCACTGAGATCATCGACGCTTGATCCGTCTTGATCTTCACGACTTGAGAAGCAATGGATAACTCAAAGATTACCATTACATGATCTTTGAGGCAAGTATTGCACAGTACTTGGGTTTTCAGTTTGGATGAGTGGTCCTGTGGTTCAGTGATCCAGACCGTTGACATGTTACATTGATAGACCAGATGGGATGCTAGTCATCGATCTTGAGTGTTTCTTCAGTTGAATGTAGGCATTTATTGCGTTCGTCTTCTTAACCTTCTGTTTGGAGATTACAAATTGAAATGTCAGAATTATACCATCGAGGAGATTTTTATGGCATGGTCCATCAGCTTTGGAGCCCAGCAGACCAATGCTCTGAATCACTCAACCATGGGCCCCATTAACCCAAACTGAAAACTCAGTCCTTGAGGAAATAATAATTGCTCAAAAGAATCCATACAATGGTTGCTAGGTAAGCTTCTAGGTGTGTTTGGATGTACAACTGAATTGACTTGCGAAAATGCAATTGGATCAAGTGGAAATGACCAGATGCATCCTAGCATTCATAAGAAGTGGCCTAAGCAGTCACATTCTTCAAGTTCAACATGAAAGTAATTTCATTGCAATTTGGGTCCCTCAAACAAACATGGATACAAAGGAAGGTGCTTGAATTTCACACACACACACACACACACAACATGGGTACTCAAACCCATGATCTCCTAGTTGAAACTCATAGTGTCTACCACTGAGCCACGAGTAGGCATGCAAATGCAAGTACAGAAAGTTGGCTGTTTTGCAAGTATGGATAATGGAAAATTTTGTTACTTGATTTTACAGAACTAGGACCAACCCCCTTATTTTTTCCTTTCCATAATCATGCGAGTCATTTGCAATCCATAATGCTACTCTTTACTGCCCTGGAAATTTTATTCTATACTCTACTATCAACTTGTGTGTAAATTGATGTTTAGAATGCAATGTTCGTAGTGCATCAATGATTGGGTATATGGAAATATGTATTGGTACCACTATTATCACCGATTTTTGCGAAGAAAATATCAGGGAAATGTTAGGAAAAAAAAATGAAATTTTTCAATAAAACTTCAGGAAATGTTAAAGACGTGTTCACACATGTAGAAATCAAAATATGATATATATATATATATATAAACTATGCATAATAAGTTTTCATTTTAAAGGGAGCCCAACCATGTGTTGTTAAAAAAATTAATATAAAATAATTATAGAAAATTTGTTGTCAATCAATAAATTGACCAATACTCATTTAATATATAAAAATTTCACATTAACGAACAATTAAGAACACATTTCCCAATATATAGAAAAAATAGTATTTTCTCAATTTTCACTTAAATGCTAATTTTCACCACAAATCCATGTCAACACGTGAGAATTATGCATATACATGGATTTCCATTGCAATCCACGTTAATATTTGAAAAAAAAAATGAAGTTTTTATGTATTTTTCATCACCCTTGAATTAATTGTCTTCATTTCAAGTCGAGATTTTTCTCTATTCAAATTTTTATTCAATAAAAACAAGAGTGATAGAGATCACTTAAGGAAAAAAATTCTTTAAAAAATCTAAAAAATAAAGATTTTTTAGTTTTGAAAACTTTTTTCAAATTTCTGATAATTTTGGTCTATTTACAAATACTTTCTTAGCATGGGAGATATTATGGATGGTATCGTGGATACCAATGAACTTTTATAAGAAATTATTCTGAAAGTATCGCTGATATCCGATAATATCTCCAAGTATCACTGATGTATTATATATTCATGTCGGATTCATATTTCACAAATAAATTAAATTTTAGCATAGTACCTAAAACTACATCCACGAAGGGCGTGTGCTCCAGTGGTGCCAGTAGAACTCTGGGCCCGTGTGATGTATTGGCACCATCCAATCCGTCCATCAATGCATCATCTCAACCAACCCCTATGGCCCAATACTCAACTCGATCCAAAACTGAAGTGGGCGTCAGGAAAGGGAACAAGCTGGAGGGAACTCCCATCCTTGAATTTCACAGGGGCACACTGAGTTATAGGCCCCCGCCCCTGCAATCTAATCAACACTTGGCTTTCCCTCTCAACATTTTCCATATGCCATGGCCACCAGAGTTTTGGGTCTTTTAGAGGTATGCAATCTGATGGACGGGTTGGATTCCGTGAACCACCACTGCCGCCCACATTGGATAGGACTGGAGCTCGCCCCATACTCATTTATACATATTGGAACGAACCCACATAATCGTACATCTATCCCATCATGTATCATACCTAGTGCCCTTTTCCACACATGATTAGCAAGGTTGGAAGATCTCACTCGCTTTAGAAAGTATCCAGTTCATTCCTGTACACTTGGGAAACATCCATGTCTTGAAGATGTAGATGGAACCGAAACTGCGATTATCTATATCTATATGCCGTCCATCTAATCTGGCCATACTCGTGGAAATTAAATGACTGGTAAAAAAATGGCCCACCAGCTAAATGATTAGGACAGTACAACCAAAGAGATCTGATGAGCCCGTAGGTTGTATTAAGATTACCAAATACTGATCTGAGCCGTTAAAATTCTCAACAAAGCAACCCATGCAATAACATCATTAGTTCCTTCTTTATCATGTTACAGGAATATCATATAATTCTTCACAGCGGATACTAATTCCTTGTGAATTTATATTCTTCACAGCGGACACTAATTCCTTGTGAATTTAAAATATTATTATCAAATATAGCAGTCAAAACTAGAGATGCAAATACTACTTGCGCACGTTATGTTCTTTTCTTCAAAGGAATGCAATAAAAAATAAATAAACAAAAGTAGAAGAGAAGAGACAGGCATGAAGAAATCCGAAAGTTGACTGCAGCAAAATATTATATTAATTAGCAGTCTATTAAGATTTATTCCACGAGTAATGAATGATTAGCAGAGTTGCTCTAACTCGTCCAAAGACACCACAATTGGATTAGTGCCCCACCTAGGGTGGGCCCATTCCCAATTCTCATATCCCATCGAAAGATCGCCCCGGGTATCCACTTGATCAATCATCTCACAACTAGGACTGAAGTTAAATTATTTAAAAATAAAAAAATCCAAATAGATTTAAAGAGCATTTGACCAGGTCTAAATTGAGAATGAAATGGTGTTGATGTAGAGGATATATAATAATCAAAAGTCTCTCTTTACAAGTAGAAGTAAAACCTACAAATATCAGTAACACCATAAGGTTGAGCACACTTCCCGAAGCCCTTTTACTAATTTGAGAAATAAAAATTCCAAACCACGTCATTCCCTCTTACATGCTTATTACAGTGTTATATAGACCAAAACCGTTAGGTTATATAGGGCGCGCATTGACAAGAGCTCAGCAATACCGACTTTCACCATGGGGTCGGCAAAAGAATGCATCACTCACCAAAATCTGTCAGACTTTATCTGTCACCTGTATGAAAATAATGGGATTGAATATCTCACTTCCAGAATATCAGCCCGTCAGTTTCTTTAGTCTCTTCTCTGCAAGGAGTGCAGCCTTGTTTTGTGGTTCCAGAACTAGAGCATGCTTGAAATCTGTGAGATAGAGGAGTTAAAATCTACCGATGAGAGGAGACCAATATCGATCTGGTATTCACAAGTATCATGCCTTGCTATAATCAATCGAGTGTCGTGATTACAAGATCAGTGCTGAAATCATCCCAACACTTGTCAAGGTTGAAGAAGACTAAAATACCATTTATGGATTTTAACCATAGCACAACTAACAGGTGGGCGTTTTTTCTAATGTTTTGACTTGTTTTAGATGCCTGTCTGTATCATGACTACATAGAAACATTCTAGTGCCATAAAATGACTGCTTCAATGAATGTTGCAACATGAACAAATGGGCCATGACTTAATTTAGCCATGGTGACGTACTCCACTAATTTGGGAGATGAAAGCCTATAATGCCAAAAGTGTCCATGCTAAGTAAAACTTAGTTCTCTTTATTTAAAAATAAAGAAGAAACATGGTTCATATCTCTAATGATTGGAGGATGAAGCTGAACTACCTAAAAAATAATGATTGGGGGGCCAACTATTCCCGACATATTGAAGTCGATCACATGAGAAGCTCAACATAGAAATTTGATCAACTTAAAACTCACCGGCTGAAACACAATTTCATACAAACACCAAAGAATTCATGCATGCAGGTGTGATGCCCAGAGGACTTGTTTCAGAGGCACAGTGACAACAAAGATGGAGCACTATTACCATGGACCCAAGCACATGTGAACACTCACATCCACATGCACGCATGAGCGGTTATCATATTCATAGGGAAGCAAACACTACTTGGTCCAGGGCGAGCATGCAGCAACAGATAGCAGGAGAGCATGAAGAATTACAAGATCTCTCATATTCATATGAAAGTAAGTGCTACAACGATAAACTGGCCATCTTAGGTGCAACTTCTAATGATTAAAAAGTGTAGGACTATCTAAAAATTGTGTTTCTTTCTCCCTTTATTGACATCGCCTTTATGTTGATTAATAAAATGTTAACATCCGCTAGCTCAGAAGAAAAGGAAACAAAAAAAAAAAAAAGGGAGAGAAAATAAAACAACCTTATCAACTATTTAAGACATCAGGCTGGAGTATGCAAGGTTCATTTAAACCTGCAGAGAGCTAGAAACAAGATTGTCTTTGGGTGAAATCGAAAAGGAACTTCTACATAAACCATCCAATATCCTTGGGAGCTAGAAAAATCTAACTGATATTTCAAAATATAAGGGTTTTGTTATGCACTAATTAAGATTCAATCCATTATATCAGCCAGTTGCTCCAAGGACTGAAACATAACTTTGATGCGAAAAGGAATGTGATCACCATATTACAAGACTAGCAATATGTTATCCAAAAGAATGAAATCAGATAATATTGAAAAGGTTTTCTCACCTTGAGTAGCTTCTTTATAGCAAAATAGCATCTCCCGGGCTGTTCCTCGTCTTAAATATGCTTTCACATTCTGTATATGGAAATAATAATAATAAATAAATGATAAAATTATGTTTTCCTCATTGGCATAACTGATAAAATGATTAATGATAAAGGTACACAAGAATTATCAGAAACGTTCGAGAGTCCCATTACATGCATGATGCATGTGGTTGGAATAAGCTTGTTCAATGGCATTCAGAAGATTTGAAAAGATGTGCTTTACAATAGTGCAAATGGGACCATATAATGCCCGATATGTAAATGGAGCCATAAGTGTTTTGAAGAGAAATGTAATAAGCATTTCTTTTCTTGCAAGTCTAGGAAAAGACTCAGAACAGGATCATCCAAAAACAATCTTTCAAAACCCCGAGTGCAAGTGGTCTCTACCAAGGTTATGAAAATCAGTTTTGGTGGGCATAATGCCTTGGCCCAAAACCTGTACGATTCTGACGGTCAGACAATATCGCCCATATTGGATCCACATTGGCGCAAATTTTTTATGCAGAAAAAAAATCAGGTCAAACAAAATAGAGAACAGAAGAATTTTAACTTTTGTCCTTGTGTTTTTGAGATACGTATTTAATAGCGTTGCTGAACATTTCTTAGTAAGAATGTAGTCAATCAGCATGACCTGTTGAAAGCTCAGATTTGAGTCATTGACCACTGAATTTGGTGTTAAAGCTTATAGGAATTAGAAATTCTGTGGTTAATTGTCAATTCTTAATGTAACGTGTCTTATTGCATATTCTAAGCGAACATCACAAGAATCACCGCAGATTATCCGGAACTAAAATATCCACAATAACAATCACAAATATCATGAGAGCAACATGATGAACAATGTACGGTTGTAAGTAATATACTTTTGTTGTCCCAGTCCCAACTTAATCCACGATCACAACAGGATATGCTATACAAAAAATTGGACAGGATTTTGCAGTTTTTTCTTCTGCAGTACCTCTTCGTGACATGAGAGTGAAGGGGGTTCAAGAATCATTTTGTTGTGTAAAAATCACAATCTATTTAATATGCTCAATTCTAATTGATATATTGTTGTTAAAAACATGACAATCAAATTAGTCCCTCTCCGCATTGATTCATCAAATCACCCTCAAATCTTGTGTTTTGATCTCCGAAATAGGCTTAGATTTAGTTGAAAATGAGTTCACAGGCTTCCTATACCTTGAAATGAAGAAAATACAAGAAAAATGTTCCAAAAAAGTGAAGGAAAAAAAAAATTTGAAAATGGCCTTGCATAGGCATATTGGCACATATCAGCTGAAACGGACAGATACATCCACCAATTTTTTAGGGGACCTGTTTCACCCCCATATCGTGCAACAGGATTGCCTGATACAGATCCACTATGTCAGCCTGATCTGGAACTAATTTTCCAAACCTCGTTTTCTCAATCTTCATTTCTCTTGAATTCAAATTTCATGTCACCCAACCAAATAAATATGTAATCCGCTGCTGGGAGACACAAAAACCTCGAATCCTGCTGGAATGAATAGCTCTAGGGGTTATTTGTTCTCAAATCAGAAGGGGTGTTATGGGGTGTCCTTGCACTGGAGGTCGGAATCACACTTACGAATGTCGGGATTGTGATTCAAGAAGTGGCCTTCAAGATTCAAGCAGAGAAAACTCAAGAGCCTCAATTTCCCCATATGACCCAAAAGCAACAAAACATTAGGCATAAACTGATGGGAAAAAAAAATTTCAATTCTTACAGTCATCATCATCTAAGCCTTATCCCAACTAATTTGGTCGGTCGGCTACATGAATCCTTTTCTGCCATTCCACTCCATTGAAGGCCATAACTTCAGTTTGACCATCAAGTCTTTTCTTATTACCTTCATCCACGTCCTTTTGGGCCTTCACCTTGCCCTTTTAGAGCCTTCAGCTTGTACCAACTCCTCCTAACCAGTGCAATTCTTAGTCTCCGTTGCACATGACCAAAACCATCTTAGTCTACTTTCCTTCATCTTATTACCTATTGGTGCTACTCCTAAATTCCCTCAAATGCATTCATTTCTAATTCTATCCTTGTCTTGCCACTCATCCATCTCAACATCCTCATTTCAGCTACACTCATCCTATGAACATGTTTCTTTTTCCCAACATTCTATCCCATGAAGCATGGAAATCAATTTTAGAGTAATGTTCAGTTCTTATAAATATAATGAATCAATTATAAACTGATTGTTCTAATTACATGTATTGAACAGCTACAAAATTGTGGTACATTTCAAGAGAGCATGATTATCCCTACAAGAAACTAATTCTAAACTCGTCAACCACAAGTTGCCGCAACATGATTAAAACCCTAGACAATTCCGCAACCATGAGCTTGCATGGGTAAAACATCCCACAGTTATGAACACCTATACTGCCAGGAACTTTTTATCAAAAACAAGAACGAAGAAAAAAAAACATAACAAAATGAATGACCTATTGAGCCAGGAAATTTTTATCGAAACAAGAACGAAGGAAAAACATAACAAAATGAATGACCTATACAACTTCGAACATCTTTGTTGAAAAGAAAAAGCATCCAATACCTTTAAAGCATGAATTTTCCATTATAGAGATTAGCATTACCAATACCAATCAGCAAAAAGCATGACAGAACCTTCGAGTTCATTGGAGGATACAATCAGTAGTGACCATACTAAAGAGGCAAGGAAAGACACGCATTAGTTCAGGTCTTTCTGAGCCCATAGCAATTAGCAAGAAAGACACAAAAGTTGAAGCACCAGGAGATTCCAGCCTCACCAAAGGTCAGTCCTTTAATAATCCATTGTCATCTTTGATGTTCTTGGCTCTTTGGCTTCTTGTATATCTCTTTTTTCCTTTTATAAATTCTTCATCACCATTTTTTATTTATTTATCTGGGGGGGGGGGGGATGGTCGATTGAAAATGCAGTCTGTACATGCATGACTTGCAAGATGCCACAATTTTGGACGATTAATAATGCATTGTCTAAACATGTTAACTTTATAAGCTTGTTTCACCTTCTTATCCAGTGAAATTGCCTGATTGCAGTCTGCTTCAGCCTGCTGAAAGCTGCACATAGATTGAAAACTATCAGCAAAGGAACTATCAAATATTATGAGATCTAGCAAAATGAATTGATTGACAAAACACCAAGACGTAAAATACCATCCTAGCTCTAAATAAGCAGCTGCCCTATTGCAATAATAAGTCGCACTTGTGCTATTCAACTTGATGGCTTCAGTGTAGAAGTTTACAGCCTTATTCCACTGCTTTCCCTTAAAGGCGGCATTGCCCTGCAGAGGAATTGAGAACAATTACTCAAAGATGTTAACGAAAAAGCTAGATACTCAGTTTGAATCAGATGAAGTTTTTCAAACTTCAAATGCATCCATGTTCATTAATTAGCCAGAAGTCGTAGCCAATCAGCAAAATGGAATTTCTTTTGCATTGCTCTTTTTCAAGACCTGAGAATAACGATGAGTACGAGAGGGTAAGGGATTTACAGTATGACCATAATTGTTTAATTGAAGATAACACATCGGAAAGACTTAAGATAATAGATGTCCTTTTGGTTACTATTCTTTGAGATACATGTGTGTGTGTGTTTAAAAGAAATATCCAATTTCAGAACTGGGAGGCCAGTTTTCAAACACGTGTTCATGAACTTTTATGATACAATACAAGCCATTATCAGTCTTTTTCTTTTTTCTGAATGATAACTGAAGTTTGTTGAAAAAGAGCAAACTACAAATTAAAAGAGGGGAAGAAAGTGCTGATTACAAGTGACTCTCTCATCACTCCCTCCTTTGAAAGGGCATCGGCAATCCAGTCCACTGCCCTCAGGACAATGGATGCAATTACATTTAAGTGAAGAGCAAAAGCTCTACACTCAGAAGAAAAAAAAGCATATCCCTATGGCCCCACCTCCAAAGAGAAGATCCAATTGATAACATTACTAGAGGCAACCTCAATCAGTAAGGCCCTTCAAAAATTCCCAAACCCTCATGAAGAGCAAGATCCGCTGCTTCAATGGAACCCACTGTACCAAGTGGACCAAACAATGACAAAACAGTGTCTCCCTCGTCATTTCTTTTTCTTTTTTTTTTTTTGTTTTTTCTTTTTCCGAAAGATTAGCAGAAATGTACTAAATTAGTGCTGGGCCCCTGGATGAGCAAGAACAATAACAAGAGGATTGAGCAACCCTATACTGGGGATAAACGAAATGTTTATACCCCAGGCCCGGACCCTAATCTCTTTAACTATAAAATCTACATTCCAAGGATGATCTTTAATCCCTAGCATCCAATAACACACCTCCTTGTGTGGGACTTCTATCACAATGGACATCTGACTAAAAATGGTTGTGCATGGATCGTACCAACTCCCTGATTCCTAAGTATATGCCCTTCTTATTTGATTCAGCTTTGACAGGGCCTGAGAAGGCCCACTGCACTAATCCACCCTCATCTACAAGCATACTCCCTATTCCACAAGTCTGAAACACCCCCACTAGGAATCTTGTACCTTTGCCAATGAATAAACCTTCCAAGGAAGAAGACGTGCTGGGCTGACTCTCACTAATCAGCCATTTTTTCCAACCGTTCTGAACCTCAGAGTGCTAGATATTCACAAATAGCACATGGCCTGCAGCACATGTACTCACAACATCTCCAACCCCGAAGGGACTCCGGGTTGCCATATGAACAACCATCAAAATTAACCTACCAAATATCTGGCTAGGGAGGATACCAAGAAGCTACCTTGGCCTTCGAAGTCCCTTCACTGCAACTTGCCAATCACGAAGAAGCACAATCCTAGATAGACCTTTGATCTCCAATCCAATAAATGCCCAAATAAGAACAGGGGAGATGATTGTTCTTTCGACTACTTTCCTGAAAGCAAAGAGATGATAAATAAAAAAATCCTGCTATTTCTTTCTTTCCACAAACCCCACACTGTAATGTAAGGAAGCATTTTCCAAGTTATGGCACTCCTAATAGCAGAAGGCCCATAGCTTCCCCAAAGCGACATTTTGAACCCAACTTATACCAAAAAGGTTATTCCACAATTGGCTAGCTTGAAATGGATGAAATATGGTCAATGCACTGTGTCCAAGCTGCCTATACAAGGCAACGCACTCTGCCTAAGCTGCCTTCTGATTGTGCAGCAATTCTCCTACAAACTGGTGACATCTACAGGGAGCCAAGACCTTTCAAATTTAAAAATATATGGCTCAAGTCTAGCGTTCAAATGAAGCCTAAGTCCATGCTCTATGGCAGGGTATCAAGCTGATTTCCAAGACTCTCCAACTCCCCCATGTATTAGGAGGGAGTTGGGTTAATGTGATCTCTTGGGCAGCATCTTCACGGCCGCATCTGTGGGGATTCTCGTGATGAATGAAGGAGATTGGAGAGTTGAAGGAGACCATCTCAATTTCCTTTTCTCCAACTCCCCTATTAGAGAGATGATGATGTAATAGCAGAGATGATCTTGCTAAAAAAAAGGGATCCTCCCTTTCCGTTCTTGTCATGGGAGAATCCATCCCTCTTGTAGTTGCATGATCCTGTATTTTGATTACCTTCAGGAAAAAAAAAACTGTAATAAATTTTTGTTTCGTTGTCTCCTAATTTTACAAAATTTCGACTGTTTGGTCGATTATATAGCATGCTCTAAAAACGGCTTTGGGTTGAGGGAGCCACCTACCACTATCACTCTTGACAATCACTTTGATGAAACACCATTACAGTCTAGTTTGTTTCACCGATTACCATGGTAATGTAAAAAAAATAAGTGCAATGATTACAAATCACTTACCTGTCTCCTGACAAAATCTACATTTGACTTCGATTCCCGTGTTTGGTTAATTGGCGGTAAAAAATCATAATGATGGCATTTTTATATTACTTTAATGTCAAATGATCACATCCATACACTATTGTCGCTATTTTGATTCAAATTTACACGATAATGCGAAAAAAAAAAAAAAAAAAAGTACCATGATTACAAATTCTTTTACTCGTCTCCTAAATACATGCATTTGACCGACGATTCCCATGTTTCGTTTACCAGTGGTAAAATCGTAACTATCACACTTTTTCTTTACATTATTGAGGTAATTGGCGAAACAAACAGGCCCTAAGTTTATTTAGTACCTCCCAAGAAACAACACTGTCATCAAGGGCTTGTTGGGATTACCAATTACCACAGTAATGTAAAAGAAAAGTGTCATCATTACAATTTTACCACCACCAATTGCCAAAACAAACACGGGAATCGTTGGTCAAAAGTAGATGTTTTCAGGAGTAAATAAAGAAATTTGTGATCATTGCACTTTTTCATGGCATTATCGTGGAACTCTTGAATCCAAATAGCACCAACAGTGTATGAATGTGATTATTTGACATTAAAGTAATGGAAAAATGCCATCATTATAATTTTACTACTGATAAACCAAACAAGGGGATCAGCGGTCAAATGCAAATGTTGTCAGGACATAGATAAAGGAATTTGTAATCATTACACAATTGATAATCCGAACAGGCCCCTAAGTGTATTTAGTATTTAAAAACACATCAAGCATTATTTGGAAGCTCAATTTAAACAACCATTCCAACCAAAAAAAAATTTGACGGAATATGGTCACATGTGGTCACATTTTCGAACAAAAATGATGACATGGCTTCATATATATTCAAAATTTCATGTGTTCACTTAAAGTGCAAGAGAAACCTAAAGTTTCACTCTCTCTTTTTTTTTTTTTGAACAGGCAACAAGAAGTTTTTCTTTTTCTTTTATGAATGGATAGTTTAATAAATGAACCAAAAAGAAACAAAACAAGAAATAAAATACAACTCAATGCATCATCATCGGCCACTGAAATGACCTCCCTGCTAATTGCAGCATATATAACTGACCCCTCAAACCCTCTTCATATATTTATGTTAACCGCCCCTCTCCCAACCACCTCTTTGGCCAATCTAACTGCTACGCCATTGGTGTCAATAGCCGTGTGCGATCACCCAACAACTATAGCTTCACAAAGGTCCCTCGCCTCTTCTATAAGGTTAAGCCACCTCCCATGGACAATCTCCCAAAGCGAACCAGCCAAGGGTGATGCAACAAGTTCTACCGAAAAAAGAACCGGAGTTCAGGGATACAAGAGATGGCAAGAAACACTTCCAAGAGACAAAATATGTACTGAAGAGAATCAAAGCAAAGCAAGACAAAATGTTAAATGAGATGTTGAACATTGGAGAGCTACACAGTGATATTCGCCAAAATAGAGGACCACTCAAGACTTATATCCGTGACCGATTTTTGGCTTCTGCTTCTTTTTTATTTGAGACATGATAATTTATTAAAGAGACAAAAGGCAGATACAACAACAGAAAGAAAGACAAAAGAGGCCCAGAAACCTAACAGACCCAACAGCAGGAGGGTCAGGGATCCCAATCTTGGATTAACAATAAAGCCTTCCTAATAATAATGTCCAAGGATTGACTGCTATTCCTGAAACACCTACTATTCCTTTCCAGCCAAATAGACCAAAGAACTGAAAGCAAGGCAAGCTGCGACTTCGACTTATCTTTGGAACGAGGGCCCCCTTCGTGCCAGAGAAGGAACAGCTCCATAGGCTTCAGCATGACCCAAGGCACATTAAAGACTGGAAAAACACCATCCCAAACCCCCTTTGGGACAGTGCAATGGATAAAAATGTGCTCCACCGTTTCCTAATTTTTCAGGCATAGGAGACAAATGTTGGGAGAGAATGACGCCCATTCAATTATTGATTCTTTGATCTTCTTGACCAGCATCCAGCGTGGTTGTTGATGACATCACCCCCTTGAGGATTCTAGAGTTTCTCTTTCTAGATATCCCAACAAATCTCGAATGGCACCAATCCCCATAGAATTCTTCCTGTCCCTTGAGTATAGCAGCTGTTCCAACATATGGATTCCTCCTCTAGGTGGGAGCTTATAACCTTGAGGAATGAAATTCGGAGAGGAAAAGGCTCCAGATGAAAGAGGCCACCAGGCACTGGAGAAGGTGGGGGCTGTTTTCTTCATTAGATATGCCCATCACGCATCTGTTGGGGATCATCATTCCATGACATTGGAGTTTATCAATCATTAGGATTTTCTTTTTAATCTTGAGCCACAGGAAGGCTGAAACTCGAGGAGGTATGAGAGATTCCAAAGCCGGGTGGCGAAGTGGGTCTTGGCATCATGGGACATTCAGATGATGAAGGATTTAGATGTGCACTTGCCGGAAGGATCCCTCTTCCAGGTTCTCTCATCCAATTCCTTCAAATTCCTCCTAAGCCAGATGTTCCATGACAACCTTCCATCCGAAATTTCCAGTCTCTGACTGAAATGTCTCTCCATGACCAAGGGCCAGTGGGCAGGAAACAATCCATTCATCTTCCCAAAATTAAGTTGATTCTCCATTGTTCACCAATTACCACACTGAATGTTAACACACCATACTATACCAAATTCATCTAACTGCCACAATCAAATTGGGGAAAAGAACATAATGAATTCTGCATCTGGTGAACCATTACAAGATAATTGAAGCTTGCAAAAGAATTCATGATGAACTAGATTCTTACTTATTCATCAGTCCATACTAAAGATGTTGGAGAGAATAATAAACCTTTTCTTTCAAGAGTTCGGAAGCATCTATATCACCATTGGTATCAGGTAATGGCAGTGAATTTGAGGCAATGCTGACTTGCTCCTGAAGGCATGAATACATATCCAAAACAGTATCTAGAAGAAACTTATCCGCCCCATGTGATGCTATAAATGAAACAGAGATGGGACAGCCATCATGCTTTCCTAGTGGAATGGAAACCTGGCAACAAGAGCTAACAGTACGTCATAAGCCATAGATATGAACTGGAAGAAATGAAACCACTTTAACGATATAAAAAATCAGAATAAGAAGAAGAAAGTCTTCCACCAGCATGCATTTCATATTTGAAAAAATTGTGCTGTGCTTGATTTAGATACCTGACAACAGCCAGACATCCCTGCAATACTCAATAATGCAAGAGCTTTGTCCTGGAACTCAGTGGACAGACTTTTCTTTGAATTAGGCTTTAATGGAGCATCAGGAGCTGTTGGAATCACTAATATTCCATCATCCTGACGAGGAAAAGAGAACAACAGTGAAAAATATGCCCAAAGAAAACACCTGTCTACCACAAGCAAATCAATAGATGTCAAACAAAAAAGGAAAATGGAACTTCACCTTAATGCATTGTAAGTTGACTGATAAAAGCACAATGTGATATGGCCGAGAGGTTTGGAATAGTTTCACTACTTAAAAAAACATTGAAGGAAAAATGAAGAGAAGATGGTGCATACTGCATGTAAGGATGTCGTGACATCTGACTAGTTTACACATCATACAGCCCAAAAGAAAGGTGGACCGATACAATGAGGCATCTCTCGTCCAGTGAAGAACTTGGACAAAAATGTGCAAATCCAACAAGAAAATACATTGATCAGGTGCCATTCTAATTAGCTTATGGACAAAAGAAACCAACCAGTGGAACTGAGGCCTCATTTCAATAGGGGAATAAGCAATCCTGAATTTGGCATGCCTCATGCTCTCCATGTCAGGTCATGTCGCAGTAGTACTTTCTTCCACTTAGTAACACTTCTCAAGTTGTTTGCTTTCTTCTTCTTTTTAATGTCCAAGTTGTGATTAAAAGGAAGAAAGTGCCAGCCTCGTGATGCAAATCTGTCGTGAAGGGCATGGGGCCCACCAAAATCAGGACTGGGCCTAATCCTTATTTTGCTGGGATCCCCTACTGAGAAGGAAAATAGCAGTGATCTGCATACTAAGTAAATTACTGTACTATCTACACTGGGAAAAAAAACAAGAAAGAGCCACATAAGAGCTGCAGTGATGGGGAAGGAAGGTATTAGGCACCTTCCAACCCATGCAAAAAAGCAAAGTCCCTACTTGGTGCTTGAAAGTGAAATTCCTAAAACAAGATTCCTGCATGGTGAAACATTAATTGCTTAAATATTTAAAAGGGGGAAGAGTTTATGAGAAAAACAAGGCATGATGATCAATCGTGGATGTGGCGGATTAACGCCAAAAAATCCATCTTCAGTTGTCTTTGATCTTCTTTGGAGGCTCTTGCTTTGACAAGGGTCTTTCGAGTGCACTATGAAGTGGGATGAAACCGGAATTTAAGCTAATTTTCTCTCCTATGGGTTGTTGAAGCTAGTTCTCGCAGGAAGTTGAGCTGTACTCCTGAGACACAAAGCAATTAAATTTCCTTCTTCTCAAATCCTAGAGCAAGGCTTCATAGTTTTTCCATTTTTAAAAAATTGTGTGTGTGTGTGTGTGTGTTTTGCATCAAGAGAGATGGCTTTAGATTTCCTAGAGGGAAATTTCTATGCTTAAGGTATGAGAATTCAAGATCAAGATCTCTCACCTCTCACTTGGAGGAGCCTCTATAAGAATGAAATGGGTAGAAGAGAATTAATGGAAACTAGAAGGATTTCTCCAATCCAGACAGCTTTCAAGATGGGATGTCTATACTAGGTGATAATACTAAAAAAATAAAAATAAAAATGGATTAAAACTACAGTGTGTACGAAAACTGACATACAGGCATATGGGTGGTCCCTCGATGGGTCAGCAAAGAAGTGCATGGAGCAGAACTTCTCCATCCATCATCAAGGTGGGATTAAAACTATAAAAGTGAATTTACATCACACGGTGAATGTGAAACATATGGTAGCAAATGAAAATGTAAATTAATGCATAAGGATCACTATACACCGTATAAATAACACATGGAATGGCCAATTATTGATCCAGATTGCAAATTCCATTCATCTCACTATTTGCAAGCCATGATGCAAAAATCACACCATTCCAATCAATAACATGAAATGTGTAAAGTCAAGATTGACTGCAAAAAAAGAATAGGTCCAATTATCTTCTTGAGACATCTAGTCAATAGGCCTCACAGTGGATTGCTTAGGACTTTGACGAAGCACTTCAGGCGGATGATCCAATCTACAGCTTGTAAAAATCCGATGGTCATTTTTTGGTCATAAAAAATGACCAACATTCAAAGGGTTAGGATCATACAATCAGTATGATTTTTTGTACCGTGGCTCTCCAATGGTGGCACCAAACAGATGGACAAACTGGAACAACGATTGGCTGTCTCACATGTCAATTAAAAGCATTGCTAATGTAGGAAACGTCCCATTGGAGATCAGGATGTTATCATTTCCTAAAGATATACAATTTTATGCAACAAATAAACGTTAATCTGTATAGAAATTGTTATTCAAGAAGGTTTGACATTCATATTTGCATATTATATATTTTTACCATTAAAAAGTACAATAAAATTACGTGTATATTAGCTATATTGAAACACACAGAAAAGAAGATTAGAGGGGCACCCAAAAGCAATTGGATCAAGGCGGTAGAAGGATTAAATTCATGTTCACATGCCGAGGATAGGGCCTTAGGTAGGAATGACTTGTTAAACAGGATTCGTAAAGCCAGCAACAAAGAGTTGGGACATGGCTATGATGATGAGATATTGACACTAAATGTGTACCCTCAAATAAAATTAAATAAATAGTCATAGTATATAAAGTAAAATATGCACTAGTAAATGCAAAAAATACATACAATTAAAAATAGAAATGAAATTGTGCAATTGAATATGCAGCTTAAAATACAAATATAATTCATATGCAAGGGTTAGCATGTTTTAAATTTGATTGATAATTGAGAATGCATGTGATACTAACTCCAATATATAAGTTAGTTATCAAGAACTTGTGCTCTTCTTCTTCCTCCTCTTTTCTTCTTTTTTTCTTTTTTATCGATGTTATTAAGAAAGCCGGGCAATGAACTCAAAACTCTATAAATGAGTTACACATGTAGAATACACATACCATTCATTTATTGGCCCTACAATAGATGAGGCATACCCAAAAAATAAGCCAAGGGGACAGTCCTTGTCGCTGATTGGAAAAAAAATTTAGGATTACGAATGAGATGTTAGGACGTAGGAGGACCAACCAATGGTCAGCATTCAGTGAGCGAAATCCTTTACTGGACAGCTCAAATAATCTGATTCATGTCTTTTTGGTGAAGGCTAAAACTACAGTAGCAGATGAATGGTCTGGATCTTGCATATGTGCCGCATGTACTGAGATTGTGTTTCGTAAGTATGGTATCAGCATTTAGCAGCGGAAATCCACATCAACCACTTCTAATATTTATAATTCCAATAAAATATTATGGAAGTACAGAATGCGAATACCTTCAAGAGACTGTTCAGAGCGCCTCGTATTTCAGTCCTTGCTTTGTAGAATAATTTAATATTCTCATGGGTCGTGTTTACAGCTGCAAGAACACGAGCAGAGATATCAGGTCCTAACTTGGGCTTCTCTGTTTTAACCCATTCTTCATGATTTGATTTGAACTCATATCTGAAAAGGGGAAAAAAAAAAAAAAAAAAGGGATATTATAGAAATTGCTCAGAATGAATTTGATGCACTATTTACAATGCAAAGCAAGGTCATGAGATAAGCTACCATATGCAAGCCATCCAGCAGTACCCACAAATTTTACGAAAGGATGGCAAAACAAATCGCTAATCAGAAGAAGACCGACAAAACTGAAGAGTATAATAATGCACAAAGATAATTCATTGAGGATGAGAACTGGCATAAATTATCATAAGTTCATCCTTTAATACCTCTGTAACAATAGCATCACATGGGAAAGAGCCTTCAAAGTAGATATTCCTTGCTTCATGTTTGTGGATGCTTCACGAAAACCCTTCAAACTTGGTACAGTCGAAGCAATATACTGGCCAATATTCATATGCTTTGGCGGCTGGTCTGAACAACCAACAGAAACAACAATAAAACCCAATGGGATCATCATATCAATATATTTAGGCCCTGTTTGGTAGATGCCTAAAACTGAGTTTACCTCACTACAATTAACAGTAATTATGTATAAGAGATCAATCTCTCTAATACAAAAATGAGTTCATGTTAACAGTAACTATGTATTAGAGATCAAGATCTGTAATACATATTTACTGTTAACTAAAATGAGATGAACTCATTTTTGGACATCTCAAACAGGGCCTTTGTTACATGACAACATTTCAATTACATCATGAGCTTGATCAGAGCCACACTATTAGTTGGAAAGATAAACCACTAGGGCCCCGTTTGGCATTGCTTCTAGCAAGTGCAAAATTGATCCTCAATAAGAGAATTGTTTCTTGAGAATTGCTTATGTGAAAAACTGCATATTTGGTAAACTGTAAACATACATAAGAAAAACAATTTCTTGGAGGAAATTGCTTCTGCTGTGTAAAATAAAAATAAAACAATTTGTTAGTTATGTAGCACATACGACTAGTGGGCCCTAAGATGTATTTGGGCTTCTATAAATGTGATTAGTGTGTGCCAACAAGGTAAAGTGGGTCTGTCGTGTATGTGATTTGAGATGGATGGGCCATGAAGGGTGGACCCCACATGATGGATGATCCATATCAACAATCAACCGTTTCTAGCATAATCAATATGGATCATCCATTCTCATCCATTTATTGGATGGCTAGGATCATTCAATCAAAGTGATTTGGGTGGGATGGGCCATCAAGAGTGGAGCCATATCAATGATCAAACCTTTTTTAGCATAATCAACATGGAAAATTCCTTTTCATAGACATTGATCATGTGATTAGGATCACCCAATCAAAGTAATTTGAGAATGGATGGGCCATAAAGTGTGGGACCTATATGATGGACAGTCCATATCAATGATTAGACCTTTTCTAATATTTGTCAATGCGGATCATTAATTTCCACAGCCATTATTGAATGGTTAGAAACATCCAATCAAAGTGTTTTGAGAAGGATGAGCCCCACACAATGGAAACCCTGACAAAAACCCTCTACCGTATTGATTGACAAGTCAAACTATAGATATGTGTACATACACTCCATCAATCAGTTGGGCCAAGTCATGCTAGATTATGAGCCTAAAAATCATGCAGATCCAAAACTCAAGTGGGCCACACCACTGGAAAAAGTTAGGATCCTCAAGTGGACCACGCCACGGGCATTTCTATCACCATTCTTTCCTATGCTGTGGTCCACTTGAATTTTGGATTTGCCTCATTTTTGGGCTCATGTCCTAACATGTGTTGGCCAAACTGATGGTCGGAGTGGATGTCACAGGGACATCGCAGTGGGCTGCACAGATGGTTGCATGGGCTCCCCTTAATAGGAACTTGATCCTCGTATCTCTCCCTCTCAAGACTGTGGGCTCTATATCTCAGTCATTGGATGGAATCCAACAACACCCATTGATTCCATACTTACAAATGTATCGAGAGTTATTTAATAATCCAGCTGCGTATGATGCTTGATACACAGGCAAATCGAAATTCAACACTCTGCATAAATTAACTTAAATTGAACCAACTAAATTGTGGAACTCATTGTCATTACCTTACATTCACAAAACCAGCTTGCTTGAACATTTCCAAACCACTGATTTGTGGAAGCTAGTTTGTTGAATTTTGCATGTTTTCATTTTTAATCCAATAACTGTCCACAAATCCGATTGTAAGAAAACCAAAAATGTAATTTTGGCTCATTATACACCTAAACTAGGATCCATAATTCGGTCAATTTAATTTGAGTTACATTTACTCCACTTATGCAATTTCTAGTGCATGTTATATATATATATATATATATATATATATATATATATATATATATATAGCATCGAATCTTTCACCTATATTTAAAGGGAGATTTTTTAATTCCACACACGTGGGATACATACACATCCACATGGGGTGGCATCTAACACAATGTGACACGTGTGTGATATGAGCTTTCTATCAGCTGACCAACACTATTTATATCTTCTGGCATAAAAACCAGGCCCTTCGCACCATAGTTGGGCCACACATGAAACAAATGAATGGCTAGGGAAAATTTCTAACCGTCAATTTACTTTTGTGCATTATGGCCCACCCAAATAGTGAAATTTTCTGATTTTGTGGGCAGAAGATCTAAGCATTATTTCCAACCTAAAGCTCAGATCTCACGCACATGTTTACATTTGCACATGTGCCCCCATGTGGATGCAACGATGCGTACAGCTCTAAACTCATGTCGAATACAGCAAACATTCGAACGAGGAGAGTGATTTTAGATTATACGAGAGTGGGTGATTTTCGTGAGTCCATAGAAACAGAAATGCCTCAAGGAAACAGGGGCTGGGAACTTTGGAAAAAAGCATGCATCTTAAGAAGTGTTTTTTATTAATCACTTATTTTTGGTGGCTAACCAACACACTTAATGGTTAAAAAGGTGATTTTGTGAGAAACCAAAAAAAAAAAAAAGATTCATATTAACAAAGCAAACAGATCCTAATAATCTCATAATAGAAACACTGACAGTTTCATCTCAAGAAACAAAGGCATACAATGACATCCACGGCTTGTGCACTTACAGCCAGATAAGTTTTCAGTTGTTCTGCTAACAACATGCATTGACATCTGTGTAGGAACCTTAGAGAGCTGAAAGCAATCATCAGCAAAGATAAAGCGTCTTGCTCTTCTCCGCTCCACGAGGGGCGCTTGTAACAGTACGTGTCCAACACGGTGTAAAATAGATGGATCTCGTGCAAACCATCCTGAAAGGTTGCTCAAATCATGAGATGCAAGAGGAATCTGGAAATGTCATGGAGAAACGGAAAAAAAAAAAAAAAGAAAGTACCATAGCAGTTCCCAAAAGCTGATAAAAACTCTAAAAGGAGGACAGAGAGGAAGCAATGCAGTTATTTATTTCTATACAATATAAAATAGTCAGGAACTCAATTCTTAAGGAACATTTCAACTACCCAAGAATGTCATATAGTGATTTATTCTTACACGGTAAAGAAAGAAATGCATAGGTAGATATACTTGCAATAACTTCCTAGAAATTACACACAAACACACACTGAGTGATAGAAACAAATTTTATTAAAAGAAGAGGCCAAAGCCAGAATATACAAAGCAGACGACTATACAACCCCCAAGAGCTTTTATAGCTCCGCCAAAATGGCTGGAAACTTAAGCACGACCTTTGCAACCACTGCCCCTTCTATTACATGTCATTTCATCGCATTGAACGCATCCTGAGGGCGACCCAATCAATTTCTGGAAGTTATGTTATTCCTTTCCAACCATAAGAACCAAAGCCTTGCCAATAGCACAAGCCGCCACACTTTCTGTCCCACCTTCCCACTCACACCTTCATGCCACATGACAAGGAATGGGCCAATTGAATTTGGTGAAACCCACATTGTTCCAAAGAGATTAAAGAACATATGCCACACTTGCCTCGCAAATCCTCAATGAATGAAGAGATGGTCCACGGATTCCTCATCTCGAAAGCACATCACGCAAACATTCAGGAGAATCATATTTCTTTTTCTAAGATTATCTACCGTCGGAACCTTACTACACCCTACTAACCAAGCAAAAGTCGCCACCTTAGAAGACGCTCCATAACTCCACACTAAGGCAGACGAGCTTATCTCCCTATCCCTTCATAAGATTCCTTCTATAGGGTGGAGTCCAAATACAGACATCCCCTTCTATTGACAAACACCTAGCCACTACCAACTCCTCCCCCGATGCCAGCCTAGGAAAAACCTCCCCCAATTTTTGTATCCCCCACCCAAATGTCTTCCCAAAACTTGATTTTCAGCCCATTTCCTAATGAGAAACCCACCCCTTCCCACACCTTATTCCTTATTTGAGATACCGCTTTCCAAACCAAGGAAGACCTACAAAGCGATGAATGTTGAGTCCACTAGCCCCCTTCATCCACCCCATACTTCCTACCCACCACTTCCTTCCAAAAGGAATCATCTTCTCCCCCGAACCTCCACGCCCATTTTCCTATCAAAGCATTATTGATTCTCACCAAGCTTCTCAAGCCTACACCACCCTGCTCTCATGGTTTGCAAACTTCCTCCCACTTCATAAGATGAAACTTGTGTTTGTCTTCCGCTTACTTCCCATAAAAAGCCTCTCCTTATTTTCTCCAATCATATCTAGCACTAATTTCAGACATTAAACAAAGACATGAAGTAGACCGGTAAGTATGATGTCGTTGCCTTTATTAGTGTGAGCTTGCCCTCTAAAGATAGGGACCTCGCCTGCCATTGCGAAAGTTTCTTAACAAACCGCTTGATCACCTTGTCCCATACACTCCTTGGGGGCTTACCTATACACAAAGATATAAGTGGTCGGAAACGATCCTACTCTGCATCCAAACAAACTTGCAAACAAAGCAACTTCATTCTTAGATAAACTGATGCCCAAAAGTTCGCTCTTTGCAATATTAATTCTGAGCCCCAACACCACTTCAAAGATACAATGATCAATCGCAAATTCTCCACCAAGTCTTCATCGGCCTTACAAAGCAAAAGCACGTCATCTGCATACTGTAGATGAGACAGCTGAAAATCAGAATTATCGATAGTGAAACCCCTTATTAGATTTTTCCTTCGCCCCTTTATCAATAATTCTGCTCAAAGCTTCCATGACAACGACAAAGAGATAATGGATCACCTTGTCACAGTCCTCTAGAGGAGGAGAAATAACCATTCAGCAAGCCGTTCACCAAGATTGAAAACTTCGCCGAAGCCACATGCACAAACCCAAGCTCACCATCTCTCTCCACGACCCAAATGGCCTAGCATATAATCAAGAAAATCCCAATTGACATGATCGTATGCCTTTTGAATATCCAGCTTGCCAACCAACCCTCTCCTTTCTCCTATGGCAAGCATTTATACTTTCATAAGCCACCAACACACTATCCACAATTTGCCTACCCACTACAAATGCCCCTTGGGACTTTGATAAAACTCCCCTAGTACTTCTTTGAGTCTTGTTGCCAAAATCTTGGCCAAGATTTTATACAGGCCATCAAGAAGACTAACCGACCTGTAGTCCAATAAGCTTTCCACTCCCTCCTTCAGGATCATTGCTATAAACGTAATACTAAGCTCCAAAAAAAGAGAACCTGAAACATAAAATTCGTTAATGAAACCAATGATATCCTTTTTTACAGATTCCCAAAACTTCTGATAAAACAGTATTAGGAACCCATCCGGATCGGGCGCTTTCTCACCCCCTAACTCTAAGATAGCATTGAAGATTTCTACCTCCAAAAAGGCTTTTTCTAAAACTTGCCGTCGACTCAGAAGGAATTGAATCAAACTGTAAATCATCAAAGCTTTGGCCGGTTCCAACCTTCCGTTTTTAAAAGCTTCTTGTAGAAGTTCACTATTGATGCGCACACATTGGCCTTCCCTTCTATACTTTTTCCTTCCACGACATTTGACGTGATTCTATTCACTCTAGGTCTTGCACTAGCCATGTTGTGGAAGAACTTAGTGTTTTTGTCACCTTATTTTCAGTGATAAAGCCCTCGACCATTGCCTCCATTTGATCTCATCCTCTCTCAACCTGGCGTAATACTTCGCCGAATGAACTTCTCTCCAAGCTATCTTCCTCTGATAGCTCCATGTTCTCTTCGTTTAAGTCTAGATTCCGAATTGTATTCAAAATGGCTAACGATTCCTTTTCTCAAACACTCAGGACTTCTTTTTTCCACACATTAATATTCCCGTTTAAAAGTTTCAGCTTCTGAAGTATATTGAAACCTGCTCCCCCACAGTCCGGGAAAGACGCCCACCACTCTTTAATTAATTTCGAAAAGCCTTCCACTTCTACCCACAAAAATTCAAATCTAAACGACTGTGGGCCCCAATCCTCGTACAACTCCAGTAGAATTGGACAATGATCAGATATCGTCAAAAACTCTGGACTTCTTTTTCCCACACATTAATCTTCCCTTTTAAAAGTTCTAGCTTCTGAAATATATTGAAATCTACTCCCCCATGGTCCAGGAAAGACGCCCACTGCTCTTTAATTAATTGCAGAAAGCCTTCCACTTCTAGCCACGAAAATTAAAATCTAAACAACCTTGGGCCCTAGTCCTCATACATCTCCAATAGAATTGGACAATGATCAAATAACGATCTTGGCAAACCCCTTTGAATTAGCATAGGAAACTTGTCAAGCAATTCTGCTACAGAAGAAACCTTTATCTAGCTTTGATTGAATTGCATTGGCCTACCCATTGGACCACGTGAACCTAACTACACCCAACGGAAAATCAATTAACTCATTCTTTGATATCCAATTTGAGAAATCACGCATACTTCGGTTTATCCTGCCCCCGTTTGATTTTCCATATGGGAATCTAACCACATTAAAATCACTACCCACACACCACGGGTACGTGTTGAGGCTCAAATATTGCATATTTATCATCTCATATGCATTAGTTTTTCGTGTATTGAATTATTAATTTGATCTAATTAGATATGTTTTCTACACACGAGGTGATTTTGGATCTAAATATAAATGTGCTTCAAATGAGGAATTAAGGTCCGAAAGAATACAATTGAAGAGTTGAGGATTAAAGATGAAGATTTGAAGTGCCAAAGGATCAAGAAAGCCAAGTACAAAAGGAAGAAAATGGAAGATTTAAAGTACATTGAAGATTGAAGAAAAAAACATCACTTATCGATTCCATCGATAGGTTTTCGATCCCATCAACATGTCATCGATAGGACTTGAAGCCATTGAGTCAAATGTCGAGAAATTTTGAATTTTCCAGGTTGGTTGTTGAACTGATTTTTCAACCCATCGAAGACACTTTGATCCCGTCGATAAACTCATGAATTTTGAAAGATCGTTGTTAGACAATTTTTGGACATTCTTTGATCGCATCGAGTGCATCTTCGATCATATCAACAAGTCTTCGATAGGTCTCGATCCTATCGACAGAGGCAGTGACTATGTAAGTTATGTGAAATTTCCAAGTCGATGCGAAAGTGCAAGCCTCCTATCTATATAAGGATTGTTTTGGACGTTCTTAGGCATTCTCTAGGGTTTGGAGAGAGAAAAGAGGCTAGGATGGAGCGCTAACAACGCCCTTCCGCTTCAATTTTCTTATGGGTTCTAGTAGTTTCTATTTTTCTTTTATTCTAGAGTTAGCTATGTCTAGCTAATCTCTTAGCTAAGGTTAATAAGGGGTGAAGTTTGTAGTTAATTACAACGTTCTAATTCGTTTGATTCATACATAGGATTTGAATGATGATTATTAATTGAATTTGGATTGGATTTTACTTTAAAGTCTTCGAGTTGTTTATTACTGTATTCGTTGTAAACTTAAGTTACCATGGATGCTTTGATTTAACAATTGCTTAGCTTGATTAGAGAAGGAATTAATATGAAAAATTCATTTATCTATTATAGACATTGGGCACAATAGATGATTGAATTCCCTGCAATTGATGACCGAGTGCTTTATGAGAAAATCGTGCAATTAAGTTCATATATTGCTGGATGTTTGTGATTGATTTAATTATTTGATCTTCCAATTAGAATGGATTGGAATTCAATTCTAGTTGAGTAATATAAGTTGAATCAATGGATTAGACATTGTGATTGCTAGAAGTGGATCCCTGGATCCTTAGTGCTTTTTAATTACTGTTTTTACCCCTAATTATTCATTGGATTCTCAATTTTAGAAATAGCTTAGTTCTAATTGTGTTCTCAACCATGTACATCCGTGTAGATCGACCCCAGTCTTATCGAGAATATATTACTTCACAGTCCTACACTTGAAATTGTTCGACAGTATGCCCACTTCCTACCACAGTCGTCAAGCTCTCTCCTAGAACGTCTGTCTAAGATTGGGTTTATTCGGGCCATAGACCGACGTCAGATACCATTTATGTCCTGATGGGATATCTCTGCACAACACCGATAATGAGAATTGCCCCTTGAAACAGTCCTCGACACACCATCTCTGAGAATTCCAGACCACCAACATACCCCCTGACGATCCAACTGCATCTATCACTTCCCGTGCCTTATTGTGTCCAACCCACAACGAGTCCACCAACTTTCTGTCAACCCCCTATAACTTCTCTTGAAAAGAGAATTTGCACCTTATATTTTTTCAAAGATCCTTGACTTGTAGCCTTTTTTTAGGGCACCCTAGACCACGCACGTTCCAGCTCACTATCTTCATAAAAAAACATCAAAACCCCAGCTTCCCTGAACCAAAAATCCTACTGCAGGAGATCCTCATTGCGCTCCTTTCCCACTTCCAAACTCTTTAGTTCCATAATGGACTGCATTTGCAACTGATTTTGTCGCCCACGATCTTCCACCCGCTCGAACAATGCAACGTAATCTTCAGGATTATCCCCAAAGGTCACTCCCACCATTCTAGTTATCTCATGCGCCACTTTCTTCACCCTTCTCATGCCTTGGGCCATAGTAACCTTCTTCTTTTTACCTCTCCCCCACCTCTTACCACTGCCTGACCTTTCCTCTATCCTCTTCAGCGTCGTGCTCACCTGTTCCGGTCCCCCATTATCCTTGATAACCGCTAGCGGGCCCACTATATATATATATATATAATCTTATAAAATCTATGCCAAAAATGTCTATTGTCCGGAGTACTTGCCATGAATACCACTATAGCTTTTAAAAAATAAAAAATAATAATAATATTCTTAGAGAGATGTGAAGCATCCCCTCAAATATAGGAAGTTTTTATGAATTCCACGCAATTAGGGTCTGAAGTTGCAACATCAGAACATCTTATTATGATGTGAATTAGCGAGTGTATGACCTATACTTTTCCAAATTAGCAAGTGCATCTGACAGAATCCAAATTAGGACCTCTGGTGTTCTATTAGCGAGTGCATGACCTGTACTTTTCCCGGTGTCTAGAGCAGGCTCAAAGAAGTGCATAAGGGTGCTCAAAGGTGGAATGTCGTGGGGGACACCCTGAGATTGTCAAGTGTGCTAAAAGAAGGAGAGTGCATGGGTTCACTCTGCCAAAGCCTTCAGTCAAGGCGCAAGAGAGAGCATCATTGTGCTCAATTGGATTAGGATGACACTTTGATGGAGTCCAAGTCAAGGAAGAAAACTAGAGCGTTCGAAGAGTACAGTGCATGCAATGCACTCTTATGGGGGCATGCTTGGGTAGCATGAAGCAACTTGACAAAGTCTAAGGAGGACCACAATGACGAGCAAAATGATGCTCAACGGCAATGGATGCATGGACCATACCTTGATAGATCAATATGCAAGGTGGCAGGGTCGTCGGCCAGCCACGGTGGAAGGCACAGTGGCAGTTTAGCCAACCACAGTGGAAAGCACAATGACAGTTAGAAATGCTTAGTTGCAGGACCCATCTAACTACTTGCTGCTCCCACTTGAATCAGCTTCAAACTCACTCACCTGCTCCCATTTCCTAGCCATTTATACTCGCGAACATTTTGAAATAGACACTTCCCTACCCCCACACCCACAGTTGTTGGCAAATCTCTTCATGCTTCATGCAACAATAGAGTAAATTCATGAAGTGCAACCACACAAGCTACCGAGTATGAAAGAAAGGGGAACCTATTGTTCGGTAGTTACCAAGAGCTTCACCTTGACATAGGACAACATTGCATCCTCTTGTTGTCATGGGGATGAAACATCCCTTCTCCTCAGCAAAAGAAATCAAGAATCGGATCCATGAGGATATCCTAGCTCCACATAGGGAGTGTTGCTAAGAAGCAACCAAAAGAAAAGAAAGAGGAGCGTTGCCGAAAGATAGAACTTGGTTGCAGGACTCTGTGTGCGCGGGCGTTCTTTGAAAGAGAAGTGTTGTTTAAAGAAACACCGTGAGAGCATTTATTGAGTTCTAAGGGGACCAGAGGTGGTAGAACTTTTGTTGAACCAGGAGTCTGCCAACATGGGACTGCAATTGAATGACCGCAATGTGCCGAACCCATCATGTAGGGATGGCAAAGGACCAGGTCGAGGTTCACCCTAGGCTGACCCTAAAGCCCTAATGGGCTAAAGAGGAGGCCTTGCCCAAGAGGACCGGGTAAGGCTAGGGCTGGGCTGGGTTGGGTTGGGTCGGGTCGGGTCGGGTCGGGTCGGGCCGGGCCAAGGCCGGCTCTATAAGTTAAAGATAAGTTATATGCATGCTACGTGAATAATTGGTGCACAATTGGTGAGTGCGCGTTTATGAACCAGAATGCTCTTCCAGAGAATCAAAGTTTTTCTATGGCACACCTATGTCAAATAAGATTATTCATCAGCCAAGAGTATGCCTCACCCAACTATCCACTGTATGCGTGGAATTAAATAAATGCATCAATAATATTGTTCACCATCTCACTACCAATGTCAAAGTTCTTCATATCATTACATGCACCAGTATACGAATTCTAAAGCTATGCTACTAATACCTATGTACAATATAGCATGCACTCAAGAAACAAACTGGGCAATTCATCATTAGCCATGGCCTGGCCTGAACATGAGGGCCTAGATGTCAAATCCTAGCCCAATCCTCAGGCCAAGTTTAGTGGCCCAAGTCATGGCCCTTCAAGGCCAAGTCTCTTGTGTTGGGTTGGGCAGCCCAGTCCATGGACACCCCTACCATTGTGCTAACATGGCAACCTTTGACTAGCAACAAGTCAACAAGGAAATCCTTCTCAGGGGAAACTTGCCTACATCTCAATTTGTGTATGTCATCCTTATGCAGGGGGCTATGCAAATCTCCAATTTTATCGGATGTTTCCAAAGAAAAATTCAACATGTTACCAGAGAGGATTTTTCCCTTTCAAAAACACTCTATGATCATGGGTTGCAGCTCCAATGAAAGAAGCACATGAGAGTGTCTTCAGTTATGCATCAAAGCGAGAGGAAAGGATTAAAGGGACCACTCCAGACATGCCAAGCAACCATCTGCCCACTACAGGTACACCCTCCTAAAGGAAAGCAAGGAAGTTGTGCGCAGAGTTGCATAAAGCATGAAGGGAGATAGCAGTAGATTCGGGTGCGAGTGGGTTGACAAAAGTATAAATAGCTCAGAAGCAGAGCATGAGCACAGAAATTCAAGCATGATACAAAGCAGAAGTGGCAGTTAGGTGAAGAATTCGTGCAACTATAGCCTGATCTGGTTTGGCCAAGGTGTCCCATATCGGTTACATATCGGCCGTAACGGCCAATACGTAAGGGTAACGGTGGGGTCCGTTACGCGATATGGGGGCATAACAGGTGATGCCCCGATTCAACAAGTTTCGGCCGGCCTTAGGTTTAGGCTCATTTTCTTAACTTGAGTTTTGAGCCTTTTTCCTTTTTTTTTCTTTCTTTTCTTCTTTTTCTTCTTCTTCTTCTTCTTCTTCTTCTTCTCGGGAAGCTGCGGCTGCAGCTTGCAGCCACGGTAGCCTGCTGCTCTCTCTCTCTCTCTCTCTCTCTTCTTTCCCTCTTTTTTCTTTTCGGTTTCCCTTTCTCCCTTCTTTTTTTTTATTCGCAGGTGTACCGCGCACCAGCTAGTTGCTGGAGGTACGTGTCATGCTAAGACGAGTGCTGACACTCCTCGAGCTACGAGTTGTACGAACGGTTCAAAGGAGATCACAGTTACGTGGGCTCCACAGTGATGTATTTATTATATCTACACTGTTCATCTATTTTCAGAGATCATTTTAGAGCACCACCAAAAAAATGAATTATATCCAAAGATCTTCTGGACCACACCAAAAATAGCAGCGGAGATCATGATTTTCACCGTTAAACAATTCGTAGGGCCCATCGTAACGTTTATTTTCCATCCAATCTGCTCAAGCCTTAAGAAGAGCTCGTCAAATGAATGGACGGTTTAGATATAACACATGTCAACTTGATCTAAAACTTTTGTAGCCCCCAATAAATTTTTAATGGTGAACTTTTAATTATTGTTGTTTCTTATGGTGCAGTCCACCTGAGCTTTGGATGTGCCTCATTTTTGGGCTCATGCCCTAAAATTATTTGGCAAAATGGATGGGCGGTGTGGATGTAACACATTCATCACGGGTGGGGCCCAAAAAACTTTGACTTGTGTGCTACACTTCAAAATCCGAGTCCCGCCTAATTCGGGCCCTTAAAAAATTGTACATGAGACATATATTAACTTAAAATTTACCAATTAAATTATGGACTGCAATTGCTAACTCACAATGCCAAAATCAAATTGTTTGAATAATTTTAATTGTTAATTTATGGACTTTTATTTTTTAAAATAGGGCCTTTTGATTTTTTTCATGATTCATTATCCAATAAATGTCCACCAATTCATAAGTGGGATAATGGCAATAAATTGCATGAATTTGAGGCTAATTTGGGGCATAGATTGGTCCTCCAAGTCAACCCCAAATTGGCAACGCCATCTACCTGAATTTAATTTCATTTTTTTAAAGAACTTTTGGGAGAAATGATATCAAATTGTTAAGTATATAAATTAAATATTTAGAAAATTAAATATATGAATTTTGTAGTCAAATTCAGGTTACCTGGTTCAAAAATTAATCAGACAGTCCGATACAACTTCCCACCAAAGAGTGGCTCGTTACACCACCATAAGCATGTTCCAATTTATAAATGAATGAATATTTGGAATGCCTAGAATATTCCGGATTTAATCCATATTTTTTCATTTTTTTTGGCATAAATAAAATAAAACTGAACCGTTACGGGCTGTTACACCCCGTATCCATATCAATATCGGAGGGCACCGTTACGCCAACCGATACCGATACGGGATACCTTGGGTCTGGCAGTCCAAATAGCAGGGTCTTGTTTAGAGCCACTTAGTTGCCATGCGGCTGCAACTGCAGTTTTAGTTGGATTGAGGAAGGTCATACTAGAAGGGTGTCAGTCGCCTTTTCGGCAAAGGCTTCAGAAAGATGGGCTCATGCCTGCCTTTTAGATTGAAGGAGGCACCGGAGCCTCTTACCATGGCAGAAGCTGAGGCAGCTTCCTGATGGATGGGGGCTGCAAACTTTCACTAGGTTTATTTGGTAGAGAAGGATCTGCACCTTCTAACCTAGCAACATGCAACGCTGGCTGCGGCTCCAACAGGTATATCCCGTAGACATGGCCCTAAATGCACCCCTGTCACTGTGGATTTTCATACCTAAACAGTGGAAATATGGGCCTGGTTTGTAGTCGTTCGACCTGTTTTGGGCCTTTCTTTACATGTTAATTTCTAATCATTCCACGTGCACAAAAACTGCAAAAGGGGGCATAGAGATGAGGGCCTTTGGTTCGAGTTTGGAAGGTTGCAAAAGAGGTTCTTATCCACAAGACCAACCAAACCAAATAAGGATATCAACTTTGATGGATAAGGAGATCAATATTTGTCTCGGAAACAGTATCAAGAGACACCGAGATAAATTATACTACAACAGTCCAATTGCAGCAGTGGGCTCTGGAGAATGTTCCACAAAATAGACCAGATGAGAAACATATTTGGTCCAAAAGGAACACAATATTCTACTATGATGCACCAAGCACTGCAATGAGACCTTAGAAAGCATTCTGTCAGGGAAATAGGGCTGGCAATAGGCTGGGCCAGGGCAAGCAAAAGCAAATATTTGAATAGGCCAGCCCAAATAGTTCAAAATCCTGGCCAAAACTGATACCAGGCCCGGCCTATTGACAGCTCTATGTGGAAAACTGGCCGCGTCAAAAGCCTCTTTATCAGTACCCATACTAAGGGAGCAGGATCAAGTTGCCCTAGCTACAATGGAGACATAAAAAAGACCACATCAAGAACCTACCACAAACACCTGGCATACAATAGGCCCATCATACATATTCCTCCAAAAAACATAAACTGATTCTAGCAAATAATGAAAGCAAATAGAATAGGCAAGAGGCCTTACCGATTCAAGATACATCAGTAGTCACATATTAGTAATTGGAATTCTTAATTATCCAAATTGAAATCTTCCTAATAGGGCATGACATATTTCATCAGCTTGAACATGAAACTAGGCCAACTTAAATAAATAAATAAAACAAAAGACCATAACAAGAAAAGTCGGATCAAATAGAAACAAGATATTTTGCACGCCAAGCCCATGTAAAGGCAAAGAATTTATGTAATCATCTAATATTTTGGATTCAAATGGTGCAGTAAGATTAAAGCAGTGAAGTTTCCATACCAACAGTGTCTAAACTTTGCGAGTTTGCCAAGACTCCAATAGTAGATACAATACCATGAGAAGGCCGGAATCCAAGGATACCACAAAAGGATGCAGGGATTCTTACACATCCAACCGTATCAGTACCTACACAATTAGAGAGCATTGAACTGATCAGCAAGCATATCAAAAGCCTACTTCAACAGGCATATATTGAAATAGAAGACAACGATAAAGGAGAGGTAACAATGAGAACATTGCAAGTGAAATGCCATCAAGATAGGGAAGTGCGAAGATCTCTACTTATGGGTCAACGGAAAAAGGACTCACAAGTTTTCCAAGCTCGTCCATGTGAAATAAAAGAAGTGACAGTGGTAAAGGACAGCCATTAAACCAACATAACACCAGGATGGTTAACGGTATCCATGGATAGATATTTTAAAGAAGAAACAGAAGTGCCAAACCTAATCTCTCTCTTACGCAAATGCAATTAATAATGAGCCATGGGAGTTAACTTCAAATCATAGCAATTCTTCATCAATAACAGCCACCACAAAAATAACTACACATAGAATAGCAAACATTCTGATGTAGGACCGAAGCATGAACTCAAATATTGTGTGAAATCAACCAACAAAATTAAATTAATTAATAAAAATCACAAAACTTGGTACCATCATCACAAATACCAAAATCCCAAGAGGAGATCATGCATAATTCAAACCTAGGTTACCGAGCATCGTCCTACAAGATCATTAAATAAGTGAAACTAGGATCTAATGGATGTAAAGACATCCAAATAGCATAAGGTTAAGCCTATTTTAAAGGAGAATGTCTAATACTACCTAGGGTGATATTAGGGTTTAGGGAAATTGGGGAAAACTTGGAATTATGTTTAATGGGATAAATTGGATGAAGGAGTTAAAGGGTTTAGGTACTAGGATAAAGGAACAAGTTATTCAAAATCGGTTAAATAACGGCCGTAACGTAATGGTAATGGTCATAATCGTTACGCGTTACAGGGTCGAAACGACCGTTACAGAAAAACGAGCTATAACGGTCCAGTAACAGTTTTTTTCAAAAAATAAAAAACGATCGTAATAGCCGATACGGGGACCGTAACGGCTGTTACGGCCTGTATCATAACGGTAATGGTGATGGCCATTACGACCATTGTTACCGTTTTGGAACACCTTGTAAAGGAGTTAGGGTTTTAGATTGAGGGAATATAGGGATTTGGGTTTAATTGAAGATTGTGAAGAATGAGGATTTGGTAATTTGGGGAAATAGAGAGATTTGGGATTTATAGGTTTAGGGTTAAGGTAAGGACAAGAGAAGCTAGGGTTTTGTAGTATGGGTAGGGGAAAGCCAAAGGAGTAAGGGTGGGCCTATACGGCCAACTCTATGGGTTCACGTGTGTGGCCATATGGGCACACGTGGTGGGGTTTTGGGTTTCTAGGGTTTGGCTCGTCGATAAATGTATAAGGGGTGAAAATCAGGAGGATATTGATGGATTTGGATAAAGGGGAAAGAATGAACGAAAAACTTGAAAGAATACATTGATTGTTGATAAAGAGATGAGTGTGGGAGATAAAAGGAAGCCTCGCACTTCCATTAATGAAGATAAGCTCCACACCGATCTTCCTTCCAATTCACATGGAAGGCACCCTCATATCACATGAAGATTGGAGAAGAAAACAAAGAGTTTTCTCTTTTTCTTTTTTCGCAAAAACCAAGCAATGAAGAGTCACACGCCCCCCTCTTTTAAAGCTTCAAGACTTTTCAAATTTACAATTTAAACCCTGTTTAGTGAATTTTGACCAAAATAACCCTAATTTAATGAAAATCCAAATAAAATCACTTTTAAGGTGTCCAAAGTATAAATCAATCATAAATTAAATCCTAAAAGATAATAATGTCCAATGATGATGAAAATGATCCGCAATCAATGGTCCAATCATATAATCCATGTGATCCAATGGCCCGATCGTCACGTTTCTCGAATCCGACGGTCCAAATCGCTCCCTAAAACAACTCATGTGCATCTTCCCAATTTGGGGTATTTCAAATGCTCATACATGCATATGAGGTCTTCAACATGATCATGGGTACTCGCCTAGCCACTGAGAAATCAGTGCGGCCCACCTGCTCTGATACGTACGTAAAGGTGTACATGAAGTGATGTCCTCATCACATTCTAAATGAGCCAACTTTTAACTAAGGAACTATTTTAAAAATACACTTATGAAAAAATCACCCAGACTTTACAAAGCATCAACACCTAGACTTGGGTTACAGTGGTAATCCATCACCTCGCTTAACTTTAAGGAATAGAACAGACCTGATGCAAGATAAACCACTTGCTCTAAAAGCTCGAATTGATAGAGCATGGCGAATCAATCCCTTTTATCTCATAGCGCCAGCCCCACATCACATGGGTTAGGACATCGGCTGAACCCCCCTTATGGGCCCCACTTCACATGAGCCACCCGCCTCACACGGGCCGCCCACCCCGAGTGTGCCCCTGCATCCCACAGACCACCCCACTCGAGCTCGGTGTGAAAATGCCCATGCATTAAGACCTATAGATCAACAAGCAATATCCAACATACAAATGAAGTTTATTTGACAAACTCTTGGACTAAATGATGATATTGCTTTAAAACATTATGGTGTGAACATGTGACATCCCCTTGAAACTAATTCTCCGAAGTTGAAATAGAATATTTGAAGTGTTCAAGTTCCCAACAGTAAGAACTAGAGATGGACAAAATCTTGAGAAGTGAACTCCAGCAGATGCCATTCCAAAGTTCAAGAACCCACCAACTTATTCAGCATGATATGGATATGACAGGCAAGATAGATTGACCTCCTCCTCCAAGAGTTTCAAAGCCCCAATACACATATATTAGCAAGCAACATACTTTTACCCGGTCCACTAAATATTTAAATGTAGGAAAACCTCCATAGAACCAACACAAACTGTCTCACAAATGATTCTAGTGAAAGTCCAGTTGTCTGTTTTAAATTACACATTAACTATAAATCAATGGTTTAGATACTTAACATTTAGGAAAATCAGTTCCAGCTATATCATCAATGATCAAACTAAATGTTCTTTTAAACTAGACGAAATACGCATGTTCTGATGTGATTACGTTTCCAAACTTGAGCATGCCAACCAAAATTCAATATATACCAAGAGTAAAGTCAACAAGTTCAGCGGCAACAGCCACGGCAGAACCACTTGATGACCCTCCGGGGATCTGATATGGCACTTCCGGGTTGGTAGGGGTTCCATAATGCATGTTCTCTCCTGTGATGCTGCAAGAACAATCACAACTGAACTAATTAGAATTTCATCCCACAAAAGGAAACCACTATAATTGACACTATCTGTGGTCAGATACATGAATGGAAAGAATTCTACCAAAAAAAAAAAAAGGGACAGCCCGCCATCGATTATAGAACATGTTAACTGTACAAGAGTCATTTCCCACAAGTTCAAAAAAGTAAAGCCTGTTTAATTTCTAAATAATTACAAGCTAATAAGAGTTTTCCCGTTTCAAGAATATAGCCAAGCAAAGAATTTTAGAAAATGTATTACGAATATAACATGCCCTCGGACTAGATGGCATACCAATAGAGGTTTGGAAGTGTATGGGAGATACTAGGTTATTTTGATTGATAGGGTTGTTCAACAAGATTGTAAGATTGAATAAAATGCCAAACAAATGAAGGAAAAGCACCATGGCACCTATTTATAAGAATAAAGGAGACATATAAACCTGCACTAACTATCGTGGGACTAAACTCATGAACCATACTATGAAAATTTCAAAGAGAGTGATTGACCAAAGACAAACTTTAGACGAATATATCATAAATTAGTTTAGTTTCATGCCAGCGACATCTACCAATTAAGATATTTTCCTACTTAGACAATTGATGGAGAAATATAGGGAGAGGAGAAAGGATATCCACTTGGTCCTTATTGACTTGGAGAAAGCTTATGATAGGGTCCTTGGAAAGTTAATCTGTTGGTTGTTGGGAAAGAAAGAAGTTTCAAGAGGATCTATTGACATGATTAAGGATATGTGTGAGAGAGCAGTAACAAATATGAGCACCAAAGTGGAGAGACAAGTGAGTTCACAATTACTATACGCTTGCACCAAGGGTCAGCATTGAGCCCATACCTTCTCGCATTGGTTATGGATGAGCTAACAAGGCACTTGCAGAAAAAGATCCCCATGGTGCATGTTGTTTGCAAATGACATAGTTTTAATTGACAAGACGAGGAAGAGCATAAACACAGAGCTCGATTTTTGGAGTGCTTTAGAATTTGAAGGATTTAAAATTAGTCAAACTACAACAGAGTATATGGAGTGCAATTTAGTAACAATATGAGCGGACATGAGGAATTAGTTAAGATTGTTGGTTGACCTAGAAATTTCCAAAAATGACTACTTTTCCAAGAACTACAGTGGTTAGGAGGAGTGAGTTGGTACAAGTTGAAGGCTGTAAAAGTGCAAGGGGAGGCCCAAAAGAACATGGGTGGAGGTAGTAAGAAAAGACACCCTTTGGTCTAACTAAAGTTATGGCCCTTGAAAGAGATCCTAAGACAAGATAATTTACCAAAAATCCTCCCCATTTAAGCTGGACAGCAAAATCAAGAAACAGAACCCTAATCAGATACTAAAACATTTTCATGCCCATCCAATACCAAACCCATCAAGATACAACCAAAATGGGAGCAAAAAAAAAAAAAAAACAGAGAGAGAACGATCAAATTACCAACCCGAATGCCAGCTCATCCATGACAGTCTTCCCAACACAAGCTGCGCCATGCTTCAAAAGGCATGTCACCGCCACAGCTGTCCGATTCGCGGGGTCGTGCGTCCGCTTCCAATCTGGATTCCCGAACCCAGTCACATACTCCTTTATATCAAAACTACAAAACCAAAAGGCACACAATCAGAAAGAAAAGAAGGGTACAGACCTGAATCGAAATAAAATAGAAAAGGAGCTTACATGTCTTTGACAGCAAAGGTAAGACCGGCGAGAGGATGCCGGGCCGCAGGTGGTGGCGGTTGCAGGGCCGGAAGCAGCTCTAACCGTTCAATGAAAGCGCCAAAATCTTCTCTAATCACTTCCGATTTCCCTCGTCTCCTTCTCCTCCTCTCCGTGAGAATAATAACCCCCGCGACACCGATGCCCACGACAATCCAGAGCTTGGGGTTGGACACATTGATCTTCCCCAGCTTGAAGGATTTGAGTGTCTTCTCCAGCTTGGAAGAGCGTTTATAGAAACTAGAGAGAGAGAGAGTGAGTAGGGTTTTTGGAGGGTTTTGGAGAAGGTCTGAAAGGCGGTTCGAATTCTGGAATCGATGCTCATTATATATGTTGGGACGGACCCGACTGACAGACTGCTGCTGCGACGCTGATGCTGATGCCCGGGCCTTGGACAATGACCATGGCTCGTTGGCTCGGCCACGCTCTTGTGATAGTTCACCACCATTTTTTAAATGGTGGTGAGCCATCTTCCTGGCATTTGGGACGTTTTCCAGATATCCAGACCATCCATATTCACGGTCACATTCTGGATGGAGCATATTTATAAAATAACACTGATCAAGTCATCCTATCCATCCAATTGATAGCTATAAAATGGAAGGTAAAAGTAAAATAGTTAGTGGGGGCAAGTTCGAAGGGCAGAATGAGATTATTAGTTTTATTTTGTGGTTTATGCTCCATTCCCACAGTTAGGTCAGGATTTTTAGACGTCAGTCTCCACTGCTCTTAATGGTGCTGAGCTAATATACGAGTTGTAAACGCGTTTTGTAATTCGACGAAGCCATATTTTTTCAGCAGAGCCTATTTTTATGTGATACAGACCACTTCGTGTCACATTCTTCCCTTTATGTGATGATTTTAAACTTTCGATGTGGCCGGTGGAGATGGACGGTTGAGATTAGAAGTATGATGGGGGCCCACATTGGGATCTTCCAATCTAGGTGATTCTGGAACATGCTCCAACCACCGTGGAAATCAGCATACCAATGGTTTTGGTTAACAAACGGTGGGCCCCAGAATTAACATCCCGTGTTTAGGTAGAGAAAGCCATGACACATGCAATGCAACACACGTGGTGAGAGAAGGGTCCGGGGTGTACACAGAGGAGGGTAATATAAATATAATAGTGCTAAAGAATTGAAATACGATTCCATCAGGTGAGCCATATATGATCATCTGTTTAGTTTAGATCGTTGGATTTTTCAGATTGAACAATCCAGTGACCTCATTACAATTATAATCATTATAAATAGGTTTGAGGCAGGACACTTGAACCATAGTCCTTACACACGGTCATCAAGTTAAATATGAAAACCTATGAGACCTTATATGGAAGAAGTATGATTGGTAAGCATATATCCCTCCTTTTCTATAAATAGATGTTTTAATCCATCCACCAATATATATAAAAAAAAAATTTAACTCCATTGAGAGGTTCTCCAAAAGGGTGTGTGATATGTAAGATCAAGATTCTCGTCGATGACATTAAAGCATTGAGAATATCTTTCCAATTAGGCACACTTTTACATTATGATATTAAATCTTTATTATTAATACATAAACAATCTGTCAACTCCACAATACAAAGCGCAATACAAATCTAACAGAGTCATGAAGTGAAACCGGGACCATCCATATAGCTGGTTCTTAAATGGCCTCATATTCTATGATAGACCAATTCGACAATCCTGTCCATCAATATATTTCTCTAATTTCCTTCGATGAATTTTAGTGTACCATGCTCCCATTCTATCGGCTCCACTGTAACATCCGGGAGTAGGGTGGCAATCAGCCAGGCTAAGTTAGGCAGCTGCCTGGCTCGACACATAAGACTGAAGTCTCAAGCCTGGCCGAAGCCACGCTTGCAGAGAGACGGCTGTTGCGCAGGGAGTGAGAGAAAAGGTGCAGGCTTCTGCGGGTAAAATCTACATTGTCTACGTGCTTTTGTAGGTGAAATCTACATGTTTTTGCCTGTAAAATGTATTGTGCAAGCAGACAGTCGTATCATTTAACTGCTCTTCTGATAATATGAAAGCGAATCCTAAAGATCATATCCACTCAAATGGCGGGGCCCACACTGGATTGCTTGTGGCATGGAGACCTGCTGGATCAATCATCCTAACCATATGACTTGTTAGTATACGTAGGTTTGAAAGCAAAGAACGTGCTTCGGTAATCCAAATCATTGATGCCAAAATAAAAATAAAAAAATTGATTGGACCATCCTTTTCACTTGATTTGTGTGCTGCACATAGCTAAGGAAAGGAAAACATCATCGATCCAGATTCAAATTGAAACGGTCCAGTCGATCAGTGGCTATGAACTTCTAATAAGAGATTTCCCAGGCATGCCCACAAACAATTCTCTAACTATAATAATGCAATGCATTAGTAACGTGAATAATGCCTTGATATGTCATTTTGTATACATAGAACTCCTGGTTGGATCCTAGCTGTTGATCCACAGAAACCCAAAATTGAAATCCAAAATGGAAGGATGATTCCTAAAAGAATTCCCAGCCCTAAAAATTAGCAGCCAAAAACATTAGTTAGGACAGAATAAAGGACCTGAATAGCAGCCACAGATGGACCAGATAGGATAGTATCGTTGGGTCATTATCCACCCACGGTGGACCCCACACTAAAACATTGGCCCCAATCTATACAAAGCAGATGCTACCAAAATAGCACATCCAAACACAACCTTGGGCCCGTTTCGACAGTTTGTCAAAACTGGTGTTTGGAGACAAACGGGTTTTGTGGCCATTTGGAAACCCATCAAAAATTGTGATTTTCAAGATCAACCCATGAATATATGCACTAAAAAGCTCACTTACCATCAACTGAATAAAAACATCACTTTTCCAGCAGGCCTTTTGAGAAAGTTGTGTCCAAACGGGCGTTACTGTTTCAAGTCTACGATCTATTGGAATTTGGTCGCATCCATTTTACATCCTGTTTCCTCTCACATGTACACCGAGCATGGACCAATACTCTCTCTCTCTCTCTCTCTCTCTCTCTCACACACACACACACACACACACGTACACTTAAACACATGCGATGAGCCCATACGCACACAGCAGTGACTATTGAAATATATACAGCACCAAAAAGACGGAGGCCCGTTTGGATGTATCTCTTTCAAGAAGGATTTATGCCAATTCCTTTTTTTGTGTGGACATTTTTTTATTATCACGAGTAGATACAGGACAGGTCTGCAAATCTGCATCCAAATGCAAAAAAGGAAAAATGGCTTTTAGTCATCAAAAGAACCTTTTGGGGTGACCTAAAACTGTAGGAAGTGTGCACCTCGTTATTCATCGATAAAGAAGCAACTCTCCACATTAAATTTGAACTTTAGACTCGGGGAACGTCTGACCCAAACAGCTGGCCTGGTCAAGGTATCAGGTGGAGCACCTTTGTATAAAAACTATATATAGTTTAAAGACACTTATTAAGTTGTTCCAATTTTATACAAAAATGTATGGTGGAATATTATTCAGTAGAAACATTTTTTTCCAGTTACAGTTAGGGTAGGCCCCACCATGATGTATAAATGCGTACACTTTGGACATCATGCATACTTCTCTCGTTTGGGCAAGGGTCTTAAAATCGGCCGATCCATGACACAGGTGAGCTATACAAGCAAGAATTATTGGGTGGGGAGGCCCACCATTAATTCAAAATGGCCTGTTTTTTTGATTGTCTAGGGAAATGTTTTATATAAATAGTTATGATTGCATACACATAACAAGGTGGATCCTCTATGCAATTCAAGGATGCATAGAGGACCCACCTTGTCATGTGTATGCAATCATATCCGTTCATCAATAGGTTCTGTGGCGGATGGTCCACATCGCATAAAAAGGTACCCTTTAAAAAAAATAATAATATTATTAATTTTTTTTTATACTCCCCCACACACTCACGCCTTAGTGGGATTTCACACCAATGCAAATATATTGAAATCTGGACCGTTGTTTCTAACTCTTTCTAACTCACCTATGTATGGGACGGCGATGATTCAGATAACCGTGAGGACACAATCCAGCTTAGATGATGGGCTTGGATAATACCGTATATCATCAAATAAAAATCTTTAGAAAAATGGAATATACCAGAGAGAGAATATCCGGAGTGGAAAAAGATCTACTGGGAAGAAATGCGTTCTCAATCTATGGGCACAAATATACCCACCTAACATTTTAGGAGATTCCAAAATAGTCTTTTGGCGACACAACCATCCACATTCCGTCCAAAAGAGGTCCTCTAGTTTGAAACTGTCCGACAATCTCAATCTCAAATCTCATCATGTATGAAGGGACTGTTTGGTTAGGGACTAACTATCACTAGACTGGGTAGGACTAAATACTAGTAGATGGTGGTAAAAGTATAACAATGATTTTTTGCTCACTATTTGGAAAAGATCTGAAATTCCGATATCCAAACATGCCCCACCATTACAAGTTACAACCTGTTCAGTTATTGCTCAAATTTGATTTAACTATCCATTTCCCAGCCACTGATCACAGGATGACAGTCCAATTGCCCTGCCTCTTTCACTACTTCCCACCCACAAGATGGCCCACCAAATCAATGGTCTGGATCACTGCACACACATTAGGCTTGAACACACATCGTACATACAGTAAATTGCATTGATTAGTTGCACCAAAATCGTTTTAATCTGGTCTCACCACATTCCCTATATGATTTTGAGTGAGGCTTCAAGGCCCACCAATTCCAACATTCCACAACCTTTGTTCATTACATTGAAAATAGCAACCACAATGATACGACAAACAGGTAATAAAATCACAAAAATCCATGGCATCATGAACCATGTGTAATGTATATCTTCCAGTCTAAAAAATTCACAAAATAAACTGTCACAGAAGCACTGGAATGTTCTTACGCCTTTGCCTTTAAACTTGAATACCATAAACAAAAAAGATAAAAATAAAAAACATAATTCCATACATTAATCAAGGAAAATCTGTCGTTGTTTGGTAGAGAGAGATACCTAGTCTCGATGCAATTGAGATCCAGGTATGCTTGGATTGCTAATCACATTGAAGAAATCAAACAATATCAAACCGCGTAAGGTAGGAAAGAGAATAAATTTACAGGAAGAGAGGCAAGGGAGGCGTGATCTTTTTCAGGTATTTTCATAATCCTGCTGATATCACGAGAACTGCCCTGAATCATACTAAAAATGCTAATTCCAGAAAAACCAATCTCCGAACGCCAAACACAAATGCCCCCGCACTCGTCAACGTGGCATTTCTGCAGGATCTGGGACAATAATCGGGTGGTCTGATAGTGAATGTAGCTTGAGCCCCAACATCCAGAAAGTCCCATTTATCAGGTGGGCCAAACATCTATGTAGAAGCGGATGGTTAGAAAAACGAAACAGTCACCTGGGTTTGTCGTATAGGGCACATGCACTTAGGGCACCAACTGATGAACGCTGTGGATCCCACACAGGTGTCATGCCAGCACACAAGGAGCACCCGTGTTTGGCGATTGAAGATGGAGCATCCAGGAATAGCATTCCTCTTGCACGAATGCTGCCACCGAAGTCTATAGACAGCTTCCATGCAAACAAATTCGATATCACGCAGACAAGGGTTGCTGGCCCTTCACATCCTAAACCGAACGACAACACAAGATATGTCGTCTTTACTTTCTCTATTCAATGCTTCCGCCGTCAGCTGCTTAGCTGCAGCCTGCGGGTCTTTGATCTTTCTAGCAAGAGTGACTGCCTCTTCGTTACTCATCACCTGCAATAAAACCACGAAAGAACAGATAACAAAAAAATTCTAGTAGATAGCACCACTAATCTGTTGGATGCAATGAATATATAGTCAATACTAGGAGATGAACTACCTTCCACAGACCGTCACTGGCAAGGATGAGAAGATCAGTATTGTGATCAATATCTGCATCCTTTATATCGGGATCTGACCGTAGATGTGATTTGAGGCTCTTGTCACCAAATGCACGAGAAACAGCCAGCTGCCCATTAACTCTTGGGACATCTCCTGATAAAAGCAGCCGTGAACAGTCAATTTACGAATACATGGAAACAGAACACCATGACACGATTATACATTGGGCCTTGCATGATGCATCACGAGCCAGGAGAAAATGAGACCGGGGAAAGGAACTGGAAACTTCTCTTTCTACTCATGCATGCACGAATACATATGCATGACTGTATGAATGAAGTTCTCACAATGACTATAGATCCATCAAATCCTTCAAGGTACCTGCGTCGGGTATGACAAAACTGGGTAGTGTGAAATCCGTGTAGGACATAGTTCACTTCATCATCATCATCAAAACCTCATTCCAATTAATTGGAGCCGGCTACATGAATCTTGTTCCGCCATTTCACTCTATCATGGGCCAGACCTTCAGTTAGACCATAGGTCATTAAGTCTTTTCTAACTGCCTCCATAGGACAAAGTTCAGTTAATCCAAAGTATTTTTTAAAAAGAAAAATTGTACTTAAAAGAGGAATGATAATTCCAAAACAAGTGCACTACATGTGCCAATGTATCACATGTGTGTGACCTGGGCTTTCTTAGGTTGTCCCCATAGTGACTGTTCCTTCACAGGAATGTTTGGAGAGAGAGAGAGAGAGAGAGAGAGAGAGAGAGAGATTTATTGATATCAATCTTTTTAGAGAGAGAGAGAAAGCTTTATTGATATCAATCTTTTTATTACAATACTTAAGAAAACTCATACTTAGAATAAATCTTTAATGAGAATCCTCCCATGGAAGAAGTTTATTTCAAAGCCTTTTAATAGTAAAAACCTCTACCTAAGATGGTAAAAGCCTAATAATTAAATATAGGAAATAATCCTAAAAAACCTTCAATTACATCTTCAGTCATATCTTTTAATCAGCCCTCATATTATCAGTTACATCCCCCCAATATCTCCCACAAATACTCAACTATAGCTCTTGATATTTGGACTCAAAATAGAGAAATAAATAAACCGTTCAAAATCAGCACATGTTGGGCCTTGCGGTGGGTCATGGGCTTACATCAATTCTCTCTGCCTTTGAAAGAACTCATCCTCGAGTTGGAAACCAATCCCAACCTTTGGACTCGTACTACCCCTACGATGAATCATCTTCTTCTTTTTTCTTTTTCTTTTTTTTGTGGAAACTGGTGGTGTAACCCTAAGCGTCGGCCTGGCACAACCTCTATCAAAGTCCACTATAAATTATGTCACTTGTACTTTTATGGGTGCCAACTTGTTTGTTGTAGCTTTAAAATTCTTTGTAGATCCTGAAACATTTGCCCGTTTTTTCATGCCACAATCATCTTTGGCAAATGTACTTCAATTTGAGTATTGTGACTTATTTGCATGTCTATCAATGTGACTGCCACTATTAGTGTATCCATCAATTGATCCATTGGTGATTCAAGTGTGGGTCCAACGTTAATGCATCAATCACTTCGAATGTCAACTCTATGGATCTCTTTGTCATTTCCAGAATTTCTACATCAATTCCAGGTTCTCTATCACGTTCCACAATCGTAGGATTCAATCATTGGTGTCTTCATAAGCCGGGGCCACCCGTTGTTGGTTAGGATGTTGGTGGGGATCTTCATTACATGCCCACATGCTCCAACTTGGGTCTTTGAATTCCCTAAACACTAGAGTTCCCCCACTTAATTCGTGAGATTGCCTACTGCATACGTGAGTTGATCTCCCGCTCTATGAATGAATGGATCAATTATATTACTTGCACAAACTTTTCTTATGTCACCTCCTCCGAAGCCATTATGAGATATGTAGAGTCGGCATTTCCCCAATGATCACTCGCTCTGATCCAAAATGGTGCAACCCGGTTATCGAATCAAGGAGATCTTGACACTCAGATTGTAAAGAAATGGACAAGAGTACACTCACAAGAATATTTGAGTATAACTTATCAATATCAGACTTCTTCTTACAATACTTAAGAAAACTCATGCTCAGAAAATTTAGAATGCTTACCTCCCAGAGCCCCCCCTAATAGATCACAAATGAATCTTTAATGAGAATCCCTTCGACAAAGAGATTGATTTCAAATCAATCACACTTGATTTCAAATTAATCTAATCTACCTAAGATAGTAAATGCCTAATAATGGTAAAAATAAATTTAGAAAATAATCCTCAAAAACTTCAATTACATCTTCAATCACATTTTAAAATCATCCCCCATATTATCAATCTCATCCCCTCATATCTCCCACAAATAATATATAGCTCTTGATATTTATGCTCTAAATCTATAAATAAACAACCTAAATTCAGTACATGTTGGGCCTTGCAGTGGGTCATGGGATGTGGACCTACATCACTTAGCCCAAAAATCTGACTAGTCCATTTATCAAGTAGGCCACAAACGTACAAATAAATGAATGGCTAGAAAAGCGTTAACCAACAAATGATATCCAACATGCACAAGTTGCTCACTTGATGAATGGCCTCACCTAATTTTTTGAAATGCACGCATGCATTACAGGGCCCACTGTATGAACACCCTAGATCACACACAGGTTTGCAATTGCGGCACACGTGGCGTGTTTCTTGGTGCTTGAAGACGGATGTTTGGAACTAGCATCCTCTCATTTAATCAAATTCATGAAGACGATAAATATATCCAATGGTAAAAAGCGCTAAAAGACTAAATGGATAGTTGTGCCCTCCCACCATACATTTGAAGATCAAGTGAGTCTGACACCTAAACATGCCCAGGTAATGAAGGTTGTGACATTAAATTCACTAGAGGGAACGTTGACTCTATTTATATGATGGCATATATTTTTGACCGTCACACTCGTAATGGCCTGGTGGTGATATTGATAAATTCCATCTCCATAATTGTTAAAAGAATTTCCAGTAATTGTTATATTGTGGACAACCACTTCGCGATATCGATCTACATTTTGGCAGAAAATGAAATGAGAGGTTTAGATCTCCTCCTCTAAGGTGTTGTCTCTGTCGAGAGAACACAAAACAGTTTTGCATTCTGACAACAACTGATAACGTAGGGCCCCATGACTCCACATCAACAACCTTTTCTTTTTTTGTCAATTATTGTTTCAGAGGAAAGAAAGAGCCCCACAAAATGGATGTATCAATCCAAAAACCTATGTATTAGGTATGTATACTTAGGTTGACAGTCACATAATTGTTATTGATTAAGGTGCTAGTGTTGGTTGTCTAGTTGTGATCAGATATATCTATAATAAAGTTCGGTAGACAAGGTTGGATTAGCAGTCGGCGTCTCATGACGCATGATTCATCCAATGGCACATGAAAACTATAATTAAGAGGTTATATATTCTTTTTGAAAACCCAAGAAATTACAAAAAGAGCTTCTAGTTGTTGGGGTGAAAATGGGTTGGGTTGACCTGATGGGTAATTGGACCTGACCCAACAATTGGTGCGTTTGGGTCCAAAATCCCATGGGGAAAATCTGGGTCCAAAAGCACAAACCAAATTTCTAAATGGGTCGGATCTGGGTCCTCTCAAAATCAACTCAACCTGACCTGAACCGGACCCAATTTTTAAATGAGTTCAATTTGGGTTAAATTTTGATGTGTTGGGTCTGGGTCTAAAATTCTAACCCAATTCTTAAATGGGTCGGTCTGGGCTTCCCCTCAACCCGAACTGATCCAACCACCCTGGTTTCTAGTAGGTGATTTGAGTTGTGTGTAAAGCCCAGGACTGGTTTTAATATAAAAAACTCTAATGTTGTTGAGAAGTCGACGTGTATCTCTCATCAGAAATCCTACAAAATAGAGAGAACTGAGGCAGTATAATTAAATAATAATTATCAGTCAGTGAGGAGCATTTATCGATCCATATGTGCACTAAGAAGGTTTAGATCTCGTCAGCTTATTTTATCTTGTTATTGGACATTTGATTCCCTAGGGACACATGAGCTGTTGTCCACTGTCATAAAAGAGGACACGCTTTCAAGAATGCCAGCAACTGATCATTATCAATTTACTGCAAGGTTCACCACATTACATGTGCAAAAGCATTGTGGTGCTTCCATTCATCAAGGACCTAGACCTTACGCATCTAGAGAGCAACAAAGGGAAATTTCACGGATGGGTAGCAAATTTACATAAACAAGTTTAAGAAATTTAGTGTAGCCTCCTTGACTCCTGAGTCCTGAGGGCATTTGTACTTTTGCATGATTAGAAGGGTGGAAGTATATCCAGTAGAGTGGTCTCCTCATGTGGAAATGACATCAATGCTTCCAAAGGCAATGATCAAACAAAATGGCTGCAATGAGCATATGCAACATGATAGCAGGAACTATGTGACTGCCAAAGAGGGCAAATCAAAATAAAAGCGATAAAAATGAAGCATGTAAAGAGGGCTAACATTTTCAAATCTGACAACGTGGAAAACATTGAAAATGTTGATGCGTCAATGATCAATATACGTTATTTGTTTTGCAAGTTGATTTCTATGGAATTGTTAAAATGTCAATGCTCAATAGTAAGAGATGTCGCTCATTATCGTGGAAATACCCATGGATTAGCTTTTTGGGAAGAAATTAATTCATTTTTTCCAAAGAAAAAGTGTAATAATGACAACCAATTTCCACGACTACTTTTTACAATACAAACAGAAAAACACCATATCCCAAACAGCCCCTAAACCTACAATTATCATCAGGGCTATCATTGCAAGCAGTGTTAAAAAATCCGAACTGGACCCAACTCATTTTTTGTCGGTAGTTCAATCCAACCAGTCTGACCTGTTCCAACTGGGGAAGCCTATGTACTTACTGAATAGAAAGAAAAGAAAAGGAATATGTAAACACCAAACTTGGGACAGTGAATAGAACGTCTGGTTTTTAGTGCCCAGTCTGTTTTTATGGCCAGTTCAGGTACAGTCACCCAGTCCGGAACTTTCCCTATTAAAGTCAAATACACACTTGGAATCCAGGAACAAACCAAGTTAGTATTCTCTGATGATACTGCATGCCTAAAATTGCCTATGACTAAAAAGGGATGTTCATGTTAGCGCAGTCCACTGTAATACAGAGATGAAGACATGGATAGAGGAACCCTTTTTATTCCTCTAGTCCATGAAACATAATTACCATCTTCACCTTCACTCCTAGAGGAATCACGTTGTCTCCTACCCATGCTTTTCATCACATACAAGATTGATAACGTTTTTAAATGTGTTAACTCAGTCGCTGGTCTGGGTGTCAAGCATGGGATCGATCAGGGGGTCCTATAAACCTTAATTTCAAAGGATATGACAGATGTCCGACACTTACAAACAATAGTCTAAGCAAACTATCTAAACATTAATATGTCATGGGCATTTTTTTTTTCCCCATTTTGCTTAAATCTGAAGTACCAGATACAGTTAATGCATTGATTATGAGGGATATTATAGTCCAAAAAAATAGCCAACAATATAATAATTAAAGTTTCACATGAAAATCACTTTGATTTTGTGAGGACTGATTTTCTTTAAATTTGGAAACTAGCTGCAAAAGTGAACCATTTTTATGCTTGATATTACTTTCCACAACATTATTGGATTCATGTAGCTGACCCCAACTGTTTAAGTTAGGAAATGGTCCTTGATAGAGTGGAATGGCGGAACAGGATTCGGGTAGCCGATCCCAATTAGTTGGAATACGGATGAGATGATGATGAACATTATTGGATGGGGTCTCTTATCTATATTAGTAGGAGTTAAGCTCAAACTATACTAAGTACATAAATTAGAGAATGCAAAAAATGACTTGCAGAACTAGAAACTATTCAACTGAGGCAATAGAATCAAGAAATACTTTTCAAAATGTTGATATGGCGAACCTGGCATGTTTGAAACGAAGCCACCCCTTGTCTCAATGCTCCCACGCTCTGTGTTCGGCTCATGATCAGTTGTCATCTGTATTGCATCCCTGCCTTTTGCAAGAACTGCCCGCGAGTCCCCGACATTAGCTACCCACAACTTCTGACCATTTATGAGAATGGCAGTTACAGCAGTGGAGCCTCCTCGTCCCAAATCGGGAGTGTGAGAAAGAATTGCCCGGTCTGTCTTCTCATAGGCTTTTGAAATGGATCTATCCGGATGAGTCAAAAACTCTTCCTAGAAAAACAATAGCCAAAACACAAAATCAGCCACTACGATCAAACAGCACAATACATCTCCAAAGGTAATAACCCAAAATAAACATATAAATACGTAATCTTTAAGCTTGAGACAGTGACCCACCTCCTTTAAAATATTGGAAAACAAATGCTTTTGTAGGTAAGCGGGCACAGTATCTCCCATATGGCCGTCATATATTGCAAACAGCCCAAACTCTTGCCCCTTTATTTGCACGAATTTTGCAACATGATAGTCCTCCATAGGATGGCTCGCCTTCCCTTTGACAAGGCTGTATCCATAAGTAATCTTAGTTGGCCCATGATGGCTTCTTCCTTTACCAGAACTGCATGAGGAACGTACGCCTACCAGCTAAACAGCAAAAGACTAACTTCAACCTTAGATAAACCTACCATAACTCAAGCACTGAGAAATGACAATTCTGAAAAGTGAGCCACTATTTACACTCATCCCTTCTGATTTACACAAACCCACTTCCCAGGTTGGGAATTCAAATGGTATAAAAGCATGTACCTAATCAATTCCCAATATGAAAAATGGTATAGGCAAATCAATTGGCGTGGTTATAGATATCGATTTTTTTTTGCACATAGAGAAATCCAATTCAATGAACACTCAATCCAACAAAAGAAAAAGAAAACCAGTGTCCTAAAACCGAGAAATGAAAAGTTACAAAGCGAAAACTGCCAATCCCAATATTATCTCATCTGAAGCAATCAAGACATCCCAAAAATAGAGAAAATGCTATTTATAAATTCATTATCTTAAAGAAAAAAATTCTCGATGTTCAACAAATCAACCTCCATTCACCAATTACCTAGTCTGATGATAACTACAAGTCAATGCCCTTGGACAGCCAACATCATTACTCTAAGACAATCTCTTGGCAAACCCAAAAACTGCAAGCTTTCTAATAAAAAATAGAAACCCTTTTTCTTTTCTTTTTTTCAAAAATCACCTTTTTTATGAAATCATCCGCATCGTAAAAAAAAAGAAGAAGAACAAGAACAAGAACAAGAACAAGAACAAGAACGAGGAAAGATTAAGATTTTAATCCAATCCCACACCCAACCCAAAATTCTAACCCCAATAGAAGTTGTAAACGAATGGGAATGGGTACGAATCGACTAACAGATAATCCCTCTTAAAGTCATTAATTTTCTAATCAATATATGAAATCCAAAATACCCTTAAATCCAACTTAACAGAAACATCAAACAGAAATATAAAAATTAAAATTAAAAAATTTGAAATTGAATATATCTACAAACATATATGAAAACGCACTAAGAAGAAAGTAAAGAGAAAAATCTCCAAACCTGAGAATTAAAGCAGCATAACCTATCCATACACATCTGCCCCACTTCAGATTCAAATTACACTAAATTCTCAACATCTACCACCTTCTTCTCGGCTCAGATCAGACTCACAGACAAATCCCACCTCAGAAACCTCAATTTCAGGGCAAATTTCACGGCCTGCTGCAATGAAGCCGAGAATCCAATCAAGAAAAGTAGGAAAGAAGAAACACCCATCATCTAAAAAAAAAAACCAACCGCAGAAACCTCGAATTTTAGACGAATTTCGCAACTTGCATCATCAAAGTCGAAAAAACCGACTAATGAAATTAGAAAAAAGAAGAACAATAAGAAAAACCCAACATCCGAAAAAAGAAAAAACAAACAAAACAAAAAACAATCGAAAAATCGAATTGGGATTTCTGGAAATCCTCTTACCGATCCTTCAATCTTCTTCTGAGAGAGAGGGAGAGAGATGTTTTGCTCTTCTTCTTTGTACACAGAGAGAGAGAGAGAGAGAGAGAGAGAGAGTAAAATAAAAGAACACGTAAAAAAGCCGGTGACTCGCAGGACTACGTCTCAAAAAACATTTCGCCGCAGGACGTGACGAGTCCGACTCCATTGTCTCCCAGCTGTTCATCTTGTGGGCCACGCTGTGGGTGGCCAACGGCGCCGAAAGTCCTATTGAAATAGATGAGCCGGTGGGCCTTGCTCTATTCTACAATTAAAGTAGGAAGGGTTCACACTCGGTGATAGAACTCACACAAGCCACTCATCAGATGACTACAGCCGTGGGATTGCATCAATGGTGGATGGACAGTTTTGGAGTCTCTGCGAGTGGGGCCCAGTAATATGAAGTCCTCCTTGCTTATTACTGGATGTGATATTCGCCGTGGTCACAATCAACCGTCCAATTAGTAGGGCCCATTGTGGTTAAGTCGCATGAAATGGAACTGAAGATATTATCCGCAAACTATCGTATTTGCGTCTGGATAATGGATAATTAGGATAAAATTTTTGATGATCCAAAATTCAATTAAAGTAATCAGATGTTCCTTTTATTCAATCGATGTGATTTTGTATGGATATCTAATCTGTAGTGGGGCTAACCATTTGGATGGTCTGGATTGATGTTTATAAGTCCCAAATATATAGAGGCTGCGTGCATGAGTATATATGGAGATACTCTATCAGTGGATATAAGGTGGAGGAGTTCTTTGATCCGCTGACGGAGCACTATTATCCATAACCATGCACGTATAACAATTAAGTGGAATACATCTAGCCGTTCAATTCCTTAGTCCTTCGTGTATGGATCATAATATAAAAGGTAAACCAACATATTGATACAAAAAAAATACGATCGTTTCCATCATCCGACGGTTTAAAATTAAACAGTCATCTGATCCATCGAAACAAGAAAATATATCTTAGTTGAATTTACAATTTTAATGTCAATATGTTCTTTATGTGAATCATATGAAATGATATACACTATTTTTAACGGTTGGATCTGATGTATGTTAATACACGTGTGAAATAGTGGTGAGCATGCGTATTAGATGATCGTAGTCTTGCAGAGTAAGAAGTGATTTTCTGCGTCTTTTTCCGACAGCGTAACCGTTTTAGGTCATCCGAGTGCAAACCAAAGGTAAAAGGACGGCTGCTGCAAAAGGCAGACTTCTCTTCTGTTGACTTTCCTGCCAAGTTCTTGAAAAAGGAGGTTCGCGGCCCCACACGCTCCCCTTTCAACACGCACTTTTACAGGAAGCACACGTGCTAATATAGAAAATACGGACCATCTGATCGGTGAATAAGAAGGAAGTCATCATTAATATTATTATATGTAAAAAAAATGATAGAAAATATCTTCATTTTGGTACATGCGTGAAAAATTAATGTGAACCGTTGAAAGTCTTATATATCAGCCCACTCGTTTCTCTGACAACTGGATGAATGGAAAAGCCTGGTTTTTACATATTTTTTTTTTATAAAAGGTGAGAGATACATCATTCACAGATCAGATGTCCTCAAAGAGTTCAAAAGTGTGGAGCGTGTAAATGTACGTGTGCAGATATTGCCTAGCAAACGCCCTGCAAGTGACATCTATTCCAAAGAGGAATTGTATGATACGCTACGCGCTTTTTCCACAGAATACGCGGGTTTCTATTTCATACAAGTGTTGATCATGAGTTGTTAATCCAGGCCGTTGGTGCGTTTATTTCCCACCGTAGATGGATTATTTCATTGAAATATACACCAAAATACAATATTAGACTTTTTACTGTGTCCCTCATATAGATCGTTGAAAATAAAAATACAACAATGACCCACCTTCAACTGAAGAAGTACCAAGATCCATGTTTTTAAAATGTCCATAAGGGCCTTTATTAGAAGATTAACGGTTTGGATTAGAGAAACGTAGGCCCCACTTATACTAAAACTATATTATTTAAATACGGGTAGTGCGTACTGTATAATTCCTCGTTGCCTGAAGTGGGACGGGAAGGCGATAAAATTGCCCCTGCCTATACTGACAATCTCAGGAATGACACGGAAAAGCGTTGAAATACCAAAATTACCCATACTTTACGTACGGATTATCGGAGACTAAAGTGGTTGACTTTGGTTGATCGAGGTTGGAGCTTTGCGATTCCCACACGCGTGTATCATCCATTTCTTGTGCACCCCACGGATGTGCCAGCGTGGCATATATTTGTGAAATCCAGTCCGTCCATCTAGGAGTATCAGTATAGAAACCTGGCCCAAGAATCAGATTGGGCCGCTAGTTAGTGTTGATACTTCCATTTGCTTTCTGTCACCGTGTAGTGCATGAGCGTGTCAGAATTGATACAGCTTCTCGACCCAAGCTTATGGGCTCAAAATAAGTAAATATATCCAGAATAAAAGCCATTTGATAACCATGAGGTGGTAATGAAATAGCAGGTTCTTTCTCTAAATGAGCTTCTACGTGCCTTTGGTGAGAAATAATAATAATACAATAAACCAAAGGAAGAACTCATCATCAACCACTAAAGTGATTATAAGAATGCATTTATTAAAAGAATTGTCTTATATTGAAGAGAGAAAAATTTAAGCATGTAACCTTATATTTGAATTACAGCTAAGGATTATAGTTAAGAATTATCGTTAATTAATTACCACTCTTCCTAATATAAATTAAGATAAAATAAATTGATAGATTTAATTGGCTGTTTTTTATTATTTGAATTGTATCTGTCCGTTGAACTTTTATGCTTTCATGGAGTTTTGTTGTAGTTGATTTTTTCAGATCTTGCTTCCATTAGTGTAATTATTATAATGGTTGAGAAGTTTTTCTCTAAATATTTATTTCATTATGTTTCTCTTTCGTGCTTGTTCATCTTCTATCGTTCAGGTTATATGTTTATATGTCGCTCGTTCTGCTTTTGTATGCTTCTATGTCACTTCTTATACTTTCGGACATTTTTCGGTCATTTGGTTTGCTTTTGGATACCCTTTGGGCACTTCCTTAATGCCTCTAGACTACTTCGTCTATTTTTTAAATACTTATCAACTATTCTTTATATTATCGTCATGTCAATTATGATTCTGTAAAAAGTACTACAAATATTCTTGAAGATTTTTAGTATGTTATATTTTTCCCTTGTCATAACACGTATCATTTTCAATTAGATTTCGTAATAACGATAAAAAAATAAGGTACAACATTGCCCCCAATGTTACTTCGTCTTTACTAAAAGGTGAATGTGATGTTGATTCGTTGTTTAACATAATAAACATGAATGCTCGGCCGTCTTGATTGAAAAAACCTCAAAGTCAACCAAATTGGCTGGACTCGCCCATCTTGGTCGAAAAAATAGCAAATTCGACTATCTTGGTAAGAAATATCAATTTCGACCATCTTAGTCGATCATCCTATAATTGAAAAACACTAAATTCGACCGTCCTGGTCGAACTCGGCCATCTTGATAAAAAAATGACAAATTCAACCATATTGGGTGAACTTCGTCATCCTGTTCGAAAAATAGTAAAGTTAGTCATTTTAGTTAAACTCAATCGTCTTGGTAAGAAAACATCGAATTCGACCGTCTTGGTTGAACTCCATCATCTTAATCGAACTCGACCATCTTGATTGAGAAAATGACAAAATCGCTCATCTTGGTCAAACTCAGCTATCTTGATCGAGATGCAACAAATTCGACTATCTTGGTTGAACTCGGCTATCCTGATCGAAAAACGGTTATGACGGTCGTGACAATGGACATTGTCGGTCAATCCATTCCGAATATAGTTTAAAGTTGACCGAGGTAGTAATATGGTTGAAAACCCAGCCTACTATTCCCTGGACCATTTAAAATTTTGGCCATGGTTCACACAATGAGATTCAACCAATTACCTGGTTTTGTCTTCCATGATATGATTGATTTATAAGGGCTCATTTGATTTTCCATAGTGTCAGTAAATTCTTGGTAAATAAGTAATTATTACTTTTTCACTTGTTTGAAAATGAGTGAGTAATTCCACCTTGAAAATCGGTCCAAAAATGTTTAACTTAAATCCATAGCCCCACCATGATGTATATGATACATTTATGTCGTCCATCTCTTTTCTTATAATATTTTAGGGCATGAGCCGAAAAACGAGGAAGATCCAATGCTCAATTGGCACACATGAAAGGAAGTAATGGACTTAATTGGTCCATCGTTGAAAGTTGATTCTTTTACTGGGCCCACATTGAGGTTTATTCACCATCTAACCCGTTCATAGGGTCATATAGACATGGATAAGTGAAAAACATAAAGATAAGCTTGATTTAAAACTTCCAAGGGCCCTAAGAAGTTTTTAATGGTAGGCATTCGATTCTCACAATTTTGTGTGGTGTGGTCCACTTGAGCTTTGGATCTACCTAATTTTTGGGCTCATGCCTTAATTTTAGTTGGAATAATGAATGGACGGTGTGGATGAGCCACACCCATTATGGTGGTCCCCATATTTATTTTGCAAATTTCTCGATTTATAAGTGTTTAAAAAGTAACCGGTCAAGTCAGCGTTGGGAAAGATGCGGTAATTACCTTGGTAAATAATGATTACTCATTTTCAAGGTAATTACGGTTGAGCCAGGAAATCAAACAGGTAGTAAGGAAGGGTTGCCCTCAGGTATACCCTAGTTTCCTTCATTAGGAATAGCATTCTTGACCTATTGTTCCAGTTGCCTAAATTCAGCACGTGGCAGAAGATTCTACATTTTTTATGCTGGAAGAGGTACCCATAGTGTCAGTTGTGGTGTTGGTGCCACGGGTTGTACCGGTGGTGCTGGTGCCAAATTTTTGATAGAATTAGTATCGACCTATTGTTGAGACGTCGTGGGTGTTCTTTCGACAAAAAGAGTCATAATCCGATTCATGTTTTTACTATTACTGGCAATCCATCTGTCTAAAATTTTAGCATGAACTCGTGATTGTTCAGTAATATGCTAAAATTCTTTTTCAGCATGAACTCGTGATTGTTCAGTAATATGCTAAATCACCTGATAAAATTTCAAGAGACTCAACTTGAGATGAGGATGCCCTATCCAAGTTTAATGGAAAGGGTACCAAATTTGGTAAAAAACCTAACTGCTCAGGTGATTGATGAACCTATTTTTGGCTCGTGATTTAATGCACTGGCAAGTATACTTGTAATCAGAGTCCCATTGGGTTGTGCAAAAAAACGTTCAATTTTATATGGCCAGTGCAAAATGAATATTGATGACAACCTAATAGTTTTTTTGAGTCTCACCATGTATGCCAAAAATGTTGGCGTTAGCCAAAATTGTTATACGGTCGGTGTACAATATAAAATCCTGGCAATCAAGTAATTTGTAGTCCCATCAAGCTGCTAAAAAGTTGACACTCACTAAAATTATTGGTCAATTAGTGTATAATAATTTTTATGGCAACCAAGTAGTTTTTAATCCCATCAAGCATGCCAAAAATGTTGGCACTTGCCAAAATTGTTGGTCGACCAGTGTACAATAAATTTTTTGATAACCAAGTAGTTTGTAGTCCCATCGAGTTTGCAAAAAATGTTGACACTTCGGTTTGCTTTTTGTCACGTGTAGTGTACATGAGCATGCCATAATCAATATATCAACTCGATCCAAACCGATCAACTTCAACCTCAAGCACCGCAATAAGCAGATACGTCCAATATGAAAGTATATGATCAGCTTATGAGAAGATTAGTCGCATACTCAACCACTTACGGAATTTGATAACGATTAAGCGATAATCGGAGGATGTATTTTTTCCTCCAAAGATGGGCTATTTTGTGCATTCCATAAAAAATGACTTTTAGAATAACAGTATAATCAGATAAAAGAAAAAACTCATAATCGATCACTGAAAGCTATTGCAAAAATGCGTCTCTTGAGAGAACCGTGTGATATTAGATAAAGAATAAATCTAATATATGAGCGTAAATTTATATTACAACAAAGGCTTATGGGTAAGAATTATCACCGCTTGATTATCGCTGCTTTTAGGATAAGTCAAGATAAAGTAAATTAAGAGATTTGAATTTTTTTTTTTAATTTAAATTTATTGGGATTGTGTCTTTTTTTTTTTTATTGAACTCTTCTTCTATTTATAAAATTTTGTTACAGCTAATTTTTTAAAAGCCTTCTTCCACTATCGCAAGAGTTACAATAGTTGAAAAGCTTTTCTCTAATTTCTTCTTTTGTTACACTTTAGTTTTATGACTTTTTTTTTTTTTGGTTGATTAGGTCTGTGTTTCTTTGTCACTTGTTCCACTTCCATATACTTTTTGGCTGCTCATTATGCTTTTAGATACCTCTAAGTGGCTCGGTATTTTTTTGGACACTCTTAGTCGCCTCTTTATATCTTTCGGTTACTTGAATTACTTTTAAATACTTAGTTGGCTACTCTATGTCTGATCATTATATCAACTCTGATTACGTAAAAACACTACAAGTACTCTAAAAGATATTTAACATGTTTTATGTTTTCCATATTATAGTATATGTATTTTTCGATTAGATTTTCAATAACGGACAAAAATACTAAAAAGGTAAAGCGCAACAAAGTTCACGGAACAAATGTTTGTACGCTGTGAAATTATCGGCTGAAGTTTTCTAATCCATCCACCGGTTTCACTCTACTAGATTTATTTATTGGCAAATGCATCTAGACGGTGGGTACCTCCTGATGAGTGGCTTGGATACTGGGATGCTGGTACGTGTGGTTGCTTCAGGCGTAAAATATATGATTTTGGGGTAAAACAAGCTACTTTAGCCAACTAACCTGGCTATGCCAGTTTGCGCAAACCGAATTTGTGAAATACCCACGGATCGACGGTTGTTTCCCTATTTTAATTCCGTTTTTACTATAAATAGTAAGTTTTAGTTTGATTATAACTCTTCATCCGTTGGGCTTTAGGAGTTGCGCCCAACATGAAAAGAGCTTAGAATAATTAGGAGAATGGTTTGGTGAAGCCAAATAGGACACTTACTATTTTTGGCCGAAAACCTTGTGCACTAGTAGATATCACGACCGTCTATAAATAGTAAGTTTACTATTTATAGTAAGTCGCGGATTCTAGGAGTTAGGAGTGGTAGTTGTAGTTTGATTCCGATTTCTTTCCCATTGCTACCACTATTTAAAGGGATGTGAACTCATTTTTATGGAGGAATTAATCAATTTCGCATTTATTAGAATTTATTTCTATTTTCTACTTTCTTTTCTCGTGGATTCGAGAAGTCTCTATGAGGAGTCCAGAGAAGTTTTCTAATCCATCCACCGGTTTCACTCTACTAGACTTATTTATTGGCAAATGCATCTAGACGGTGGGTACCTCCTGATGAGTGGCTTGGATACTGGGATGCTGGTACGTGTGGTTGCTTCTACATGAGATGCCTTGTACACGCGTGTGGGCGTCGCAAAGCTGATGGAGTTTGACCAAACGGACATGCGGCTTCCAGAAGTGAAATTTGGACCGGGCCTGATTCAAGGGCTAAAATTTGAAGTCTTGGCCCAGCTTGTGACAGTCAAAGAAGGGCCTCCACCCATTGAACACCCACAACAATTTCTCAATAATCTCCACCATTCGAGCAACATGAACTGAAGGCCTAATAACCGTCAATTAGAGGCAGCAACCATCGAGGCCCGGATTTTCAAATTACTGGAAGGCTAACTGGGCCTGATTAATTCAAAATCTTGTAAGGACAAGGACTATTATCAACCCACCCTATTTAAATTTCAATCCTGAAATTTAGGGTAGATCATGGGCCCACAGGCCAAAAGGTTTGGGCCAACCCCAAATGGAGTGAAGGTTAGATTCGGGTTCAGCCCGTTTCAATTTTGGGCCCGAAAATCCATCCCAAGCCTGCACCACCTACCTAACAATTAAACTCCAGCTCGGCCCAATACACACCTGGCCCAAGAGATCGATGGGCCAGCTCAGCCCATTAACATCCCTGCCATCATACATGTACTGACGTTCCCGATTAGATCTATGTATACAGATGCGCGTGCTATCATACACGCACCTGATTTAGATACACACGCGTGTGTATACGTGTGTGCATAGAAGAACATGCAAGCGTATGTCTACTTATTCAACATTATTGTTGAAAAGACAGGACAGATCTGATGCACACATCACGGTGGGCCACCATGGAGACAATGTCCCGATCCCATAGTGTCCACACCACCGGAACTTAAAGTCGTGTCGACATCTGTGGGACTGACTGTGATGTGTACGTGACATCTGTTCTGTCCGTCCGAGGCTGTGCCTCAATTTCATTATGGAGCTTTAAGAAAACGATCAAACACTCAGGTGGGCCACACCTGAGGGAAGAGTGAAATGAACGGCTAATATCACTTCACCTAAAACTTGGGATGGACTTATTTTTGTTTGTTCCTTCAGCCTTATGGGTGCATCTATTGAATGGATTGGATGGCATATTCAGAATATGGTGGGCTACAAAACAGTCTGGTAGGTTTTATTACTTGAGCATCCCCTCCCAACTATTTGGTATGGTGTGGCCCACCTGAGTTTTCGATCAGGACGATTCTTGTCATTACATCCTAAAGTCTAAGGGCTCACCTCATGGACGGAGTGGATTTGATGTACACACCACGGTGGGCCTAAAGAGGTTGACAGTAATGAAGATATGTTTGGTAATCCATGTCTCCTTGAGGAATATCAGTCTTTTCACGAGGTTTGCTAGGATGCATTGGGATGTATTTTTCTAGTATACGCCGTCATTTAGATTTTGGATCTGGGGTAAAATTTAAATGATCTAAACCGTTTATATAATGGATTCACAACTTGGATGGATAATAGGCAAGAATTCAAATTTCTTTTATTAGAATATTTCATCCGTTGGATAATTTGACTCTTTTCCTCTAAATATGCATGGTTTCCTAAACGTTTGAAAAATCAAACGTCTGAAAAGTATGATCTAATATTTTTCTTCGATAACTCCTATCCATGTGGGGCCCATCTGTAAGCGGTCTCGATCATTGAAAAGGACACCCTATCAAGAGCTGAAGTTTACCAATACATCTCAATGTATTGTAGCGAACCTTTCTTTTCAAAAGCCTATAAAATCATCCCATCACGTTGACATAAAGAACGCAACGTGCACGCTTTGTGAAGTGGCGTGTTAAGTTACCACCCTTTGTACCCCACCAGCACCATTACACGCAGCACACGTGCTAACTTGGCAAGTTCGTGGAACATCTAAGCCGTCCATATCATGTAACCTCCCTTGGAAATGACACAAGAAAAATCCAGTCGGTGATCACTCATCAGGTGGGCCACCTCATGTGAAAAGAATGAGTTGTTTAAGAAAAAACTTGCAAACAATCCACAAATAACGGTTACTCCGTGGCCACCAGAGTGTGGCCATCTTCGTGGTGGGACCCATTTTCTGCACTTCTCCAATGTGGAAGTGGATTCGTGCTGAGTGAGTAACTCAGTACGTGAGTAAGCTCTGCGGCTCACTATGATGTATGTGTCTTATCCATGCCGTCCATCCGTTTTACCAGCTCATTTTTAGTAGATCATCCATATCCAAAGCTAGTATACCACACCATAAGATGTGTGAATTAAATGCGCCCACCATTGAAAACTTGTTGGGGCATGGAAGTTTTGGATGAGCCTATATTTGTGTTTTCCCATTCATTCATGTTTTTGCGACCTTGTGAAGGTGTTGGATGATAAATAAACATTGCCATGTTCCTTAGGGTAGATGTCATTATCATGGCTGTTTCTTATGGTGTGGTCCACTTGAGTTTTGGATATGCTTCGATTTTAGTATCATGGCCTAAAAGAGCTAGTAAACAGGAACGATGCGGATAAGACACATACATCACGATTGGTCCCATGAACTTTATTTGGTACGCAATCCGTTTCCCCTTGATGTGGCATTCCCATGGGGCCCTTAGATGGCTAGGGTGGGATGGGATTTGATTGGACATGTGCTACGGGTATAGATAAGGTAAGAAAGCATGTTTGAAAGGGAGCAGATTAGGTGTTACCAGAATAACAGCTTAGTGGGGGTGTTAGGCCCCACCTTAATGGTTTTTTTAAAAAATATTCATACTGTACATGGGCTGCCAAAAACTATGCAAATTCAAATTTTAGATGGACCACATCATAGGAAACACAGGTGATTGAGTGCCTCACCATTAAAAATTTCAAAGAGTCCTTTTTATAATGTTTATTTGCAATCTAACCGTTTGATAATGTCAATAAGATCTGAATGAATTGTAAATATAAATATCAGTTTGATCCAAAACTTTTGTGGCCCACAAAAAGCTTTTTAATGGTCATTTATCACCGTTTCTAGTGGCATAGTGCACTGGAGATTTGGATCTTCTTAAGGTCTGGGTTCTCATCTTAAAATGAGATGAAAAAACAGATAAACAGTGTGGATATACATAAAATTCATCAAGGTAGCCCCACACCATTAGGTAACCCCTTATCCCTAGCTCAAGTGGTAGACTGGGTGAAAAATACTTCATTTCAACGCTAAAGTCTTGGAATCGATTCCCCGTAGGGGTGGCTAACAGTGAAGTGTGAACTGCCAGTGGGTGTACTAGCAAGCTAATTTAAAAAAAAAGAAGTATCCCCAACTAAATTCTTACCCAAGTAACCGCCAATCCGCTCCCCCTTAAGTACTAACGTGGGTATTGGTGGGTGTGCACCGTCCATACATTTTGCTACCTCATTTTATTTTTGTATGCTTTATATCCAAATCTTAGGTGGACCACAACACAAGAAATAGTGATTGAACACCCACCGTTAAAAACTTTCTCAGGCCCACTGAGATGTTTCTTTACCATCCAACCTGCCCATCAAGTCACACCTAGGTAAAGGAAAGACACAAATAAAAGCTTGATCCAAAACTTTTGTGGTCCTTAGAAAGTGTCCAACTGTGTGCGTTCAATCACCACTATTTCTTGTGGTGTAGTGCATTTGAAATTTGAATTTGTCTCATTTTTAAATCATGACATAAACTAAGCTAGAAGGATGGATGGCATGGATGAAACACATACATTATACATCATGGTGGGACTCACCAGGTTTTCTAGAAACTACCAGCAAATTCGTTGGCGTTGACCTGCACTGGCATTGGCACTGAAGGGTCACTACCCAATTGGAGTCCATTTGAAAGTTGCCCAATATTCGACCGAGATAGCATGTGGCCCAATTAAATCCCGGGGTGGTGTAAGGAGCAGCCAAGGGGTTCCACTGAATCCACGTCTCACATGAATGGGGTAAGTAGAGCCGGATTCAGTAATGCTGGGTAAGCATATGATGGGGCAATTTGTTATTGAGCTACATGTCGCAGTCAGAGATAAGTAGTGTTTTTCTTCCTCGCCTAATCTGATTTGAGGTTAGTACAATTCTACTAATTGGTACAATTCTACTAATGTAAGATTGATAGAGGATGAATTATGTGGTGACCCAACAACATAAAACAAGCCAGAAAGATGGATGTACGGTGTAGATGAAACACATACATCATAATACATCGTAATGGGGCTCTTAGAGGTTTTCTAGAAATTACTGTGCTGACCTGCACTGACATCGGCACTGAAGGGTCACTATCCAAATGGAGTCCTTTCATTACTTGGTAAGGTAGCATGTGGCACAGTTAAATCCCACGAGGATCCACCGACAGGATCCACTGAATCCGCGTTTCACATGGGTGAAGTTAGTAGGGGCCGGATTCAGTAATGCTGGGTATACATGAGTGCAGTGAGCATTTAATGTGGCAATTTTTTGTTGTGTCACTTGCTGCTGTCAGATATGGTAGTCTTTCTCAGCTTCCCCAAATTCAGTTTGAAGTTGGTACAACTCTATTAATGTAAGATTGATAAAAGCCAGATTGTATGATGACCTCAACAGCAAGCAGAGACCATGTGAGGACCACTATGATGGATGTGCTTTATCTTATGTCCATGCAATTTACTAGATAATTTTAAGACATGAGCCTAAAATTGAAGCATATGGAAAGTTCAAGTGGACCACACAATAGTAAACAATTAATGGAGATAATGACGTTTGTTATAATGCATACGTGGATGAAGAGACAACACAAATATCATCTTGATCCAAAACTTCTATGGTCTTAAGATGTTTCCTATGGTGTGGTCCGCTTGAATTTTGGATATGCTTCAATTTTTTGCTCATACCCTGAAATTAGCCTATGAAATGGATGGAGTTGTGGACGCTAGATCCTAGGTGGAATGCGCTCACGCGAGTAGATTGAATGTCTAAGGGTGATTATAAAGAAGTTATGTTTGACTAAAGTCGATACTAATCAATTAATTCGATTCCACAATCGGCTAAACCTTATAGAAATATTATGATAAAGAATATGAGAATTACCTACCCTAATATGATTCCTTCATTTGCGGCCGAAGATTCCAAGTAAGGAACCACTGTTACAGAGAGGGAAGGTGTTAGGTACCCAATCTGTCCGTACAAATGTACGATCTATACTTCATGAGATCTCTCAAACTATTGACGACTAGGATTAGTTATTGCACACTAATGATGCAAAGTGTATGCAATGCCATGTTAAATGCAACACCTATGATAAGTTGTAGCCTATGATAGATAAATCCACCCACACTCTCCTACTTGTCATGCGATAAACCAATCAGTTCAAGTTTCTGATGGACAAGATCTGATTAACACGGTGAGTCGCGAATCATACATTTGAATTGATCGGGTGCTGATTGCTATGCATGCAAAGGAATGAAATTATGTATGTAAAGACGTGTGTGATGAGGTGTTAGATGCAACATCGATGATAGGCTGTAGCCTAGGCTGGATAAATCCGCCTTGTTTCTCCCACTTGTCATGTGTAGACTAATTGACCAGTGTTTCTAATGGGCAGGATCCAATTATATTGGTAAGCCACAGAGCATAGGCTTGTGTCAATTAGGTACACAATGTTATGCAAGGTTGATGGATGGTTTATACAATGCTAATGCTAAGTAGGTGAAGGTAATTGAAAGTTGGACAGTCGTATGGACAATAATAACACAAGGATTGAATTGAGATGGTTAGATCAAGGCTCAGGAAGCTTAGGTGGCTAAAACTTCGAGCTAGGTTTGGTTGGCTTGGGCTAGACTCACTCCTATTGCTCTTTCCTCTCCCTGGTGAAAGGTTTAGAATGGCTAAGATGGCTAAGGGGTGGAGAGATGTCTTCTGATTTCCTGGGATGGAAGAGATGATTGAAATGAGAGGGGAAGTACGTTATTTATAGCCCCCAAGCTCGATTTTCTGGTAATTCCTGATAAGTATGGGATTAAAAGGGGTTTGGATGGCTAGGATTCAAGATTACCACATGACATGATCTTGATGGCTGAGTTGAGTGGTAAAATGGTAAATATGGACCAAAGAGGGGTTAGTAGAGTCATTTCGCATTGCCACACAGTTGTACCTCGAACCAAGAGCAACCCCACATGTGTTGGACCTCTCTCTATCAAGGTAGGAGAACTGCCACGTGGCTGGGTGCCATCAGAGCTCCGTGTGGCTCTCTGCTTTGGCAGGTGAGCTCCTTTACACGTGTGTTGGCTCTGCTTCCTGGGGGGTGAGATTGCTGTTTGTTCTGGATTCCAGATGGGCTTTGGTTATGGGCTTAATTCTAGGTTGGCTTTGGGTTGACTAGGTGATTGGTTGGGTAGGTTGACTAGGTGAGTTGACTGGATTTTGGCTAGGCTTTAGATAGGTCATAGGGTTAGGGTTTGGAAGAGTTGACTCGATCTAACTTCATCAACTTGTCGGCCTGGAGTGGGGTGTCTACAGTTGCCTCTCTTTGGCATAGGTTGTGTGCAACTGAATGCCAAAAAGCATTGACACCCCACCCTTACTAGTCAGTTGTGGATTGTGGTATGGATTCATTACATGCTTTTGTGTACGTGTTAGCGGGTTGCCTAAAAATAGATAACTTACACATATCATGAGGGTTTGTGGAAATTGTTGTGATTATCCTGCGCTTTCTGTGGCATACGGGTAACCGATCGCAACCATTTCGCTCCTGATCGATACTAACATTGGAAGAGCCTAGTACAGTAGTGCCCTTGTGCTTTCTGCAACCTTATGGGGATTGCCCTACTAACGGAAAATGGAATGTTTGCTGCTTCCTAGATCACCCTAGGAATACTTATTTTACTTGATTGTCAAAGTGGTTAGCTGTCCTGCGCTTTCTGCGGCCTTACAGGGGACTCACTATACCAACTTGGACTAAATCAAACTTTGCAAACATGCAGGGCTAAGTATGTGCAGGTGATCTTCTTTATGCATGTAATCTTCTGGTTTCGACACTTAGGTTAGAATTTATCTTGGGTTCTACATTAAGATTGTATGCGAAACGATCGACAAATACTTGAGAAAGTTACTCTTAAGTCTTAATTTGATGGTACTTTAGTGACGTGTACCAATCTAATGTATTGCCTTTTAGGGACTTCTGAAATAGACGGATCAACGCTCCGTCATTGCTTGCCACGACATCAAGCTCCTTACAGAATGCTCTTAGGTGGTCTATAGGACACCTTGTATCATCATATCTTTTAAATTTTAGTATCTCAAAGTCTTGAGATACCTTTACATCTAGAAGGGACGAAGATTCATGAACTTGGTGGATGGGAGATCCATCTTATGCTGCTTATGTAGCTTCCTCTTCATCTCTTTCAATTGCTCTCAGATTTGTTTGATTTCAGAGGGATCGAACAAGAAGTGTTTTGCCCCTTACCAGGCCTGAACTGCCCCTCTCTGATAATAATTGGCATTGTTGACGCTCCTATGATTCCTGTTAGGAGGAGGTTGGACTAGGTAATTTCTTCCATTATAGGGAGTTTGTTGGACTAGGATTGGAAAATGAGATTGCACAGAAACCCTGGTTTAGGAGGAGGTTGAAATTAATTGAAACTCCCATTAGGGATATGATGTTGGAATTGACTGGGAGTCTAGGCTATGAGATGATGGAACTAACTCCCATTCATGGCTCATGGGAGGATATTGGAAGAAACACTTTGAGGTGGATGGTTGTGCAAGCTGGTGTCGGGTATCTCGTGCAAACCCTGATTGCTGCTGTTGAACTAAATTGGAGGCTGAGAAAAGGGTAAGAGTCAGTTGCCATGCTAGGCCAGCTTGGGTGCTGGCTGTTGAAACTTGTACTTGCGTGAGTCGAAGAAATATTTCTTGCATAATCTTTGTATTTTGGGTCAGCTCTTAGATGCAAGAGATTGACACTGATTCTTCTGGATTTGGCTCTGGAGGTGAGACTTTAAGCATTTCAAATGTTAGGAGAGTTTCTTCCTTATAGTTTGTCATGACTGTTTGATATTAGGTTCAGATTGGGCTATAGTAGATGGGATTCGCTCGAAAATGCCTAGCTTGAATGGGTGCAATGGTTTTGATTTTTTGAGTTTTCTCTTTTTTTTTGATATTTTTTGAAATCGAGATGAATGCATGATGCTAATGTAGGTGTGCAAGAATTGTAATCCTTAAAGGCTCATAAGATCCTATTTTTTGAGTCGAGTCATAACTAATGAGCCAAAATATTCCCAGTGGAGTTGTCATTCTATGGTGATGGATCCTAGGCAGATCACGCTCATACGGGTGGATTAAATGTTTATGGGTGATTGTAAAGAGGTTATATTTGACTGGAGTCACCACTATCCCATTAATTTGATTCCACAGTCGGCTAGACCCTATAAAAACATTACGATAGAGAATCCGAGAATTTCCTGCCCTAAGATGACTCTTTGATCTGCGACTGAAGATTCTGAGTAAGGAATCACAGTTATAGAGAGGGAAGGTATTAGGCACCCACTCTACTTGTACAAACATACAATCTCTACTTCACGAGATCTCTTGAACCATTGACGACTAGGATTAGTTCTCGCGCACTATTGATGCAAGGTGTGTGCAATGTTGTGTTAAATGCAGCGCCTATGCTGTAGCCTAGGCTGGATAAATCCGCCCTGACTCTCTCACTTGTCATGCGATAAACCAATCAATCCAAGTTTCTAATGGACAAAATCCAACTAACTCGACAAGTCGTAAAGCATACGTTTGAACTGATCAGGTGCTAAATGCTATGTATGCAAATGAATGAAATTATGTATGTAATGGCATGCGTGATGGGGTGTTAGATGCAATGCCTATGATAGGTTGTAGCTTAGGATGGATAAATTCGCCTAAAATCTTCCACTTGCCATGTATAGGGTAACTGATCAAAGTTTTTAATGGGCAAGATTTGATTATATCGATAAGCCACAAAGCTTACGGTTGTGTTGATTAGGTGCATAATGCCATGTAAGGTTGATGGGTAGATGCTTGTACAATGTTAATGCTAGGGGTAGATAAAGTTGATTGAAAATTAGATGGCTGGATGGACGATAATATCACAAGGATTGGATTGAGGGGCTTGGATCGATGCTTGGGTAACTCAAGTGCTAAAACTTCGGACTAGGCTAACTTGGGTTAGACTCACTTTTATTGCTCTTTCCTCTCCTTGGCGGAGGGATGTGATGGATAAGATGACTAAGGGGTGGAGAGAGGTCTTCTGCTTTCCCGAGATGGAAGGGATGATTTAACAAGAGGGGGATGGTGCTATTTATAGCCCCGAAGCCTGATTTTCTGGTAATTCTTAGCAAGTATGGGGTAAAAAGGGGTTTGGATGGCTAGGAATCAAGATTGCCACATAACATGATCTCGATTGTTAGATTGAGTGGTAAAATGGTAAATATGGACCAAAGAGGGGTACTAGAGTTATTTCGCATTGCCAAACAATTTTACCTCTTGAACTAAGAGCAATCCCACATGCGTTGGACCTCTCCCTACCTAGGCAGGAGAGCTGCCATGTGGTTGGTGGCACGCTAGGTGCCACTGGAGCCACATAGAGCTCCCTGCTTTGGTAGGTGAGCTCCTTTGCACGTGTGCTGACTCTTCTTCCTAGGAGGTGAGATTGTTGTTTGTTTTGGATTCCGGATGAGCTTAATTCTGGGTTAGCTTTGGGTTCGATTTGACTGGGCAAGTTGGCTGGGTAGGTTGATTAGGCGAGCTGTTCAAGTGAGTTGACTTAGTGGTTGACTGGGTTTTGACTAGGTTTAGTTTAGCTAGGTTTGAATAGGTCCTAGGATTAGGGTTTGGTAGAGTTGACTTGGTCCAACTTCATTAGCTTGTCGGCCTGGAGTGAGGTATCTACAAGAGCGTGGACAAAACACATACATTAGGGTGGGCCCCACGGAGTCCTGACACAACATAAGTGGTGCTGGGTTCACATGCAATCCGTGTCCAAGATTGGGTTGTCCCACTAAATCATGGTGGGGCCATGCTTCTCGGTAAGTGCACCTATGAACACACAAATGACCATAACCATCATGGAGATTAGCTAAACAATCCTAACCTTCTAACCTTGATTATCGGCCATTTGCTTGTGAAACAAGACGAAGTCCAACAATCTAATAGTTAGTTAAAAAAGAGCAATCTTTTGTTCAATACATCAAAAATTGGTATTATAATTTGGACAATTTGCATACGACATGTGCAATTTTGCAATTATTCATAACCACCTGCACATCATCCACCCCACTCCACTAGAGCATCATACTATTTCTCATTATCACCATAGGTGAGGTTTGGATTTGAAATTGGACATAAAGTACGATTTAGGTCTATGGTTGTCAATGGGTATTGGACCCGTGAGTATGGCTTCTTTTTTTTTTTTTTCTTTATTATTATTTTTTTATAATAAAAGATAAAATAAGATATATATTTTTCCTGCTTTTTTTTTTTTTTTTGTCTAGCTGCACTCTCAAACTATCAACCTCCCAGTCATCACTAGCCAATTAATTAAAATCATGTAGCTGTCAAGACTTGCAAAATCTTTTAGTAGTCATGAAATCTAAAGACTCTTTTGCCTTTAAATAACTCTTGATCTACAATTTAAAATATTAAGGGACTTTGGTTACAGAGAATGGAGGTGCTAGGCACTTTTTCTGCCCGCATGAGAGAGCGATCTCTACTTCAAGTGATCAAATGAATTTTAGGAAATTTGTTAATTCTAAGCTATCGTACTGAATGCAACGGATATGTACCACTCAGCACATAACTTGAGTTGGGTGAGTTATGGTTTGAAGATTGTTCCGGTTGAAAGAGTTGGGCAATGCAGTGCTCTTGTTCATGGTTAAATCGAATTAGTTTTACCCTGTCTTCTAGTTAAGTCTTCATTAGAGCTTTCAAGAGCAACATAGGCTGCATCACTTTAATAGGCATGGAATTTGAGCTTGTTCATCACTTCTTTTTGGGTTTTTATCAAGTTGGGGAGATGCTCAATCTCTTTTGAATGGCAATTCTTAGGGTTATAATGGATTGATTTGAGCTTTTTTGTGAAGGGAATGAGAGCCTTGTTCTAAAACCTGATGATTGTTGAAAAGACACCATCAATGAATGGTTATAATGTGAAATGGATGTCAATATATTTGCAATGGGAATGATTAGCAATGGATAGTATTGACATTGCAATGAGGTAAGTAGGATTTTTATCGTATTTGGGATAATCTAGCAGTTTGATGACTCTGAGTGAATATGAGATTGATTTTTTTTATTTTTTTTTGGTGATGAGTATGAATGCATTCAAAATATTATTACGTTTGAATATTTGATCACCCTTTTGACCTTTTGAGATGTTTAAGTGAGACATACATCAAACATTTTATCTGAGAAACTACTCTTCTTTCTAGAATTCAAAATTCAAACCAAACAATCAATTTCATTCATAGAGTTTCGACTTTTCAAACTGGATTCCCGGAAGATTTTTAAAAGACACTCTTTATTTTCTCAATCCCGACTTGGCTGTTGAGAATGCTACATGTAAATTGAATTTAAGCAATGTTTAAGTGGACCCGACTCGATTTTAAAGGGTCTAGGTCCCATCTTTTGGACCCATTAAGAAATAGGGTCAAATTAAGATCTCTTTTGGACTTAGTTAAAAGTCATGTCTAAATCATGTCTAATCACGTTCGGTTTGGGACCATGTGATGGATGATTAAAGTTGGTCAAGTTCAATTACTTTTACCAGTACAATTATACATGTGATACACACACATACACAATTTCCGTTTGCCATGGCTTACCAGATTTTTGGATCAAAGTAAAAGTTGGGCTCTAGGGGTTTCATGGGGTGCTGCATCAGGTGAACAATTCAGATTTTGGGCTCATATCATTGGAAATGAGTTCTAAAAAAGTTTTCATGAGAACTCATGAGAACTGGTGAGCAACTGAGCATTCCCCTCTCTCTCTCTCTCTCTCTCTCTCTCTCTCTCTCTCTCTCTATATTTATATATATATATATATATATATATATATATATTCACTCAACATATGTATAATTATGTTTTTCAAGTCACACACATGTGAGAGAGCTTGTTTACACAACATGCACATGTCTCGATGGCATATTTTGAAGTGATCTAATCCATCTATCAAGTGTGCCCACTCATGTAAATGCTCTTATTTGTCCTCAGCCTATCTCAAGATATGTATTCAAAAACCGTAGGCACCCAAACCCAGTAGGATTCTGGTCTAGGTCTTTAAGAACTAGACCCAGATCTGGCAAGACCAGAAGATAGTTAGCTTAGGCACATGTACTATAGCTCCTCAGTCGTTGATAGCCCTAAAGACAACCTTCGTGTTGGAGCCCATAGTTCACACAATATGGATGTCCACACAAGTACAAGACTCTATAAAAATTACCTAATGAGATCATTTCTTCTACAAAATAGTACTAGGAGAATATGCTTATTCTACAAGTGATTCACCTGCTTCCTTACTCATGTATGCACCCATGGTGTCATGTACTCCATCAAACCTGTGCATTAGGTGTCTATAATGATGATGGGATACTGGAAAAAAAAGGGCCTATCCGTTCATTTAGTTGGCCGCAACATAGAAAATAATTAACAACCACCCAAAAAATTTAAAATTACGACATGGTACATCCACATGATGGTTGGATTGGCCTGGACGTTGAGGTGTCCAAATTTCTGGGTGTGGTGACCCTTCCGGATAGATTGTATTCAAGGACATGCAGTAGAACTAGCCCCTTAGCTAATTATTATTATTATTTTTATTTCCACTTTTTATGACTAATAATGTACTATATATTAAAAAATCCACTAAGATTGGAATACATAGACATACATGTTACCTTTTGAATGTAGATTACTAGTTTTTTTTGGTAATCATCTATTTTTTGGTCCCATATTGAAGGTTTAGTATTTACGAGCCTCGGAAATATTTGGTTTATGGGCCATCCTTATATGAATCAGTTCAAACCATTTAAACACTGGCCCCACTTTTATGGACCCAAAACACCTCTTTTAGCAAGGGCTGATGGAAAACCGAACATGACTGACGTTATTACCCCTTGAACATTAATAGTGACCTTCACTTGCAAGGCTGGCCCATCCTGCACAACAGCCTGATCCATGCCGTCCATCTAGAGGGTCCCACTGGAAAGGGTCCATTTGAGTAGGGGATTTCAAAAATTTGGGATTAAGTCTAATCATGATTTTGTATGCTCTCCATGTAATTCTCCATACTAAAGCGGTGCTTTCCTCCACATAAACACAATTAGTAGTGCTTTTGTTTTGTTTTGATTTTTTTTTTTCCTTTAATACTTTCTTAATTGGGTTTATGCGGAGGAAACCGCCACTTTAGTGCAGCAAATCCTATGTGGATGGCATGGGGACTGCCACCTATTGCGAAATCTCCAACCCAAATGGAGTTTGTTTTTTTATCATTGTTTTCTTATCTTTTGGGAATCTCATTTGGGTTGATTTACCTTTCATCATTAGAGACCCTTAGCCTAATTAGACAAAATGTTCCAAACTTACTTTGTATGAACCATTAGATCTCGAGTAAGATTTTTGCTACATTTAGATGAATGGTCGGGATCATAATGTGGTGGGGCAATGCTTGCAAAATGATGAATGGCTTATATGAGCTTCATTGAGGGAAGATAGGTAGCGTGAAATAGAGACTTAAATGCCTCTATTTGGGCTTTTGTTTGTATTGAGGCTCAATGAAATAATGATGAAATGATGTATCACCAAACTGCATGACATGTGAAGTGATGGTTTTGTAAGTGGCTTCTAGACCATTACTCAACATGGTTTACAAGCAACAAAGAAGCTAAGATGTACACGTTTGTGGAACGGCATTTTGGACATTTATGTTACGCACTACGAACCGTCAACTTCAGGTAGGCCTGGACAGGTTTCATACTTAATTTTGAATGGAAGGTGTTGGTCAATTAGGCAAGTTTGTAGACATGAAAACCAACATGGAATCTTCTAGAAATGGAAATGGGCCAATTCTAATTGTAATTCTTTCACTTATTTTTGAGTTTAGTTTTCTATGGAAATGTTAAAGGTTAATGGTCAAACATTAAGTTCATCTCTCTTGTGACTATAGAGTGGTGTATTCATTCATTCAATAGTCATTTATGCTACTGAATGAACCCTAACCCTAACTTTTCTGCATTACATGGTATCATAGCAGTGATTTTAAACCACACTCCTCTTTCTCTTTTGTTTTCTTTCACCCCACCTTTTCTTTGCCTCTTTTATTGTTGGCATCAACTACACAGCAACCACTGCGTGCAGTAGCACCACCACATGCAATGGTAGCAACCGCCACATGCAATAGTTATGGTAGTCGCATCTAGTGGCATTATCCCAATGACCACGAATAACGTCCTTTTTCAACCAACCCCTTTACACATAAGAGCACTTGTAGTGTAATCTTATAAATTTTCATTTTAAAGACAGTTTGTTTTTCGAATTTCATGATAAAGTAATGTAAGTGGATTATCATTATTATTTCCAAATGTTTGTTTAAACAAGTACAAAGAGAAATCAATGGTCAAGTGCATATTAATAGGACAGATAAATGCATTTATAATCATTATCAATCCATACAATTTTACCTGATCACTAAAACAAACAATAAAAGTATGTAATCATTGTAGTTAAATGTAGCTGACATCATTCAAATAAGTAAAGCAAATTATAATAATTGCCCATTTCTTTCATTTACTAAGGTAATTGAAAAAAACAAACACGTTCCTAACAATTTTTCTTCTCTAATTGATCAAAAACTCTAAAAAAAACTTTGGATTTCCACCAACAAGACAGTTTCCTCAAATTTTGAAATAAAAGAATAGGTTTAGGAATTAATTTTTATGTCTATTGTTTTCATAAAAAAAGAGTAAAATAAATTTAAAAAATACGTTAAATCTAGATTTTCACGATTACGAAAGGCATATGTCATCATTTGACATATAACCTTTTAAACATTTTTATATAAATCACATAGGCTAAAACAAATAGGCTATTGTGTTTTCTTGTCCATTCATTTTGAGTTCTATACTCATATTTTGGTTTCACCGAACCAAACAAGCATCCACATTTTTTAAAGAAAAAATTGAAAATAAAATAATATTTTCATATATGATTTTTCTTCACCAAAAGAAAATTGGATATCCATGCAAAACATTTGAACAATTCCAAACCATTGTATCTGTCAGGGATCTCCTGCACTACATGCAACTAAATCTACATTGCTATGTGAATCTTATGCATTAATAGATGATATGTGGTAAGAAACATATTGGGTTAAGCCATTTAAGTTATGATGGAGTCAAACTTCGTATCTATTGATAGACCGAATTTATTCAACATTGAGATCATGGGATCGAGTGTCAGATTGCGTGGGTGTGTGAAAAAAAAGAAGAAGCCGATGGCTCATCTTTTAATTGCGTATGAAAGTTAAGCCCACATATGGTTTGGTTATTAATTGGACTCAAGTTGAGGACTAAGGAATGGGCTTCGATTCGCCATCTTTGGAAATGATTTCCAAACTGAGGCTACGTCCCACTTGCTCATCCATCGACCCTGAGATTTAAGCTTGGGTCTGACCACATGCCTAAAGTCGGGACCGAGCCATGGTCTGGGACTAGAAGCACATCAGATTTCGAGATTCGAGGTGGGTTTTCAGAAAGTGGGCCCATTGCACATTTCTAGATGATAGATTCTATCTATTCAGTTGATCACGGACATTTGACATCGTGGCATTTTACTAAACTGTGCATTTTCAGGCTACTAATCGATGGGTAAGCATTCTTCGTTAGAGGATATCTTTTGGGCTATGGTCCATCCACACTGGGCCACATCAGATCAACGGTACGGATCACTGGACCATATGAGCCACTTGTTATAAACTAAGGATGCGTGTATGCTGTACATATCACTAGGTGAGTATCACATCATTCCCATTCCGTGCGATTCACAGCTTGACTTGTTCGGATTCTCAAAAGCGTTGCTTGAAGAGACTTGTTTGGTACTCTGGAAGAGTGTGATGGTTGATACTCACGCACTCAGAAATATTACATGTAGCATATAAATAACTCAAAACCACACTGTCCAAGTTATAAGGCCCACTGTAAGAAGGTTGTTTTAAGGATCCAAACTTTGATTAATGGGCCTTTGTAACTTAAATAGGAACATTGAATGCTTCATCTCAACCGTCAATTAAATTTATATTAATCAGCTACTTATAAAATCATCTCAGTATAGCTTTTACCCTGTGCTCCATCTATAGTGGGGCCCACGATTTGGTCGGTTTGATTTAATTTGTATTTGTGCCACTTGGTCAATTTCCTAGTGCATGGGTAAGAACAATCATGCTTTGCTACAGTATTAAATGTTTTTCTCTTACTTCAATGAAGACCAAAATCTGGGCCATTCATCAGGTACCAAGATTGAGATGGGTCTAACGATTACGTGGCATTGGGGTGTACCTGTGAGAGATCTGGCCATTCATCAGGTAGGGTATAGTCAGAAAATGCCCTAGCCCCAGGGGCCACTCACGAGGTGGGTCCACCCATGAAAGAGAAAAATGGGTAGTCAGATATGACAAACAGTCCAATATTTAATGGACTGCATGTGGCCCACCTGACGACTGCACCAGCCTCTTTTGAGTAGGGATTTTTACTGCAGGATTCCTGATGAATCTATATATTTACTAAATAATGCCTGGCGATTGAAAATTACATGCAGGTGCTTTGTGAGGAATGAAATTATAAAACTACCCATTTTTAAGCTTTTTTAAAAAATGCAATGAAAGTCAAGAGTCGTGAGGCCCACATGGTATGTGTATGACATCCAACCCATCCAACAAATACACTCCGTGGTGATAACAGAACAAAAAATCAAGTCAATTACTTGAATTGAGATGTTTTGACTGGTATATATTATTTCTAATGGATCGGCTCACCTAACGACTCAACCTATTATATTTTTGGTTTTCCCAATCATAATATTGGTTTGCATCTATTGGACAGTTTGGATGGGAGACACATACAACATGAACCATGTCTCAATTCTCAGCTTTGTTGTAAATAAAAGTCAAGAGTAGTAATGTAATTTCCAATCTGAAAAAGCCCTGCCCGGTAATTCCTTGAAGTATTATTTGGTAAATATTCAAAGAGGAACTTTGCTGTAAAAATCCCATTCGACATCCCAGCACTGAGCCCTACCTGATGGATAGACAGGATCTCTTGCATGCGCCACCCTTTGAATCTTTCTACACAAGTGTGAAATGAAAAACCAAAGTTGGGAATTTAAGATCTTTTCCTTTTCTTGATGGCTACTTTCAGAATAAGATCTCTCGTTGAACGAAGACTTTCAAGGTCTGCTAATAGACTTTGTTTTAGGAAAGGTACAAAGGTTTGAAAATTTTAGGCCCAATCTAGACCGTTGGTATTAATCGTTCTTTGTTTATTGCTACCATGTCTGAAAGGTTGGTGAATATGGACCCTCCCTCTAGTGGGCATTATATGATAGACACCGTTCTATACATATCGGAATATGGACCCTCCCTCTAGTGGGCCCAATCTACTCCGTCTATCAGCTTTGCAAGAACAAAATAAAACATAAATATAAAAATCACACAGATTAAAAACTAAATGTGAGCCACACCAAATGAAATAAGAGAAACAATAATAAGAACAGTAATAATTTATTCTATGTATAAAAATAATGGACCGTCTAAATCTAACCTACTAATTATCATAGTCATGTGGCCCACTTGAAGTATAAAATGGCTTGTAGTACAAATGCTAGCGTGTACGACGGATGTAGAACGATAAATCAATCTTGAGTCTCATTGTAGAATTTACATGTCAAATCAAGAGTTGTAATTAAATAGAGAGTTATTTGATAAATGAACTATGTATGGTGCTTGATGCATAGTCATTCAGAAATTGTACATAATGCAAACAATATTTCAAATTAAATTAAGTAAATTATGAAATTATTGTTACTAATTAAGTTATAGTATCAAAATCAAATTATTTGAACAATCCTAACCTCTTATTCATATACACTTGTTTATTAAAATAAAACTTACTTGTTTACCACTTTTAATAAGCTATAAAATATTTACTAATTCGACAAATAAATAATCAAATAAGCATAACCTTTGGTGTCTGAGATTTAGATGATGTTAAAATATATTAGAAAGATTAGAATAATATTCTTAAATTAGTATATTTCTATGTTACAGTGTATATCAGAGGCTTTGAACTTCGTTTTTATCAAATTTTAAGGATAGTTTGTAAAACACTGATCTCCCCTTCAATCCTTCAATGCTTTGGTGCTTTCGATGTAATTTGAACTTCCAAACTCTTGTCTTTTCCGGTGCTGTATTATTGAATTAAGGTATTTTTAGTTATGTTATGATGTATATTTATTAAGATCTTTCTAAATCTTGTAGAGTTCGCTTATTTATTCTAGATATTTAATTGCTTATTTCTTCTAGATATTTAATTGTTATTAGAGAAATAGTACAATTTTAGATATTCATTAATATAATCTATATAGTTCAATTGATAATTTATATTTTGGTCACTTATATTCTAAGAATGCAATTTTATAGTGATAATTTTTTTTTTAATTATTATTATTTAAAATTTTACTTTCAGTCATGTGATAAATTAAAAACAACATAGAGGATATCATAGTTTAATAGCATCCCATCATACTATATTTTAAATTGTTAAATAAAGAAAATATCCTAATTTATTTATGTAAAATTTAATGATTTGAGTTAATACTCAACATTTTTTTATGCAAATAAAAAATAAGTAATTAATACTTAGTAGGTACACCAACCCCCTAAAAGCCAGGGCTAGTCATTTTAGGTCCAACATGAGTGTGGATATGCACACGTGTAGTTTCCATTGGTAAGCATGGGTTGGGTGGGGCTTAGATGGATCCTTGGATCCACAAGGTGAATGTGGGGCCTATCATGATGTATGCGACTAAATCCATGCCGTCCATCCATATTGAAAGCTCATTTTAGGTCATGATCCAAAAAATGAAGTGGATCCAAATCTTAGATGTACCAGAGTACATGAAACAGTGGTAGTTGACCATTAAAAACCTTTTGTGGGCCAAAAAAGCTTTGGATCAAGATGATATTTGTATGGTCTCTTCGTAAAGGTCGTTGTAACCTTATCACTAGGTTGGATGGCAAATAAACATTCCCTGGAGTCCATGAAGATTTTAATGGTATGGACTCAATCGCGACTGTTTCCTGTGGTGTGGTCCGTCCACCTAAGATTTGGGTCAGATTCATTTTTGGGATCATGCCCTAAAATGATCTGTCAAATGGTTGGACGGAGTGGATTTAAGGCACGCACATCAATGTGAGCCCCACAGTCAAGGGATCCACCATAGGTAATAGACTACCTGATTCGGTGATCTGAACCATTGATAATATGAGCCGCATGATCGATGCGTAGATCCAACGATCCTTGGCATGCGTTCTTTGGCCCTTACCAGTTATGAATATATATTTACCTCTAATCATCTATTTGTAGGCTGGCTAGGATCCCCTAATCAAGGAAGTTTCTATAATGTAGTCGAGCACTGATGCTCCTCGACAAAGGAGATCAAAGTTTCATGGCCCCACAGTGATGTATTTGTTCATCTATTTTTAGAGATCCTTTTATATCATTATCCAAAAAATGAATTATATCCAAAGACCATTGGACCACACCATAAATAGCAGGGGAGATAATGAATTTCACTGTTACAAAATTTGTAGGGCTCTCCGTAACATTTATTTTACATTCAATCCGTTCATAAGGTCACAAATACATGAATGAAGAGAAAAAACAAATTTCATATTGATCCAAAACTTCCGTAACCCCAAAAAGGGTTTCAATTTTAGATGTTCAATCTCCCACTGGTTTTTGCAGTGTGGTTCAGTTGATAGTTACATCTGTCTTATTTTTTGTCTCAAGCCCTAAAACTAGCTTGCCAAATAGATGGACAGTTTGGATATAACAAATACCTCATGATCGGACCCACAAAACTTGCTGACGGCAATGCAGCAGATGTATAGCTGGTGTGAGCTACACCAGCCAATCCGCTTCCGGATGACAGGGCGCACCAGATCAACTGCTTTGATAAACAAACCATGGGCCTGTATGGATTAGGATGCCACGTGGCACGCGATATTCCAATTATCACGTGACCGCACGCTCACATACTTTGAAAATGCTGTGGTCCGAAATTCCGATTCTCGCCTCAAAAACTCAAAGGGTATCATTCCCCTGATTTTTATATTATAGACAAAGTCAGGGTCAAAGTCAAAGAACGGTGCTGTCCTCCGAAAGGCAACATAACGTCCGTTTAAAGGCGCATAGAATTCCGTACACGTGGTGACATATTTAAAGGATCCAGACCGTTCATATGATGGGGTACACTATAGATGGGGGATGTAAAAAGAAGATTCTACATTGGAGCATTTTACCCTTTTCATTGTACTATTTTCATTTTGATATGCACCATCTTTTTTGGGGCCACCAATGGAAGGGTTCAGATCATTCAATCTTGATGACTATATTATCATAGGAACGGTTTGGATCGCTTAACCATAACCCCACACGTATGGAATAATGGGCGTAGATTTGCTGATGAGCAGGACCCAGTACATCACTCAGGTGTATATATTCACGGCGAGCATCTCTCAAGCAGTCAAGCGTTATCGTGCTGTGACGAGTTACAAGAGGTTCGCTACACTATTCTTTTCCATTAAAAAAAATTCTGTGGGGCCCACATTAATGCTTGTGGGGAATCCACTCCGTCCATCAGTTGAGAAAGATCAATTTATTTTCTAAATACAAAATTCAGATCACTAAGTAATCTCAGGTGGCCACAACACAAAGAACAATGTGAATATAACGCCTACCATTGAAACATTTCCGGACCACCCTGATGTTTAAATACCATCCAACCGGTTCATAAAGTGACTATAACCAGGATGATGAGAAAAATCAAATATCGGCCTGAGTCAATACTTTGGTGGGTCCCAAAGAGGTTTCAACGGAGTTCCTATGGTGTGTCCCACTTGAGATTTGGATCATCCTGATTTTTTGTGTTAAGCCATAATACAACCTGTTTCAAATGATGGACGGAGTGGATGCTGCACAAACATGAATATGGATCCCACCGAGATAATATAATATTAGAAATTGGTCCATTGAGGAAAATAAATGGCCACCGACCACTGCTGGCCATGCTTCTAGAAAGCGGTTGGGATTGCTCCGAAACTTATCCACCCAAATGTAAAATGTAAATATTCTTCAATTGGTTGTATTGTGCTCGACAACGTGTTGTATATGTGTGCCATCCAACCCGTTCATGAAGTAAGCCCCACCATTGTGATGGGATGCATTAAAAATCTGGTCCATATAATCGTAAAATTGATTTTATTTTTGGAGTGTCCCACTTTCATATCAAATAATCTTTCTTGACAGTTTGAATTTTGTAAAAAAATTACAATGAACCCACATGCAGAGTTGTAAAATCAGATTCTTTTACAAACACGATGGACGCACGATCTGGCCTTGAGAACGTGATGTAAGGGAGAGAGAGTTGACCCACGCACCTAAAGCCACATTGAATGGCCTTTGGGTCATGTTTTCATAGCCATGTAACTATCGCCGGACCATGGCTCGAGTCTACCTAAGACTGGGCCGGACCGGTCTTGGGCTATTAACTGTTTGTTTGGCTGACCATTTCTCTATGAATTGGAACAGATTTGCCCTTGGAAAGTGATCCACGTTATACATTTTAAGACATACTACGCGCGTGATGGGAGTCTCTGCATACTCAATATCATAATTCACAGTCGGATCTATCAAGTTAATCTCAAATCAGTGGCCCATTGATGATGGAGTGTATCCAGAAAATTGTATTGATTGGACGATCTTGATTGTCCAACCGATGACTGTAACGTGGACAGTAAAATGAAAATGTCAACCGTCCAAGATCAAAAAAAAAGAAGAAATTTAGATGGTCCAATTGATATACACCATCCATATTGAGGCCACAATTTGGAAGCCATGTGTGCAATTGATGATCTGTAGAATTAGCATTCTTGGACTGGTCCCTTAGGGCGTGTTTGGGCACTGGGATTAGAAGGGATTAGGTGGGATGGAAAAGCTTGGAATTAGATTAGATGGAATTGCATTGGTCCCGTTCCAATGTCACTCAATGTTAGCAAGTTGTGTAGGTCCCACAATGATGTGTGGGCTATATCCACACCGTCCACCCATTTTTCGAGATTATTTTAGAGCATCGGCCAAAAAATTAGATAAATCTAAAGCTCAAGTGGACCCCACTATAGAAAGCAACGGGGACTGAATACTTACCGTTAAAAACTTCTTCCCAAACATTGAGTGAAATTGGCGCGGGACGAATGCAATTGTATTTAATGTAATTCCAAGCTTTTCCATTCTTCCCACATGATGGATATAGCACGATGAATACTTACTTAAGTTATAATACTATCCAAATTATATTTAGTTATAATTGAGAAGTGACATGATTCAATTTATTATATAGTTGTAATGCTTATCATTCTCCCAAACTCATGGAACTTGCATACATGATTATCACTAACATATATGGCAGTGTAAGATCATAAACCTGGCTATTTTAATTTGATCTAAAACTTATGGCCATAAAATAGAATGCATTTACAATCAATATGTATTATATGTATTATATAAAATATATTAATTAAGTTATATATATATATATATATATAGCTGAATGCTCAGCTGCGCATCAGTTCACACTAAACTTGTGCGGAACCCATCATACATTATGTGTATCCAAAATCTGAATGGTCTACATGAAGTAGCACCTCATGAAATTCCTCAGGCCTAATTTTTAATTTGATCCAAAACTTTGGTGGGCCATGAAAAATGAAAATAATTTCCTTCATTGATTTCCATTTTTCTTTGCTATGGCTCCCAAAATTTTAGACCAGGGTGAAAATTTCTCCATTTTATGAGATTTCGCATCACATGGACCTTTTGGATTAGACGCCATGACACCTATGCAAGGGTGTGCATGTGCATTGGTGCACAGTGAGCATGACTATATGTATTTTATATATATATATATATATATATATATATATATATATATATATATATATATGAGCTCAGTTTTGAGGTAAAAAAATCTGCTCAGCTTGGCTCAATCTGTCTTTCAAGTCAAGCCGAGTTGGAGAGCTGGCTCCATTCATGTCAACTCTAATGATGAGCAGTAATTAGGGTTTGCAACATATAGGTTTGGGCCGGGCCTGATACTTAAACCTACCGTCCGATCATGGCCCAAGCTTGGCATGGGCCTAGCAAAGAAGACCAAAGCTCGAGCCTAAAATAAGTTGGTTGGGCAAGACCAGCTTGAACACTCTGCTATTTCCCTATTCCCACATTTTTTTTCTATAGGCACTCACACCCCCACACACACTCAGTCACTCACACCACAGTGGGATTTCACCCTCTTATGTTGAAACTCTGGTGAGTCTACCATCGTGAGTAAGGATCCCCTATTTCCCACTTTAATATTCATAATCTATTTGTGGATCAACTAGACCATACATGCACAAAAAAAAATATGGCCTTTGAAATGTAAAGTGCCCACGCTTAAGTTAGGGCTATTCTGTCATGAACCTAGCCCTGAAGGAGCCCTTCTTAAATTGCACCGGCTTTGAAATTAGCCAGCTAAGAAATTAATGAGCATGCTAGTGCGCAATGGCTTTTCAGCTTCTACCCATAGTTGAGATCCAACTTTACTGTGAAGCATCATAGCTAGCTCTGTGTCGAATGTTTCTTTTCTGAAAATCTTACATGAATGAAACTAATAATCTACATTCAAAATAGATGAGTTGTCTAACCAAAGATTAAAATGACATATTTGGAAAATTTTTAGGGATAATATGCAGCGTGTTGGGATGTGCTAAAAGAACTTGAGCCCAAGTTGGAATGAAAAATTAATCAATAGCCATGTGAGGCTCATCTACGGGCCGAGCTAGTAGGTCCAAACCCGGCCCTATCTATGCCGTATCTCTTTTTTGTCGGTTTGCCCTTTCCGACATGTATCTGGTTGTATAGCCTTTAAGCTCCCATTTATGAAAAAGCAGAGATTTTCTTGAAATAAAAAATAAAAAATGGGCCCATCGCCGCCTTTACCACCAGTTGCGGTGGGTCTTTTCCTTTTGGGACAATTTTCAAAATGGCCCTCAGAAATAATTAAAAATCAAGAACACCCCTCTTATACTAAAATTATAAGCATAGCCTTCATTTATTATTAGGGTTCCTCAAACACCCCACAATGCCGTTTCCTTGACTTGTCACCTCATTGCTTATTTTCATTCCAACCTTACTCTCAATTTTGAGGATTAAATCCAAGCTACCCCATCGTTGCAGGACGGATACTCACTTTTTATTTATTTTCATCGTGCCTTTTTACAAGTCCTAATCTTTTACTTGGTCATTGTGATCTAATCTTATCATAATGTATTGTGCCTAGGGCCCACTAGGGTTTGTGTATAGTGTCCAGCCTTTTCATCAAAGTTGCCCCACATTGAAATTTAGATGCGCCAAAGATAGGCTCACCAAATGATCATGTGGGCCACCACGTGAATGTCGATATTTTTGGATGGTTGTTAATTTTCTACAGTGACCATTATGTATGTATACACTATCCAACTTGTGCATTTCATGAGTCCTACCGTCATGATTGGATGACTCAAAAGAATGGGCCTGTTTATTATGTTGGCCATTGACGTAGGGATGAGCGTGATGATAACTATTCCGAATCTATGAAACTTCTCTGGACTTCTCACTGAGATACCTTGAATCCACGAAGAAAAGAAGGAAAATTGAAAATAATTTCTAGAAAATTCGAAATATTTTTATTGATGATGAAAAACGAGATTACAACTCTTTAAATAATGCTACGAACCTTACGGAGAAGTTTCAGAATTAAACTACAACTAAAAGTCCTAGAAATCGTAACTTAATATAAATAGTAAACTTTCTATTTATAAACAGTCGTGATTCCTACTAGTGCGCATGGTTTTCGGCCAAAAATAGTAAGTGTCCTATTTGGCTAAACCATGATGTTCCCTTGACTATTCTAAGTACTTTTCATGTTGGGCGCAACTCCTAAAGCCCAAAGAGTTATATTCAAACTAAAACTTATTATAAATAGAAAAAGCAAAATTAAAACAAGAATTCAACCTCGATCTAATGATATTTCGCAAATTCTGCATGTGCAACCCGGTGTAGTAGGGTTAAGTGGCTAAAGTAGCTCGTCCTACCCCAAAATCATATATGGTACGTTTGATAGCTCATTTTGATTTGCAAGATATGTCCATTTTAAGTTCTGATGATTTGGATTATCTTCGTATTTGATCGAACCTTTTTTGGTCCATCTTGGCCATGAAATTATCCGTGACCTGCTCTACATTAGCCACATTTGAACAGTGATATAAAAATATCCATATTCATGCAGACGCCCACATGATGGTTGGATCAATATAATTGTAATAAGACATGGGCCAAAAACTAAGGTAAATACAAAACTCAGGTGGGCCGCCCCATAGGAAACCATGAGAATGGAAACACCCACTGTAGACCTTACTATGGCCTACCCTGATACTCATACATAAGGAAAAATACAAATATAAGCCTGATCCAAAACTTTCGTGAGCCTTAAAAGGTTCCAACGGCGGGCATTCAATCTCTACTATTTCTTGTAGCGTAACCAACATAAGTTTTGAATCTACCTGATTTTTTAGATCATGTCCTAACATGAATTGCCTAATAGACGGACATGGTTTTATTGGAATTGTAATTTAAAGACGCAGTAGTTTGTTTCTAAAAATACAAAAGAACGGGTGTTTGGTACTTATCCCTTGTTATTAATCGTTTGGTGGAAGCCAATAATCATTATCCGTACAGATAAGGATAACTTCAAAGTATTACTTATCTATACCGACAGTTCTAGCTAGACCTATCACGTTTGCATTGATATTGATATTTTTTCTTGCTATATCATCACATGGACCAAAAGTCAACACAAAAATGTCAAGATATGATCATAACAGTACATTTGGTTGACAACCTATCCCTATTTTTCCCTATGATGTGGCCCACATTAATTGTGGATTTAGCTGATTTTTGCCCCAGGGGGCCTACCATTGAGGAGCACACCTAATAGATGGACGGATGCCACTATAGAGCATGGTGGGCCCCAAGGTCAACCCACTTGTCAGCTGGGCCACACTGACAAGAGGAAAGTGGATTGTAAGTTTGTTACAAATAAAATCACCCTGAGCTTATATTTTTTGTCCAGGCCCAGCCTAGGCGGTTCAGATCCATGCTTCAATGTTAAAACCATTCCCATGCTTTACATGGAAGAAGATAGGCTCATCATACACTTCATGGGTTGATCTCATCTAGTGTTGGGCACAGAATGACTCAACTAGTGAAACTTGACTCGTCCGACTCGTTTAGATCTGACTCGATCCGAACTGAGTGGGTGAGTTGATCTGAATCGAGTTCACTTCGATTAGAACCAAGTGGGTGAGATTCTACCTTGCATAACGTCCATATGGCCAATCTTACCCTTTTAATTAGCCATGGGGAGGGTATAAATATCTTGTGAGCATGAAAACATCAACTGAGTTTATATGTGTCCTTTTGCGCTGATCTTAAGAGTATCCCATTCTGGCACCTTCTTTTTGTTTCATTTGCATATATGACATATCAGCTATATTGAAGGATTTCATATTAAAGTAATGTAAAAGTGTTATCAATATATTCATGTAATTCTATGATATAATACAAGATAAGTGATAATTACAATTTTACAATGTAGTATGATGGAAATTCCCTATCTAAGCACATGCATCAGTGCATTTTAACATTGTGATTGGATATTTTCTTGTTGATTTAATATTGTAGTAATGTAAAAATGTTATTATTGTAAGTTTTCCACACCTATCCAAATATAAATCCTTAGTCAAATTACTTAACTTTTGTATAACAGGTATTCTAATTTATAATCATTATATTTTACACTAATTTATGGTACTATACGATCAATCTAAACATACCCTAAGACTACGTGAGCCTTCTTATGATGGCAGTGTAAAATCCATTACAAAAATCTCTTGTAGCCCATTATGATAGATCATCAGCCAAAAATGAGGCATTTAGAACTCAGTCGGCTGCAATATAAGAAAATGAGGATAGGTTGTCTTCTATTCTCTATTAGGGACTAGGATTTCTTGTGGGCTCTTATTCTATGTGGGGCCCACCGTGATGTTTGCAAGAATTCCACACTGCCTATACATTTTGCGAGCTTATTTTCTGACATTTTACAAAAAATGAGGTGGATTCAAAACTCAATTGAGCCATATGAGAGGAAACAACAGGCATTTAATGACCATGGTTAAAACATTCCAATGACCATAAAAGTATTATAATGGGCTACAATTTTTATGTTTTCACTTCATCCTAGTGGAAATGACCTTATAAACAGTTTGGATGGCATATAACGTCAAGGTGAACCCTAGGAAGGTTTCAACAGTAGGCATTTATTTACCCAAATTTTCCTCCTGTGTGACCCACTTGAGTTTTGGATCAGTCTAATTCTTAGTCATATGCCCTAAAATGAGCTCCCAAAGCGGATGGATGGAATGGATTTCTCACAAACATCATGGTGGGCCCCATATAAAATCCCAGCTGAGGAACTTCCTTAAGCCTGGCAGGAAATCCGCGTCCCTCTACAAGTAGCACTGAGGAAGCCACACCCTCCCTTCCATTTTCTCTAGATCCTTCTATCTTCTCAGTTCTCACATGCCATAACATACCTCTAGTTTTAATTAATAGTAATTATGTGTTAAAATCTTAATGTCATACATAATCACTATCAACATAAACTCATTGTGTATCATATTAGAGACCAGGGTCTCTACTAAAATGTTCGGGTGATCTTGGGCCATAAATTATAGCTCTCCTGGTTGCATCCTTTCACTTGGACCGTCCAATCCATTTATCTAAATTTTCTATTAAATCTCGAACATATTTCATGAACTACCATGCAAAATTACAATTGATCAAATATCCAATCCATCCTTGCTTTGGCCTTTTATTCGTGGCGATTCCACATTCAGGCCATAGATGGGATGGCACCATTGCCTAATAAAATGATTCTTTAGAATCATAAGCAATCTATGATGAGGCAGGTAGATCAAACTGTTGTTTAGGCCTCTGTTTGTGTAATAAATCTTGTCCTTCCATATTAACGACCATGATAGAATGGTTAATATTTTTTGGAGTGGTGTAATGTTTTCATTGTAGTGATGAAATGTGCATTGGATCTAATGAACGGTCTGAATCAATATATCGGGAGTGTCTAAGTGTACTTAATGCAACTAGGAGCACCATGGGCATTTTCCTTTTTGTAATTACCCTTTTCTTAATAGAGCCGTACACGAGTAGAATTGAGTAGAGCTCAGCTAGTACTTGACCCCAGCTCGTACTTAGCTTAGCTTGGCTATTAGTTGACCTCAGCCTGAACTTAGCTCAGCTCGGTCATCTAGCCTGACTGGTGAGCTCGACTTGATTCAGTTAGCAGTTGGTTAAGTTTAAGTTGATTTTGATCCTCTGCGACATTTTCTCAAACATATGGAATGCACTTTCAATTTCTAACTATATGCAAAACAACAACAATAATTTACAAGTATTTCATCAAAAACATGATAAGCATGGACATCAAAATATAATGATAGTTTTATCATGGAAAGTGTTTTTATTTTTTTTATTTTTTATGTAGTGATTTATTTTGTATCATACCTTCCTCGCCACCAGGCAATCCTACGGAGAATGCATGCGCTCGAAACAACACTTCGGTGAGTCATTTTATCAAACACTTGGTGAGCAATGTCGATATCAAAATATCTGAGTCATTGAACTGATTTGATATGAGTTGAGGTTTCAAGCTCGAACTCGGCTCAAAATTTTTTCGATCTCCAAAAATCAGCTCGACTCGGCTTGAACTTAGTTTCGAACCGCGTCAAATCAAGTTTTTACGGGTCGAGTCGAGTGAGTTAACCAAGCTAACTCGGTTCACGTGAAGCTCTACTCATCCATTTGCTTTTCATTCTTCAATAGTAGTGCTGTCAATGGGCCGGGCCTAAGTTGGTCTTGGCCTGGATTTTGAACTGTTTCGGCTATTGAAAAGTCTCATTTTGGCAGGCCCGAGCCTGGCCCATGGACACCCCTATTTATTAGTGTCTGACCTACACGCTCAATCCGCATCGTACCTTACACGTTGCACACGTACCAACATGGAAGCACGTGAGAAATCTGGCCACTACATAAGGTGGAAGATGAGCATAGGGGGGGCCAATACTTTGATCGGGGAACCACATGGCAACTTTTCTAAACCGTCCGTTGTTTCCCTATTTTTGTGGCCCACTTGATGAGTTGACAAACAAGCCTCTTTTTTGTGCGCATTAATTAAGGGTGTCAAATGGGTTAGGTTAGGGCCAGGCCAACTTCTGTCTAAGCCCGGCCCAAAGTGCTTTTATTGGGCCGGAACTCAAGTCCAGCCTAAGAACGAGCCCTTATTTTTGCGAGGAGCATGAAATCTGTGGCGAAGAGAGAGAAGGCTATCGTCTACGCACTAATAGGATGGGCTGGGTTTACAGGACATGGTTCAAACATGACCCATAAAATAACAGGCCTACATTTTAAGCCCGAATCCAGCCCTCCGGCCTCATACTCCAGCCCAAGCTTGGCCAAAGCCCACGGGCCAGCCCGTCCCAATTTGAACCCTGAGGACCCTTTTACGCAGGGAAGCGGATTGCGTCCTGCCCGCGCCGGTCCTACCCCCGAACGGGCGGATTTGTGTGGCGCCTACCGTCATGTATCTGTTTATCCACGCCGTCAATCCCTTTTCTCATATCATTTTAAGACATCAGGCCAATAATGAGGTAGATACAACCGTCAAGTGGGCCACACCAAATCGTAATCTTGGACTCATTCCTTAAAATGATCTGAAAAAGGTATGGATGGGGTGGATAAACAGGTACATCACGGTGGCCCCCACACAGATCTGGCCCTTCGTGGTAGAGACGGGCGTGGGTCGGTCGCAATTCACGGTGAGAAGGAATCACGACTGTCCACAAAATGGGCCTATTGTGGATGGCCATGATTCAAAATTCAGGCGAATAGGATTTTCATAGACGTACAATTGGCAGCCTTCGAATGAACGGAGACACCAAAGTGGTTAATGATTGACTCAGCTGGAAATAGTGAGCAGAGAGACGGCTCTTACTCTCTTAATTTCACTAATATGGTCCAATAAAATCAAAATCATCAATTGGACGGACCCGATTCACAATGCGAATTGACACGTGTACGGTGAGAGTTGGGGTTGTATTATCATACAATGGAGACGTCTCTACCGTATCATTCCCCGTTTCGTATTCGTTCGTCTTGAGGGGTTGATACTCCGGCAGAGCGGTCCTCTTCCTGCAAACAAGTCTCCACGAATCAGAGGTGGATTTTTTCAAAAAATCTGATTTTTAGGCTGCGACATATTCTCAATGGGTTCTATATTTCAGCCAGTTTAGTTGAAGTTGATGTTGCCACGTGTACAATTTCTTAGTGCCTGTGTATCAACCATCATATCCCACAGGAGTATCAAATAACTTCCCTCCTCGTAACAACCGAAAGCGGCCATTCGAGTGTGCGAAGCACATATCAACGAACACACCCCGACATGGCGACAGACGGGAACCGGCCACGTGTCAGCCACCTGCTTCTCACCTCGACTGTTTCATGGACACGTGTCGCGCAATCCTTCTTTCAGAGATCTCACGATCATGAAGCAGGAGTTGCCAGATCCTCGGCCCGAGGATTTGCACAGAATACTCAGCTCTAAAATTTGAAAAGTGGGACACGTACTTCGGCGAAGATTTCTGCTCTAGATGGTGATGAAATCGAGAGACGAACGGTTTGGATTGCCCGACAACGGTCCCCTTGTGAGAAATGAGAAATCAAGTATCCCGCGGAGGGCCTCGGGCCGAGGATGTTATTAATGGAAAATACACCTCCCCTGCAACCTCGTGCTCGTCCGTCCGCTCTTGCTTCTGTCTGTCACTTGCTTCCTTGTATCCGTTGAATGGAGAAAATAGCGAGATTCGTCTCAAAAGCAGAAAAGAGAGAATTCAGAGGAAGCGCTTTCGATTGGTGGAAAGAGATCGACGAATCTGACGAATGGCAGCACATCATTTTCCATACGCTCTGTGCTGCGTACGCCGTCGTCTCTTTCGTCGCGCTTGTAAGTTCTTCTTCTATCTCTCTCGCCCTGTCATTGTAGATTCTGTATGTGGGGCCCACGGTTTCATGATCGGGACAGTTATTCTGTTGGGGCCCACCGTGGATGGACTAATCGTCCCCGGGCCGTAGGACAATCGCAACAGCTTGATTTGTTGCTTGGGAATAGATGGTTGAGGAGAAGGATGTAGCGACGGCCCACGAGTAAACTGAAAGAAAGGCCGTTGATTGGAATGGATGTGATATTGAGATCTGGCGCATTTTTGGAGCTTACGGTGGTGCCGGAGAGATCAACGGTTGGGATTGCCTGACTGTGGGCTCTACTTATACGAGCTGAACTTGTGTGGGGACTATAGTTCAGCGATCCGAACCGTTGATCGCATGGCTCCCACCATGGATGGCGGATCCGCTGGAAATCTCCCAAGAGTGGAAGATCCTAACCCTTTGATGTTTGGACCTCACCCTTGAATGTGATTATTGATCGGTTGAGATCTTCCAGATGTGGGTAATTTTTAGGACATCCCCTGTCCCTGGCGGAGCACATTGGATTAACGGTCTGGATCCCAGAACCCCATATGTGAAAGATCATGTACTTCTGGCGAACTAGACATGTGCTAAGCCCACGCAGGTTTTGCAAGGTGGCAAAACAGCTGCAATATCCAAACCGTCCATTAGATGGGTCGGACGCTATGGATGTTCTCACCCTATAATCAGGCTGGTCCAACCCTTAGATAGACCATTATGTTAGAAATGGATGGACGGCGTGGAATACTGGCCCACCTGATTAGTGGACCACGAGCTTCGTTACACACACATGTACGCTTAGCAAAAGCTCTAGATTAAAGATTAGAGGAGTTTACTGCTTCATTCATGGATAGGAAAGCTGACTTTGAAATCACATACATTTACCTCAATCCAAACCATTCAAATTGTTTGGTCCCACTTTAGCTGGGTCTACAAAAAGGATGACCCTAGAAGTCCGATCAGTGGCAATCAAATGGATGGTTGAAATGAAAAAGAAAAAGAAAACAATGGTCCAATCATAGCGAACAAATTTCATTGATCAAGAGTTAGGATCATCCAATTAATCTGTTCATGAGGCTGTGCGCATGGGCACGGATTATCATACCATGCCAGAGTGATGAATAACTCGATGAAAATATCAGTGGATCATCACAGCCTTTAATCAGACACTTTATCTTTTCTTCCTTCAAGTCATTCAAATCTCGGGTATGTACTCATGATTAAGGGTTGTAATTTGGTGTGGAGTTGTTTCTATTAGTCTATAATTTTCACTTATGATGTGCTATTGTATTTAATTTGGGAGGAACTCAAGATACTCAAGTTTTTCAGTCCAGAGTTCAGTAATTCGGACCAATAGGTTGTTGTGTCCCACCATCAATAGACCATGCTCTAAAAATCTCCTTGATAGCACAATCTTAACCTTTTCAATTTGTTGCATACAAATAGATGGTTACGAAGAGAAGTAAGATGGTCTACATTCAATTGAAAAAGGTGCCAAGCTTGGTGGCTATTCTCTTCCAATTTGGAATACTTTGTGCAAGTCATCCATGGTAAGATGCAACTGACCAATGGTCTAGATCATTGAGCCAAGGGTCCCACTTGCCATAACTAATAATCCGAGTACTCTCCACAAAGCCTATCTATGATGGCAGTGTTACTGATCACCCAGCTCGGTATCCTAGCTAGTGTGTATTGCTCTCCTGATGTGGGTTAGGCCCAAGATCAAGTCTTACCCCACGGGTCATCATCATCATCTAAGCCTCATCCCAAGGTTGGTTACATGAACCCCTTTCCGCCATTCCATTCCATCAAGGGCCTATATCTTCAGTTAGATCATAGGTCATCTAGTCTTTTCTTACAACCTTCATCCACATCCTTTTGGGCCTTCTCCTTGCGCTTACCAACTCACTCCTTCTAACTAGCACAGTTCTTGATCTTTGTTGCACATGATCAGACCATCTAAGTCTACATTCCCTCATCTTATTAGCTATTGGTGATACTCCTGAATTCCCTCAAATGCATTCATTTCTAATTCTATCTTTCCTGTGAATGCCCTACTAAATAAAAAATTAAAAAATATTACTGATGGGCCGGTCTTGCATGTGTTTTTCCAGGTACAACTAATCCGCATTCAGTTGAGAGTACCCGAGTATGGTTGGACAACGCAAAAGGTTTTCCACTTGATGAATTTTATTGTGAATGGACGTAAGTGTTGGCCTTTTTTTTTTGTTGAAAATTTATCGACGTTCAATTTCCATCTTCATCCTGGTTAAAATGAATGTGTTTTTCTTTTTCTTCTCAGTGCATGCTTTTGTGTTTGGATTCTATAAGAGTGTGTTTCTTATCAAACCAAGAGTAAGTTTCCTCCTCTCAAGTTGGTTAGATCTCAAACTCCTCTGGATGTGGTTTCAGATATCTATGCTGTTTAACACTTCATGCACAGGAAGGTATTCTGCCTTCTTCTATTTAAATGGAATTATAAATGAAGACTCATACAATGCATGTGTTTGATTGCTGTTTATTTTATTTAATACACCCATAAAAAGGGATTGCCCAAATCCAGTCCAAAATGATGGATGGCCTTGATTCTAGTGTTGCCATAAGACAGAACTGTGCATGGGTGGCAGAAGACAGAAGACATTGGTAAAATGCATATGCTTGAGCAGTTCATTTGGAACGATTGCAGTTTTTGAGCTGTCTGGGTTGTAAAAATGCATAGACAGGAATACCTTCCAAAAAAAAAGAAAAAAAAAATCATTGATAAGAAGGGCGTGAACTGGTTCATCTTAAAATGAGGAGACAGTCTTGCTGTATGATGGCAGCACAAGTCATGTGCTTGATATGGTGTTTGGCTACCATCTTCATACCTGTCATTTCATAGACCATAGTTCACAGACTTGTGGACAACCAAGAACCCACGTTCATTGCTAAAAATGCAGTTCTACATATGTTAGAATGTATGGAGGCATTTCAGCTACATTGTTGAAGGTGGCTCAAATAGCAAAATTGCCTAGGTGTGAAATTTTTTTTCAGAACCATAGAAATTTTCCTTTATTGTCAATGAGATGGGAGAATTAGACCATTTGTCTGGACCCTTGATTAATCTTATTTTTGAGATTAATGATCAGGTGTAAGGCATGTGTTGTTCATGTTTATGCGTCGATCTACATTTCCATGCATATTTTGTAGCAGTTCTCATTCTTCTTTTTAAGTTTAAAAACAAAAGAAAAGAAAAGAAAGAGGAATGGCATGGCATTTTGACCCTCACTTTGTAACAGGGCCTTCACTAAGTGGCAATGGGCCAGACCTCAGGTGAGGTGGCCTGTGCTGCGGGGCAGCCTGTTTCTTAATATGCCTGAGAGTAAGGTGGCCTAACGCCCAGGCATGGGGCCAGCCTCAATAGAAGAAGTTGGCGATTCACGACACAAGCCCAGCCTATTTACTAACTGGGCTTAAAATTCTGGTCCAGGTCTGACCCATGGGCCTAGCATCAAGCCTAAATTCCATGGCTGGTCGTGGTACGCTTTCAGCCCAATGGACAAAAACCATCCATGGATTGAAGATGAGATCCTCGGTATAGACTACTTAACACCTTCAAACTGACATCATATGCCAGGAATCTTTATTTTCCAACATGGAATGCAACCAACATTTGGGGGTGGTGGTGGGGGGGTGGTGTTGGTGGTGGTTCGGGGTGTCTTATCTATGCAATTGAAATGTGCTGCCAGTGGGTTCGTGGACATTTCCTTTTAAGTTCTTCTAAAGTGTGATGTTATGAAATTATCTTATTGAAACAGATTCTTGAAATGGCACTGTTAGATCTTCCGGGTCTTCTGTTTTTCTCAACATACACGTTGCTTGTGTTATTTTGGGCAGAGATTTATCATCAGGTACCTTTGTTTTATTTTCTGTAAGCTATACCCTGATTATAACGATGTGAAAGCTGATTCTGACATCTGTTTTGCTTTGGAACATTTGATTTTAGGCAAGAAGCCTTCCCATAGATAAACTGCGGCCTTCATATTTGATAGTCAATGGGGCTATATACTTAATACAGGTAATGGATAGGCTGTCTCATTCTTTTGATATTATTTAGTTTTGGTCTCTGAATTTCTGGTGAATAGCGGGTGATATGTTTGGACACGTTCCGATGCAAAACGTATTTCGAGCGCCCGGTTCAATCTCGATAATGAGAGACCTCCCAAATTTCAGTTACTCCTTTCAGGTTGAACTTGAAAAGTAATGCAATGCAGTTAGGATCCTACTCAATGTTAATGCTCATCATCTGGTAGCCTTGTCCCCACTATCTAGGATCAGCTTTCGGAATCTTGTTTTCCCAATTGATCTAATCTAAGGCCCTACCCTCAGTAAGAGACAAGCCTTCATATCATGGTTTAAAGACTCAGACAAGTCTCGTGTAACTTGTCCGATTTGACTCTGACTCAGTCAGACCTGATCCAGTTCTATTTACGAGTCAACCCCAACTCGGTCATGTCGGGTCGATTCACTCCTGACTCGGCCGAGTCATGACTTGACTCGAGACAGGACAAGTTGGTCTGAGTCACCAAGTCTTTTAACCTTGCTTCGTATCTCTTATCCTACCTTAATCCAAATCCTTTTAGGTCTTCCTCTCATCCTCTTTCAGGCCCTTCAACCCTAAAAAATGTTCCCCTCACCAGATACGTATCCAATCTTTGTTGCACATGACCAAACCATCTCAATCTGCTGTCCATCGTTCTATCTCTTATTGGGACTCTGCTGTCAAACAACCAGTTTCTCTAAAAGCTCGAGTTGTTTAGAGGATGATGTATCAATGTATATCAGGGGCTTTAGCACTCCCCCACACGGGAACATACTAGGCAATGGTGGAGGGAGAATCATAACTTACATCATAAATGGCCCCCGTGGGAGAATGATATATTAGGGAGGCATATTTGCTGCTCCCAGGATTTGAACACAAGACCTTCCGCTCTGATACCATGCCAAACAACCACTTTCTCTAACTCTTATTTGAACGCAAGACCTTCTGCTATGGACAACCTTATTCTTAATTTATCATTCCTTATCTTACCACACATTCTTCTCAATATCCTCATCTCTGCAACACGTAATCTTTGCGCACGCATCTTTCTGATCCATCGTGGTTAACGCTAAATAAGGTAATTGCAATTCAGCCATTTCCAGTTTATAAAGTAATTATTGCAATTCACAGCAGTGCATCCAAACACACCTCTATTGTTCATCTCAATTATGTTTTTTCGTTTCCGTGTAATTGTGTTATGGTGACAGGTGGGCATTTGGGTATATATACGATTCAGTCCGAGTCCCATTGCAGTTGAAATTGCTAAAGTCTTCTTTGCAGGTCATTGTTGTTTAGTTCCTTTGCATGATATGATTTTTCTTGCAGCTGAACTTCTTTCTTTCCATTCGGAGTCTTTTACTTTAAATATATATATCTATCTAGTAATAAGACAGTGATGAATGCTTCTTTGAGAAAGCATAAACACCGAGAAAGTACAGTTTGTTTTTTACTAGGAAGTGCAACATCTGATATGAGTTTGTTGCTGATTGAAATTTCCTTCTTTGCAGTAATTTCATTCTTCGCTGCTTTGGGGTTTTTGATATATGGTGGGAGGTAATGACTTAAGTTAATCTAAAGCAGTTAAAATGTCAGTGTGCACTAGACGTCTCTCTACTTCCTCTTCCATGTCTTATAAATCTACCGTGCCTTTTAGGTTATTCTTCCTGCTAAGGCGATTCCCGATTGAATCCAAAGGACGTCAGAAAAAGTTAATTGAGGTCTGTATTGAGACTTCTTGTTTTATGTGTATCAATTCTATGTTTCTTAAGTTTGTTTGAAGTATGGAAATAAATGCATCCTCATTTGAGGTATTGAATGTAGAGAAAAACCTAGGCTCTGTATTCTCCCTTTGGGTGAAGGTGATGTAGTGGCAAGTTATTGAAGGGGGATTATCTATTTATATTAACAGTTAGTTTCATGTGCAAACCTCTTTGAGGTGTCCTTACTCTTGCCCTGGTGGTAGTAGACTGATAAGAGTTTCAACACCAGGTCAAGGGTTCGAGTACCCATAGGTGATGAAATCCCACTACGGCGTGAGCGTGTGTGTGTAAAAAATGTGTCACCATCTCCTTCTTATGTTTCAAACTTATCGTCCTACTGGCCAAAATAATAAAGGGGAAAACAACTTCCTAATGAAGATCTATTTGTACCCCATTACAGATTTTTGGACCTTTTTTCTTTCTCTATTTTAGTTCTAGACTATAAAGAAGCCAAATGAAATTGCACGCATTTCTGCCACTTTGATTACATATAGCTCCCTTAATTTGTCCAGTAAAACATTGTAGCGACCCTGTAGATACAGATGTTAAAAATTCGAACCATAAAAAATGTGATGGTTTGCATAACCTTAAAAAAGCACGTGGGTGGTAAAGTATATATTCTTTTATTGTTTGTCTTATGCTCTTGATATTAACTCGAGGGGCATACTGGTCCTCGCAAAGTTACTTGTGTCATATATATAGTATATAGGCAGTTGGTTTCCATCAACTTCCAAAGTGTATCAAGTAAAGTTGATAGAAGGATACTCCAAGGGTGGCAATTTGCTGGGTAGCCTGCCTGCCCTGAGGAGCCCGACCCGGCTTTAGGCTGGGCTTGGACAGACTGACTTGGCCCATGGGCTGGGCTTGGGCCTTGTATGCATGACTGATCAATTTTTGGCTTGGGATTGGTCTCAAGTCATTTTAGACTGACCAGGCCCAGCCCAGCTTGATCCGCCCTGACTTTATATGTATGTGTTATATCCTACAAATATGCCACTCCAATCCTTGGTTGGGCAACCCATCCATCTTGAATGTAGACCGTTGGTTACATTCCCACTAAAATGTCTATTTCTTTGTGCATGTGTAGCCAGGCCTAGGGCCAACCATTTTTTTCTGGATCAGGCCTTGGGTCTTAAGTATCAGGCCGGCCTCGGGCTTAGCCTGACCTACCCATTGCCATCCCTACTCATCATCATCATTGCCATCCCTACTCATCATCATCATTGTCATCATCATCACGACCACCACCATCATCATAACTTTGTCCTGGCCGTTTGAAGTTAGCTTTACTAATCTTTCTTTGCCAATCACAACTGGATGCAAGGATTCTCATGGTTGCTTGGCAAAAGTCTTATGATGGGATGCCCGACCTGACATTGACTCTCTTTATTTACCTTTGGTTGGGGATCAGCTATTAGATCACTACCATGAAGAACTAGATTATAATTAAACAGATACAGCATAGAATTACCACAGAAAACAAAATAACTTACTTGGGGAACTCATAAAATGCGAAATGATAAAGCCCAATGCTGCACATTACTGAGCATAGATCGAAGCCGCTATTGGGCATCAAACTCGTATTCCAGTTGCCAAGATCAAAGCCACTTTAATCCAGAGGCTTTTATTGAACCATAACCCCCAACTTTGCTTCATTGATCTGTTCTTTTCCTGTCTCTATTGTATCATTTCAAGTGGGATGTTGGGTGGTTCCTGTCAGTCAATCATTTACATAGTCTGATTAGGAACATCGAAATCAGTAAATCATACAACTCAAAAGTGTTTTCTATTTTTCTCGTTCCCCAGTTTGGAAAACCCATTTTCAACACCTATGTATTTCTTTAGTCCAAATGCTTCCTCTCTTTTATAGATTCAAACGAAAAATCTTTAAAAAAAATCAATTAGATTTTTAAGTGAAAGCAAGAAAAGAAATCTGATACACAACGGTATGATCAATGCAAGCATGGCCCCATTTTAAAATATTTATGTGGATCCTTTCCTGCCAGAATGCAACAAACCACCTTTCTATGAGGATTCTATGCTTTTAGAGGTGTGTGCTTCTTATAACTACAGAAGTTTGATGCTTCACTGCAGGTTGGCTTTGTAACTGGGATATGCTGTGCTTGTTTCTTGATAAGATCTTTTGTGGTAAGTTGAGTTTTTGTTCTACAATTGTACATAAATAATAGATGATATGAAGCTCTTATATATCATAACCAACATGGGTTTGAGTTTGCAGGTTGCTTTTTCTGCATTTAAGAAGGGAGCAGACCTTGATGTCCTTGACCATCCCATTCTAAATTTCATCTATTACATTGTAAGTCCAGGGCTTTGGATTTCCAATATTAGCTCGTGGAGATATATACCACGATCCCCAACTCGAGGACAAACATCAGATATGGTATTCCTGGTCCTTTGTTTGCACGACTTGGGGCCATCATCTAATGATCTGGACAGTTGATCTGATGGGTCACTAAAAACCTTCTTGGGTCTGCAATAGGACAATCACAAGGCGGCCTTCAAAATGATGGGTAAGAAAATGAACACAGGTTTCCTCCGCATGCAACTGGAAGCAAAAGCCAAAGATTGGATGGCTAGGATCTTCTACTCTGGGGGGGCCCATCAAACCAACAGTCTGGACCAGTTTTTTAAGTATTGTGTAACTGATCTTTGCTTTTTGTTTGTTTTTAACGAACTTCTTCCTCTCTTCCCATCTTGTGTTCTTCTCCAGTTGGTGGAGATTATTCCGTCAGCACTGGTACTGTTCATCCTAAGGAAGTTGCCGCCGAAGAGAGTTTCTGATCAATATCATCCAATCCGCTGAAGCTTGAAGAATTGTCTCCATTGATGAAATTTCAGGTATTTCTCTGTGAGAACCATAAGCTGCTTGATCTGTTTCTGTTTTTTCTTTTTTTTTGGTCGACGCTGCAATCAACAGACTTTATGAGCTTCTCAAAGGTGTCATTTTTTTTTTCCTGCATTTGTCAAACAACATAATCATGTAAATCATTTGTTCCTTAACCAGATTGGATTTCCTTTTCATTGGTTTCTCAGTGCCATAGGTTCATTACATGCATGCTCATACATCCATAAGTTCCTAGTTGACTTTATATTAGATGTATGTAGAGGTTTTCCTAAGCTCGTCCGTGTGTATAGCCTAGCCATCTATATGTCAGCTCATGTGCCAATATGGCACATTTGCAAGATTCGAGCTGTCCATCAGATGGGCCACACTGCCTGCATTTCACAGTCAAAATTAAGGGCATTTTTTCATTGGATCGTCCAATGCTCAGAATTTGCAGAGGTCGGATGTTCCAACCATTCGATCTATGAGTATATGTATCTTTACATGGCTCCTGTAGCTGGATCTGGTCCATGTTTAGCACCATTTAGTTAATGGGAATGATCGCATACATTTGAATATATGGTAATTGCGATCAATCTGACTGCATGGGGCTAACCGTGATGTGTGAGTGCCATCCACCCATCCATTAGATTCACACCCCCATGTTAGGCCTAGATCCCAAAACCTAATCTGATCCATAGTTCAGTTGGGCCACAACAAAGAGAACAATGAGGGACCCTGGAGAGGGGTACTTCCACCACAGAAACTTCCAGATGAAATGTGTGATCCATCATGTTGCGCGCATGTTATCCAATCCATTCATCAGGTGAACTCGACTAGGATGAGGGGAGGGGGACACACTGAAACTCAAGCCATTCCAAAACTTTAGTGGGCCACAACAATTGAATATATGTTAGGCATGATTGTACTTTGCTACCTGTGGATGTCTCACCTGATTCTTGGATCCCAATGATTCTTGGGATATACGGTAAGGATGAGTGGGCGCACCAGATGCACGATTTGGATTCCATATACACATCATGGGTGGGCCTCACAACATTCAAACATATTGTAACTTCCATATGTTTGAACAAATGCGATCATTCCCCTGTAGTTAATGGGAATGAGATCAGTGTAAGAAGGAACTGCTTGGGCAGCTTCAGCTACAATGGTGTTAGGATCCTTGACCCCTGGTGTGCTAGTTCACCAGGATTTTGCAGCTTGGTTCAATGATCCAGACTGTTGGTCTAATGGGATCTATTGTTGTTTCCTGTGGTATCTCACCATCTATTTGTGGGCCACAATTTTGAATTGAAAGGTTGGCCCACCTGATGAACAACCTTGATCTTGCCCATACATGACATGGCAGCTGCTGCGGTACACTAGGTAAGTCTCACGAGTCGCTGGGAGCTGCAGCATTCACTCACTATCCATTATCTGATGAGGTATTATACAATGCTCACCATTTAAGTTTTCAGTTTGGTGGGGTCCATGGTTGGGTCAGTTGATATGATTCATTCACCACGGATGCATGCTTCTTCTCTCAGTAAGTTCAACAATCCATGAAATCCAATTCTCACAAACTTGTATTTTTGAGAGAAATCATCTCGTGTGGGAGAGTGGGCCAGACCATGCATACCCCAGCATGTGGTAAACGATTCTAATGCATATTTGTTGATTGCCCATTGAACGGTTATCCTCTGGGATGTTCCTGGTTCTTACAACTGAAAGCTCTAGAGGTACTGTATAAACATTCACTGCGATCAAAACCATCCATATTTTGGGCCCACAGAGAAGATATATTGTCAACAAAGAGATGGTTAAGAAAGAAGATACAGCAACAGTTTCCCTTCAAGGCTTCTAGCAGTAAAAGGTCCAGTATTCTATGTTTAGGATCTTTCAATGTGGAGATATTCAATCACGAGCCATCCACTGTGAGTCCCATCATATCATTTGATGCAGGATAACCAGCGTGAAAATGCCGGTGCATTAATTATCCCTGATGAGGAGTCTCAAACACTATAACTCTCTAATACCAATTTGATGCAGGACAACTAATCACTTGCTCTAAAAGCTCGAACTGATAGACTATGACGAATTAATTCCTTTATTTCATAGCACAGGCCCACATTTCATGGGTTAGTACTTTGGCCGAACCCCCTTATGGGCCCCACATCACATGGGTACTACCTCACACAAGCCACTCGACTCACACGGACCGCCATCCCGTGTGTGCTCCTGCATCCCACATGCCACTCCCTGAGTCATGGGCCTGAACATTTTATAAAAGAAACGACTAGGTGATGGCCCATGTTGCCATTTTGCAAGAACGGTTGGTTTATATTACCGCGGACATGTCGCATGTGTAGGACATCCAATCTATGCAAAAAAAAAAAGAAGCATTGTCATGAATATTAGCTAGAGTGAAAATTCAGGATAATCTTGGAGAATGGCCAAAGATGTGGCCTAACATGCAGGTATGGCCTATCTCATAAATGGATGAGGCCGAATTTCAAGATGGGTGGGTTTCGGCCATCTAATATCATATACTACGGAATGTTTGTAATCCAAAGTCGTCCGACAGGTCAACCCTGCTCTCAACATGCAATGGCCCAAAAATCAAGCAAGCAGGACGTTACATGGGGATTGATCTCGGACGTGTATCGTGGTGATATGTGTGTTAAGATAATAAGAATATCAGTTTTTAGGTAGTCCATATTAGATTATAAAAACTCCGAGTGGTTATTCCCACGTCCTCAAAAGAGAGAGGAACCGGTTACTTGAGCAGGGCAAGGGAGAGAAAAAAAAAAAAGGGTGGTTATTTGTACTCTGTTAACTATGACGCTTGATAGTCAGGCACTCAGAAACCATATGCTTGTCATAAATTAACTAATTGTGGAACTCTATGTAACTGAGGGTGTGTTTGGTCGCACCAAATATCATGAAATTTCATATTTCATAATATTTGGTGTGACCAAAAACCGTATGTCACAATCCCAATCAAACTGGTCGGAAAATTCTAACCACTGATTTGTGGACATGTTTGCCGAAACAAGATGTTGGATGATTTTCTTTTTAACTGTCTAATAAATATCCACGAATCCAATATTTCTATAACCAAATTCCTTTTTTTTTTTTAAAAAAAAAGAAGACTATAATATAAAATTTCAACAGCTCATATTCAAAGGTCAGGATGGTTGTTGAATTATAAGATCAGAGATAGGTTATTCATGGTAGCAACTAGGACATGGATGGTTCAAATAACAAGACATCTTAGAATAGTTTATGATAGAATATGGCTCCTTGTATCACAACTACAACTGGAGAGTGGGTTTCAAAATCTAATGCCATCTTAAAAGCATATGACATGGTGCCTAAAGAGGAACCAAGAGGATGTTAAATGCACCTCTTGTACCCCCAAAAGTCAGTGGAGAGAAAATTTATACTCTATCATCCTATGATGCTTGATATGCAGCCATTAAAAATAGTAGACGAGGCATACATCAATCCAAATTAAGCTGTCTAAATTGTGGAATCCTACATAATTAAGTCACAAACTCATGGCTTAGTGGTAGACCCACAAGAGTTTCAACACTAAGGTCATGGGTTTGAGAGCCTGTTGTGGTGTGTGTGGGGTTGTACATTTGAATTTTATTTATTTATTTATTATTATTATTATTTTTAAAAGGTCACAATCTCATAATCTGGGGTGACGAAAATCAGAAGCTCGTTATGTGATTTATTGGCAAATTATTTCATTAACAAATAAGTATATATAAGATATAAGAGAAGAAGTGCCCAAATACAATAATGATGTAATATATATATATATATTTTTAACATCTTTTGATTTTTGGAAAACCCATCCAACTTCTTCTCTTTAAGCAATTAAGAGAACATTTGGAAAGACTACCTCATCTATTTCTTCCCAACTTATCAATACATGAAAAGTAATCTGTAGAGAAAACTCTTCTCTTGAGAGAAATTCTATCCCCTCTCACCTCTCACGCATCTCTCCATCTTACTAATACATGAAAACTTTCTGCTTGAGGCAAGTTATACCTCATATATTTTCTTACTCTTTCTAGTACAAGCGAAAATCCTTCTATGCTTTAAATAGAATTGACAATATCTATTTAGTTTTTGTAACATGCCTTAACTTGAAACATAAGTGACAAGACATTCCTTGAAAAGATGCCCTTCATCTAAAGCCACAATGATGGGACCCCAACATAATTAAATTGATTTTATCTTTGATTTAGGCACTATTATTTGTCAAAACAAGATTGTGAGATATTTTTCATTTCAACCATCCTATAGATGTCCATGAATCCAATAGTCATATAATCAAGTGCAGTTTTTAGTTGATCATGTTGTTTGGATGTCTTCAATTTGTGCAGAAATAAGAGGTTTCAATTGATCAAACAAATTGCTGGATCAATCAAGTGAACCTTGAATTAAACAGATTGGTCTTTGGACAATTTTAGACATGTCAAATCGATCGAGATAATTCAAAAAATTCATGCTAACTCTTAAAACACTTTTGAACATGTTTGATTGACCGAATATGAGGCTCGATTGATCAAGAGTTGCTTAATTGATGTCAATCGATCAATACTTAGATCAACGGTGCGTGTAGTTTGTTTTTTATTCTGAGTGTAACACTATCTATATGAATGTAATACAGGATTATGGTAGAACAATGAGAACTAAATCATTTATAGAGTTTCGAACGAAGAAAATTAGGGTTTATATATATATATATATATATATATATATATAGGGAAAATGTACTATGCACTTGACCTCACGATAAGCTCCCATGAGGTCGAGCTGTGTGGGCCCCACTGTGATGCGTGTCGACCATCAACACCGTTCATTTGATGGGTCCCCTCTAAATTATGAGATATCCCAAAAATCAACTGTATACGGAACTTAGGTGGGCCATACCATCTAAAATCACGTGAAGAGATGCCAAAAACATATAAAAGCACTTGGTGGGGCCCACATGAGTTTTGAATGCTGTTGAAAATTGGTTTGAACCCTCATCCAAGTGGGACACACATAATGAATGGGCTGGATTTGCAAACCACATCTCGGTGGGCCCAAAAAATGATTATGAATATTTTAATGGTGCACGGCCCCTCCCCACTTCTGTATGTGGTGTGGCCCACACAAGTCATGGATTGACTTGATTTTTGAGACCTAGGCCCATGATGGAATGGTGCATCTAACTGATGGGGTAGATGTTCGAAACGCATCACGGTGGGGCCCACACAACTTGACCTTATGGGACGGTCTTGTGAGGTCGAGCGCATAGTACCTTTTCCCATATATATATATATAAGTTTACCTAATCTCTTCTACTTTTATTTTTATAGTGGATTGTTCGTCATTTTGTGCCGTGGTTTTTTTCAACAAAGGTTTTCCATGTAAAATCGCATGTTCTCTGCTTTACTTTGTTTACATTTATTTTTCATTTGTATGGTTCAACTCGGGGTTTGCTTCCACATCTTCCAACAAATCATACATTAATATTGAACATATAATTTAGCTTGTTCAATTAAGAGGACAAAATGTGATTATCCATGTGACGCATTATCTACAATGAACGTTACCAAAAACTTCTAAATTCTATATACCCTTTATATCAACTTGAATTTGAACTCATAATACTATAAATTTTATTTCAATAAGCAAGGAAGATTACAACAAATACAACCATTTTTATTCTATTTTTCTTAGATGCATGAGTATATGTTGGCTCCTCAATTAGTCAGTTAGTCACTCTATTGATGGTGGGGCTTACATCTTAGACTCTAGACTTAATAAGTGATTATGACAGAGAATCAAGAACAAAACTGTAACTATAGTGTGTTGAGTAAACTATCCGAGACCAACAGTGATATATGTGTTTTATCCACGCCATCCATCTTTTTTCTAACTCATTTTAGGGCATGACTAAAAATTGAAGCATATCCAAAGTTTAAATAGGCCACACCACAGAAAACCGTGGGGATAATGTCTACCATTGAAGCCTTCCTTAGGCATAGAATGATGTTTATTTGTTATCCAACCTATTCACGAGGTTATATATACCTGGATGAAGTGAAAACACAAATATCAGCTGGATCCAAAACTTTTGTGGCCCCTAAGAAGTTTTCAACCATACACGTTCAATTCCACCGTTTTCTATGAGTGGTCCACTTGAGCTTTGAATATGCTTTGGTCTCATGCTCTAAAATGAGCTGGAAAAATAGATTGACGGCGTGGATTAAATACATACATCACGGTGGACTCCATAGAGTCTTCACACCACGGTGAAGGTACACAATCCGCGTCCCAGGTTACCCACCAGTCGACCAGTTTGACGGTCCAGATTGATTTTATTCCTTCATGGTTTTGCCCCCATGAAGTTTAGGGTTTCTTCCCCCTATCCTTTTATCATTTTCCTTTTTTTTTATTTTTTTAAATAACGGATAATGAGATGCGTGGTGGAATCTGAAGCGGACAGTAAGTCGACGACACGTGTTTTTAGGCAGTGCAAAAAACAGCCAAGCTTCGTGTGGTCTACCATGTTATGCATGTAAAATCCACTCTGATCATCAGGTAAGAACCATAATTTGGACTGTACATTTAGAAGATAAGCCCGGTTTAAAAGTCACATGTGCCACGCCAATGGGAACAATGCAAAATTCCCCCCAAAACCCCTAAGCTCACATGGTGTGGCCCGGATGATTTTTCTATCAAGCTGAAGTTTGTATCCACCCTTTATTCTGTTAAGTGACACTTGATAAACGGTTTTGATCAAAGATACACACAATGGTGGCCCCACACAAAAACCTACTGTTGGAATCCTATAGTGTGGCCCATCTGAGCTGTGGATATAGCTAATTTTTGGTCTTATGTCTAATATCGAGGATATAACCTGATAGACGGAGTAGATTTCACATATACAGCATGTTAGCTCCCACAGACTTGGTTGTTTTGAGCACTGCATAATTCAGACGTTCACGAGGATATTCCAGTCAATCCAAAAGGTACGAAGATCTATTTTGAATGATTCCAAAGGTAGCCCAAGATTACAAGGCAGCTTGTTCCCTTACCACAAAAAAATAGGATACACACGAGATCATCTGACACTGGATATGCTCATTCAGAGAATCCTCTTCCATTGATTTCAGGTGGACCACAGACAAAGAGGCTTTGCAGTGGAAGCAAGAATCTAAGCTCTATTTCTACCCAATAAAAACAAAAAAGGAATCAAGATGTCACAATCGCTCCAATGTTACTTTTGCACCATCTTAACAAAATGGTAGTAACCTAAACATACTAAAGATAGAATAATTGCATGGGTAGCCTAGACCGTCTATATCATAGTTCAAAAACCCAAAAAATCAACTCACTTCTATATGCATACAGGCAAATGGATTCAAAATAATAGAGATTTTGGGGCTGTTTGATACACCAATAACCAGTTAAGTTTAAAAAATAAAGGGTTAGCTTTTTCTTAGCCATGTTTGATTAGGCAATTAAACGCAGTCCATAGTTAATGATTTAATGCAAAGAACTTCGAGAATTGATTACTAGTTTAATTTTCTAACAGTGATTTTTTAAAACGGCTTTTGGCATCTTTCTCCCTCTCACCTAAATATACAACTAAGCGGGTGATGGTTAGAGCAGGGAATCGAGTCGAATCAGATTGAGTTAGGGATGACTCGACTTAATTCAGTTTTGAAATAGGCCTGCCCCAAACTCGACTTGACCCAGTACCGAGTCCAGCATACCTAACCCGATCCGAGTCGGACCGAGTCCGACCTCGTCACAAGTATCAAGCCGGGTTGAGTCAGGTGCAGTGGGTATTCACGGGCTGAAATAAGCACTCAAAGCCTAGATTCACTTGCTAGAATTGTAGCCTCTACATCAGCCACACGTCACTTCAGATCTGAAATGTCATATCAAAGTTTTTTATTTTTATTTTTAATATATATGTACTAGTCGAGTTTCGAATCGAGTCGAGTCAGTACCGAGTTGGATTTCGGGTCCAGTTACTAGTTGACTCGAACTTGACTTGATTTGAGTTTGGATTGGACGAAGTCAACTTGATTCGGATCGACTCACCCACTCATGTCAGATCGAGAGTCAGATCTGAATAAGTAGGATGAGTCGAGTTTGCCGGGTCAAGTCGTACCGTGCCTAGCTCTAGTGATGGTTGGTTGCACTAGACCTAGCTTGACACTTCAGCCCATATACTCGAACTTAGCAGCCGAGTACATCAGGTGGTGCTGGGACCCATGCAAAAAATTGAATGGGCCATGCATGCATGGCCCAAGCATGACATGCGGATCAAGCTAATAGGTCCAAGCCCGGTTCAAAGTTAAGTTGGGTTCATCAAGCTGTTTGGTCAATTAACACCCTTATCCATAACCACACATGAGAAATATATAAGTTAGATTTAAACCGTCCAAATTAGCAACCCTACTTTAGATGGATCATAAAACAAACACATGGAAAATAATGCAACTCAAATTAAATAATCTAAATAATGGGACGGCCCAAAGATTGATCATATACTAATATAAAATAGTGAAATTATATTTAGATTCATTGATGCCTACGAATGATACATTATATATTTAAATTTTAATTATAGAATAGTATATTGTTTTTAAAACGGAATTCAAAATTATTCAATATTAACAAATGTGTTTACCAACCAAGGTTATAATTTGGACAGAAATAAACCTTTAACTATTATTCTTAGTTTGATTTTGTTGTATCCAAACAGCTGCTGAAGTTAATACAGCTTAAAAAAGAAAGTTACATTACTTAAAAGCACACAACGCATTGGGCTGGTTTGAGGAAACGGATTGGCTACTCCCCCGGCCACCGGGCAATGGCTGATGGTCGGTGTTCTGTGGGCCCCACTATGATGTATGTGTTTCATCCATGCGGTCCATATATTTTTCTAGATGGTTTTATGGTATGAGACTAAAATTGAGGTATATCCCAATCTCAAGTGGACAACATTACAGGAAAGAGTGTTGAATGAACGTAGGCCATTAAAAACTTTTTGGGGGCATAAAAGTTTTGGATCAAGCTGATCTTTGTTTTTTCCCTTCATCTGGGTCTAAATGACCTAATCAACAGATTGGATGTCAAATAAACAGTACAGCGGGCCTTAGGAAGATTTTAACGGTAGAATCCAATCAATATTGTTTTCTTGTGGTGTGGTCCACCTGAGATTTATATTCCTCTCATGTTCTGGGATCAAGCCTTAAATAATCTGAAAAAATAGATGAACAGAATGGATGAAACAAATACATCATGGTGGGGCCCACAGAGCACCAACCACAAGCGGTTGGCCGGGAGTAGCCAATCCGTTTCCCCAAATGTGGGAGAGTACACGTGAATCTGACCACAGGGTGATAAACGTCCTGTCTTTGCATACGGTATCCTAGATCTCCCGATACCGTCTAAATATGTAATGATTATTTACCCTATATATACCTCACTCTTTTCAATGTTTGTTGCGGTCATTCACCCCCACAGTTTTTCAATATTTGATTTGAACGCATGCTTTTTTAATGCAAAAATTGACAACCCATAACGTATTTATAGGTCCCGTTGTGATGCACATAGCTTATCCACACCGTTCATCTATCATGCCTAATGAATTTATGGCATGAGCCAGAAAATGAGGCATATCGAAAGCTCAAGTGGACCACGTCATAAGAAAAAAGGAAATCAAACACTTACTATTTAAAACCTTTAGGGGCCACTGTTTTGATGTGGGCCATTTGAGTGTTAGATCTACCTCATTTTTCGACTCATGTCTAAAATTATTGGATCTACCTCGTTTTTTCGACTCATGTCTAAAATTATTGTGGTAAAACAGTTGAACGAAATGAATATATCATATACATCATTGTGGGGTTTACAAATTTAAACTAGTTTTTAAAACCGGTTTGCAACGAAGTTCATGGATTTTCGAACGCGTGAAATGGTAATAATATTTACACGTACTTTAAAAAAATCAGACACGCAGGTTACGTGACACTAGCTGCTGATATACTGGACCTACCTCACCATGGGTCCACCTGGGACAAAAGTCAGTCTGGCCCACTGTCCTAAAACTTCTGTTCGTGGGCCCCTCTGGTGTGTGTGGATAAATCAATTAATTCAATGGCTATCAAATGGGTAGTTAAATTTGAAGGAAAAATTAGATGGAAGTATTATCTTCTCAATGTAGTTTTACAGTTATACTCCATCAACATTCGAGTGAACGATTTGGACGGTCTAGATTGACTTATAACCAGGCCATGCGTACGTTTAACTAGTCACTATCATTTTGAAATGGTGTAAAACTAACACAGAAGTATAACAGAACACGACAATCTCTCCTTTCGAAATTCAACCGCATCGTTGTCGGATACATTGGTTTACCTGCTGTTTTCCGCGCACACTGGCCAACGTAGCCCGTTTAGCCGTACATAGTTGAAAAACTCAACTCGAACGCGGATTGCGTCCTACCCCCGCCCGGACGGATTACTAATCCGTCCAGGCAGGGATCCGTGGGGACCACTATGATGTAAGTGTATTATCCACGCCGTTTATCGTTTTTATCGGTTCATTTTAATAAATGAGACAGGTCCAAGGTTTAAGTGAACCACAAAGTTGGTATTCAACATCTACCATTAAAAACTTACTGGGAGCTGGAAAAATATCGTATAGAGCGGATATTTGCTTTTTCACTTCATCCATGTGTATATGACCTTATGAATACGTTGGATGGTAAAAAAATTACGGTGGGCCTTAGAAAGGTTTCAACGGTGGTTATCATTATCACTGTAGCTTCCTTTGGTGTGGTCCACTGGAGCTGCAGACCTATCTCGTTTTTAAGATCAAAGCTTAAAATGATATGAAATAATCAATGAACAGCGTGGATAAAACACTTACATCAAAGTGGCCCCGAAAAGTCCTTCCGAACGGATTACTGTCCGGGCGGGGGTAGGACGCAATCGGCGTCCGCTCAACTCCACATCCATCCGGAAGCTAATTGGCTGCTGTACCACACACCACCCACCTGTCTTGTGCGTTGACGTTACAAAGTTGTGTGAGTCCCGTAATGAGGTATGAGTTATATCCAAACCGTCTGTACACATGGCAAGTTAGTTGTAATGCTTAAGCCGACAAATAAGACAAATCCAAAAAATAAAGTGAACCACACTGTAAAAAGCAGTGGGGGATTGAAGGTCTACTACTGAAACCCCACTGGGGGTCACAAAAATTGTGGATTAATATGATATTTGTTTTTCCTCTTCATCCTGGTATGTGTCACATTATGAAAAGATTGGATGGAACATAAGAATTATGATGGGCCCTACGAATATTTTAACAGTGAGAATCATTGTTCCCACTGCTATTTATGGTGTGATTCACTTTATCTTTGGATATGATTGATTTTTGTGCTCAAGATTTAAAATGATCTCTCCAAATGAATGAATGGTGTGGATATGATAAATACATCATTGTGGGGCTACGTAATTTTGATCTCCTTTGAACCGTACGTATTGGCACAATACGTACCCGCATCAACTAGGTTGGTGCTGTGTGGTACACCAGCCAATCTGCTTCCCATCCACGGTCGGCAATTTCTCGTCCCAAAAATATTTATGTTGTAGATGAAAAAAATATATAAACATGATACATATTTATATTTAATAATACCCTATTGCCTAAGGGCCTTCATTGAAATATAAATTGTGAAAAATGTAATTTTTATAAAAATAATGTTTTCGTTATTTATTTTTGTAATTTTTTTAAAACACTTATTTTTGTTTTTTAAACCACCTCCACTTCGGTTTTCTTACTCAAACTTAAAAAATGTCATTTTAATTATATCACAGGAAATGGGAGAAAATAATTACTTCCCTGATAATCACATGGGCCTACTCATCATCTGCTTCCGTACTCTATGCGCCAGCTTGCCTTTATTCATCTCAAAGTACCACACAATTTTTACTGTGCGACCTGTGTAACATGTTTTGAGCTTGCCTTTATTAATCTTAAAGTACCACAAAATTTTTACTGTGATATGTACATGTGTAACATGTCTTGTCCTTATCTCGGAGTGACCCATGTTTCAATGAAGCACACTGTAACGTGCCATGTGTGCCTAATGTGATTTTGAGTCACATGACACATCACTGCCATCCATCTTCAATGGCTGAGCATGTACCACAGGTGCTACTATATATATTAGATATGTGTAGTTGCCCATATCTAATATTTGGAACATCTGATCTTATATATATAGGAATAATGGAGATGATATGCCAATCATAGGTTTGTTTGTAGGTCGCAATGTTGGTGCAGGAAAAGCTCTTGAGCTCTACTATGATGCATGTGTTTTATTCATTCTTTTTCATTCATTTTTGTAGCTTATTTTAGAGCATGAGCCAGTATACATTCCACCCAAATGAGACTAAATTACTCTTCCAACTTTGGTTGAGCTTCGATAAAATCATCCCTAATAACTTAAGAATCATTGAAAATCAAAATCAACCAAAATGTCAGAACCCTTGGCACATCTCAAAAATAATCAACAAACCTGATCGGCATATCCAAAACTTGACAAATCAGATCTTGGCCGATCATCTAGGCATTCTAAAAACCATGATTAGCACAAAAAATTTGTCTCTATCCAATCTGTAAAACATCGTAAATCCAGACGGGTCACATAGTAAGGGTTTTGGACATTTTCCGGAAATAACCGATATACCCAATCTATGAAGTAAAAAGTAGGCTCATGGCGAGCCGACAGTGATGCCATCATTCCTACTTTTGTTTTTAAAACTAATTGGTGTTAAAGTGCCTATTTTATCAAACAAAATGGTGACAAGCAGACCATTGGCCTGCCATAAGTTGACGACCACTTGTCGTAGTTTTTACTGAACAAAGATCTATATTCGGACCCTACAATTTGAGAATGGAACAAGTTCCACTGTCATCTACAATCATCTACAAATTTAGCGACACATTGTCATTCTAGGACCTAATAACACACACAAAGAGAGAGAGAGAGAGAGAGAGAGAGAGAGAGAGAGAGAGAGAGAGAGAGAGAGAGAGAGAGAGAGAGACGTTCAGATGGGTCCTCTTCTTCGAAGACTTCGAAGATTTTCAATCGATGTCGAGGCTCTGCCCCACTTGGAAGGCCCGCTCTGGAGAAATCAATTTAATAAAGAAGCTAGTAAAGTCAAGAGTAGGATTTGAATTGGGGATATCCGACTATCCATTTTGAGCAAAAAAGTGTCTGATCCTCTATTTACTTTCTTTCATTTCAATCAAGTTTAGATCGCATTCCATTCCACGTATTTATGATATATCTACATTATCTACTCATACTTTTATTCTTATTTCTTTCATATCACTTTTTTTTTATTGCATTCACTTACCCGAAGTCATTTGGCTCCACGAAGTAAGGTTAGGATCATTTTTATTTTTTCTTGCCTAGCCCCTTGCGGGTCATGTGTATTATGGAGAAAATCTCTACAGAAGATCATGACAGCAAATCAAGTGCGACTGCACCTTGATTCACAGCCACAACCTTATCTCTTTTCTATGTATATCTCCTTAACACATTTCCTTGTCTACAGATTCCTGTAAATTCGATTCTAGACAGCTGTAAACAAATCCTTACAATTGTACAGTTAATGATATAAAGATACATCATCTCTCCCTAGATGTACAGTAGAGTTTTCCACCATTCTTGTTTAACTTTCATGGTATCCTTCTCCTATTATGTCAACCAATGGAAATAAACACTATGTTTCGTTTGTTGATAATTTTAGCAAATTTGCATGGCTATTTCCACTCCCAAGCAAATCTAATGTAATGCAAATTTTTTTCTCATTTCAAAGACTTATTGAATGCCAATTTAATTGTAAGATTAAATATGTGCAAAGTGATTGGGGTGGAGAGTATCGCTCTCGTCACACCTATTTTGCAAATATTGGCATTCAACACCGAATCACATGCCCCCATACATCCCAACAAAATGGGTCCGTTGAACGGAAACACCGTCACATCATTGAAATGGGCCTCTCACTCTTATCCTATGGTCGTGTTCCTCACACCTATTGGGATGACGCTTTTCTCATGGCCACATATCTCATTAATCGACTTCCATCCACTCCTCTTGGCATTTCACCATTTGAAAAACTTTACAAACATGCTCTAGATTTTTCATCACTAAAATTTTTTGGGTGTGCTTGTTTTCCTTTTCTTCGCCCGTTCAATCGCCACAAGCTTGATTTCAGATCAAAACGCTACGTTTTCATTGGCTATATAACTCACACCATGAGTTCAAGTGCCTTGATACTTCCACTGGCAAGGTATTTGTTTCCCGGCATGTGATCTTCGATGAAGAGTCATTCCCATTTGCTAGCCCAAATGTAAACCCAGCTCAACCTCAATCTAACCCACATACTTCTCTCCCGTTTTCTCTCTTCAGACACGCCACTCCTTAAAGCCCACCTCTACCGCTGTCACCACAAACCGACCTGTTCCATGCCACAAACTCATTTACCCCAACGACGCCATTTCCTAATACTGACCTTATATGATTATCTTCCTCGCTACCTCCTTCTCCTTCAAACATTTCACCACCTTAAATAAATTCCTCTACTCCACCCAATGACTCTGCTCTCACCACCCAACCACCATCTGCTGCCAAAGAACTCCTTGCGCGCCATCCTCATCGAATGGTCGCATGATCTCAGAACAATATCGTGAAACCAAAGATGTTCACAGATGGAACAGTTTGGTATCCACTGCCACAAACATTTCTTGTTTCCGGTAAAGTTCTAGAATTGCCAACATGTTATACAGAAGCTTCCAAACACAGTGAATGGTATGCAGCCATGGATGAAGAATTCACTACGCTAATGAGGAATGGAATGTGGTCCTTAGTTCCTGCTAAACCTGGTCTCAATGTTGTCGGGTCTATGTGGATTTTCAAATCCAAGCACAAGTCCGATGGTTCTCTTGAATGGAGAAAGGCGAGATTGGTTGCCAAAGGCTATCACCAACAACAAGGAATTGACTTCGATGACATGTTCAGCCACGTGGTAAAACCCACCACCATTCCGATCATGCTAAGCTATGCTCTCTCAAACCATTGGCTGATCCATCAAATTGATATTATATTTGTCAGACCTCTAAGGGGCAATCTCATAATACGGGCCTTTACACTCCGTTACCCGTGCCTAATGGCCCTTGGGAGGATTTATCTATGGAGTTCGTGCTTGGTCTCCCACGAACACAACGTGGCATGGATTCGGTGTTCGTGGCAGTAGATCGTTTCTCCAAGATGACACACTTTATTCCATGCAAGAAGACTCTCGATGCAACACACGTGGCGAATCTATTATTTAGAGAAATTGTGCGGCTACACGGGGTTCCCAAGACTATTACTTCTGACCGTGACACGAAGTTCATAAGACACTTTTGGCAGACTTTATGGACTCGATTCGATACACGACTTTAGTTCAGCAGCGCCTACCATCCACAGACTGATGGTCAAACTGAGGTTGTGAATCGCACGTCCTTCGATGTATTTCAGGAGAAAAACTAAAGCAGTGAGATTTGGCCTTGTCTCAAGCGGAGTTTGCATTTAACAACATGGTGAACCGCTCGACAGAGAAATTCCCATTCCAGGTTATCTATGGACGAGTACCTCACTACACACTAGACTTGGTCCCTCTACCCAAGCTCCCAGGCATGAGCATTGCAGTGGAACATATGGCTGACAAGATCATGGGCATTCATATGGAGGTACAAACCAAGCTACATGCCTCGAACGAAAAATACAAGGAGCAAGCGGACAAGCATCGGCGACAAAAAGTGTTTAAGGTGGGCGACCACGTAATGGTCTATCTGCACAAAGAAATATTTCCAACCGAAACATACAACAAGTTGAAGAGTAAAAAGATTAGCCCAGTACCAATCATCTGAAAGATCAATGACAACGCTTATGTTGTTGATCTTCCAGATGACATGGCGATCTCACGGACTTTCAACGTTGCGGACCTGACCGAGTATCATGAACCAGCGCAGGATGAGAACTCGAGGACGAGTTCTTTTGAAGTGGAGGGGATTGATGTAGAGTGGTTCACGGACATTTTCATGGCCAAGATGGATCAGAAAAGGCCCGGTCGACGACATAAGTGATCCGGACCATCGGACCTTAGATCGGGCGTATCTTGCAATCCGGAATGAGTTATTTGACGTAAAATACATGATTTTGGGGTAGAACGAGCTACTTTAGCCAACCAACCTAGCTATGCCAAGTTGCGCAACCCGAAATTGTGAAAAACCCCTTGATCGATGGTCGTTTCCCTGTTTTAATTTCATTTTTACTATAAATAGTAAGTTTTAGTTTGATTATAACTCTTCATCCGTCGGGCTTTAGGAGTTGCGCCCAACGTGAAAAGAGCTTAGAATAATTAGGAGAATGGTTTGGTGAAGCCAAATAGGACACTTACTATTTTTGGCCGAAAACCTTGCGCACTAGTAGACATCACGACCGTCTATAAATAGTAAGTTTACTATTTATAGTAAGTCACGGATTCTAGGAGTTTGAGTTGTAGTTTGATTTTAATTTCTTTCACATTGCTTGGTACCCTTATTTAAAGGGTTGTGAACTCATTTTTAATTATTCATCAATCAATTTCGAATTTATTAGAATTTATTTCTATTTTCTGCTTTCTTTCTTCGTGGATTCGAGAAGTCTCTGTGAGGAGTCTAGAGAAGTTCCGTGGATTCGGAATAGCTATCCTCTTGAGGAAGACGGTGCTTGACCTCACGTCCTCCCCTGCGTCATCTTCTATTTACTTTCTTTCATTTCAATCAAGTTTAGATCGCATTCCATTTCACGTATTTATGATATATCTACATTATCTACTCATACTTTTATTCTTATTTCTTTCGCATCACTTTTTGTTTATTGTATTCACTTACCCGAAGTCATTTGGCTCCGCGAAGTAAGGTTAGGATCATTTTTATTTTTGCTCGCCTAGCCCCTTGTGGGTCATGTGTATTATGGAGAAAATCTCTACAGAAGATCATGACAGCAAATCAAGTGCGACTGCACCTTGATTCACGGCCACAACCTTATCTCTTTTCAAAGTATATCTCCTTAACACATTTCCTTATCTGCAGATTCCTGTAAATTCGATTCTAGACGGCTGTAAATAAATCCTCACAATTGTACAGTTAATGATATAAAGATACATCATCTCTCGCTAGATGTACAACAGAGTTTTCCACCATTCTTGTTTAACTTTCATGGTATCCTTCTCCTATTATGTCAACCAATGGAAATAAATGCTATGTTTTGTTTGTTGATAATTTTAGCAAATTTACATGGCTATTTCCACTCCCAAGCAAATCTAATGTCATGCAAATTTTTTGCTCATTTCAAAGACTTATTGAACAGAAGCTTCCAAACACAGTGAATGGTGTGCAGCCATGGATGAAGAATTCACTGCACTAATGAGGAATGGAACGTGGTCCTTAGTTCCTGCTAAACCTGGTCTCAATGTTGTCGGGTCCATGTGGATTTTCTAATCCAAGCACAAGTCCGATGGTTCTCTTGAATAGAGAAAGGCGAGATTGGTTGCCAAAGGCTATCACCAACAACAAGGAATTGACTTCGATGACATGTTCAGCCTCGTGGTAAAACCCACCACCATTCCGATCATGCTAAGCTATGCTCTCTCAAACCATTGGCTGATCCATCAAATTGATATAAAAAACACATTCCTTCACGGCAACTTGACTGAAGAGGTTTACATGCAACAACCTCTTGGCTATGTGCATCCCAGCTTCCCAAATCATATTTATCGACTACACAAGGCCTTATACGGACTGAAACAGGCTCCACGAGCCTGGTACCATCGCCTACAAGAGCATCTACTCTCTCTCGGCTTTATGAACTCATGCTCTGATATATCTCTTTTCATTTGCAGACAGGGAACGACTTCATTATTTCTCCTTGTCTATGTCAATGATATCCTGATCACTGGGTCAAGTCCACTAGCCATCTCACAGCTGATCACAGACCTAAGTCACAAATTTGCCGTAAAAGACCTCGGGCACCTAAAATATTTTCTGGGCGTTGAAGCACATTAAATAGTCGAAAGTCTTCTCCTTTCGCAAAGCCAATACATCTACACTCTTCTTCAACGGACAAATATGCTAGATGCCAAACCCGTCTCCTCTCCAATGTCCTCTTCTCAGCAATTATTATTGTTCTTGGGTGCCACTTATTCAGATCCTTCACAATATCGCAGTGTAGTTGGGGCGTTACAATATCTATCACTGACTCGGCCAGATATCTCTTTTGCAGTCAATAAGGTCTGTCAATTCATGCACAAATCCACCGAAGAACACTGGACAACAGTCAAACGGATCCTTCGGTATCTAAAGTTTTCAATCAATTTTGGACTTCTTATTCGGCTAAACAAATCCACCCAGCTATCCATCTACTCAGATGCCGACTGGGCAGGTTGCCCGGATGATCGAAAGTCCAACTCGGGTTTCTGCATTTATCTTGGTACCAACTTAGTCTCATGGAGCTCTAAGAAACAACCAATTGTGGCACGTTCAAGCACTGAAGCCGAGTACCGTGCCGTTAACGTTGCTCACGCCACTGCCAAGTCACTTTGGATACAATCCTTGATGCATGAAATTTGTATTGTTTTAGCCCAACGTCCAATCCTATGGTGTGACAACATCGGTGCTACCTATCTCACGGCAAATCTGGTGTTCCATGCACGGACTAAACACGTGGAAATTAACTACCATTTTGTCCAGGAAAAAGTTCAACAAAAAATTCTGGAAGTTCGCTTCATCTCCAATAAAGACCAGCTCGCTAATGGTCTCACTAAAGTGATCGTGTCCGCAAGATTTGCCTTCCTACACGACAAGCTCAACGTGCATTCATCCCCGATGAATTTGAAGGGGCATATTATGGAGAAAATCTCTACAGAAGATCACGGTAGCAAATCAAGTGCAACTACACCTTGATTCACGGCCACAACCTTATCTCTTTTCCATGTATATCTCCTTAACACATTTCCTTGTCTGCAGATTCCTGTAAATCCGATTCTAGACAGCTGTAAACAAATCCTCACAATTGTACAGTTAGTGATATAAAGATACATCATCTCTCGCTGGATGTACAACAGAGTTTTCTACCATTCTTGTTTAACTTTCAATGTGAAGCATGGCTGGATATATAATGTCAAAATTATACTAAATCCCCATAAAAGCCATAAAATCTCATAGAGTAAAGACCGAACGTTGTGCGAGTGGAAGAGGGTGCCAAACCCTTTCCTCTTTTGTCACTGAAACTCTTACTCATAATCGATGGTTGTAGATGTTCACTCCCCAAGTATAGGGTTGTGATGTAGTAATAAATTCGGTAAGACCGAGGTCGAATCCACAGGGACTGAAACTTGTATGTTGTCTGAAACCAAGTAGAATTAGAACTAGACTAAGATGTGATCTAAACCAAATAGAATTTAAGGAATAATTTGTGGAATAATTATCTAATAACTTAAGGAATTCAAAGGAAGGAAACTAGGGATTCAGAGGATCCACTTGTAGGGATCAGGGAGATCTTATGCCTGCATCAAGATTTATTGAATTTAAACTGAACTGACTTGATCTGGTTTTCAAGAGATGAAAGGTATAAGAATTAGAATGGATTCCATCATCTAACCATGCCTAGGAGATAAAGCAAACAACAGGATTAAACTAATTATCAACCAATCAACAATGCATGAAAGTTAGGAAGGGTGCCATCATCCAACCATGCCCAGGAGACGATGGTGAACAACAGGGCTTCCTGACGTCATAAACATCAAAAAAAAGGAAAAAAGAAATATTCAAAGCCATTGCAAACCCATTGTAATTTCAGTCACAACAGACCATTAAAGACTAAGAAAAAACATTCCTTTAATAATAACACAAATCAAATTCAGTTCATGAATTTAAATGGAAAGCATGAAAGAGTATCTCGCATCTCGCTACAGGCTTTACCTCTTAGCCCTAGCTAAGAGGTTTAGCCAACCATGATTAGGCTAATGACCTTAAGATTCATAAAAGAAAGAAAGAAAGAAAGAAAATAGCAAAGAAGATCCGAAAACAAATTCCAGCTCTGCTCCTCACGTCCCGTCCCTGCCTCCTTCAATGCTTTTCTTTTCTTCTCTTCTGTTTTTCTCCTTTCTCCCACGGCTTCCAGTAGCCAACCTCGGTTCCAGCCAAGCCAAGCTCTCCGTCTCCTCCCCCTTTCCAATGCTTCATGTCCACCTTATATCCTCTTCTCTCGTCCCCCCCGTCCTGAAGACTTCATGCCGAAGTCTAAGTTGCTGCGTAAGGGGAGGAAGGACAGCCGTTTACGCAACAGCGTTTGCGTGCGTAGCGAAAGCGTAAACCATCTTGCGTTTGGCTTGAGATTTTGGACGACTGATCGTCCAAAATCAGAATCGGACTTCTTGGTGGTGGTCACAGCTCCCTGTTGATGAGAATGAATGGTTTGGATTGCTGATCCGATCACCATCTTGATTAAGGAATGGCCTGGAAGTCCCAGTTGCGCGTAACAGAGCTTGCGCAGGCCGAACGCTGTACTGATGGCGGGGCCCACTTCACTGCTTGTTCGATGAATCCACGTCGTCCATTAGAATCACAAGAAAAAATCAGTCAGAGATGGATGATTTTGGATCGAGTTAGGCGTGGCCCATTGAATTTTAACTCAGCCGTCCATCCTGCATTTAAACCGAGACCTACGCATATATACGTGCATGGGTTTGGAGAAAATCCTTTTGTACAGTCGGTTCGATCTTCTGGAATGATTGGACGGTCCGGAATGACCGTGTGATCGAAGGTAGTGGCCCACTAGATGTCAGCCGCAACTCTCTGTTCGCGTTCGCAGCGGCAGAAAAACCAGAATTTGGATTCCTGTGAGAAGAGGTCGGTCAAGAGTCGGTTTGACCGACTCTCTGTTGCTATGCGCGGCTGGTACAATTGTGTACTATGTACACTCTGCTTAAGTGGGGTCCACTATGATGATTATGAGAAATCCACACCATCCATCTTGTTCCCCACTTCATTTGAACTGTGGGGACCGAAGTTGAAAAGTATCCGGATAGCGGGTGGGTCCCAAATCAGGGTTTTATGGACTGATCTAGCAGTTTAGCCACTTCCATGAGGATCCAATGGCTAAAATTTGACGTGTACGGTTAGTTTTTGGTCCTCGAGCCTTGTATAGAGTTTTGAGCCGAACAGATGATGAAAACCCGGTGATCTTGCATGCTGGCTGACTTTCAGGCCGCTTGAGCTTTAGTTTCTCGATTTTTGCGGATCCCTGGCGTGTAATTCCGTCGATCTTGGTCCCCTGGAGTCCATCCCCTTGCCTTTAGTGTCATCAGAGCATTAAATCCATGCTTTAAGCTCTCTTTTCAGTCCAGGTTTGTAAACACGCCCTGCAACACAAACACGATTTAAATCGGGCCGTTAAGCAGTATCATGTTTGAAAATCCAGGCAATAATAGGGTCTGATATGCAATATTTGACCCTCAACAGTAGATCAACTGCATGAGTCACTTGAATTGAAAAATTTCACGATTCCCCAACCTATAAGTTTACGGTTTCTAGTTACCTATAGATTTTAAGTTTAATTTAGCTAGTGACAACTTAAAAAATCAAATACATTTTTATATCTAAGTCGATTCCACATTCCATTTGCGAAATTGAAAAGTAGAAATAAAGACGATCGCTCTATGCGGATGGGAGCATTCACAAGCTCAAAAGACATATCTAAATCTCAAGTGGACCACACAGTAGGAAACAATTGTGATTGAGTGGCCACCATTAGAAAACTTCTCGAGGGCATCTAAGTTTTGGATCAAGCTGATATTTGGTTGGATGACAAATAAACACTACAGTGGGTCTTAGAAAGTTTTCATTGGTGGGCGTTCATTCACCACTATTTCTTGTGGTGTGGCCCACCTGAATTTTGAATATGCCTTCTTTGTTGGGCTCATCATTTAAAATAAGTTGGTAAAATGGATCCTTTGCTTTCCACACGTAGGAAAATACGGATTCTATAGATTATAAAATACATACATCATGGTGAGGACCGCCTGGTGCAGATCGAGTCAAGTCGGATGAAGCGAAGACACAAAAGTCATCCTCGTCCAAAACTCATCCAGGCCACACCAAAATTGAACTTCGAGGTCTTAGGAGCAATTTTACATTTTCCCCTTGTTGTAACCCATACAAGTTTTCCATCAGTCTAATATTTTGTATGTACGGCTAAAATAAGGGTTCTCACCTAATGGACGGAGTTGATTTACATATACAAAATCGTGGACGCACAGAGCTTGTGATTCGTAGTATCTGCTTAAAACATGTCTTGTAGAGGATTTGGTCCCCCATTGCCAGTGAGACAGAAGAGAGCGTACTCAAAATGCATGGGCCCATCAACAAGGGATGCAATTGTCATTTCCAGATAAAACGAGGGCACCATTGCAAGAAGAGGAACTATAAATGAGAAGCTTGCCACGGAGATAAAACAAAGAGAAAAAATCACGATGGGAAGATCTCCTTGCTGTGATGAGAATGGTCTCAAAAAGGGCCCTTGGACCCCTGAAGAAGATAAGAAGTTGGTCGAACATATTCAAAGACGTGGGCATGAAAGCTGGAGATCTCTCCCTAAGCTTGCAGGTAGAGAGAAGAATTAAAAAACAACCCACTGCCTCTCTCTCTCTCTCTCTCTCTCTCTCTCTCTCTCTCTCTCTCTCTCTCTCTCTCTCCATGCATGAATTGTAAGGGGAAAATCTAGATGGCTAACTAAATCCATGCACAAATGGCATGAAAATTAGAGGAAAAACAAAAAACCAACTTCATATCATCTCTCTCTCTCTCTCTCTCTCTCTCTCTCTCTCTCTCTCTCTCATGTATGTATGCATGGCCCACTAGATCTGTACATCAATACCAAGAAGATTATGATAACATAAAATCATACCTAAGGCCTTTCACTGACACCACAATAGCTTTTGTGTAGAATGTAATTGGAGTTGGCGGCTAAGACCTATAATTCATGTGCATGACTGCACACCTCTCTAGTAATAGAGAAAAAGCCTTACTAGTTTATGACTACATAAGAGTTGCTGTACTCCTAGGCCCTATAATTCAACTGCATTACTGCATCCGTGTGAGCCCCACCAATGCTCAAACAATCTATCCAGACGACCTTTCCTTTCCATCAACGAAACATGTGTGCTGAAATGCATGCATACATATATATATGTAGGCCTCTATGAATATGTTTATATATGCATGTAACATGTAAGCTTGCTGTATTTGCTTTTGCAGGCCTGAATAGATGTGGGAAGAGTTGCAGATTAAGATGGACAAATTACTTGCGGCCTGATATAAAGAGAGGGAAGTTCTCCAAAGAAGAAGAAGAGACTATTCTCAATCTCCATTCCATCCTTGGAAACAAGTAATTCTCTGAATTTTCACACTTCATGAGTACTTAGTCTATGTTTTTTAGGTTTTTATTTTTTTTCCATCTACTTATATATTTTTTGTTCATCCTATGATAAGATGGTCCACGATCGCAACGCATCTCCCGGGCCGAACAGACAATGAAATCAAGAATTTTTGGAACACCCATCTAAAGAAGAATCTGATTAAGATGGGTTATGATCCAGTGACCCACTTACCACGGACCAATCTCTTCGCTAGCTTGCAACAACTGATTGCCATTGCCAATCTGAAAGAGGTGATCATGGACTATCATCACCGGCCATTGGAAGAACAGGTGGCTATATTACAAGAAGCTGTCGAATTAGCCAAGCATGAGTCCATGCAATGCCTCCTTCAATCGACGGCCACGATGACAAGGACATCAGACGGCTTACATACCATTGAGGGCATGGAAGCCATCAATCTGTTGAATTCAGTGCCATTAAACAAAGAGATCATGCTGTCCCAACCTTGCCTGTTGGAAAATACTTCTCCAACCGTTCCATCACAACCGTTGAATGATCAAATGCCCTTAAATCATCAATCAGATCAAGTTCAATTACCGTGCGATTTTTGGCCACCCATGAACAATGAAATAGACCAAGATTTCAACTTTACAGTGTTTGGCCATGAATATACCACACCCAAATCCTCATTATCCCTTCCTTTTACTGACCTTCTCACAGAGAAATCAATCAGCAATGGTGATGGTGGTGATTGCATTACTTCTAGCTATGAAGGAGCTGCTCCTCCCTTTTTCTTTGACCTTCATGAAGACCCTTTTCTTCTTGATATTGCTTAGATCCTGATAAGTGCACCTGCGGGCTGCAACCATCAAATTGCGAGATCAGAACTGTTCATCAGGTGGGCCCCACAGTGCATATAAAGATCAGAAGTGTGGCCCGCTCTTCAAGTACTGTGGTCAGAAAGAAGAGAAGACTAAAAAGAGAAGACTAAAAAAGGCCAGCGGTTCACACTCTCAACATACTAGTACTGTGGTCCACACAGGCAGACTGGACTGATTTGTAGGGCAGAGAATCTACGGGCCGGGGTGTGTGTGTCTTATTAACGGCTTGGATTTTTCACATTGGCACGTGAGGTAGCGTGTGGAGTTAGCATTTCTGACTACGTGAAATAAAAAGTGAGTTGTCCGGAGTTGCACAAACTTCCACTCGTGCATGAGTTGTTTGCATCTCTTTTTGATAAGCGTGCAATCCATCATGACCTGTTTTTCGGACCGATTGAAACCCATGCATGTTACGGACGCGGATTTCGTGCTTTGCAGGAAGTTAAACATAGGTGGGGCCTACTGTGATCTTTGTTAGAAATACACCTCGTCCATCTGTATTTTTGAGCTAACTTAATTACATGGGACCAAATTTTAAAAGGATCCAAGGCTCAGGTGGGCGTCATAAAGAAAAATGTAGGGAAATTCCTACCGCTGAGACCTCCCCCGGTAGACAGTGAAGTTTAAACATGAACTGAAAACACAAATATTAGCCAGGTTCAAAACTTTTGCGGCCCATGAATATTTCAACCGTGGACATTTAATTCTTACTTCTCCGGCCCACTTTAGTATTTGGATTCGGTCCATTTTTGGCCTCATGTCACAAAACGGGCTAAAAAAACAGATGAATAGAATAAATTTCCCACAAACATCATAGTGGCCGCCACCTGGGAAAGGGATGAGCATAAATTAATTTAGTGCATGAGCTTAAAATTGAAGTATATCTAAAGCTCAAGTGGACAATATCACAAAAAAGGGTGTGAATTGAACACTTACCCTTGAAAACTTTTTAAGGCTGCAGAAATTTTGGATCCTTTCATCCATGTCTATGTGACATTATAAACAAGAGTGATGACAAATAAATATAATTGTGGCCTAGGAAGGTTTCAAAGGTGGACATCATTATTCACGCTCTTTCCTGTGGTGTAGTTCTTATTGATATAATTCAATTTTGAGATCATGCCCTAAATGATATATATAAACGGGTATACAACATGGATAATACACATACATTCATGTTGGGCCTGCAGTAAGCTTGACACAATATGCTTTTGGAAAAATACAAAAATAAAATAAAATATAATAATAATAATAAAAATTTTCCATTCATACTCAACCTTTTGGGCTTTAAGCTATGGATCCAAAATCTCAGATGGACCGCATTTCAGGAAACAATGGTGATTGAGTTCTCCCACTGAAAACTTTTTGAGGGCCAAAACAAGGTAATATTTGTATAATATTTATATGTGTGACCTAACAATAAGTTGGATGGAAAATATACATTACGTTAGGTACTATGAAGTTTTTAATGGTGCGCATTTAATTACCACTGTTTTTGTGTGGTTTGGCTCACTTAAGATTTTCATCTGCCTCATTTTTTCGACCCATAGAACACAGTTTGTGTGTGACCTAATCAACAGGTTGGATGGAAAATAAACATTGCATGGGTCCTAGAAAGTTTTTAATGGTGGGTGTTTAATCACCACTGTTTTCATGTGGTGTGGTTCACTTAAGATTTGAAATGCCGAATTAAATGTTCAGATAATTGAGGTAGAAGATCTATCATTGAGCCCCACCCGATGGAAAGCTCAATCTTGCACACATCTTCCACATTGGAACATTTCACTTTTCATGCATGTGAGATTACCAAATATAATTAAACATCTCAACTCTCCTTGACTTTGCTGAATTCGGACAGTTTTATTGCCCTAACGGTTCGATTTGCAAGATATTGATCAAAGGGTTTGGATGTCTGGTTACAGACTCTTTTCAGCAGTAGGCTAGGGTTAGTGAGGGCCCTAGAAACAATGGTCTGGATCACCTAACGTTCGGCATCATTTAAGATCTTGTAGATGAAGGCGTGGTTTTCATCTAGAGCCGATCAGGTGCAGCCCTGCTATCCAAGACCTTGATCCTCTTCCCAAGGGATCCAATATGAGGATCGTGCTTTCAGAGTATAGATTATCCACCTTGAAGATGGACGTTTCTGATCATCCAATCATCCTGAATGCGACAAATGCTGGCCACCCTGAGTCGCAACCTACCTAAAAGGAGTGTTTATGGATAAGATGGTGTCTATAATAGACGTATCCACTTGGATAGGAGAAGACAAAAGCGTAAAGGAGACCGTAAAATCAACGGTTCTTCTTGGTCTTGTTGCTTGTGACATGGCCCACCAGTGGTCAATGTTCGGTTTTTTTTTTTAAAAAAATAACAAGAAAAGAAATTTTATATTTTTGGAAAAGAATGGTTGTGGCTTTGGTGATTGTTGGTGTGAATAGTGATGCCTCTTTGTGAAAGCAGCATCTCTTGTGATGAAAAGATACCACCATTGATGAAAAGACATCGTGGAAGAAGATGCCTTTTCATGAAAATGACCTTAAGCATCTCTTGTGATTCTATATAAATCCATCTTTGGGTCAATCCGAATTCACAATTTCCAACAATCTCCTCTCCATCTTCTTCTTCTTTACCATTTTCGTTTTTTGGAAAGATAAAGTTTTCAGGCGCTAAACTGCAAATAATTTTCAGGCAGTAAATTACAAACATTTTTCGGGAGGTAAATTATAACAGCACAGAAGTTAGGGTTGTACGCTATAAAAGTGTGTTCGGGGTACGGTTTTTCAGTTTTGCAAGCCGAAACCCACATTTCTCCGGTCCTAGCGAAGAGACTCATTGTATCCTGCAGACATATTTGTTGTAACCCTCTTGCAAATTGGTTTAATCACCATTAGGGTGCAAATATCGTCTTAAAGATAGCGACATCGTAACGCGCCTTAAGACTATCTTTAAGTGATTCAATTTCTATTTTTCCACCCTCAAAAATAACAATTTTAAAGTAATATTATGACCTCTTCTATGGATCATCATGACTTTGTTCGAATTAAGCTATTTGACAACTCAAATTTTCTTCGATGGCAATCGAGGGTCCATCTCTTCCCACGTCACTCAAGTTGGATCACATGCTCACTCAAGATCCCCCTTTACTACCATCTGAGAATGATACGTTAGAACAAATTCAAAAGATACAAAGTTGGGAGCGTAATGAATATCGATGCAAAGGTCATATCTTCAACGCTCTTTCTGATTCGCTATAGGCTGTTTACCATCAAAAGAAGACTGCTAAGGATTTGTGGCAGGTGCTGCTCACCAAATACACATCAGATGATGAAGGCAATAAAAAATTTCTTATAAGTTAGTTTTTAGAATTCAAAATGTTAGATGAAAAACCTATCCTTGATCAAGTACATAAGTTACAGGTCATCATCCAACAGATTATTGCCAATGACACTAATCTTGATGAATCTTTCCAAGTATCCACAATTATTTCTAAACTTTCACCTAAATGGAATGATACTAGGAAATCATTGAATAAGAAAAAAAGGAGAAAATGTCCTTGGAGGACCTCCTAATTTTTTTCGAATAAAAGAAGAATTTAAGATCCGTGACAAAAATGAAGAATAATAGGAGGCCCTAAGTAATGCTAATATAGTCGAGAATAATGTGAATCGGGAATTAGAAAAGCCACCTTTCAAGAAAGATGATAGGCTCAAACCTAATAACCAAGGTTAAAAAAAACACATCCAAGAAGGGTTCATGCTTCTTTTACAAAATTCCTGGTCACTTTAAGAAAAACTGTCGAAAATACAAAAAGAAAATGCAAGAAAAGAAACAGCAAATCAATTTGACGGAAGACATGAATCTGGCAGCTGTTGTCTTTGAATTCATATGGTGAATGAGGATGTTGAATGGTGGGTAGATTCTGGTGCTACCAGACATGTTTGTACAAATTACAATATATTCAATTCCTATGAAATAGTGAGGGATAACCAAGAACTATATATGTGGAATGCCTCCATATCCAAGGTTGTAGGAAAAGGGAAAGTATGTCTTAATCTAACTTCCGGAAAAGTCCTTACTCTGAACGATGTGCTGCATGTACCGGATATTAGGAGGAATCTTATATCAACTAGTTTACTGTCTTAGTCTGGATTCAAACTCCTATTTGAATTCGATAAATTGATTGTGTCTAAAAATATGGTATATGTAGGGAATGGCTATGTATTCAATTGAATATTCAAATTAAACCTCATAAATGAAAATTTTTCTTCCATTTATATGCTTGATTCACATGATGTTTGGCATGCTAGATTATGACATATTAGTTATCGTAGAATGGATAATATGTCATTGAATTTGTTCTAAGTATACAAAACCTAATAAAAAATATAATATTTGTATACAATCCAAAAATAACTAAAAAACCATTTCCAAGGGTGAAAAAAAGAATCACAACTCCTAGACCTAATTCATAGTGACATATGCAAAATGAGTGGTTTAATAACAGAGGGGAAAAAAAGTATTTCATAACATTTATAGATAATTTCTCCCGTTATACCTTAGTATACCTATTGAAGAATAAAGATGAAGCATTACAAAAATTCAAGATATACAAGGCAGAAGTTGAGAACCAATTAGACTGAAATATTAAAATTCTAAGGTCAGACAGGAGGGAAGAATATCAATCCTTAGAATTTTTGGAGTTTTGCAAAACTCATGATATAATTTATCAAATTACAACTCCCTATTCACCCCAACAAAGTGGGATAGTAGAACGGAAAAACAGGTCTCTCATAGACATAGTAAACTTTATGCTCAATAATACATGTTTAAGTTCAAGATTTTGAGGAGAAACCCTATTGACTTCCTGTCATATCTTTAATAGGATACCCCGGTCTAAGACTTGTAAGACTCCATATAAACTATGTAAGAATAAGATTCCTAACCTTTTATACTTCAAGGTATGGGGTTGTAGAGCTTTAGTTAGGTTTATTGATCTTAAAAGACTTAAGATTGGGTTGAGATCTCTTGAGTGTATTTTCATAAGATATGCACAAAATAGTAAGGCTTATAGGTTTCTAGTTGTAGAATCTAATCATACGATCTCGATAAACACTATAATAGAATCATAGATGCCGAGTTTTATGAAAACTCATTCTCTTCTATAATTAGAAAAGAGACAAGACCTCAAGATCCTAGTACAAGCAGTAGTCCTCAAATACATGATCAAGATATCAGTAGTCTCGATAAAGAGGACATAGAACCTAGAAGGACCAAAAGGATCAGAATAAGTACATCTTTTGGACCCAATTTCTACCTTCTGCTAATAGAAGGAGATAAAGATAATATAACAAAGAAAATCATATTGGTTTATAATATAAAAAATGATCCAGTAACAATAGATGATGTCTTTAGATCTCAAGATGCTTCCTTTTGGAAGGAAGGTATAAACGATAAGATGGATTATATATTGCAAAATGGAATATGGAAACTTGTGAATTTGCTCCCAGGATCAAAACCAATAAGCCGTAAATGGATTTTTTTAAAAAAAGACCAGATAGAACTTAAGAAAAGTTTAAGGCTAGATTAGTGGCTAGAAGATTTACACAAAAAGAAGGTATTAATTTTTTCGATACTTATGCTCCAGTAGCAAGGATATCAACTATCCGAGTTTTAGTTGCTCTAGCATTCATTCATAAGTTATAAATCCATCAGATGGATGTGAAGATAGCTTTTTCAAATGATGACCTCGATGAAGATGTTTATATGGAACAACTAGAAGGTTTTATAGTTCCAGGATAAGAAAATAAAGTGTGTAAATTGATCAAGTCGCTATATGGACTTAAACAAGCGCCTAAACAATGGTATGAAAAATTTGATAAAGTAATCACCTCATATGGTTTTAAGATTAATGAATCTGATAAATGTATATATTCGAAATTCTCTGATAATAAAGAAATAATTATGTCTTTATATATATGATATGCTAATCTTTGGTACACGTTTAGAAGTTAAAAATAACACTAAAAGATTTTTATCATCTTGTTTTGACATAAAAGATATGGGTGAAGCTAATGTGATTTTAAGTATCAAGCTATTAATAAACAATGATGGTATAACTGTGTCTCAATCACATAGTATTGAAAAGATACTTAAAAAGTTGGATCACTATGATAGGAACCCAGTTTCTACTCATTTTAATTCTAATATCAAGTTAATTAAAAATGAAAGTCGTAATGTATTTCAGTTAGAGTATTCTAAGGTGATTGACAGTCTTATATGTGTTATGATTTCTACTCGACCTGATATTGCTTTTGCAGTAGGTAAATTGAGTAGGTTTACAAGTAATCCAAGTTTAGATCATTTGAATGCTGTTTCTAGAGTACTTAGGTACTTGAGAAAAATAATTAACTATGGTTTATACTTTTCTGGTTACCCTAGTGTGATTGAAGGACATAGTGATGCAAGTTGGGTAATTGATTCTAATGAATCCAAGTTTACCAGTAGATGAATTTTTACACTTAAAGGAGCTGTTATTTTTTAGGGATCCAAGAAGTAAAATTTCATATCTCACTCTACCATGGAATCTAAATTCATAGCTTTAGCAGCTAGTAGTAAAGAGGCAGAATGATTAAGAAACCTATTATTATAAATACCATTATCGGTAAGGCCTTTACCACCAGTCTCTATCTACTATGATAGTGAAGCGACACTATCAAAAGCATATAACAAGACTTATAATGGAAAAATCCAGACATGTCAGTCTAAGACATAGTTTTGTGCGGCAACTACTTGGTGACGGTGTTATAACAATACAATATGTACGAACTATCCATAATCTAGCGGACCCGTTCACCAAGGGACTGGCAAGGGATGTTGTTAGTATAACATCAAAATGAATGAAACTTAAGCTAATTTCACAGACACCGGATGAGAAAAACTCAATCCAAGTTAATAGGTTCAAGTGTCTGAAGCAGCACTATACGTTTTCTATCTGTCTCATTCCTGAATGTATGTATAGTACTGAGTACTTGTAATGATAAAAAAGAGAATGAGTTGTTGCTTTTAATGAGTCATTTCAAGAGTGTTATAGTTACAGGGGCATTCATAAGGATTCACCTATATGAGTGTTGGAAGTGGAGCCGCTTTCTGATGTTCGAGAGTTTTGGCTACTCTCACAAACTCATGAATCCAGGACGGAGCACAAGGTCGTTAATGTGCTATAATTTTAGAACACATGACAATTGAAATATATGCGTGTGTAACATGTCCGGTTGTGTACTCATAGAATACTTAGTTCAAGACCATGATCACTAAGGATTCTGATTCAACTTTGATTTGTTTACACAAAGTGAAGGTTCAAGTCCATAAGACACCTCCTATGCACATATTTTCCTTACATACCCTTACCTCTGTATTTTGAAAAATAGTTGGGGATTGTTGGGTTTTTTTCAAAATAAGAAGAAAATAAATTTTTTATTTTGGGAAAAGAATAGTGGTGGCTTTGGTGATTGTTGGTGTGAATGGTGATGCTTTTTGGTGAAGGGAGCATCTTTTGAATTTGAAATGGAGGGATGCCATTGTTGGAAAGATACAACCATTAATGAAAAGGCACCATGGAAGAAGATGTCTTTTCATGAAAAAGGCCTTAATCATCTCTTGTGATTCTATATAAACCCATCTTTGGGTTAATCCGAATTCACAATTTTCAACAATCTCCTCTCCATCTTTTTCTTCTTCACCATCTTTTTTTTTTAGAAAGATACAGTTTTCGGGTGCTAAACTGTAAATAATTTTCAGGCAATAAATTATAAATAGTTTTCAGGTGGTAAATTATAATAGCACAGAAGTCAGGGTTGTACGCTGTAAAAGTATGTTCGGGGTGCGGTTTTTCGATTTTGTAGGCCGAAACCCACATTTCTCCAGTCTCGGAGAAGAGGCTTATTGTATCCTAGAGGCGGATTTGTTGTAATCCTCTTACAAATTGGTTTAATCACCGATAGGGTGCAAATATCGCCTTAAAGATAGCGACACTGCAACGCGCCTTAAACCTATCTTTAACTGATTCATTTTCTATTTTCCCGCCCTAAAAAATAACAGCCAATGGGGTCAGTCCCTGACCTTTTGTGATCCACTTGTAGCAGCCAATCGGGTGTGCCACACAAGGAGTGACACAGCACCCAAGGTTGGGGTACGCTACTATTGGAGACGTCCACCATCTGCCCTTGTGGATGGTTCTGATTCAGCCATCATGCACGGGGGCATGTATGGCAATCTAAATCGTACATCATGGTCCCCTGCTCGATGGATTAATAAATCAGTCAGTGAATCAAATCTGACCGCCCATTCAAATTGTAATGATCATCTTCTTCTTCTTTTTTTAGTATGCCACGTGTACTTTCATTTGATAAAGAGGAAGTACGTGGCTATGTGATCCAAACTCTTAATCCAGAGGTCGCCATATGGATGTGGATGATTGGAAGATCGTAACCGTCCAACTTCCGTTGAATGTGGACCGTTGCTATATTTTATTATCAACCATCTATTTCTGTGTGTCACCAATCAAACGGTTGGAATTTTTGGGAAACTACCGTTCACATCGCATTGATCACATCAACAGTCTGGATCACTAGCAAATGGGCCCCACTCGAGCAAACTAAGGCAGGAGAATCCGTACAATTCCTTTTGATTTCCGGCGGGAAACCTTATACATGGGTTGGATGGCATGTAAATCAACATCAAGGTGGGCCGCAAGAGGGTTTCAATGGTGGGTGTTCCCATTTCCATCCCCACTGTTTCTTGTTGTGTGGTCCACTTGACTTTTGGATTTTCTTCATTTTTAGGCAACCAATCATTTGAATGTATGCCGTTGATTTAGTTCCTCTAGGTGTGCCCCACTTGATCAATGGATAAGATTAGGAACATTCAAGTGCGAACTTGGGATTTTATCAATTGGAGATGGTTCAGGTCAGGCCCGGGAACAAACAAATCTTTTTACGGGCTTGGGCTTGGACCTGCTATTTGAGTCCATGCTAGGCCCGGCCCAAACCCGACCTAACCCAATTCAAAAGATCCTCAAGTATAGAATATTTAGCCCTTCTTTGGTCTTCGAATGTGAACTTTTTCTGCATCATCTTAAAGTGAAAGGATTCTGGGATTTTTGGTGCATGGTCCATCCATACTCGGGCTCATAAGATCAACGGTTTGGATCACAGAAAGATGGGCCCCACCTGTTCAAATTGATAACCCTAACCGCACCGTACAAACTTCCAGGAAGATAGAATATTGTGACGTTGAGCCCAATGCCCAAAGACGCCCTAAAAATCGCCGAGGCATCTACAACTCCTTCAAAAAATCAAATTCCACGCGCGTGGGACCAATCCACACGCAAGCACACGTGTCAACTTGTAACATGTGTTTTAGATCTGAGCTTTCCATCAGTTGGCTTTTGGCCTAAAAGAATAAAGCATTTCATACCTAGGTTTGTTAAAACGTGAAAATTAAATGGATGGCCAGAAAACTTTTTTTTTAACCGTCAGTTTACTTTGTACATTTTTTTTTTTGGCCCATTGGGAGAGTGAAATGGCCTGATTTTTGACGCGTAGGATCTCACCATTGTTTCCAATGAGATGGAAAGTTCTGATCTCCCACACGTGTTCCATATCTGGGAACATACGTCTGCGAATGGATAGACAGAGCTCCACACGTGCGCGGAATTAGCAAAGCTTCGTTACTCATACTAGCACACTTGTCACTTTCACAAGCAGCTAAAAGAAATTAAAAAATAAAAATCATCAAATCACCACCGCAGGGATTCTAAACCTAGATTAATCCACGCCGTTGGAATCCAACGGCCATTCCTAAGCATTTGTTTAAATCAAATCGAAGATTCTACAGTTGCACTAGGTTACTGTACCAATCTGCAACCGGAGGATGTGTATGGTAAGTCCTTGGGTCCTCGGTCCTGCAACTGGGGCCATGTTTCCGGCGGTAAATTGGACCGTTAGATCTTATTGGGCCCACTGAGGATGGACCATACCCCGAAATCTCCATCATGTAGCAATCCTAACGCAATTGGTTGGAGGGCTGTGGATGGATTGTTATAAAGAATGAAGCAATGGGTCACATTCTATTCAACAAGAATTGGTCTAAAGAATGGATGGTCAGGATCTTCCTGCTTTGGTCACGTGTGGTGTGTGTAGGCATCCTAAAATCTATTGTATGGCTTAATTCAAACTGAACAATTTGACCCAAAGTGTCAAGATAGGCGGATACATCGATTGTAATAGAATTCAATAGAGACATGAGAAGATCAATCACATATTCAACTACTCACAAGATAGTTATTAGAATATCAGGTGATTATCATAGAGTGTGGTTCTTCTTTCAAAGATGGGTTACAACTTGCCTTACATATAAATAAGTAGAAATAATCAAATAAAAAGAAAATACTCATGGTTAATCACAAGGAACAATCGTAAGATGTTGTTTTGAAATTAGATGAATTGATTATATTGATATCAGAAATAATCTAAGGCAAAATCATAAACTTGGATTACAACTAAAGATTACCACTATTAAATTATCGACACTCTTATGATAGGGCTAAATTATGACAATGAAAGATAATTTAATTGATTTGATTGGTTTAGGATGAGTTGACTTGACTTGTTGAATTTCTTGTTATTTATCCGTCTTTTCTAATCTCTTACGTATTTCTTTATTTATTTAATGGTTGGTAGTTGATTCATCACCACATTAGTCTTCTTGGTCATTCCGTCTCTTCTTGACATGTATTCTTCTAACCACTCTACCACCTTTTTCCTCTAGGTTTCTCAATTGTGCTCTGTCATTTGATGACACATGTAATTTCATGAAAAATACTCTAAATATCTCTAAAGATCTTTCACGCATTTTCCATACAATGACATATGTCCCTTTTCTATTTGGTTATCTAAAAAAGGGTCAAAAATATAGTATAATACTTTCAATCTTAGATAATTGATTGTCTAGTAGAATATGAAATTATCAAATCAACAATGCAGATCAAGAAACCATGAGCATTACTTAACAAAATGAGAACTAGAGGCATTTCCTTAGGCTTGTGTCATACAATTCCTTTTTCTGGACTATTCTCAAGAAGGTTTAATTGCACATATCTCCACCCTATTTTAGAGTATCACAGATGTGTCATCCCTGCCATTCCCTATTTTAGAGTATCACAGATGAGTCATCCCTGCCATTCCCTATTTTAGAGTATCACAGATGTGTCATCCTTGCCATTCAAAGATTGGAAGCAGATTAGTTGTTACCTGAATAACACGTTAGTGGGTGTTACACTAACCATGTGAGACCTACCTTGATGTATTTGTTGTATATCCATGTCATCCATCCGTTTTTTCATCTCAATTTAGGATGCAATCCCAAATCTTAAGAAGATCCAAATATCAGGTGAACCACACCATTAGAAACAATGACAAATTATTATTTAAAACTTTTTATGGACCACAAAAGTTTTGGATCAATCTTATTTTTGTATTTTCCATTCATCCAGGTCATCTTAACATTATCAATAAGTTGGATGGAAAATACACATCACGAAAACCTTACGTTGGCCCCCTTAAAATTTTTAATGGTGAGGCACTCAAACACCACTGTTTTTAAGTGGTGTGGCCGATTTGATATTTGGATCATCTTATTTTTTGGGACCACATCCTAAAATGGGTTGGAGAAATGAATGGACATCATGTTTTTACAACCCATCATCATGTTTTTACAACCCATCATCAAGTTGGGCCCCATAGTAAGGGTAGTAGTTGTATATGTGTGGACCTATCGAAATGCTTGCATGTCATCCAACCCGCTCAGTGTTGTTACTCCACCAAGAAGAATGGAAACCCTGAAAAATCAGGCTGATCAAACCATCAGGTGGGCCAAGACGTGAATTTGAAAGTTTGAGGGTGAGTGTACATTGTTTTATGTGTTGTAGCCCACCTTATGATTGGATCAGCCTATTGGAAGGGTTGGATGCTATTTAAAGATAACAGTGGGCCCCTCACTCATGCACAATGAACTCCTAAGTGAGGGAAATTTGTGGTTTTGAGTATATTCCTCTATTGTCTCTAGAGTTGTACATGAGACAACTGGACTAGCTTGAAAAAGCTCAAATTGCCTTGGCTTGAAATTGGATTTAGACTAAGTCGAATTGGTTTTTGGAGCTTAAAAAAATTTTGAGCCAAGTTTGAGTTTGCCCGAGCTCGACTTGACTTGGCTCAAACCCCAACACGAATCGACTCAGATTGAATCGGCTCGATGAGTTAGTTATTTTAATCTTGTTGCTACTCGCCGAGTGTTTAATAAAATAACTCAATGAAGTGTTGTTTCTTGGACTGTCCTCATATAAGGGTATTCTCAAAACGGACATTCGAGGGAAGATTGAAACGAGAGATTTTAGAATTGCCCTCATATCTTGATCTTGATGTTGCTTGCAAATGTATGATGAAATACTTGAAAAGTGTTGTTATTATTTTACATTCAAAGTGAGCGATTGAAAATGCATGATATGTGTTCGGGAAAATATCGTACAACCACTCAGCTGCTATTGGCTCAAGCTACTGATCGAATCGAGCTAAGCTGACCAATCATGCTTGGGGACCGAACCAAGCCGAGTATGAGCTAGGGTGGCTGCTGGCTAAGCTGTACCAAACTCAACTCAGGTTCAGCTCGTGTGCAACTCTAATTGTATCCAAGATCGGGGGGTTATTGGGGTGATCCAAAAAAGATAGGGGCAAGTATGATTGCAATGTAACATAGGAGAGGTAGCCGCAATCTCGAGCTTTGCCGCGCACCCGCGTACAAAAAACCTCGTGTACATGCCACACGTGTAACATAATGACACGTGCTTGAGAGAGATAATCCATCCATCAGGTTGGTCTGACCTTGTACATATTTTCCAAAACTAAATTCCAGTCTGATCATCATGTGGGGCCTATACTAGAAAAGATTGACGGGTCAGAAAACTTCAGCCGACTTTTTAAAGATCCGTACATTAGTTTTGCAAATTGTGGCCCACTTGAAAAGTGAATCAAACTGAATCTTGGGTTATAATATCAATATAGTGGTTTCGTTCTGATATATGGATCGGCTCTCAAACCTATATTACCATGCCAACACACGTGTGGCATGTACACGAGCGTTATTGCACACGCGTGCGTGCTTATCAAAGCTCTTTATCTCTATTCCTTCTGTCTTTTTATTTTTATTTTTTACGCGAGTTGCCTCCGCCCCCGGAAGTTCCCATGGTCGGAAGCTATGTGGGCCCCACATATACTCCTGTGATAAATCCACTCCGTCCATCAGTTTCTAAACATCACAATAAGAAAGGAACTTAAATATAACGCAGTTAAAAGTTTCATGTGTGCCACACCACACGAAACAGTGATAAAGGAAACGTCCACCGTTGAAACTTCTTGGAGCTGACCATAATGTTTATACGCCATCCAAACCGTTCATAAAGTTAATTTCAATACCACTCAGCTAATCTGTAGGATAAAATATCATCTCATGGCCCCACAAAGTTTTCAATGGTGGACGTTCAATGCCTACTTTTTCTTGTGTTATAGCCCACTTGAGTTTTGAATATTCATTATTTTTTCCTCCTCTCTTATTATGATATTCATAGACTGCTGGACGAAGTGAATTTCTCAAGGAAATCTCTGTGGGCCCCACACAGCTTCCGACCGTAGGATCCTCTTTTGCCAGGGCACAGCCAATTCGGCGTATTTTTATTTTTAATTTTTAAAAAGAAGAAGAATATCATGTTAAAGATACCATCAAAGATAAAAAAGAGGAGTCTAAAAACCAATTGTATATATAAACAAGGCCAGATGCATTTATTTCATTGATTGGGCTTTGGTTTTGGGCTTGAACTTGGGCATCGGCAAGATTTTTCAATGGCTGAGATGCCTCCATCCCCCATTGGCCTTTCTCCAAACCCACCTCAAACAAGTGAGCTTTCTATTTTGGAAGAAGGCAAATCTATTCCTCATAGTCCTCCTCAGGAGCCTGTTGTGGAAGCCGATGCTTCTTCTTCAAATCTTCATAAGGTAAGTCATCCATCATCACCGTCCATTTCAATATCGTGATGAGCTTCTTCAAGACCATCCACGGTCAGTCAGAGCCTTGCTGGTGACCGTGGGCCTGGTGGGCCAGACCGGATTCCTGATGAGACAGATCATCACAGTCATCATCATCATTGTACACATAAAGTACGGAAGGTGTTTCCACCGTTGATCATGGGACACTGACTAAACCTTTTTTTTTTTTTTTGGATGATGTGCACAGATAATTGCAGAGATTGTGGGGACATACATACTCATATTTGTAGGGTGTGGATCGGCATTGGTCGACAAAAAATACCACCTGTCGACTGTGGGAGTCGCAGTGGCTTGGGGATTAGTGGTGATGGTCATGGTCTACTCACTGGGCCATATCTCAGGGGCCCAACTCAATCCGGCGGTGACCATCGCCTTAGCTGCTGCCCGAAAATTCCCATGGAAAAAGGTAAATAGAAATTTTAATGGCATAATAATATATCATCCTACATTAAAGTAAATTACACTTAAAACAGTTGTATAAAGCCATCCCTACCGTCCATTTCTGCATGTTCCCTTCAATCTAGACCATCCAAACAATGGTAGAACAACAAACGGGTCCATGGATCTATGGGCATGTGCTTATTGGATGATCCATGTATATAATATTGGGGGACTGGGGAAGCTAATCCTGAATTTGGATCACATGAGAATAAGTAAACACAAACAAATCATGCACACTTGCACACGGATTTTTACAACTGTCGCAGGAAAAAACCACGGCACAAAGTGATAAAGAACATTATGAAAATGATAAGTACAAGAGACGGTTGAAGTTACAATTTAGAAAACCCTCATTTTCTCCTATCCAAATCCTAGAAATGTTTAAGCACCGATTGTTTTAGCATAATCCCGCAATTGCACCCATATATATAGTATAACACCTGGAATAAGAAATTAATCACGCAATTATGCAAATTTGCACGCGTCATCGATCTAAGCATTGATCGATCAAGCATTCCTTAATTGATCGGGCCTCATATGTTCGATCGCTCAAACATGCTCAAAAGTGTTTAAAGATTTTGTAAATATTTTCCAATTATGTCGATCGATCTTCCTGACAATTCAATTGATCGAGATTGTCTAAAACTGTCTAGAGACCAATCTATATAATTCAGAGTTCACTTGATTGATCAACCAGGGTGGTCGATTGATCGAACTCATGTTCCATATAAAGATTGAAGACATCTGACAACAATCTCCACCATGGCTTCAATCATTGTGAACCATTGCTCCAAGATCCATCTCTAATCGCCTCTATCATATCTTCACCATCTTTATCGCTTTTCGTTCACACTTCGTCTTCATCAACCTTTTGTCGGACCTAAAGAAATTAAACATAATTAGAATTTCTCCACGGAAACTACCTTAACAAGCATGTCCATCGAATTCACGCTCGTATGGATATTTTAAGAGTGAAACCGCCTTTCTCAAGTACCTGTCGGATAAAATGATGACGAACATGAATATGTTTAGTTCTATAATGGTAACCGAATTCTTCTCAAATTGATCGCGCTTTCACTGTCACAATTAATTGGCACGACCTTCTGCCGAAGCTCGAGTTTGTTCATCATTCTATACAACCAAATACCTCCCTTGAATGCTTCTGTCATTGTCATATACTCAACTTCTGTTGTGAAAAGAGCAACTACAGACTGAAGCTCGACATTCAACTAATCGATACACCCACTAATACAAATGAGTAACTGAAAGTCGACCTTTTGTTATCCACATTTTCCACGTAATCTGAATCCACATAGCCTAATAACTTTCCATTTTATTTCTTAAATGTCAAGACGTAATCTGTTGTACTTTGTAGATACTGAAGTAGCCATTTCACTTACTTCAAATGTTGCTTGCCGGGATTTGACATGTATCTGCTTACAATACCAACTGTATATGAAATATTCGGTCTCGTATACATAACCCACTTTTCTTGATCTGTAATGGGATATTGCTCTGAAGAAAGCCTAAAGTGGGTAGTATGGGGTGTGCTAACTGGCTTAGCCTTATCCATCACAAACTTCACCAATACATTCTCAAGATATTTTGCTTGAGATAATTATAATATGCTCATCTCCCTATCTCTAAGTATGTATATGCCAATAATCTTCTTTGTAGCTCCCAGATCTTTCATTTCGAATGTCCCTGATAATTGAGTCTTCGATAAATCGATTTCATATATACTTTAACTAGCAACAAACATATCATCAATATACAATACCAATAAAATGAATCTTCCATCACTTAGTGTCTTGAAGTATATATAGTGATTATATTCACTCCTGGTAAACTGCTGACTCATCATGAAAGTATTAAACTTCTTGTACCATTGCCTAGACGCATGTTTCAAGCCATACAACGACATCCTTAACTTGTAAATTTTATTCTCTGACTCATTTTCTTCAAACTCTTTTGGTTACTTTATGTAGATATGTTCTTCCAATTATACATGTAGGAAAATAGTTTTAATGTCCATCTATTCCAATTCCAGATTGTATTAAGCAACCAACGCCAATACAAACCCGATACATACCTGCTTAACAACTGGCGCGAAGATCTCACTAAAGTCTATGCCTTCTTTCTAAGCCTATCCTTCTGCAAACAATCTTGCCTTATATTTGTCATGTTTCTTCCTATAAATTCACTTGGACTTTATCGCTTTACGCCCAACGAAAAGCTCCACCAACTCCCACGTCACATTGTTGTACAAAGAGTCCATCTCATGTTGCATTACCGTCATCCATTTCTCAGCATCTAGGTCATCCAATGCTTCTTAGAAGGTAAATGAACTCCCTTGACCCGTAATGAGGGTAAATGCAATATTCAAATCATCTTTGTATCTAGCCGATGATTTGTGATCTCTAAGTGAATTTCTCCTCACAGGTGGCTGCTTCACCTACTCCTGTACCTTTTTTTGTTGCTCGGCTTCAATCGGTGTCTCACTTTTAAAAAAAAAAATTCAACGTCAATTGGCGCTGGTTTACCTGTTTCCTTATGTTTATCCTTACAAAATAAGGAATCTTTATCAAACTTGACATCACGACTAATTATGATATTCCGTGTGACCCGGTCATACAACCTGTATCCATTCACACCATCACAATAACCAATAAAGGTACACTTCTTCACCCCTTAGTTTAAGTTATCTCTATCAATTGACGATACATGAGAGTAAGCGCTACAACTAAATACTTGCGGCCCTGAGCAGTCTATATTATGACCACTACACACTTCCTTTGAAATTTTACAACTGATCGACGTAGACGGAAACCAATTTGCTATAAGTAATAAGTCGTGTTAACGGCCTCAATCCATAGCTCATTTCTTAAACCAGCATTGCTAAACATACTTCGGGCTCTCTCCAAGAGAGTCTGATTCATTTGTTTCGTTACTTCATTCTGATATGGTGTGTCATCGACTGTGTTATGCTGTACAATACCCTCGTCTTTGCAAAACTAGTTAAATTCATTTGAAGTGATTCTCCACCGTTGTATGTCCTTAATACTTTTAATTTTCGTTATTACTGCTTTTCTACTATTACCTTCCACACTTTAAAGGTGACAAAAGCATCTGATTTATACTTCATGAAGTATACTCATACATTTCTAGAGTAGTCGTCTATGAATGATACATAGAACGAACGATGATCTCCCTCTAGAAACTACAGGTGATAACCCCCATACAACAGAATGCACATAATCAAGCACCCCTTTACTAACATATTTTCTCAACTTATAAGAAAACCGTGATTGCTTACCATATATACAATGCTCGCATATATTTAAATCAACAGTTTTAAAAGCAAAATTAAACTTAAATCAGAAAGTAACTTCATACCACGCTCACTCATGTGACCTAAACATGCATGTCACAACGTGTCAATGTGGACTCTACTATAAATGCTGCAACTTCACACAATACGGTGTTCCCGATCCACTTATAAAGGTTACTACTCCGCTGTACTTTCATCACTATGAGCGCCTCTTTTGAAAATTTTAGAACACAATCAAATATGATGAAGTTGCACCTAAGTGCATCGAGAACACATATGGATATCAGATTCTTCTTCAACTTAGGAACGTGTCTAACATCCATCAGAATGCTCTCCATTCTATCAAACCTCTCGATGCGCACTGTTTTGATTCTAACAACCCTATATCATTGTTCATAAAAATCTATCCACCATCGCACTGACTGTAACTGGTGAACCAATCTCGCTGAAAAGTCATGTGATATGAGGCCCCCGAATCCAAAATCCACTCATCATCGAGATATTCGTATTTTAATACGGTCATATCACCATCACCATCCACCTTCTCACTAGATTCCGCTATGTTGGCCTCCTTTGGTGCTTTATCTGATTTTTTTTTCCTTATGAGCTTTAGGATTTCGACAATCCTTTTTCACATGTCATTGTCTTCCACAATTCCAACACTTCATTTTCTCATTGTCCTTTGACTGGGACCATGATCACGAGCATCCCTTCTCCTGCTCAAAATTACATCCCCTAGCTACCAACGTATCCATAGAGGACCCTGCACCACTGTCATTCTTTCTCAATATCTTTAATCTAAGGGTTGAAATGATAATCTTGACATCAATGGTCTCTCTACCATAGTACATAGTGTCTATAAAGCTATCGTAAGACTCTGGAAGAGAGTTTAACAAAATTAAGGTTTGTTCTTATCACCAATCTTCACTTCTACACTCATCAATTTGCAAACTACTTGATTAAATGAGTTGATGTGATCATTAAGATATGGCTCATTCGCCTTCTTCAGATTATATAATTACTTTTTCAGATACAGACAATTCGACAACGATTTCATTATATACAAGTTACCTAACTTCTTCTAAAGTCCTATGGTGTTCTTTTGATTAATGACATTATATAGGATGTCATTCGTCAAACATAGTTGGACCGAAGTTTTCACCATTTCATCCAATTATTTTCACTCTCCATCGCTCCTAGACGTTGGATGCTTCTCTACACTAAGGAGTACATGTTGCAACCCTTGCTGAACTAGAATGCCTCTAATATTCACATTTCATAGTTCAAAGTTATTTTTACCAGTGAACTTCTCCGTTTTATACTTCACGTTTGATCTTTTAATCATCACGTCTTATATCTAAACATAAATCCCCAACTTTAGCTTTGATATTACTTATTGGGGGACTGTGGAAGCAAACTCCTAATTCGGATCACACTACAATAAGCAAATGGAAATAAAGCATGCACAAATATACACAAATTTTTACGTAGAAAAATCCTCATAGGAAAAAATTGTGGCATAAAATGACAGTGATACTATGAGAGTGATAAGTACAAGAGATAAATGAACTTATAATTCAGAAAACCCTCGTTTTCTCCTCTCCAAACCCTAGAAATGTTTAAGTTTCGATTGTTCTTCCATAATCCTATAATTACACCCATATATATAGGATAACATTCGTAATATGAAACTAATCGCGCAATTGCGCAAAATTGCAAATGTTGTCAATTTAATCATTAATCGAGCACTCAATCGATTGGGCTCCATATGTTGGATCCTTCAAACATACTGAAAAGTGTCCAAAGAATTTATAGTTATTTTCGAATTATGTCAATCAACTCAACAATTTGATTGATTGAAACTGTCCACGACTATTCAAAGACTAATCTGTATAATTCGGAGTTCACTTGATTGATCAATAAAGGAGGTCGATTGATCGAACCCTTGTTCTATTTACAGGTTAAAGACATCTGGCAACGCAACCGGTGATATACCAAGAACATGTCTTATTTGATCAAGGGGGGAATTTAGATATATATATATATATATATATATATATATATATATATATATATAGAGAGAGAGAGAGAGAGAGAGAGAGAGAGAGAGAGAGAGAGAGAGAGAGAGAGTCATGCTCCCCTGCGCACCTACGCACGTGCGCACCTTTGCACACATGTCATGGGTGTCTAATCTGAACGATCCATGTGATGCGGAATCCCATGAAACCCCATGTGACAAATTTTCACGCCAATCTAAAATTCTGGTGGGGCATAGCAAAGAGAAATGCAAATTAAGGGAGGAAACTATTTTCATTTTTCATAGCCCATCAAAGTTTTAGATCAAAGTAAAACTTGGTCCGGGAGGGTTTCACGAGGTGCTGCTTCACATGAACGGTTCAGATTTTGGATCCACATCACGTATGATAGGTTGTCAAAAAAGTTTCGTGTGTAGTACTTACAAACTGGTTCGCAGGTGAGCGTTTCCGTGTGTGTGTGTATATTTATCTCAGAAAATGATTATTTTTTTTTCCCGTCAGGTGCCACTTTATGCTGCAGCTCAGGTCTTGGGTTCGACCCTGGCTAGCCTGACGTTGGTTGCATTGTTTAGCAAAGACGATCCGCGGCCGATGCTAACCATCCCAGCAGAAGATACAAATGATCTTAATGCATTGATATTGGAATTCATCATTTCCTTTATTTTAATGTTCGTCATCTTCAGCGTAGGCACCGATCATAGGGCGGTAATGATGCACTTCTTCCTTCAATTTCTCTATTCTCTGCTCTCTATAACCACAGAAGCCAAGGTCGAACATTCGCATGCAATTAGTTTTTCAATTTGCTAAAACTATAACTGAATTAGAGGGCATTTTCTTAATTAAGAGATGCTTGAGGTCTCAGCCGAGTCGATTTGGACTCGGTCCAGTTCAATCTGGTTTTACACCATGAGTCTGTAATGAAAATAGCCTGACTCGGCTGATGAGTCAACACATGACTCGGACAACTCGCAAGTCGACTCAGGACTCAACCAGAGTTGCCGAGTCTTCAAACCATGGTGTGGTTGGAAACCTCTTTCATGGGCTACATTATGTTAGGTCTCGAGTATGAGTTCGACCACAACTAAGGTCCACCCATCAGATAATTTCTAACCTCTTTAGTGCATGTGATCACATCCAATCCTTCTAATAGGTTGGCTGCATCATCAGTATGATGTTATGATAAAAGTCAGCTGTCTACTCATCAGGTGGGCCATGCTATCAAAAACAATGTGTAGCATTTGATAAATAGAAAAATATTATTGTGGTCCACCTAATGAGTGGATATGGCTTATTTTTGCACAAGTTAATCCTCATGGTGGGGTTAACGTATTAGACAGGTAGGATGCTGCATGCACTTAATAGGTTGGGAATTATCAACTGGGTGTACTGTAACTTGAGGTCCAGCCGGTTGGACTTGAGACCTTTCTATAATAGTTTTTAAGACATTGTGGTAGCTCTTCAACTGTACACATGACACGATTTCAAGGCAATCTAGGCCGTCCAAATCTCTGGACTAATTATGGATTTAACAAAACTAAAAACTTACATTGAGAATATGACAGGAACCATTTGTTTTGGGTATGGAACTTGGAACATCACTATTTTATTTTAACCATCCAATTGACGGTTAAGATTTCTTGATCAGTAATTAGAGATATGACACGTCCAAAATATTTCTCAGAGTTTGGACGGTCTGGATATGTGTAGACGAATGCCTCGTGTGTGAGGAAGACGAGTGACCACTTTGAAATTTATTGGTGACCATTACAACAGTGGGCCATGTGCTAAAGATTTTAGTCCGAACAGATCAACGAGCTGACTGGAGTTGCCGTTGGAGGCACCATCATATTTAACATCCTCATTGCCGGGTTCTCCCTCTCTCTCTCTCTCTCTCTCTCTCTCTCTCTCTCTCTCTCTCTCTCTCTCGATCTCGACCATTCATCTTATACGAACCCCCTAAACATTCTCTGATACGGAAATCAGAATGGCCCACTCATCAAATAACATACGGTTATGATCACCGTTATACGTGTACAAGCATTCTCTCTCTCTCTCTAGTGAGAGATCAAGACCAGCCGTTTCTAGTATAGAAACTCCCATAAACATTCTCCCATCATAAAATCAGAATGGCCACCTATGGAAAGGTGATACATTAAGTACAAGATAACAAGAGTTTCGCTAGACTGTGACATGGCTCCATTTCATTGACCCACCAGACACTCGTTAGAGAGGCGGGCTAATGAAATAGCGTCACGAAACTGAGCCTTAACTCATCTGGTGGGCCAATGAAATGGTAGTAGCACATCATGGCTCTTTGATCCTAAAATCAGAACGGACCATTCAGCAAGTGAGATACAGTTATGATCACCATGATGAGTGGACAGGCTTGATTTTGGGTCATGGAATGTTGATGGTGGTCCGGCGTGATGAAGAACTGAGATCTCGCACGTGTACCGCATATATTCTTCTTGATCATATTCATCTTTGGTGTCACATAGGTCACTCACCGGGGCATCCATGAATCCTGCAAGGAGTGTGGGGCCCGCCCTAGTCGCTCGGAGATATAAAGGGCTTTGGATTTATATCACAGCACCGGTTCTTGGAACTATTACTGCAGCAGCATTATACAGCTTCTTCCGATTGCCCGACAAGACTGAGAAGCAGATGGTTAAGAGTGCATAGAATTAGAGACATTGGACAAGTTGATTTTGAGTAAATGGGGTGGCCCACCTGAGAAAATGATCCCTCACGCTTGATTTTTTTGTGTTTGCAAACTTAAATCAGTTGTGGGGCCCACCAATCCTAGATCATGAGATGGTTGTTTGGATCTCACTATCGAAGAATGGTTCCTTGTGTACTCTGTCAATCCCTTATAAGCTCCTCTTATCATATGCATCACTGAAACTGTCACTATAACACTTAGGCTGTGTTTGGATGCATAAGTGAATTGAATCACAAATGGAATTGGAATTCATCGACGTCTCTTAGAATTCTGTTATTTTCTGGGGCTACATTGTGGTAAATGTTGTTGTACATCATTGAGATGTAGAATTGTATTTATCCACAAAAGAAGATAACTATGTACAGCTGCATACGTATATAAAAGATATTCTATACTAATCTAAGTTATGCTTATATACTCTAATACCCCTCAAACTAAAGGTACATTTATTCATCAATAAAAGAAATTTTCTACAACAACGATGAAATGACATTTCAACTGTCATCTTCATGCATATGAAACTGAATATGTATTGCACTTCCAATGACTCATTGGATTTGAACCTTTTTAACACTTCCAATGAATGGTTGATGATCTAGTGACACTTTTGGTGGTTGGGATTTTGATGATCTCTCTTTTGATGAATACAACACTAATGGTGGCTGTGATTTTCAACTATTGTTTTTTCCATAGCTCTAAAATGTAATGAAAGCAAACTAGTGATTACACTAGTTCCAATTAAAAGCCTGAGAGAGATGAGATTCAGAAATATCTTCTAATGATTTTTGCAGCAATGACTGCGATGTACTGCTGACAATACAATGTTGGAAGAGTCATCGCAAGCTGCAAGTTGCGATGGGAGAGGCGTAAAACACAATGAAAAATGCACTCACATCAAAAGAAAAAGAGAACAGAAGTAAACATTAATTATATTTCTATACACAACAGAAGGTAATAAGGTACAACTGTATACACAGCTATGCATATCTAGAAGATGCTCTAACCTGTCTATAAGATAGTAATCTAAGATTATACTTATCTACTCTAACTTCAGTTTGAGGAAATAGTCTTCAATTTACTATAAGCTAAGACTACAATTTGCTTCTTCTTTTTTTCTCCCCCATTTTATTAGACTAGTTATTGCAATTCAATTCAATAGTGCATCCAAACGTATCCTTGGCAATGCACCTAATTTACACAATCTAATGTTTTCAGTGCACCCATCATACCTTAACATATGATGCCTTTCAGAGTATGTATGCATTGTAGTTCATATATGGATTGGAATACGAATCATGCAAGTCGATCAGTGGCATCAACTCAGGTTTGCAGCAATTTCATTAATGAATACAATAAAGAAACCAATCTAGGACTAGTTCATATGTCCATCAGAATATGAAGCCTACAAGTGAATCAGTAGCATAAACTTGGGTCTGCAGCAATTTCTTTTTTTGTTTCTTTTTTTTTTTGGAAGGGTAACGGGAACACTGGCAGAAGCCAGCAAGAAAAGAATATAACAGGGAAACAAACGCTAGGAAGAACACAGAAAGAAGCATCAAACCAGGGACTTCAAAAGTGAAGCCCACTCAGAAACAAGAGCCAAAACATTAGCTATTTCATTACATGAATACAGTAAAGAAACCAATTAAGGTGTTTCCATGTACAATTGATTTCAATTTCGATAACCAAGTTATAGCAAAGTCAGATTTACAAAGTTGGGTTCCATGTTTGGCTGCACAAATGAATCGAATCGCAAAACATTCACTTGATCAATAGAAATCGCGAAAAAAAAAAAAAGAAACAGAAAACTAATTCATAATGAGGGAATTAGCCCCCCCAATTCTTGAAATTAAGAAAACTATAATTTGGTAATTGTCAATTTGTTGGATTACTAAATAGCGATACATTTTGATACTGCATTCAAATGTAACCTTATACAGAAACAATTGCGATATGTCAATTGAAGCTAATACTTCTAATAGAAAGTACCATGAGCACTCGTCATTTTTTACATCGCCGCATGTCGCAATCTAACTGAAATGTACATCCAAACAGACCCCCGAACAGGAAAAGTAATCACACATACACGAGCACAATTTCATAAAGGTACATCAATTTATTCTACCGAAGTCATGGATTTTGATGACTAATGAGAGGAGATGCACAAAGCACGAATACAGTAAACAATACCTTCTCATGACTCTCCTGATTCCAATAAAAAAGAAAGAAAGAAAGAAAGAAAGAAAGGAATATACGTAGAACTTGACATGATCTCTTTTACAAGACACTCACTCCCCTTAAAGAACCATTACTATACAGCAAAGCAGAATATGGTACAGAAAAGGCGGCAGAGAGGATTACGCTGTCGACACCGATTTGGGATTTTGGGCTCTTGGGTGATGAAGCTGTGGCAGCTGCGATGGGCCGAAGGGGATTCAAAGATGGATTGTAAATGTACACACAGGCAGTTTTGCTATTGGTTGGGTCTACCCGATAGCATTAGGCTGCACGGCATTCTCCACCTCCCAGCTTCTTGTCCTGGCATTTGCATTTTGCTGATTGTTAGCTGAGACTCGATCAAGGTACAATGCACGTTGATATAGAAGAAACAAACAACAGATGAAGGCTCGTCTCCAGTGTCTCCACTGTACACGTGGCACATCTCTAAGGTATCGGACCATTGATCGGGTGGGCTATCCAGTTAGGGAAGCCCATATCCCAAAAGGCACAGTAGAGAATCATAGCCATCTCATTGAGGCAAGTTTCACCAATTGAATATGTACAACTGCTCGGTTTTCTTTAACTCTCCATTTTCAGGTCGGGAGTACGACAATTAAGATAGGTGGGTCACTGAGATATTTGAAAAACAGATCCTTCATATGGTGGCCCACCAGATTAATAGTTGAAATAGCCCTACAAGTGTGCCACGTTGGAGATGAGTGAGCCTTGCCAGGAGACCTCAAACAGTAATGAAATTTCTTTTTATTCTTTTCCTAAAGAGTGAAACCACAGAATAATCTAGGAAATCAGCTATTTCTGGAAGAGAAAGCCCCAAATTTCCATCCAGATTGGAAGATCCTAACCCTTCAGTAGCCAACAAATAGACGGTTATGAAAAGAAAAAGTAATAGTTGTTAAAAAAAATGATGGCTAGGAACTCCCAAACTGAAAGCTTTTCAGGACATCTCCCATCTATGGTAAGGACCATTAGATTAATGGCTTGGATAACCAAACCATGGATCCCACTTCTACCAGTCAGCACACAAGGATGATACAAATCGTGATGTGTAAGAACCCAATAATTCATTTTTTTCTAGACAACATAAAATAGGTAACACAACTCGAGCAGAGAAACTCTGATTGGAAATATTTTCCACATTTGTCGAAGTCACATGAATGATTGGCACAAATGCTTGAGAACAAAATCATTATTACAAAAAAAAAAAAAAAAAAGGATAGAATAAGGGGTCGTTTGGGTGAAACTTAAAAATGGGTTCATCTCGTTCTAGTAAATCTTAATTATGTATTAGAGATCATATCTCCAATACACATGGTTTTTGGACAAGGAAACACGGATCGACTCGTTCTACCTTGAGTCAAGTTGTGACTCGCATGACAAGGGGGTGACTCGGGGGGAAGGAATCGCAGTATCGAATCGGATCGGGCAGTGCCAAAACCGAGTTGACTCTTCTGAATTGTATCTGACTCAGACAAGTCTTAAACCCATGCTAATACATACTTATGGTTAACTAAAATGAGATGATCTTGTTTTTAAGTGGCACCCAAATGGGCCAAAAAATGTTTACAGAGACATTTAACTCACCCAGTTTGTGAAAGCCGCCTCCAATTCATCAGCTGGTGAGACTGCGGGTGCCTCTGCAAATAAGACGAGCCGCTTCCAAGACCCATTTCTTCACCTGCAAACTGCTCAGAGCGACTAGACGTTGTGGGCGACCACACTGGAACTACGCCCCCATCTCTCTCTCTCCCACTACCACTACTGGATGATTCTGCCAACGAATGGTCAACATTTTGCAGCCCGACAGTCACATTAAACTGCGCAGTATTATTCATGGCCATCTGTGCAGCCCTTTGATTTATTACTTCTGTCTGCGGCTCTGGAGTAATGTTTATGTTTGATGGGACTTCCGGTCTGCTATCTTCAACAGAGATCCCACGGTCCGAAGACAGTTCTTCTTCTTCGACTCTAAGCAACGAGGTGGTCATGCTCGGGACCATTTGATCCTCATGTTGTCTAGTCACTGTTGTAGCATTATTGTTCCTAACCGGCTCAGGATCACGGTCCACCTCCATTAGTATTTCTTGGGGAAAAGCAATAACTGGAGACTCTGAAGAGTCTCCGAGCCCTTCCTCTGTCCCATTCTCGATTGCAGCTCTCGAAGCAGCTTCCTGTTGCCACATCTCCGAAAGAGCTTCCTGCAGCCTCTCTTTCGCTGCAGCTATTTCCACGATGGGAAGAGGGTAGTTCGAACCCAGCTCAACTCCTGCGGCTTGGAGAACTGATTCAGGGGCATTCCATGGGTGGTGTATCCATTCAGTTGGTAACCTTGCCAGTTCAGGAAGCCACCGCCGCACGTATTCTCCATTTGGATCGAATTTATAACCTTCGAACTGTAGAGTACAACATTTAAATCCAAGGGAAGAATTTTGTAGGTAGGTTTGGCGGAAAAAATTACATGCAGGGATAGGAAAAGCCACAGTGAGACAGCCGCCAATCTTTGACTATGTGTTCTTAAACTTGGACAAGTACTATTTGGGCATTTATGAAATGTGGTGTCTTGATCACCTTTGGGAAAACCAGGGAGAGCCTTCAATGACACGCATTTGACAGCCTATGATATCAGCCATGCAGATCTTATCACCATAAGATAAGAATTAGGCCCACTAGTGTCAAAAAGCTTAGGAGGGATCAAGTGGGCCCAGTTTGCATCACTGTCTGATCTTCATTGGAGTTAACCGGTGATAAGATTCATACTCTTTGATGTAAGTGCGTTGCAATATATTTGAGTGTGAGAGTGCATAAAAATAAAAACAAAGAAAAGATACACCATGATATTCAAGGATATGGTGTACCATAAGAGGACTGAATATACATGCACTCCCATGCTTGAATATACGGCAATGCACATATAACAAAGATTGCATGCTATAACACATATATTTGGCAAAAGGAAACAGGGTAAGCCTAGTCAAACTTCAAATGGAAATCCACACCTGTGGGTTATCTATGCGATCGAATTCACGGCCATCGGGAAGAGTCCCAGAGATATATTGCCACCCAAGAGCATCGCTTTCAAGATCTGCATCTAAAAGTGTGTCCCAAAAGTACTTCATTCCCCATCTCCATGGTAGCTGCATGACCTTCACGAAGAAGCTGGACACCACCACGCGTATCCGATCGTGTAGCCAACCAGTGGCCCACAGCTCCCTCATGCCAGCATCCACCAGTGGATACCCAGTTCGACCTTGCCTCCATGCTTTAAAATAACCTTCGTTGATCACCCATGGAAAGAACTTAAGGTGTGCAAGAAGGGGCCTTTCGTGACTGTATGGATGGTTGAAGCAGAAGTATCTTGAATACTCTCGAAGACCGATGGACTTGAGGAACAAGTTCACACTCTCTTCGCCTGCGGTGTTTCCTTCGTTGGCCCAAGCAACCTGCTTGATTCGGACCAGATGAAAGACTTTCCGGACACTCACCTCACCGAAATGCAGGTGCGGCGAGAGAAAAGAAGTTGTTGCGCTGTCTGCTTTCCTGCGGTTCACGGAGTACTCAAGCAACGGCCCGTTAATGAAGGCCGTTAGAGCCTTGTCAGCACTGCTCCATCCTGGCGACCATGCCCGAGCAAGAAGAGCGTTGCTTCCCTTCTCGAACTCATCTTCAAACACCAGAGGGTCAGAAGAGCACATTGACACATCCCCTGAAAGAACAGAAGTAATGTTTGAATACAAGATTGAAATGAAAAGGAATAGTTTGCTCAATCAGTCATGAATTAAAAGAGCCTTAATGCAATTTTTTAGGAAAAGGCCTACATTTCATAGACCGAATTGAAATATTCTATGATCAGGACCGTTGATTGGTGTCCAGAAGATGAGGAGAGAAGTGTTGGGAATCACTTTGGTGGTATGCTCTTACAGACGATAATGATTTTTTAGGGTTTTTCTCTTGATTTCTTGTTGTGTCTTGCAATGGGGTTGCTAATCCCCTTTTTATGGACTCCAATCCACTGTCCCAACAGTTGGATCTTCAATACCCCAAAGAGAAAAGCTCCCCTCATGCTTTGGAGACACTAATCCACATTAACCTTCGATTTGAACAGTTGAAAATGGGCGTTAGAAAACTAAATACTACTTATGATAATAATAGTATTGAAAGCGGTTTCAAAAGGTTTTGATAAGCAAACCATTGTGGGGATTACCAGGTCTCCACCACAAACGGTCTGGATCAAGAAGGTATCATGGCCATTGATCCAACACAAATCCTCTTGGGTAAGTCAAACGGTATAAAATATCAAATGCCCCATTCCTTAAAATCTACAGAATCATCACAACAGAAACTCAAATAGATTTACAGGAGAATGAAAGATGGCTTATAAATACACCTACTGACCTAAATAGATGAATGAAAGCATGGTAGTATTGTAGAACGACACGGGCCTTAACCAAAGGCAGGGAACGATCGATTCCCCTGGAAATGTGTTCATCAAGGGATGATGCATCGAGAGATAACAAAACAATTCTCCAATGCAGCAATCAAGGACAGGTTTCTCTAGCATATGCCATCCTCAATAGATATCGTGGTCCTTTGTGACGCTGACTCAGCTGTAGACACTGTTGCTAGAAGACCAATTTCTCACAATTCTCTTCCTTGGGCAGAGCTTAATTTTTTGGAGCAGGAAGAACAAATTACTAGATCTAATGGGGATGGACCACACCCCAAAAAATCTCCCATATCGGAAGATGGTAGTCATCCAATCTACGTCCTTTCCATCCAATGTGGTGTCTTGCGGCATTTTTCTTTAACCATCCACTTGCAGGCCACCGAAAGGTTAGGATTGTCCCCAGGGGCATCTCAGGCCATGGCATGGTGGTGTGCAACAAAACAACGGTCTGGATCACCATACCATGGGCCTCAATAGTACAAACTCAAGGTCCAAATGTATTTGTAATGCGCACTCATGTAATATTCAGGTATTAGAAGGAAGCTAATGCTTTCCTACCTGATATAAGAATGAAAGCATGTATAGAAGTCAACTTGAAGTTGCGTAACTTGAATCAAAGCGCTGTTAGGACAGGGCCATACAAATACTTTTAACTATCAAGAAAATGCAACTTCTTGAAAGCACAAAGGGCAAAACCATCATTAAGGCCTTGATTTTTAACATTGACGATATATCTCACAAGATGAAATTTTGGCATACAAGATATCCGACATACCTGGGATGAAAAATGCAAAAGGAAAGCACCAAACACCATAAACTCGATATGAATTTCAGAAATCATATCAGAAAAAACTCGGATATTTATGTGACCTTAAAGAAAATATCCTGCACGGCAAGAAGTAGCAGAAGAACAGATGATGTGTATTAATAGTGATAAATATACGGGTGCATACCGGCTACAAGTTCAACTCAGGCTGGGATTGGTTGGGTTTAGGGTTGACCCAAGCCCAACCCAACCTCACGAGGACCCAACCCAAATTTAACCCGAATTCCTCTGCACTCAACCCAAGCTAAACCGATCCGACCGAACCCAACCCAAATACATGTGATTATTCCCAACCCGACCTAACCAGACCTTAATTTTCTCAACCTGAGCCCAACTTAAACCCAGTTTGATCAATTGGATTCGGGTTGACCCGAACCCAAGTTGCAGCCCTTTGCATGCCTAATTGACTTTCCACAAGTAGATGAGGCAACTACAAGACCCAACCACCATATATAGTTGCCACATACAATCTGTCTTTACTCAGCCTCTTTGTCTGCTTCCCTTCAAAGCATATATGTGAAGAGAGAGAGGAGAGTGTAATTGAAAAGCATCCCTATGAAGTAGGAACAAAGGACCCGATAAAAAGACGACGTCTCATTGTTCTGTCCTTGGTGAGTGAATCACATTCCTTTCTTAGGGTGCCTTTGGTTGCAACAAATATCATGTACATTTACGCCGAATTTCAAATTAGACTGATTAATCATGAATTTCATGATATTTAGGGCAACCAAATGCACCCTTAATCAACGAAAAGAAAATTAAGCTACAGCGCCAACAGCAACATTAACTAATTACGATATCTAATGAATTAAAATTGCCAGTGCATTTGGGTCTCTTCTCTTGGCTCAGTGGTAGACACAGTGTATCTCATATTTGAGGTCAAGGGTTCGAGGCATGTGTGGGGTGGTAGTGTGTGTGTGTTTCTCACCTTTACCAAAAAAATAAAAATAAAAAATAAAAAATTGAATTATTGAAATAAGGAAGCAAGCTCTCTAAACATTTGAGAGAATATTAATGGACCATAATATAACATGCACGGACCTGATGTTATCCTTTTGGGAGGGAGCAGGGGAGCCGCTGGATCATTAGGCATGCTAAGGCATCTGTTCCAGAAAGATGCGAATGTTGAAAATGGGTTCCCATGCGCATCATTAACTTCCCATGGCTCATAGAGCAAATCCGCATTAAATGAACGGACCACTATCCCTTGAGCGGTCAAAATCTCCTTGGCACGGTGATCCCTCACTAGAGACAATGGGTCTGATGAGAAAAACAAGCATAGTTAGAATCACCAGATAAGGAAATCCAGACAGTTATCTAAGGCTATCCATGATCAGCTTGCATTCATCTAATTCTTTTATTCATGGCATTGATTCGCGCTAGTAGAAAGCTGCCTATGACCTCTTTTCAGATCTTTGCAAGTTCATATGGACATCAGTTTTGAGTGATTGCAGAGGCCAATGATTCACAAATTTTAATGAATCTACATGGAATTGGAATTAAAAATTAATGCAGATTCAGAAACATAGGTGGGTGAATTCAAGATGCTAATTCACAAATTGAATTCACTGTTGTGGCAAACATCAAATCGATTTGCAATCGAATTCTATATTAGTTAAATCCGTCCATTTAGGGCGCACAAGAGAATTTAGCAAATTTGGCAATTATGAACTGGTACTAGACGATCACCTCATTACACAGTTGTCTGAGATCTATGCAATTACACCAAATAAACAAAAAATATCTTTCGAACCACCAACTGCAATTGAAACAGAATGCCCAAAAACAGAAACCTACATCCCGGATACACAATTAAACATCCCAAATCAATAAGTGCAGTTCTTAGACACTCTTGGGATTCAAAAGCCAAAAGGAAAATAACCCATCAACACACCCACAGACACAAAGGAGAGAATTCGTACTAATTCCCAAACACCCAGTTCATCCAAAAATCATGCACGGCTAGCAAAAACAAATCAGACAAAAACCTACTTAAAAGAAAGGAGAAAAGAAAAGAAACCCTATCAAAAAATTACTAAAATAAAGATATAAAAAGATCTAAACATGATGATGTGGCAAAATTCAACCCATTTCCCAAAAACCCATATTCCAAATTCAACCAAACATCACATGCAGCTAGCTAGTATGCAACAAAAATAAATAAATAAATTTTTAAAAAAATAATTTAAAAGGAAGGAAAGGATGATTAGACAACTGACCATAGAGGTGGTTGAAGAAGAGGTTAGTTGCAGCTGTGGATTTGACAATATCAAGGAGAGAAGAAACACTGTCAGGGGACCTCTTGGTGATGAGAGAGGTACCAAGGCTCCTCAAGGAGCTATCAAGGTGGGCCAAGCTATGTTTAAGCCACCACCTAGAGACCCTCCCTGGGTGGAATTGACCCTCTTCCTCAGGTGCCCATATGAACACTGCAACCACTGCACCAGATCTCACCCCTGCTGCTAGTGCTGGGTTGTCCTCCACCCTTAGATCCCTCCTAAACCACACTATGCTGCACCCCCCACTTGTTCCCATCTCTCTCTCTCTCTCTCTCTCTCTCTCTCTCTCTCTCTCTCTCTCAATTAAAAACACAACACCTATAAATCAACTCTCTCTTCAAAGAACATATAAAAATAGTGATGAAAGGGTCTCTGTCTCTGTCTCAAAACACAGCCCCCAGCTTTCCTTCCATCTGTATATCAACACCCTCTCTCTCTCTCCTCTTGCAACACCATATAAAATATTGTTATTGTATTAAAAGGGACAGAATCACATCAGATGTTGTTTCTCAAATATGGGAAGAGGCAAGTTGGGATGTCCTCTTTTTTCTATCTTTTGTTCTTCTTTTTTCTTTTTTCTTGGAGATGTGAGTTTCTACTGGTGACTGGGGTTTTGGGCTTTTGAGCTCTTATCCTCGCTACCTTTGTCTTCCTACATTGTTGTTATCTATTCCTTCAGAAATGATCCAGTGCACTTAGGGCACTTTTAGTTATAGTGCTCTTACCTCTATTCTGATACTTGGATAGGATAATCTACTGATCCGGACCGTCCATTAGATGAATCTCAGATTTTATGAGCTATCAAGAGAAAATCCCACTAATTGGACTATCCCATCTGTGTATATATAAGGATTACTTTTTATGGCCATTAATTTTCCAAGCCACGCAGGGGATCTTTTGGTAGCCTGAAAGAAATGAGCTTTAGAACTGTAAAAAAAATCCAAATTAATCCCCAGAAGGATGTTTCAGATTGTTGATTGGACTTACTTGTTAGCAATGATCTTGACTGTCTATTTTTGGCCGTTGATCAGATGTTTAGAATTGTGTGATTGGTGGCTTTTTTTCATGTCAGAAATTGAGATTTATGATGAACTTAATGGACAGTTCAGATCATTTGATTGGACTTTACAAAGAGTCCCACTGCAACTAGGAGTACTTTAACTTATCTCTACTTGAGAGCACTGGATGATTTTTTATTTTTTATTTTTATTTGCTAGTTGAAGTTGGGTTATTTTCATTTTTTTCTAAGGCTACCATGTGCGTTAACTACCATTTCTTAACTTGTAGGAGGAAAATGATCAGTGGTGTAAACTCAGCGGCTGATGTTCAGTAGTTAATATAATCCAACAAGATCGATTTGGGGCCAAAATTTAGAGGATCTGGATTGAATTACGAATGGTCGATGAGCCACCATCATTTAAGACATTGTGATTAACGCACAGCAGACTTTAATCGTATTCTTTCATTGGATGACTATCGACCTGGAAATGAAGGTGGAGCGATGCAGTAGAGCGCAGGCTATGGTAATAGCGTAGAGTCATCTCTCCAATATACATTCAAACAGTATAATGAATCAATCGGGTCCGTCCATATACCTTTCCCTGGAATTGATGAATCATTTTCCAAATTTCGGTGCTATCACATAACCGAATATATGATAGTTAACTATTCACAAAATCCAGCCTTAATTTGATGTAGTAATTATTCAAAAGGTATTAATTTTTATATATAAACAATTCATGATAGATCCCAGCATATGAATAGACCCGATTAGCAAATAACACTTCATGTATACTGTAGATGGATGTATCTACCATATCCAAGTTATTCTTGAGCTCTACGGAATCATCTTGGGAGGGAAAGAAGTGAAGAGCGAAGGAGAGCCACTCAAAGTGACGGCCATCTTGCTGCCACTACTTTTTTCGTTGATGTTTTCGCTTCTTTTTCAATTTTTTCTTTTCATTTTTTTCTTATCCTACGCGACAAATCCACGAGAAACTTTGATACTCTGGCTGAGTGTGACGGATGATACGCAGGCACTTAGGGGTTACTCAAAATTTATATATTTCCCATAATTGTAATCCAAATAAATAGGTCCAAGTTGTGGGTTCTAGTCTGGATATATCATGAACAAAAACTCAGGCTTATTTAATAATCTGACCGTCGGATTGGTCTAGATACATGCAGTAGCCCTATTACAACAAACCACTGTCCATGAATCGAAGGTTAAGGACTGCTCATCAATAGATCTCGGGGTTATGCGTTATAGACAGCGGTTTCCGCATTTTCATTGGTTTAGGTTGCGTTGATGCATTACACGTGTACAATTTTGAAGTGTCTGTGTTTCAAGCATCTGCCCGAGTATCAAATAATTCCCCTCTCCCACCAGTCCACGTTGGTACATTATCATTTTACTTGAATCCAGCCAGTTGGGCTCTCTCTCTCTCTCTCTCAATAGTTTTGTTGGGTTTGGTCTATTTTCCAAGCCATTGTAGTTTTCTTGTGCGTAGCTTGGTGGGGTCACTTTGAAGTGGACATGTGCGTTGGGTCTTGACTGTTGGATTTGATTTTTCAAGGGAAGGGACCATCCACCTCAATGGACCATAAAGTTATCATCAATTTATATTCATACAGCTTACATGTCATGATTACACTACATCTGAACCGCTGAAAAGGTTGGTCTGGCCTTCAAGATCATTTCCCATGAAAATTGCACTGGTAAATTCATCAAGTGGGCCGCACAATAGAAAACCATAGAAACAATTCATAGCTGTTGAATTGACTCGATTATAATTGTGGCCCACCTGATGAATGGGTAGCATAATTTTTGTAGCCAGTGATGTCCGAGGTGGAGCCTACCTTTTAGTGGCTTGGATGTCATCTACACCTAATGACTGGATGATAGCTTTGCTGTCCATTCAGATGGATGGACCATTCCATGCTGTTAATATTTTCCTTTTTCTTTTTTTTTTTTGTTTTTTTTAATTTTGTTTTTAAAAATCAGATTCCTTTTAGATGTTTCTAGAAAGGCAGAGTATATGAGGTAACCCATCCTCCTCTGCCCTAGAAAAGCCCTGTTTTTTTTTTTCTTCTTTTTCTTTTTACGCGTCTCGCAAAGGGGCGCGCGCGGATCGGGTACTACCCCGACCACGACTTAGTTAAAAACGGACGGTCCTGTGAGCAGAACTGTGGGGACCACCGTGATGTATATGTTTTATCCATTCCGTCCATCCATTTTTAAAGGTAATTTTATGGCAGAAGTGTAAAAATGAGATGTATTGAGTGGTTAAATGGACCACACCACAGGAAGCAGTGGATATTGAATTACTATTGTTGAAACCTTCCTAGGGCCCAACGTGATGTTTATTTTCCATACAAACTGTTCATAAGATCAAATATACCTTTATTAAGCTGAAAACATAAATATCAGCTTGATCCAAAATTTTAGTGCTCCCAAGGAGTTTTCAACGGTCAATCCCCATTTCTTACTTTGGTGTGGCCCACTTGAGCCTTCAATCTTACTTAAACTTAATAAAATATATTAAATAGATATTTAAAAATTAATTGACGGCGTGGATAAAAGATATACATCATAGTGGGACCCACGTAAACCCTGACAGGGGCGTCCGTCTATAGCTAGGTCCTGCTGGAGCCCCTTGCAAAGGAAGTAGGATCCTCACCTGAGTCACTGATACTTGTGCCAGATTTCACCAACTCGTCAGAGTATCAATGCGAAGGAAAATATTATCATCAGGTGGACCACACATAGTGTAATCACCGTTCATTTGTTTGGTACAGGTGTCATCCCACCTGTTGACACGGTTGGCATCATGTGAGTACCCCAACTGATGTGTCACACGTGAGCCTCTTTTCCACGTGTGCGCGAACGCCATTACAAGTGCACTCGATGGACGGATGGATGATAAGCGGCCACTAAATTGTACACGTGGAAAAACTACTTCAGATTGAACTAGCCAAGTTGTGGGTCCTACCTTACATGTGTCATAAACCAAGAATTAAACTTATTAGATGGTGGACATTTATTCAACGGTTGAGATTAAAAATGAGAACTAACCACCACCGGCAACAGTGAGCCATCTTTTCAACCAACATGCCACTTGCAGTGGTATATGACTTAGCTTAGTTAGCTCTCTCGTCTCGACTTGAAAAGACTGGATTCGGCTTGGTTTGAAATTTCCTGCGAGCTGATTTTTTGAACTCGAAAATGGCTTTAAGCCGAATTCAAATTAGCCTCACCTCAGCTCAATTCAATTTAGATCAAACCCAGCTAGAATCAAACTTGGATCATATAAAATGAGTGTCCCAGTTACTTTAATATTGATGTTGCCCATCAAATGTTTGATGAAATAACTCAATAAAATTTGGCCGGTGGTAAAGAAAGTATGTACATGAAATAAATGTTTTTATTATTATTATTTTTATGTTGTTTAAGAGATGTTAATAAAACATCTGTAAAATTAGTTTTTTTTACATACAGTGAAATCTTAAGGTGCAATCTTTCTATTTATAAAAATGTTGGAGAGGTAAACTTGGCTCGAACGGGCTCAAGCTGTTAACGGAATTGAGCCAAATTGGCCAAACAGGCTCAAGGACTGAGCTGAACCCAGTTCAAACTAGGCCTGCTAGTGGCCGAGTAGAGTCAAGCTGAGGCCAGCTCGAGCCGGTTCAACTTGGCGTACACCCCAATAAGAAAACAGGAGCATCAGAATGCTAGGCCCCACTAACAAGCCCAGCATTCTTGAAAACCAAGCAGATCAGCCAACTAGACAACCGAACTTGTACGTTGAGTGCGATCGTCGGCTGTTAATGGACTCCATCAGTGTGGCCCACCTGATGAGCAGACCGACCTACTTTTTGTGGCAAGTGATTTTCACGGTGGGTTCTCCATCATTTATGGTAACGGTACTGCAAGCCGTCGTACATTGCCTTATGGATAAAAATAAAATAAAATAACTTACAGATCTATTTCATCTAGCGTCCACCAATCAGAGGTCAGGATTGTACGACCTATCTGAATTTATGACTATAACTTAGTTATAGTTGTTTCCATAATTTAGGCCCACGCGTACACCTTTTTTATTGCATAAGTATCGACTTCATCGACTATCAGAGCATAAATTCTTAGTGCTTGGATTTGCTTTTCTTTCATTAAAGTGAGCTGTTCAACAATTCACCTTTAAAGCCATAGCACCATAAAAGTGGACAACCAACATGGTAAGACCAGGCTATTGTGGACCCCACTTGTCTAAATGTCGAGTGAGGTTAAATGGTCCCAAAATTGACCATAACGTGGGCCCCACATGGCAACATGTTGGAGTTGGACAGCTGACAATGGCATTTTCGATCACCCGCCTCTCGCACGCGTGCAAATGCAGCACACGTGGGAGATTTCATGGCCACTTGTTGGTGTGCACCAAAAATCAGGCGTATCAAGACATCAAGTGAGTAGAGAACGTACAAAAGAAATGAATGGGTAGAGAAGAAATTAACCAACGGTCAGTATTCGACAAACATATGCGGCCCACCAGATGAGAAGATTTCCTTTGATCATATATGGTGGGGTCAGGGATATGGCAGGCGCATGCCATGTGAGCACACGTGAGCAGACAGTACGATGAAGTGCACGGGTTCAAGTTCACTTCCCATATTTCTCAGACACGTGGTCTTTATCAAGGGTGTAACTGAAACTTGGAAAATTCCTAACTTCTCATTCCGGGGCTATAGCTGTTTGATCTGTGATCTAAACCGTTGATCTGACAAGATACGTAGATGAAGGTGAATGCGTCTAAAATCTTAATATTGAATGGTCCTAAACTTTCAATCAATGGCTCACAAAACAATAATTAAGGAGACGGTCCACATTAAAGGGTGGGCCCCACTATAACTACCTGGCATGAATGTCGGGTGGATCCACTCATTAGGTGGATCGCATATGTATTGATTTCAGTGGACCGGCCTGATTTTCAAGACAGGTGATCTTCTTGGACAGGCCCACTATCTGCATGGCTAGATGTAGAGGTGTACACGAACCGAGCTGCATGCTAGATGTACAGGTGTACATGAGCCGAGCTAGCTAGCACGATTAGCTCGACTCAACTCGACTCAAAAAGCTAAATTTGACTTGGTTGGAAGCTGAGTTTGTGCCACACGTGGAACTGGTTTTTTGAGCTCGAAAATAAGTTCTAGCCAAGTTCAAGCCAGCCTTAGCTCCAATTGGACTCGGATTAAACCAGTTCAGTGACTCAGTTAATTTGATATTCATTTTGCTTACCAAGTGTTTGATGAAATGACGCAACGAAGTATGGCCGGTGGCAAGGAAAATATATATATATATATATATATGAAACCAATACATTTTTTTTTCTTGATTTTTATGTTGCTTAAAAGGTATTTGATAAAATACCTGTAAAACTGTTGTTGTTGTCTCAAATACAATAAGATTTTGAAAGTATAGTCCAAGTATTTGTAAAAATGCAACATAGGCTAACTCGGCTCGATCTTGGCTTAAACTCAACTTGAACTACCCTGAGTTGCTAATCGAACCAAGCCGAGATGGCCAATCAAGCCCGAGGACCTAGCCAAGCTAGGTTCGAGCTGAGGTCAACTAGTGGCCAAGCTGAGGCCGGCTCGACTCAGTTCGACTTGATGTACAACCCTAGCTAGATGTTTATGATATTGGATAACTATGAAAGACGGTAACCTAAACCATGCCCACTTCATAACTTTTCATAAATTTTCACCCAAAGATCAGACCAACGGTGGGCTCTCTCTCTCCTCTCTATCTATTTATACGTATCTATCTATCTATCTATCTATATCTATATTTATTTTCCATCCAACCCGTTCATAAGGTCACGAAGACTTAGATGAAGGGAATTCACAAATTTCAGCTAGATTTAAAACTTCTGTGGCCCACAAGAAGTTTTTAATGGTGGGGCGTTTAACTCCCACTATGGGGTCCACTTGAGCCTTGGATCTACCTCATACCTTAAAATGATATGGAAAAACAGCACGGATAAAGTACATACATCACAGTAGGACCCACAGAGCCCCTGCCTGTAACGAATCTATCCATGTGTGGGCAGGACGCAGACCGCTTCCTCGTCTACTCGTATCCACAAACAGAAATAAATCACCAACAGCCAAACCTACCCTTGAAAGTAACGTTATCGCAGCCAGCATTCGATCAAGAGAAACATAACAGCGTTTCTTTCACCTGCTGCTGTAATTTGATTTGATTTTATTTGTTTTAAGCAAAGTACCGTCAAATCCCACTAAAATGGGATTTTAGTCACTTAAAAAAAAAAGGGTGGTGTAGATGATTCTAGTCATTAATGGCGAGGTCTATTTTACAAGAACATGAGGTGGGCCACACCGGAGTATCCCATCCAACCTGTCCTGAGGATCGCCCATCATGAAAAGTGTATGCCTAAAAATAAGGCTGACCCAACTATCACGTGAGGTGTCACGTGGATTTAGAGGTTTTGGATATGGAGTGGCCCACATAAGGATTGCATAGGCCTATCTTTTGAACATCACATCACCGTGGTATATCTCATTGTTCACAGGTTAGATGATTGATGAGAATAGGAAGTAGGCATCACTAGAGGTGTACATGAACCGAGCTAACTCAGTTAGCTCGCTCGATCCGGCTCGGTTCAAAGCTGAGTTTGAGCCGAGTCGAGCTGATTTTTTGAGCTCGAAAATGAGTTCAAGCTGGGACTTGGATCGGACCTAGCTCGAATTGAATTCGGATCGAACCAGTTTAGTAACTCGATTACTTTGATATTAATGTTACTCACTAAGTATATGATGAAATGACTCAAAGAAGTGTGGTTGGTGACAAGGAAGGTATGTATATGAAACCAACACCTTTTTTCTCTTGATTTTTTTGTTGCTTAGAAGGTGTTTGATAAAATACCTATAAAATCATTGCTACTATCTTAAATATAATGAGATTTTGAAGGTGCAATCAAGGTGTTTGTGAAAATGCTGCAGTGGCGAACTCAGCTCAATCTTAGTTCGAACTGACCCGAACTACTGACCGAACCAAGCCGAGCTAGCCAATCAGGCACGAGGACCGAACCAAGCCGAGCTAGCTCGACTCAGTTCGACTCAATGTACACCCCTAGGTGTTACCTGGGTGTGGAGATATTCTTGTGCCCGAGGCTATGCGGGATCCATAGAAATGTTTGTGACAAATTCACTTGGTTCATTTATTTTGCAAGACTATAATAGAATATAAATTTAAAAATCAGATAAATCTAAAACTTATGCGGGGCATACCTGATGTAGAGTGGGTCGTAGACAGTTTCATGGCTAAGATGGATCAGAAAAGGCTCGGTTAACGACAGAAGTGATTTGGACCATCAGACCTTAAATTAAGCATATCTCACAATCCGGAATAAGTTATTCGACGTACCGTATATGATTTTGAGGTAGGACGAACTACTTTAGCCACCCAACCCCGTTCACTATGCCAGGTTGCGCAAGCTGGATTTGGGAAATACCATTAGATTGGTGGTCGTTTTCCTGTTTTAATTCCATTTTTACTATAAATAATAAGGTTTAGTTTGATTATAACTCTTCATCCGTTAGGCTTTAGGAGTTGCGCCCAATATGAAAAGTGCTTAGAATAATTAGGAGAACAGCAAGGTAAAGCCAAATAGGAAATTTACTATTTTTGGCCGAAAACCTTGCACACTAGTAGACATCACGGCCGTCTACAAATAGTAAGTTTACTATTTATAGTAAGTTGTGATTTTTAGGAGTTTTAATTGTAGTTTGATTACGAAATTTCTTCTATTGTTTAGTATCCCTATTTAAAGGATTGTAAACTCGTTTATTTCATTTTTCAATTAATTTTTGAATTTTCATGAATTTATTTTTATTTTCTTGCTTTTTTCCTCGTGGATTCGAGAGTTCTCTATGGGAAGTCCAAAGAAGCTTCATGGATTCGAAGTAATTGTCCTTGAGGAAGACGATGATCAACCTCATCATGTTCATCCCTTCATCAATACCACATGAAATAGTGGGGATTGAACCCTTGTGGGTGACAGAATTATATATGAGAATGTCTATAGTTTATTTGAGTGATAATAACCATACGAACGATTTGGATGGCATATAAACATCATGGTTAGGTTTAAAAAAGTTTAAATGGTGAATGTTTCTGTTTCCATTGTTTCATTTAGTGTGGCTCATTTTTTATTTTTTTTTAGATTCCTATCATATTGTGGTCTTTCAAAACAGATGTACACAAACATATCTGTAAGCCCCACAGCCCTAGGCACAATTATATCTTTGTGCCTGGGTCACTTCGGTTGTATGAGCCCTGAGTTTTCATTCTTATGCTTGTTTACCCAATGTATCTATTGAGAAACAATTTTGTTTATTAATACATTTTAGAAGCAGCGCAGAGCTGGCCTTAAATCTTTTTTATTTTTTGATTATTAAGAAAGTGTTTTAATTTTCAAAATTTTAGTAATTATTAATTAAAAATCAATTATGCACGTTCTAGAAGCAATGCCGAACATCCCTTAAATCTTTTTGAAGAGCTTTACTAAGAAAATATTTTAGTTTTGAGTAATTTGGTAGAGTGATCATGGTTGATGAGTAGGCAGCAGAAGCACACATGGCTTATAATTCAAATCCTACCATCCAAATTTAAGTAAATGTAATTTGACAATGAACAAAAATTGGACTGATTTGATCACCTACCTAATAAACCGGTGGACATTTAATGAACAGATGAAATTGCTTACCTAGTCCATTGGTGGACATTTAATCTTTATTTTTATTTTCTTTAATCAACATTTATAATGAAGGCCCTGCCTTCGCTTGTTGCTAGTGGAGTGTCATTCGCATAAGTACATGACTTTTATTTTGTGCAAACGTGTATGCTAAAAGGGACAGCGACTCAACAACAGTTGTTCAATAAAAAACACCCAGATCCATAGCTCAACTGGTAGACTGAGTGGAGATATCTCGTTTCAACACTTGAGGTCTTGGTATCAAACCCTAGCGGGGGTGGCTAACATGGAGTGTGTGTACTGACATGGGTGTGTACTAACAAGCTAACCCAAAAAAGAAAAAAAGTTGTTCAATAAAATATATTTTTAGGGACTGGGACTAAACAACAGTTCAAAAAAATACATTTTTCGAGTGAGAAAACGACCACATTGCCAACCCCAAGTTAGGTGGTTTAAATTGTGTAATGCTACCAAGAGTATAAAACAACCCCACTTTCAAATTTTCATTGTTTTTTAAGGCACACCCACTCACCCACCCACACCTAGAGCTCGGCATGGGAGAACTCAACTCATTCAAACTCGACTTGATCTGAACCGAGTGAGTGAGTCGATCCGAATCGAGTAGACTTTGTCCAATCTAAACTCAAACTGAGTTGAGTTAGGGGCACCCACTAACTCAACTCGACTCAACTCGACCTGAAATCCAATTCGGTATTTGACTCGACTCAATCCAAAACTCAACTCTCTCTCTCTCTCTCTCTCTCTCTCTCTCTCTCTCTCTCACACACACACACACACACACACACAACTCAAAATTGAACATTTCAAATTTGAGATGCGGTGTAGTTGTTGATGAAGAGGCTACAATTCCGGCAGGTGCACCTAGGTTTTGGGTTGTGATTTCAGCCTATGGATACCCACTACAACCGACCCAACTCTGTACTTGTGACCAGGTCGAACTCAGTCCAGATTAGTCCAAGTTAGACTCAGACTCGGATTAGGTCAGGTTTGCTAGACTTGATACCGAGTCAGGTCAGGTTTGCGTCAGGTCTATTTCAAAATCTAATTGAGTCAAGTCAACCCTAACTTGGTCTGACTCGACTAGATGCCCAGCTCTACCCACACCACATATGCACTCAATCCCTAATCTCAATATTGAAACAGAGTTTATCTATCACTGAGCCATGGAGTTGAACCACTTCCAAAACTTTGTTATCGCTAAGAATTTAGATTAACATGTGATTAGTTTTTTTTTAATGGCTAAAAGCCTAATACTATATTGAAAAAGCCTATAGATTTTCATTTTTTTTCCTCGGGAAGCAAATCGATCCATGAGAAAGAGATTTTGTTTATCATGTTTGATAAATGAATATAATTTTGAGAAATCTATAATTTCTGATTTTTACGAGTTCCACTTGGCGAGTCCTATTTATCTCCTCGGAATTTCGCAAGCTAGCATCTAATTTCAAATTGGAAGCTACTTCAAAGCTATCCCCAGGTCCTAAGCACAGGATTTCACATCTACTCATGGATTCCATTTCTAAATGGGCATCTTTCCTGGTAGCTAAACAACCCCTAAATAGCTCACTTTCCACCATTTAAGGGTAGCCTGATAGGGAGAATCATTCCCTCTTTCCGCATTTTCCGGACGACAAGCCTTTCAAATATCATGTCAAGGTTGGAAATGACATTTGTGGACCGTCGTATTGGTCCCTTAAGATTGGGCTCGGCCTTAATCAGCAGCCCACATGTTAGGCAATGGGCCCTAGATTCTCAGCTTGTGTTGCTGTGTTTGACCGTTTCCAATGGGGATGGACGGCTTAGATGTGACACCGCATGACATATAGTCATTGAATGATAAGACAGGTATCCATCCCAAAGGATGAAATGATTTATGAAATTACAACAAGAAAAGAGACGTACTTTTCTGGTAATAACAGCGTTAAAACTCCAGAGGATGAAATGATTTATGATATTACAATCAGGATATAAAGAGACGTTGTACTTCTCGGGTAATATTAGCATTAAAACTCCGTAGGGTGAGCTACTGAAGTGACGACACCAAATTATGTGGGCCAATGTGACGCCACCTTTGAAACCTTCTTACGCCCCGCCATTATGTCTATTTGAGATCCAAATTATTTATAAGTTAACAAAGACATATATAATAAGGGAAGACATAAATATTAGTTTAATTGAAAACTTTTATGGCCCAAAGAAGTTTTTAATGGTAGACGTTTAATCCCCACTGTTTTCTGTGATGGGTCTACTTGAGCTTTTGCTGTGATGAGTTTACTTGAGCTTTGAATCTGCCTCATTCTTTTTCCCGTGCCCTAAAATAATGTGATTTAAGATAATGTGAAGAGAGACATACTTCTTAGGTAATAACAGCTTTAAAAAATAGGGGCGTTCTCCCATGTTACTGACCACCCACCAAAAGTGGGACGCTGATTGTAAATATTCCAGCTGTTTTGTGATTGTGGTGGGCTTATGTGAAATTCAAGGGTCCGGATTCCCTCATAGCTCGTTTCTTTTGTTTTAGGGTCCTTGATGGTTTTACGGGGTGAAGAATCTGATGGTATGGTTGAATAGTGCGAATAAATTACTTGGGACATCATGTTTCGAAAATCGAAGATTGGAGGTGATATGTTTTTAATAAAATAAAGTAAAAGAAGCTCACCTGCTTCATTTGGATGTGCATCGACAGCTTAAAACAGCTGGCACCTATGATAGGACACTTGGATTAGATAGAGTATGCTGATTGATCGGTGGGCCACTAGTGGAATTTGAAATTTTAATTTAACTTGCTAAGTGAACTTTTAGCCTTCTCACCTCATATTTGCAATGAGAGAGTGCACATATCATCGATAGCCAACACATCTATGGTGTTGTTTGATCAATTGAAAAATAAGATCTAAAAATTAATTTTATGAATAGAAACAAAGTATTGAATTACAAATTTAAAATAATTTTAGTCAACATTGAAAATAATAATAATTAATGCAGCACTATTTTCAGCATTCAGCGTTCCCATTAAATAAAAGGAAGGACAAAAAAAAAAAAAAAAAAAAAAGAGTCTCACGTTTTCAATAAAATTTAATTTAAGACGAATAAGAAGAAGAGAAGTTTGAAGGACCATTTAGATTGAAGTTTGAAGGACCATTTAGATTTGCTAAAATCTAACATGAGCAAATAGTATTTCCACTTAGACAATTTTTATTGTTTGTTTTAGTAAACTTTTTAAAACAGTTTTGTCATTTGCCTCTCATTCCGTGTAAAATACTTCATTTTTCATTTATTAGTGTATGAAAGAGTTAAATTTTTTACCTTTAGTTATAAAAAAAGAAGAAGAAAGAAACGGAAATGAACGACCTTCTTATGAAGTGGCTTAAAAGAATTGTATCCGATAATATCTCACATGTGCTACCATTCATCTTAAAGTGATGTACATGCGATCGTATTGCCAATGCTCATCAAATGCTTGACATATCAACTATCATATATTAACATAGTACATCTTCATCTTCAAGTGTTCACATGTACCATTGTACAAGCGTACTCCATGCCCATACACCACATGTCCCTTGTTCATCTTCAAGCTCTGCCTGTGCACCACATGCAGATATGCCATGGACAACATGAGCTACAATTCATATTCAACTGCCCCATGTGCCAATGTATCACATGTTCTCATGTGACAACGTAACACATGCTCCCAACTTATCTTTAAAAGTGAGAAGTGAAAGATTTGATGGTCCATCAAATGCCTGACATATCAATTTATCATATATTAACATAGTACACCTTCATTTTCAAGTGGCCCACATGTATGATTGTACAAGCCCACATGTATGACTGTATAAGTGTATGCCATGCTCATGCACCACATGTCCCTCCTTCATCTTCAAGCTCCGCCTGCGCACCACATTTGGATCCGCCACAAACAACATGAGCTACAATCCACATTCAACCGCCCCATGTGCCAAGGTACCATGCGTTCTCACATGACAACGTAACACATGCTGCAATTTATCTTTAACACTACAAAAGATTACAAGTGAGAAGTGATAGATTTGGTGGTATTGCCAATGCCCATCAAATGTCTGACATATCAATTTATCATATATTAGCATAGTACTTTGACCGTATAAGCCTAGGCCATGCTCATGCACCACATGTCCCTCGTTCGTCTTCCAGCTCCACCTGCGCACCACATGCGGATCCGCCACGAACAACATGAGCTACAATCCATATTCAATGGCCCCATCTGCCAAGGTACTAGGCGTTCTCATGTGACAACGTAACAAGTGCTACAATTTATCTTCTACACTACAAAAGATTACAAGGGAGAAGTGATAGATACGAAAGTATAGGAAATTTTTTCAAAAACGTATCTCATTGAACACCGAGCCCTAAGCATTTTCTCTAATTTCCTACTTTTTCGTGAAAACGCGGATTGTTTTTTCTCCGAAAACAAGGTTTCACCATTTTTTTTTTCCACAAATGCAAACAAACCATGTGAAGAATTAATCAACGGTCCATATTCAATGTTCACATCTGTCATCAAATCGACGTGATTCTTAAGGAAAGGCATCTGCGATGTGGGGATAACCGATCATCTAATAATCAACTGTCCATATTCAATGTACACGTGTTCCTTATTTCATGAGAAAGGCAATTATACTTTAGAAAATGTGCTCCAAGTCTAATCGCCATTCCTTGTGGGTGATCATGTGGGTGTACTGGTTTAAACTGAATTTCCAGGTGAATTTACTGCACTGAGAAGCTAGGTGAGGCCCATCGTGATGTTTGTGAGAAATCAATCCTGTCCATCTGATTTGCAAGTTCATTTCAGAATACACAATAAATTAAAAATGGAGTTAGATCCAACACTCAAGTGGACCACACGAGAGAGAAATTTGGAGAAAAAAATGCCTACGTGTACAATTCTAGGCTCCACCTTTATGTTTATATGTCATCCAAACAGTGTTTAAAGCCATTCCCATTGAGATGAACTGAAAAAGAGAAGTAAGAAAAAGGTTGTTAAAAAACTTCTGGGGTCATATGAATGTTTCAACGATGGTCATTTAACATCTACTGTTTCCTCTCATGAGGCCTACTTGGATCTAGTTCATTTTTATTTTTATTCGTTTGAAGTCCTAAAATGAGCGTGCAAAACAGCTGAATGGAGTAGATTTCTCACAAACATCACGGTGGACCCCACCTAGCTTCCCAGTGTAGGAACTTTCTTTAAAAGGATTTGGCTGGAAATCCGCATCGGGTTTAAACCAATGAGTGGGCCACTCAACGACCACATGCATGGTGTGGTCAGATCTTGTTGGCAAATGAAATGGATTTTGGGTGAGGCCCCACCGTCCCTAGTGGTGGTATGGTGGAGTAGCAAGATTTGATTGATGGGGCCAAATAATGTTAAAAATGACCAGAACTTGTGCTCAGCTAAAAAAAAAAAAACTTTTGAAAAGGCTACAGCCGATGGGAGGGATTAGAACCTAGCTAGAGACCGGACGGTCATGTCATAGGCGCCGTGGGGCCGACTGTAATGTGTATGTTTTATTCCCTCTATTCGTCCTACTTTGAAAATTTATTTTTAATAATGAGCTAAAAAATGGGCAGATCAGATGCTGAAGTGGACTGCACTATAGGAAATGGTGGGGATTGAATGTCTACGGCTGAAAACCTTTTAGGGACAACTGACATTTTGTATCAGCATCACAGTGGACCCTGAGAAAGTTTCAACGGTAGGGATCAAAATGATCGCTTGTCATCTTGAGGTTCTAGAGCCCTATAATGTATGAAAGGTGGAAAGGAAAATAAAATTATTTATTTATTTGAAACGCAAGAGAGTTACATTGATGCGTGAAAATGATTTTTTATCAAAGTTACGAACAATGCACGCTTTCTTTCGTTCTGTCACATCATCCTACAACATAAGATAAAAAAATGATTTATATTCAAAACTCACTTCTGCCCAGCCATACCTTTTTTTTTTTTAGCACACGCATGCACAACCCCACACGCTCACGCCGTGAGGGATTTCACCGCCTGTGTATGCTAGAACCCTTGACGACACCCCACATAGCAATGGGATAATGATTCCCACTGTTACAGCATTCGTGTGGCCCACTATGATGTTTATTTTCCATCCAATATTTTCATAAGGTCACACTGAAATGGATGAAGGGAAAAAAAACAAATATTAGATTGATCAGAACTTCACCTATGAAGATTTCAATGGTAGACGCTCAATCTTCCACTGCCTTTTGCAGTGTGGTCCACTTGATCCTTGGATTTGTCTTATTTTTGGGCTCAAGCTTCATAACGATCTCATAAAATAGACAAACAGTTTGGATATAACACATACCCCATTGTGGGGCCCACAGAACATGGTGACGTCAGCACTCCACACCATCAGGTGGTGTATGGTACACCAACCAATTCGCTTCCTCCTGGTGGGGGTAGTACCTAATCCGCGCCCCATCCCATCTCTATCGGAAAAGGTGTGCAGGGATAATCCTACCGTTGAAACCTCCAAGGGGTAGACAGTGATTTTTACATGCCATCTATACCGTTCACAACATAATTCTTACTGGGATGAACTTAAAATACAAATATTATCATTATTCAAAACGTCATGTGGCCCCGTGAATATTTCAACTGTAGAAGATCAATCATCACGTTTTCGGCCAACTTGAGAATTGGATCCGTCTCACTTTTTGGTCTTATGCCTAAAATGAGCTCTCAAAACGGATGGACGGAGTGGATTTCTAATAAACATCACGGACGGCCCTACCTAGGTTTCCAGCACAGGAACTTCCTGCGCTTTAGCAGGAAATCCACTTCCCTCAAACACTGTACGGCCCAGCCAATGAAATCTCACCAAGTCATCAGACCACCAGTGAGGCTGGTGAGGGCCTCAACTACCTCATCGGCGTCCGTCGCTTACCAGGGTGGATGGCAAAATGAGAACCCAGATGCATTACAGCACTCGTAGTATGCAGCTCACCAGTGTGTAGTGGGTTCATCTTATTCTTCTGAATACATCCACCCCGTCCATCATATGAGTCTTCTCAATTTTACAACAATCCAGAGAAATCAACTCAATAAAAATCTTGAGTGGGCCACATCACTGAGAACCATGTAAAATCAAAGATCAACCTTGCAAGTTGACGTCATGTGGTTCAACTGAGTTGACCATCAGGCTGATTTTTGGAGTAACCATTCATCCTCCTGAGACACACCTGATGAACGGCTTTGATGGTAAATACATAATTTTGCACCTCACACATGATCTACGGCTGGCATCCTTTCTCCATTTTTCCCTGTGGTATGCCCTACCTCAGTTGTCGATCGCGATGATTTTTGTCCCATAGACCTAAAATCGAGAGGCCCACCTGATGTGCAGAGTGGATGTTATAAATAAAGCAGTGGACCCACCGGGCTTGATCGTTGCATACGCTGCGTACAGCAGGTATTGTAGAGGATGGATTCCGGTCATCACTTTTGCAGGCAGTGAAAGATAATCGGCCAGAGGATTTTTACAATATACTCGGGTTTTCAGTTCTGACAAATTTGACAATGGTTATATATCTTGACCGTTGATCTATTGCGTCACTCTCTGGATACAAATTTTAAAACATCCTAGCCAACAATCGTGGGACTGTTTTTCTGCTGATTGTGGGAACGTGCCAGATCCATTTTATGTACGGCACCAATAAAAAAGTTAGGATTGGCCACTTGGATTGGGTAGTGACATCTCCCCTGTCCATCTGTGGGCCCTGTCAGGGCGTATGTATTTTGTACACATCGTACATCCATTTTGTCAGCTTATTCCAGGCCATGAGCCCAAAAATGAGGCAGATTTAAAGATCAAGTGGATCCCACCGTAATAAATAATGAGATTGAACGTCAACCGTTGAAAACTTCTTTAACGCCCATTGCATTGTTTATTTACAAATATAAGCATGATCTTCCTAGGGCGTGGTCCACTTGAGCTTTAGATCTACTCATTCTTTGGATGAACAAGCTGGAAAAAACCACATGAAAACGGTGGGCCCACATAGCTTTTCCACCGCGACTTGGGTAGTGGAGGGGTCACCATCCAATCCATATCCATCGAGTAGATTTCTCAGGCCATAGATGATGCGGAGCAACGGACCGGTGGTCTAGATTACCTATCCACGGGCCCACTGGTCAGAACATAGAGCTCGAGTATACTTTGAAATCCTCGGTCGGTAGTGGATCCTATATTCCTATCATCTCTCTTCCAACAACGGAGGTTGAATTTCGGATATACTGTGTTTGCGAAGACATGCATGTGTGTCGGCTTTCATGTCGCATCCAAATCCAAAATGAAAGGTTCTGCCATTCGCATGGGAAGACGCGAATGGTAGAGCCATCCTCGACGCACGCCGATCATCCCCACCCACCTGAGTGGTGAGATGATTGGGCGAGATTTGATTGATGGGCCATGCGCACCGTCGTAGATGAGCCGAGTACATACTCCGCAGAAAAACTGTTTGGGAGCTCCGATTTGGAACCCCGGATCCAGAACCCTTGGATTTGAAATCCTCCCGTTGTATCTAGCGCCTTGAATTTATAATCCATCGTAATCCAAAATTAGTTATGCATAATATACGTACAGGGTTTGAATTTAATTACTAAATCAATTTTAATATCTTTAATTAGTGTATGTATGTAATGTCCGACAATAATTGTAATAAACCTATAAAAATTTGTACTTTTCAAGTGATGAAATTTTAAGTCTAGGATGGGTCACAAGTACAAGATCACAGCAGAGTCACTAACTAATGATTTTTAACCGTTGGTTTATATGGATCATTTTTGGACGACGCACATGATCTTAATAAAGTAATTATAGTGATGCAATTGATAATCTAATTGTTTTGAGAAATCATGAGTGGGCCATGTGCCCAATAGATTAATAGTCTAGTGACACACATGCAACTCTAGGAAGGATTTTAGATGTAAACCAAGCTTTCAACTTAGATTTAAAACTCCCTTTTTTAAGGAATTTGAAACCCTTTCAAACTCATGATGCCAAATGACCCCTAAAATGTTTATATATCTTACCGTATATGGCCACATCATCTCACCACCTAGGTGGATGGCTACCCAATAAATATTCTCCTTTTACTGTACATATATGTGACTGAGTGATGTGAAAAGATTTGACATGATGAAATTTAATTGGACCACATGCTGCCTAAGTTATTCACTCAAAGCATGTTTAAAAATAGTCAAGCTGAGCGTATCCTGCCCAATCAAATCTCACCACATAAAACTTTACCAGACAGTGATTCTGTCTCCAGCTGCAATCAGGTCCACCTATGTGCAGGTCTTACACCACTGGTTAATGTCTTATTGGCATATATCTAGGTCTATATACCAAGTATAACAGTGGCTATTTTTTGTATATTGTTTTCATAGTCACGGGCGAGGGGCTTGTTCGAATAGTCAAGGCCAAAGAATGACAAAAGCAATAATAGCCTAGTGATGATTTTTATAAGATTTATTGAAATATTTGTTGCAAAAAATATTGATTTTAATAAAAAATATTTTAATAATAAAATAATATATAATATAAAAAGTTGTTTTAAAAAAACACTTTTCTGTAGGTTTTTTGGGAATAGTCCCACATAGAAAAGAGAAGAAAAAAACATGTGGTTTATATGAAGGATGTGGAGTATTATAATATTTACCTATCTAGTTCGTGGACTATGGACCTTGCGTGCGCTCGGGCTCAGTCTCGGACTCGGACTCAGACTCGGACTCGGACTTGGTCACCGTGTGAGGGCGTTGGCATGTGAGGCAGTGTGGCTGTAGAGGCGCACTTCGCACGTCCGCATCGTGTCGCAGAGGGTCGCTCCTTCGCGAACCGGAGCGAGACGTGTACGAGTCGCGGTGCGACTAAGAAGCTATGGCAGGTGGCTGGTTAGCAGAGAGACTAAAGGACTGAGAGAGAAATCTCTTAGTATAAATAAAGGGACTGAAAAAAATTGTTGCAGTAGAAACTGTAACAGTTGAGTCATTAGTGCAGGGTCCAGCTGTAACTGCTGCATGGCTAGCCCAACAGCTAGAAAACGGCTAGCTGTTGTTTCATAATAGTCAGCATACAGCAGTTTAATAGTCCATGCACAACAGTCAGAAAACGGCCATAAAACGGCTAATTTTTCAACAGTCAGAAATGACTTAATGGAATTTAAGTCTCTGGACCATAACCCCTTAGCTACCATAGCCTATAAAAGGAGGACCTGGATGAGTTTCCAAACCATCTCAACTCACTCCAACAAACCTATACGAATTGAGACAGTCAGCCCCTCTCCACTCATATATTCTAGTATTTTCAGCAACATAGCAAGGCTTAAACCTTAGCTTGAAGAACAGACCAGCGGTGTGGTTTAGAACGGTTCAACTGAACCAGTGGTTGAAGATTTGAACTGACCTGTGTAGAAGTCAAAACTCTTTTTCTCTTCTTTTCTTCTTCTTTTGGCATTTTTCCTTTATACTGTAATACTGCCAGAAAGTGTGTAATTGAGTTCCATTTGGTGGGCCTTCGTGTTTGCTGAACGCAGACCCACACCAGGCTCATCGTATCCTAGAAGTTATTTGCCTGTAACCTACCGGCATACTCAATTCACTTGAGTAGGGACAGATAACACTTTAAGGACAACATTTCAGACGTGCTTCAGCCTGTTCTGATTTCTAATTATTTTGTACTTTTCGGTTTCCACATTATACAGAAATACATTAATCTATATATTTCCAACAATATTGATTCTATATTCATTTGATCCCAATATTCCCCTAATTTCTTATGTCAAAAATATCAAGTATAAAAACATATAATGAGTACACCATGTGAAGCAGCCGTGACAATGACGCCTATAGCTGAAACCTTCCTACATATGACAGTGATGTTTATTTTCCATCCAACCTATTTATGAGGACACATAGACCTGGACGAAGGAAAAACATAAATAGTAGCTTGATTCAAAACTTCTGTGGCTGGAAGAACTTTTCCACGGCAGGTGCTGTCAGTTCTTCCACGGCAGGTGCTGTCAAAATGAATGGATGGAATGGATAAAACACACACTCCATGGTGGGTCCCACGAGCCCCTGCCAGGACCGTTCGTCTCTAGCTAGGTTCTGATAGGTGTAGTACCCAATCCGCGTCTCAAACAATATAGGCTAGAGATAAGGCTACAAAAATAGATGGGTGGGGGCAGCAGCACTTGTCTGATTCCCACTCCTCTGGTATCATATATATATTCCCCTCCACTCGAATCACGACCCCAAGAACAGTGGTGGGCCCCACGCTCCATTTTTCAAATATGCGATGGAGAGATATGCTTGTTATCCGAAGGACATGAAAAGATAGAATGCCCGATGTTTTCACCAATCATACAAAACCAGCATGGAAAATGATCGCATACATTCGAACCTATGGTAATTACCATACGTTAGAGCTGCATGGGGCCAATAAGTTATATTCATGTGGAATCCAAACCATGAATCTGGTAAATCTCTTCATAATCACGTTACCTAACAAGAATTATTCTTATGCAGAACTCAGGTGTGACACACCGCAAGGATCAATATTCAACTAGTATTGAGACCTATACATTTACGTGGTGTGCCCACCAGAGCATTTTAATGGTCTGATTTTGTCTTTTCCATTCATCCTGGTGGTTCTTACCTGATGAATGGTTTAGATGGAATATGCATAATATCATGGACCCCATATTCTACCTGGAAGTTTCTATGGTGGTTCACACACGCCACTATATATCCCCGTTCTCCCTGTCGGTATGGCCAACCTCAGTTATGTATCATGCTACAATTTAGGATCTAGGCACAACATGGTGGGGCCCACCTAATGCACGAGTTGGATGGAATTTATTTATGACGGTGGACCCCACACATCTCGAACGTACGTGATCATTCCCCAGCAAAGGCATCACAATGATCAACTAAAATGCAGGAAACTCACCTTTCAAGATAGAAAATTTTGATATGCATGCATGTATATGTGGCACATATGTACGTCAAGTTAACCTGTCTCATTCGTGGGTCCCACTGTAGATGCTTAACAAAAAAAAAAAAAGCTTCATTAAACGTGTGGTTCCAACTAGTTGATCGGTGAACATCTTATGGATGGTTGAAAATGTAAATATTCGACGGTCCAGAACAGACAAATGTCTGCTAATCAAAGGTTACGATCATGTGATAAAAACTTCTTTTGGTGCAAGGCCCCACGAACGAGTAACGACGGTCAGGAGTCGTGTTGGATCTGCAACAAGTGTTTTTGTTTTTTGTTTTTTTTTTTTTTTAAAAAGCTCTGCGGGCACACCAAGATGTATGTGTGAAATCCACTTCATCCATCTTGATGTGCAGTCGTGGATGTTAGGCCCCGAGGAAAAAGTCAGCAGATATACAATTCAGGTTGGCCATATCACAGGCAACAATGGAGATGGGCTGCCAACCATTGGTTTGTGTGTAGGCTAGCATGGTCTGTCTCATTAAACCCTACATCAGGCGTCACTGGCACCAAAAAAAAAAAACCAGCCTGATCCAATACACAGGCAGGAGAGACCATGTGAATTCGGTTTTATATTATTCTCATTGATGGGGCCCACTTGAGTTTTGTATTAGGCCTATCTTTTGTATGTACGGTCAAATTAATTCTTCTCAAATGATGGACGGAGTAGATGTTTACACATACAAGGATTTATAGAGTTTGATTGTTTTAAGTGAAGGTTAAAGCATGGTAAAGTATGCTAATTTAAAATCTTTATGAGTAAAATTTGGGGCTGTCAATGGGCGGGCCAGGGTTGCTCTGGGCCAGAATGTTTAACTGTTTTGGACCGGGGCTAATTTATATTTTACTGTTGGTAGGCCCGAGCCCCACCCATTGGTAAGTTTACTTTTATAGTGTGGTCATGAATTTCTTCTTTGATATAAAAATATGAACACAGACAAGAATTTCCTGATACGGTGAGCTAGATTTAGGAGAGGATACATTCATGTGGGGGGTAAGAAACCAGAAGAGCGATTAACTGCAATATTTATAATCCTCTCTTGTAAATAAAAAAAATAAAATCAATAAGAGATTAACCATAATATCTCTTATGATCTTGTGGTAACGAGGTATACCAAATCACTGCTCCTTCCTTATAAGGAAACTTTGCCTACACTCTTCAATCAATTGATCTAATGTAAGCTCTCTAAGATTGATCTTTTCTAGAAGATGACATCAACCAAATCCACAGGTGGATCAAAAATAAGTTGCCAGCCGTCTGATTACACTTGATCAAGCACATTTAATTCCATACATGTAGAGTTTCAGATTTTAATACCATGATCATGACAGTTTTATTTACTTGAAAAAATTAGTAGAGGTTCAGATTTTAATACCATGATCATGAAAGTCTTATGTGCTTGAAAAAAATTAGTAATGTAGACACCTACCTTGTATGCTTTTTATTTTTTCCCTCAACGGCCGAAAACCTAAGTTATGAAGATAGATTTTTCAGGAACGGAAAGAGGGTTTTGGATGAAAATACCCTTAGGTTTTAGGTAAAAGCAACTGAAAAAGTAAGAGTGTTTTTGTCTCTGTTAGTTGCTGGTACAGATAAGAGTCTAGATTGGTTAATAGGTTTTGTCCGGGTCAAAAAAGGAAGATGGAAGATAGGTCAAGTCTACAGTAAAAAAAAACTACCATATTTACTTTTGAGTTTATATGAATCCATGCACATGGCCTCGAGGATACACACTACTGTCCATGTCGTCGCAACCTTCCAAATAGAATAGATAATCAACACAAAAGAGTCACCACTGCACAACACAACTAGATTGAAATCAACGTGCTGCTTATCAATAATTAATTTTACAATTGTGGCTCCATTCATATACTGTGAATGATCAAGTGTTCGTCATTTATGTGAACACTATTTTAGGTATATGCCACTAAATAATGATTCATCCTGGTTACAATAAATAATCTTACACAGTCTAATAACTATGGAACTGATTGTGGCAACCTGTAGAAGATTTTATCTTGATTAACTTATAAATCAAAGCATAAATATATTTTATATGAACATGCATATTAATATCCATTATTCCTATTGCACGGTGGTTCAATCATTAATCTTTATATCTGTCTTGTTTTTAGGGTTAAGCCTTAAGACGAGCTCTCCAAACGGATGGACGGTTTGGATATAAGACTTACCTCATGATGAGGGAAGCAGATTGGCTGGTGTACCACACACCAGCTATATAGCGGGTGTACCTGCGTGTACGTGCGAAGACGAGCGCTGACGCTCCTCGAGCTCTAGTTGTGTGAACGGTTCCAAGCATATCAAAGTTACATGAGCCTACAGTGATGTATTTATTATATCCCCACCGGTCATACATTTTTTGAGATCATTTTAGAGCATTATACAAAAAATGAATCATATCTAAGATCAACTCGACCACACCACAAATAGCAGCGGGGATAATCATTTTCACCGTTAAAAAATTTGTAGGGCCTACCATAGAGTTTATTTTCCATCCAATCTGTCCATGAGGTTATAAAGACTGGTTGAAGAGGAAAAACAAATTTCATATTGATCCAAAACTTGTGTCCCTGAAAGGGTTTCAATGGTAGACATTCAATGCTCGTCTGCTTTTTGTAGTGCAGTTCACTTGATAGTTAGATCCTTCTAATTTTTAGTCCTAAGCCTTGTGACTAGACCAGCTTGCCAAATGGATCAACAGTTTGGATATAACACCTACCTCATGATGGGACCAACAAAACTTGCTGACGTCAATCCACCACATGTATAGCTGTGTGGTACACCAGCCAATCCGCTTCCCATGATAGGACCCACAGGATTTGCTGACGTCATTGTGGTACACCAGCCAATCCGCTTGGAAACGGATTGGCTACTCCCCCCACCACCGGTGATATGTGGGTTCCACCATGATGTATGTGTTTCATCCATCCTATTCATCCGTTTTTACGTATCATTTTAGCCTTGATCCCAAAAATTAGAGGGATGTAAATCTCAGGTGGATCACACTATAGGAAAACAATAGTGATTGGATATCCACCATTAAAATCCTTTTAAGGTCCATTGTAATGTTTATTTGACATCCAATCTGTTGATTAGGTCATATAGACCCAGTTGAAGGGAAAAATAAAATAAAATCAAAGATCATCTTGATTCAAAACTTTTACGGCCCCAAAAATTTTTTTAACAGTTAACGTTCATTCAACACTGTTTCCTATAATGTGGTCCACTTGAGATTGGTATGTACCTCATTTTTGGTCCCATACCTTAAAATGATATAGAAAAAATAGATGTACAGCATGGATGACATGCATACGTAATGGTAGATCCCATGGAGCACTGACCACCAGCCATTGGCTGGTTGCAAGGGGGTAGCCAATCCGTTTTCAATCCGCTTCCCATCGTAGGACCCACAGAACTTGTTTGGTGCACCAGCCAATCTGCTTCCGATGTGGAGTTATTCCTGAGCAGACGTGTGTCCCATCCCGGCAATCTAATGGTACGGTAAACGCGTTACATGTGAAGCTCACCCCATCGTGCCAGTGTAAATTAATTAATTTCAATCCGTATGTCGGTTACGCAAGCTCACGTTGAAAGATGAGTAACAAAGTAAAGCGGTACAAAACTCAAGTGGGCCACAGGACAGGGACGGGGGATTGAGAATATCCACGGCTAAAAACTTTCCTGGCCCCACCGTGATGTCTGTATCACATCTAACCTACTCATATGTTGAGTAGATCTGAAATGAAAGGAAGGAACAAACCAAATATCACACAAATCCAAAACTAAATGGTAAAGCTCACCAAGTTATCAATGGTGTGCGTCGCATCAATTGAAATAATTTTTGGATGGAAAGGATTTTAATGGGCATGATTGTGGACCCAAACACCTTTTCTTGCCCATGCTTATCTATCTTATTGAACCGAAGGAAGTACGTGTGCTGCTGCTAATCAATTCAATGTACATCATGTTGAACCGAGTCGAGCTAGCCTCAGCTCGACTCAGCTCGACCACTTGCTGACATCAGCTCAACCTAGGCTCGGCTCAGTCTTTGAGCTTGATTGGCCAGCTTGGCTCGGTTCGGTCAATAGCTCGGCCCGTTTGAGCCAAGTTCACCATTGTAACATTTTCATAAACACCTGGCACCTAGATTACACCTTCAAAATCTCACTGTATTTATGACAACAGCAAAGGTTTTATAGCTATTTTATCAAACACCTTCTAAGCAACATAAAAAATTAAGAAAAAATGGGTGTTCGTTTCGTATACATACCTTCCTTGCCACTAGCCACACTTCTTTGAGTCATTTCATCAAACACTTGGTAAGCAACATTAATATCAAAGTAACCGAGTCATCAAACTAGTTCGAACCGAGTTGGATTCGAGCTGGGTTTGATCCGAGTCGAGTCTAGTTGGAGCCCGCTCAAACTCGGCTCGAACTCATTTTCAAGTTAAAAAAAAACAACTGGACACGGCTCGATCTCAACTTCGAACCGAGTCGAATCAAGCACTCTCGAGTTGAGTCTAGCGAGCTAACCAGCTAGCTCAGTTCATGTACACCTCTAGTTCCAATAGAGCCGTGGTGGATTGCGTACCGAGTAACTCGAGCGAATTGAGTAAACCTTGTGGTGTTCACTATAATTTATGTATTTTAACCAATCTGTCCATACATTTCACCATATGATTTTAGGGCCTTATTCCAAAAATGAAGCATATAAAAAAGCAAAAATGGATCACACCACAGGAAACAATGTGAATTGAATGTTTACGGTTGATAATTTCTTAGGAGCCATAGAAGTTTTGGATCAAGCTTATATTTATATTTTTCATTCATCCATGTTTGTTCGATCTTATGAGAAGGTTGGATGATAAATAAACATCACTGTGGGGCCCAGCAAGGTTTCAATGGTGGAAATCATTATTTCCACTGTTTCCTATGGCATGGTCCACTTGAGCTTTGGATAAGCTTCAATTTTCTGTTCAACCCCTAAAATGAGCTGAAAAAACTGATGGACGGTGTGGATAAACCACATACATTCACCGTGGGCCCAACATAGTTTACTCAGTACCATGAGAGCCTACCGAGTAACTCAGCACGCAATCCGATTTCTTGTACCATTGCTGCTAGAGCTGTCTGATACTTAGGTTGGTCCAATCACACTAGCCATGTTGTACCTGTTCAATGCTAGAAAAAAAATAAAAACAAAAGCTAATCCATGGGATGTAAGTATATGGCTATCTTATGCCATCCAATCAAATCTAATTATATCGTATTTGTTTCTTCGTTGTACAAGCTAATAATATCTAATGCGCAGACAACAGGCTACTATGGAAGATGAGCCCATAAAAAGTAATTTACTACTAGAGATAAAGTTATTTGATATTATGATGGCCTGTATTTTGTCCAATCAAATCCAACCAACGTCATATGTATATTAATGGTGGAACACAAGCAATAGCAATATCTAATGTTGGAATCAAAGACAAGCCATGCAAAGCAAGTTTGAAATTTATTCAGTCTAGTTGCCAACTATTAAAGTGTCCATTGACAGTGGCCTAATTTCCAGTCACATCCCACCATATGGTGCATGTACCTAAAATAAAAAGAGCAATGGATGAGGATTGCCTACAAATACTGCCAGTGGGGGACGCATATACTAAATAGTTCTTGTGGGTCATATAATGATGTATGTGTTTTATCCACACCGTTCAGCCATTTTGAATCATTATTTTAAAGCTTGATCCTAAAAATAATACAGATACAAATCTCAGATGGACCACACTGCAGGAAAATAGTAGTGGTTGAACACCCACCGTTTAAGACTTCCTAAGGCCCACAACCCGCCAATTAAGTCACAAAGATATGGATTAAGGGAAAACACAAATATAAGCTCGATACAAACCTTTTACAGGCCCTAGGAAGCTTTTAATGATGGACGATCTATCACCACTTTTTCTTGTGGCGTGGTCCACCTGGCATTTTGATCAGCCTCAATTTTTTGTCAAAAGGCTCTAAAATGATCTGGCAAAATGAATGAACAGTGTGGATAAAAAATACACATCTTGGTGGGCCCACATAGCACCCTAAATGTCCGTAGGCAATGCATGTGGAAGAAAAATAGCCAGTCCCCAGGTGAATCTTATCCTCTGATTAGTACACTTCGTTGTTGGAATCAAAATCATTGGATATTTTCATTTCTAACCAGTAAAGGTCCGTAAATTTAATGGTCAGATATGCAATTTCTAAGTAATTTCTAAGCACTTGCGTATCATCCATCACAATCTATCAGATTATCAAAGATTTCCCCTCATCCGTTTTAGCCTCTAATTTGGACCAAACCTGCTGTCACGTGTTTAAGATGTCAAAGCTGTGAATAACGTAGGACCCACTGTTTAGATCATGCTACTTAGCCCGTTCAACTATCAGGTAGGTAGGCTACACGTAAGATGAGAAGGTGCAGCTTAAAAAAGCTCTCATGGAATTCTCAATATATGCATGTCTTGGAATATGTGATATATCAGGGAGCAACTTCAAGTTAAAATTAAACAATAAAAGATTAAATAAATTAAGCACACGGAAAATATAAGGTTTTTACATAAAAAATTTCGTGAAAAAAAATCATAGCACAAAATGACAAGAAATTTATTATAATAAATAATGTTACAGGAGATAGAAGAATATATTGATCTAAGAACTAGTCCTGAAAAATATACAAAATTCTAACTTTGCTCTCTTATCTCACAAAAGCCCTAAAAGTATTATCTATTCCCCTATTCCCAATTACAAACTCTTAAATAGAGTTAAAATCTAGTTAGAAAATAAAAACACAAATCCACAAAAATACACAAGTCGGTCAATGGTAGCTTTGATCAGATCGAGTATCATTGACGACCCATCTATATGATCGAAGTCATCTTCAATCGAATCGATTTGGACCCAAAACTGTCCAATGAGCAAAAGCAAAAAAAGAAAAACAAAAAAAAAGAAGAGAGCGAGAGAGTTTATCAATGGGATCAAGTAGACTATTGATGAGAATGACATCTGCGCTCAATGGGATTGAGTGATTTGTTAATGCCATCAATAAACCCAGTTATAAACAAATTGAAAACATCTAATAACAATCTCTATAAGGTCTTCAATTATCATGAATTACAGTTTTAAGCTCCATCTCTAGTTGCCTCCATCATATCTTTATCATCATTGTTGCTTCTCTTACAGACTCCGTCTTTGTCAAACATTCATTAAACCCAGAGAATCACATAGAACAATTAAACTTCTATGTTGGAACCACCTTCGTAAGCTTGTTTGCCAAATTTACGCTTGTGTGGATCTTCTCATGAGTCACTTTTCCTTCCTCAAGCACTCGTACAACTTCTTACTGAAGCCTAAACTAATTTATCATCTCTTACAATTAAACACCTTATTTGAATGTTACTGTTACCGCCATATGTTCTGTTTCGATTGTGAAAAGAGTTATCACAGACTGAAACTTAGATATCCAACTGATCGTTTCACCTACTAGTACAAACGAGTATCCAAAAGTCGATATCTTGTTATCCACATTACTCGCGTAATCAGCAACTGCATAGTTTATCAACTTATCATCGAACTTTTTAAACGTCAAGACGTAGAATACTATACCTCAAATATACTAAAGTAACCATTTCACCACGTCCCATTATCGCTTATCGAGGTTCGTCATATATCTGTTCACAATATCCACCACATATGAAATATCAGGTCTTGTAAAGACCATGACATACCTCAAACTACCATTAACGTTCGAATAAGGCACAAGAGACATCACTTACTTTTCACCATCAATAGCTAGATATTGTAAAGAAGAAAGCTTAAAGTGATCAGTATAGAGTAAGTTGAATTATAAACCCTTAAATAAATTTAAAACCGAATTTAAAAATAAGAACTGCAATTCTACAAAACCACACAAGTTAGCTAATGAAAGCGTCAATAAGATTAAGTGTCATCAACCACCTATCAATAAAATAAAAAACTTATCGATGGGATCAACAACCACTCGATGGGATCAAGTCGTCTATCAATGCCATCTACGTACCCAATTACATAAAGATTGAAGACATCTGACAACATGGCTTACCTTAGAGAGCCAGAGCATCCACGCTTTACGTACATAGGAACAGACGGTCGGTTGGTCCATTGATTCCGGCAGTGTAGCCCACCTAATGAGCGGACCGGACTGATTTTCAGGTCAGGTGATCTTCACGGTGGAATGGATGTCCTACGCAAGTGGCATGTTCGTGAAATGACAGACACAAGGGCAGTGGTAGGTGGGTAGGGTTCAGGACAGGTAAGGGTTAGTTCTAGCGTGGCCCATTTGGTAAACGGCTAACCGGAACAACCCCCCGAGAAAAGCATTACCCTGTGGCCATATCCAACCTACTTAAAATTCAACAAGCCATACCTTAGCCCAATCTGACCCATTTAATTGTAATCTGGTCCGTTGAGACCGCCCCAACCCGACCTGACCCATCATCATACACTTGGGTTTAAGACCATGATCTTTAATCCCGAGTTTTGTGGCCCACCATGTGGATGGACCCTGCTTAAAGATGATTATCACCAACTGCCTATACGGTTGCGTGGCCAATTTAGAATCAATAGTTCAACTTATCTTGGCTGTCCATCTGTAAGCCCCGATTTGAACGGCTATGATTATCTGTTGCAGCCTATCCATGTGGCATCCCACCTGATTAGTGGTTGTGATTGTTGTAAATGGAAGGAAATTTGGTAATTTACTCGTTCCTTCACTCCTATGTCATAAACAACCGTCTGCAACCTGTATCTGGAGTAGGGTGGCCCACCTGGCTGGCCTTGGACCTAGTAGCTGGGCCGTGAGATGGGCTTGGGCTGGCACATCTACCCAATTAAATTTTGGGCTGGGCTAGGGCCCAAGTCATTTTAACCCGACCAAATCCAGCCGTGCATGTGCACAAGTTCGATCCTAACCATTCCAATAATAGGTAAGACAACACTTGCATCTTTCACGCTTTATTTCTTTATGCATCTACGGACCACTTGATGAACGGATGGATTAGGAACATTCACAAGGAAAATTACAATTTGATCAGTTTTTTGTGGAGCCCAGGCCCAACTATTTTCTGCGGGCTTTGGGCCTGTTATGCAAGGCCCACAAGCTCAGGCCTTGGGTGGACGGCCTGGCCGGGCCTACGCTGGCCCAGACGAAAACTAGCCCATGATCACCCATACAATCAAAATTAGAAAGATGGTCCTATCATGTTCCGATTGTAGGGTTTAGGGTTTAAGGTTTGGGCTTTAGGGTTTAGGGTGAACTGATCTGAGCCACCCGTTTTGTTAAAATTTTCATGGATGGGCTGTGTTTAAAAGTCACACATAACAGATGACCTATCCATCACTGCTATTCACTTTCCCACACTAACTTGACTACCGTCAATTTGAAGGCCACTTATCAGATGGCCAGGATAATTTGATGGAAATGTATTTCCAACCATTTGCAATCTCTAGTACGGAAAACTAGATGGACGGTCTGGATTGATGCTCCATCATACTACGTCCTGGGAAGAGGGCAGTGCCACATTCCATTTCCTCCGGTTCTATAATAAATACGTGGATTTTAGTTTATTTACATGAGAAAAAATTTTGATACTCCGGGAGAGTGTGTTGGATAATACGCAGGCAATTAGAATTTGCACACGTGGCATACAACTAAATCAAAACAAACTGTTCAATCCATGGATCCTAGAATAGATATATCATAACCCAAAATTTACCCTTATACGATTATCTGACTATCAGATTGGTGGATAAAATTGGACGGTTAACACGAAAAAATTCCAACGGTCGTGTCCAAGAATCAGAGGCCAGGAACCTTTAAACAACCTGATTTTAGGGCCACTACTTGGAAAAAGTGGTTTCCACAATTTAGTCGACTAAATTTGAGCTAACGTGTGTACGTCTGAGTGCCTGTGTATTAAGCATCATCCACAGCCAGAGTACCAAATAGCTCCCTATTTACGTACGTTTAAGGATGCGTTTGGTTGCAACAAATATCATTGGTGAATCTAATTTGTTGCAAAATTTTAAGATATTTTACAAAATTTGGTGCAACCAAACGCACCCATATAAAAAATCCCCAATTTAAGGGTGACACCCAAAACTTTTGTGGAGTCCTATGAATGATTGGCCCAGGGTATATGAATGATTGGGCTGGAAGGTTAGGTTGGTCCTATTCAAAACTTTCAATTTTCTAGCCCAGTCTCTAACCATTTACAATGTTTTAAAATAATGAGGAAATTGTTTGGTGGTTTGAAGGACAGCATACTACAATACACACTCCTCGCTCTAACCCTTTCATGTGTGTTGACATCCAAACTATCCAACAGGTTGGCCCCATCATGAGAACCCTTTCGCAAAACTCAACAACATATACTCATTGAGTGGACTACACTTGTCTTTTCTTTTTTATCAATGGTTGGATATTGTTTTATATTGTGTGGCCCACTAGATGAGTTGATATGGCTGACTTTTGTGCTAGGTGATTCTCATGGTGGGGATAACCTTTTGGAAAGGTTGGATGTCATATGCACTTAATAGGTCAGAATTTAAGATACCAAGTCAAGTCAAATAAAGATCTGGTTGAGTCTACAAGTTGTTTTTTTTTTTTTTTAAATTAAATTTTTTATTTTTTTTAAATTTTTTACAAACACGCACACACTCACACCGTATTGGGATTTCACCACCTATGGATGCTCGAACCCTTGACTGGGTGTTGGAACTCTGGAGAGTCTACCACCTGAGCAAGAGTAATGATCTAATTGTTCTGACAACCTCTAAGACACCATGTGAATTTTGAGTCTACAAGTTGCATGACCTGGTTAGGCATCGAGTGGGACATGCGCTTTCGCGTTTTTGAATTATGGTTTGATCTAGTTTAATCAAAGAAAATTTATTGAGCGTCTTCCATCTATTATGTCGCATCACATCTTATATATGGTTTGTTCCCTTAGAGAGGAACGATGTCACCATCTATGCCCAAAATGTCTTTTATTCTCGAGGGGAGAATTTTGCTAGGAGGAGAGAATTTAATAGAAGTGATATAAAAAAAATAAAAAAATAAGTCGAGCACACCGTTATGTGCTTATAAAATCCATAAATAATTCAAGATACTAGGTTGAAAAATGGCTTTTCCTTCTCACTCCACAAGGAGGGGATGAGTATCTCCTCAATCCCAGGATTGAGCCAGTTTTGGTAGGGGTTACGTGGGGCCCACCCTGAAGCATGTCCATCCATTTTCCCATATCATTTTAGGGGATGAGCCCAAAAACAAGGTAGATCCATGTCTCACGTGGACCACACTATAAGAAGCAACAGTGATAATGATGTCTATGTTGACACTTTCCCGGGGCCCACTATAATGTTTATTTGACCATAAGGTCAAATAGGCATGAACGAAGGGAAAACACAAATAACAAGTTTTTTTTTTTTTTTTTCACTTCATACCCTAAAATGAAAATGATGTAGAAAAATGGATGGATGGTATGGATAAAACACATACATCGTGGTTAGCACATGCAGAGTATTTGACGTCACCAAATTCTAAAGTGGTGAGTGACCGGCCTTTTTGTTGTATTGAAAAAAAAAAATGTTAAAATAACTTTGTTTCAAATTTTAAAGTTTTTTCTATTATATATATATATATATATATATATATATATATATATATATATATATATATATATAAGTGTATTGTTTTTAATGTATTTTTCTTATCACACATAGAAAATGATCATAGAAAAACTCAAATATATAAGAGGAGAGTTTTGCATGGGGCTTCACTCCCTTCTTAATGGCCATGTGAATTTGGTCCAATAGAGGATTATACCATTAGCTCGAACATATGTTATTGACTACACATGTGCACGTGTGTCAAGTCAGGTCTAAGTCTATGTGATGTCCAAGAGTACACTTGTATTGACAATTTTGTTTTGTACTTCGCAAGTATACTTGCACTTGTCAATTTTGTATGAATTTTCAAACTAGGGGTGCGTCTGTTCGGGCGGTCGCACCAATTTAGTTCAAATCCAACAGACCCAACCCATTTGAAATAGTGCTTGAAGCACATAATCATGGTCTATATATAGATCTACACCTTTTTCTGAATTTATTCATTTAAACTAATATTTTTTTTTTTTTAATTTTTTCAAAATTCATACCTGGTTCAGTGTTATTTTTCCAATTGAAGTTGTTGCCGAGTCAACTTAATTCGATTAAGTTCTACACGTGGGTTCGAGCCTTGTACAACAAGTGCATCGTTAGGACCAACTAATAGTCGTGGTCCAATTATCCAAGATTCTTGTTATACTTGAGATGTGGTCAAAGGAGAGCATATTTGGTTTCAAGCCAAGTGACCCAATTAAACATTAATTCAAATAAATAAGTTATCTTTTCTTATTTTATTTTATTGCTTAATTTTCTATCTTTCTGAATATTATATATTATTTTCAATGCATTATTTCCAACACTCTTCCCTTCCTTTCCCTATCTAAAAGGAGCGTAGCCAAGTCAGTTATTAATGACTTTTCCTTTCTGACTATCTAGCAAGTAGATAAAGTGGATGTGACCTTGATTGGGAGGATCCTTCCCCTTACTACTGACATGTCCATGTGAAATCCATTCGGCACCTGTCATTTTAAGTCTTGGGCCAAAAAATTAAACGAAAGATTAAACCGCCCGTGTGGAAGAAAAAAGTGGGATGAGATGCTCATCATAAAAGTCTTCTGTTGCCTACTTCAGTCTTTTCAAGGATGATATGATTCCCTTTATGAATGTGTTCGATGGAATCTTTCTTGGTGGGCCCTATGAAGACTTTTATGGTGGGGCCTTCCCCTTCCCATGGGCTCCTTTCATGTGACCACTTTTATTTTAAATTTGCCAGATTTTTAGGCTCAGGTTATAACATAACATGGTGTAAGTGAGTGTCTGGATGTGATATTATGTAATGCCCCGGATTTCATAGCATGAGTTTGGCACTCATGTACAAAAATTGGGATGTTAACTATGAAGAAAGAATTTCATCCAAGCGAATAGGAAAACATTTAAGAGTGGCATCACATTCAAAAATATGAAAACCATGCATATGAAAAATATGGAGTCCACATCCAAACACAATCAAGTAAAGGCCCATAGGGCTTATACAATGCAAATGAAAAACTAATAGGGAAATTATATCAGTTATATTCGTGAGTCTCCACCAAAGTAAAAGGTCCATCACGCCTGATCTTGGCTTATGCTTCATCAAGCAACTCTTGGGACTAATATGGCCATTTCTCTCTGATATCAGCTGTCGGTTCCTCATTCATGGGTGCTGCTTCTTCATCTACTATGACACCTACAGTTGGTGCAATCGCACAATAGTATACATGAGTGGCCATCTCAATGAGAAACACCCCCCAAGATTACAATCAAACATAGTAATTAGGATATTTCAAAGTAAACATTCAAGCAAAGCAACATTTTATAAGATGATCTTTTTAAAATGAATGGATGCATAAAATGCACCTCAGCCTGGGGATGCACATCCAGCTAACCATCGGATGAGCCTTTCAAACAGTTGGCTCATCCATGCAAAGAATGAGTTTTTCAAACAGTCGACCCATTCAAATGATAGTAGGGTCATTCGAACAGTACACTGGTCTTTCCAAACAGTTGACCAGGCACCCGATAACCCCCGTATGCAATGTATGCATGATTGCTTGTCCTTTATTAATCCGTTTCACAATCAAGCATTTATGTACATCCTTACAACTAGTGGCCACATTAATACTATAATTCTCAAGTAATCAATATATTCAAATCATTTCCATTAACCGCTAACATTAGTCCATATTCTCTTAAGAACACTAAGTCTACTCTTAGACACCATCTTCAAATCTAATTCAAATGTTCCTAAGATGGTAGATGTAATAATTCCAATTGATTCATAATGAGGCCAACAATTTAAGGAATATTCTTCATACATGTAATTTCATGATTCAAATATAATTCCTTTCATATTTTGATGTAATCAAACAATATTTTATAAATTGACTCACGAGACAAGTATTCTTGTATTTTTACACATCTTACAATCACGCCATAATACATGCATGCTATGCCACGCATTCATTCACATTCATACATTATAACACACACTAACACTCACTTGCATATACCAACTACAATCACACCACAATACATGCATGCTATGCCACACAATGGCATCCTCTTTTCTATTTACAACTCATATAAATGAACTATGCAAATGCCACATGATACTAAATTATCTCCAATTACAATTATAATTTATGTGTCTTCCACATTAATTTTCATTCCAAAAATCCCCACATTATAACATAATTGTAACAAAAACTACCTATAAGCATGAATACATTAGTTGTAGGAAATCATTCTACACTATAAGAATTAGACAAGAGAGTTCATGATACAAGGATAAGAGTACATGTATGTTCTATACAAACAGTTATTATTATCATTTTCAAGTACTAGATAAGGGATTATGTAATGATATTATTAAAATGAATATTCTAATAATATTATCATATTTGAAATAAACCTGAGCTACTATTGTGAAAGAAGCTTGAAGGGTAGATCTCACCTCAAGCTTGGATCTCCCTTACTAAGAGGTAAAAAAGAAGAAGAAATTGGTAAGGGCCCAAACTCCTACAACAAAGTAGACATACTAATTAACAAATTATTAAGTAAAGATCAACATTCTAGCTGAAATCTAAAAGGATAATAATGGCTCACCACAATCCAAGTTGATTTGGATCAAAATCAACTCAAGACCTACAAAGTCCCAAGATCTAGTTGAGGCTTGGTCCAACTCGGTGTTGTCACCAAAGCAAGAACCAAGAAGTACTCAGTTCACCAGGTGAAGTTTTCCTGAGATTTGGTTTTAGGAAGACATGCATTGATTAGTTTCAACACTACTATAATACAAATCACTGAGTCACCGAGTCAGTGACTCGGTGGAGTGCGTGGAACATCACTAGGTAACTCAGATCTTAACTGAGTTAGCTAACATATTAAAAATGAATCAGTGAGTTGAACTAAGATTTCTAAACCAAGCTAACTGCAACTGCAATTCAGCAGATCTAAACATGATAACTCAGTCATCAAGTGGGTTAACTCAGTTTAGGATAAATTGAGTCGAACCGCTGAGTCAGCCCTTATTTCACATGAGTTGAACCCAGTTTATGACTGAATTAGCACTAATTACCAAGGCAAACAATGGACTAGCACGAGTTGAAAACTCGGCAACAACCCCATTGGAACAACTTAAGTCGGTTGATTTTTGAGTTGAGGAAGAATGCTAAGATATACCTACCTCGAAAAGAGAATCTCACAGATAGACTTGCTTTCCACGACCAGCTGTACTAACGACACTTGAGCGAGTCGTGCGACACACCAACACTCCAGATTGAGTGCAATACCATCGAGTTAGTGTGACTCGTCAACACCACTCGCCTCCACAAGAACTTTCAGCTCTCATTCCCCTTCCATTGCTCCTCTTTCTTCAGACAACATTTCGACCATGGATAGACTCAGATTGATAATGAGAGTCGCCCGGGCTGAGTCGACTCGGTATAGTTCGACTCAGACTCACTAACTCGCCCCACTCTCACTCCCTCTCTTTCTGATTTTTCTTTGGATTGAAAAGGACTAGAGAAGAATAAAAATGGGGTATTTATAACCGCAGTCTGACTCTAGATGCTTCTGTAACTAATCCTATAATTAGTTGAGTTTTAAACTAAAACTCACTTAGACTCAGTTAACAAATAACATATTAGCATGGTCAGACATATTGTAGAAACATAATCAGAGTTTAGTGGTGTTTATCAAATGGTAAGACCCTTCAAATAGACGCACCTGATCAACAAATGGACCCCACATACGGATGGTGGGTTTTTCAACCCAACGGAGAAGATGACTTGGACGTTAATGGCAAACTTGTGGTTGATGGATCATCACACGATCTGACTCGACTGGACGGCTTAGATGGATGCTGGGATGCATGTGGGACCCACATTTTGGATGGAAACCCTCAACACGTTGATGGCTTTGAGTTTTTTTTCTTAAAGCGGCTAATGAAACTCAATGGCAACGGAAAAACCCTAATCCCTTCAAAGCGAAGTTTCTAGACTCGTAATAAATTTGAAATGCACGCTTGAGATTGCTCAGATGACAGACCTATGTCTCAGATCTTTTCTAGGGCATCTGTATTGCTAAATCTAGAAATATTCTTTCCACCTTTTGTTTGTTACGACTCCTTAACTGCAAGGATTTCTACGGTTTAGATGAACTGGGAATGGAGGGCTAGGAATAGATATTCATCTCACAAACGGATTGCCAACGTGGCAAAACAGAATTTCATTCCGTTCTCAGAATGTAGCACATACGTCTTTCTAACGCCATTGATTGTGCACTCACACACGTGTTCTAAGGTGTGAAAGTGGCTAGGGTTTGGTCGAAGGCGCCATCTGAACAATATCAACGGTTCAGATCTACCAACATCATAATGATGGGTGGGCCACCATCATTCAGCGGACGTCCGTCCGTTTGAATTTTCGTTTGAGCGGGAGAATGAAAGTGAGAGAAATTCTCTCCTGTTTTTTGTAAAGACGCGGGTCAACATCCCCTTTTACTGGGTGTTGGGTCCGGTGTACTTCATTTGCATGCACAACTATGTACATACACAAGAGAAACTGGGGCCCACAAAGACAGTAAGGGAAATCCATCCTGTTCATACTTTTCTAAATGCCCAATTACGAATCTGACAATAGTTGAGACAGGTCCAAAGATTTGGTGGGCCACGTCGTGTCAAAATATATATATATATATATATATATATATATATATATATATATATATAAATAATGGGTTGTTACATATTATGTAGGCATTGGAATAGTTTGGTTGAAATCAAATGAATTATGAAAATAGACAAGGAAAAAAGAAAATAAAGAAAATGAGATATGAGACTTGTAGATTCGAGTTAATTAACTTGAAATTGAATTTACTTCCTTAGCAACGAACTGAGTAAACAAGAGAGTTTTTTAAGAGGGGAGAAGAAGATATTGATTTTTACATCATGTAAAATGAAAGGAGAGGGAGAGTTCTTATATGGACTCCGAAGCTTAGTGCTTGCACCCACAGCCACACTCATAAATCCACAGCCACACTCATAACCTATTCTGTCATCGCATCGTGTGCGCATGCATTGTCTACGATAGATTAGAGCAGATGGACCGAATTCACGTGCCTGCAAGATTTTTTTTTTTTAATAAATCATTCTTATATACATAAATATTTATTTGGACAAATCCAACATGGGTCTAAACGTACGGTACAAAATCAACTCAAAATTTCGAATTTAAAAAGAAAACCAAATATTTCAAAAAAAAAAAAAAAAAAAACTCTTATTTTAAAACAAAAATACAGCAAGCATAGTGGTGTACCTCCCCCAACAACTTTACAGGTAAATCGCCCATACTGTGGGGCCGACCAGTTGTACATGTGAAATCCACTCCGTCCATCTAGTTCTAGGTCCTATGGATAAAAGTCAGCCAAATCTGCAACTCCGATGGGCCACACCATTGGAAACAATGGGGATATGATGCCTACCATAGGCTTGCATGTATATCTTTAATCAAAGTCATCGTGATGAAGCCGAAGATACAAAAAATCAACCTGATCTAAAATTCAGATGGACCACACGGATGAGGTTCAGGAGCTTTTTTTCATCGTTTTGATTGGTGTGCCCATGGAAATTGTTTATTTGGTAGATCTTTTGTACGAACAGCTCAGAACAGTTCTATTAAGGGTTTCCACGTGATGGATACATATACAACGTGGTGGGCCCCACAGAGCTTGGGTGTTTGATGCATCTACATAAAACGGTTGTTTCATACGGTTCTTGTCGATGCGGATTAGGTACTGAGTGCAGGCGGCGGTCAGAGATGGGGATTGCATTCTGACCCTGCCCTACGGACGCTAATACACGGTGCTCTGTGGGCCCCACCATGATGTATGTTTTTTTTTTTTTTCTATCAATGCCGTCCATTAATATTTCCAGCTTATTTTAGGGAATGAGCCCAAATTTGAGGCGGATTCAAATCTAAGGTGGATCACACCACAGAAAACAGTGGTGATTGAACGTCCACCATTAAAAACTTCATAGGTCCAGAAGAATTTTGGATCAAGCAGATATTTGTGTTTTCCCTTAATCCAGGTCTGTTTGACTAAATCAACGGGTTCGATGGAAAATAAACATAACAGTAGACCCTACAAAGTTTTTAATGGTGAGCTTTCATTCACCAGTGTTTTTCTGTGGTGTGGTCCACCTAATATTTGGATCTGCCTCATTTTTGGGCTCATGCCATTAAATAATGATCCAAAATGGATGAACAGCTGTGATAAAACTCATAAATCATTGTGGGGCCCACAGAGCAGAGTCCAGAAGCGACGTGGCTACTGGCAGTGTCAGCATGCAATCCTGCTTCGACTCCGGTTCGGCTCTGCCCGATGTTAGGCATAGCTTGTTGGTTGGCTGCAGCAGGATCCCCAGGAAGGGGTTGTTTGATACTCCGGCTGTATATGACTCTTACTCAAGCACTCAGAAAGATACACGTGGCACAAATTAGCTGGGCGCGGATTGGCTACGGACGACAAGGTCAGTAGCCAAATCACTACTGAAGTGACGTCACCAAGCTCTGTGGACCCCACCATGATACATGTGTTGTATCCATACCGTCTAACCATTTGTGGAGATCATTTTATGGCTTTACAAAGAGAATGAGATAGATCTAAATTTCAAGTGGACCCCCCACAGAGAACCGTGGGAGCCGTCACACCCACCGTTGAAACATTTACAGGGCCCATAGGGATGTAGTTTTGAGATCCATCATATTCATAAGTTAACATAGAGATAGATGAAGTGAAAATAAAAATATCAGCTTCATCGGAAACTACTGTGGCCCCTAAGAAGTTTTGAACGGTGGATGTCACTGTCCACACTATTTACTATGGTAGGGTCCACTTGAAATTTAATTTATCTCCTTCTTTTTGTAATGCTATAAAACTATCTCTAAAAATGGTTGAACGGTATGGATACAACACATGCATCATGGTGGGGTCCACAAAGCTTGGTGACGTCACTTCAGTAGCGATTGGGCTACTGACGTTGTCAGTATCCAATCCGCGCCCAAATTAACTCATATCAAACCGGCTAAATCGTGAAACTCACTGCATTCAATATACGATATAAAAATCAGATTCGTTTCACAGTCCTAACCTCTGATTCGTGGACACTTGTTTGTTAAAATAAGACCATTGGTAATTTCCATTATTAACCGTCCAATAAATGTTTATAAATCTAGTAGAAAAATAATCAAATAACTTAGTTTTTTTGTTTATATTACACCTAAACTTGTATAGATAAAATTTACGGTTTTGTTTTGAGTTTATTTCATGCCACGTATGCAATTTCAAAGTATTTTACAAGTGCCAGCGTATCATGTATCACACTCAGCCAGAGTATCAAACTCTTTCTTAACCAGAAAAGGTCACGGGCCGTCCGTGCTGCACAGCACAAGGCCTGATTGACTTTTAACGTTTTCTTTTTCCATGCGAACGGTGCGTTTGGTTGCACCAAAAATTCTGAAACCCGCATTAAAATAAAAGTTTCAGAATTTTTAGTGCAACCAAACACACCCAAAAGCAAAGCCATAGGATTGGACGGAACCTTTTTCACATTCACACATTTCTCTTCGGATTCGTAGTTTTGATTCTTCCGTACTCTGAACAGAGCTGAAAGCATCAAGAGCATTGGCACCTCAATCCAAACAGTTCAAATTGTGGGTCCCACTGCCAACGCCGCATAGACATCTCATTGAATGGGTGATGCTGACCGCTGGTAACATTTATTTGTCAATTTGGACCGTTGAGAAACTTTGAATTGAAACCGTCCGTTTCAATCGACACCAATCCAACGGCTAATAGCATTCCTCCAGTGTCACGATCGGGCTATTTACTGATCTACAGTGGAGCCCTGTTATACGCAGCTGGTTAAACATCCAACCTCTGTGGGGCCCATCCAAGCTCCAACCATCAAGTGCATCCTCCATGCGAGCAAAAACTCAGGTGGGCCATGACACAGGAAACAATGTAAACTCTCATCTAAATGATGCGCACTTGATGAATGTGTACAAATCATGATAGGTGCCCAGGCAATAAATCGGCTCAACGCTTATAGTTAATGTGGCGCACCGGATTAATTTGTATAAATAATGATGGATTCAATTATCGTTTCTTGTGTTGATTTTTCTTTCTTCCCATTTTGGCACTTTTACGGTTAGTTATAATACTTAAAAAGAAAAATGAACTTTAATTAAGTTACAATAGCATTATATGCAAGAGGAAGAGATACTTAGGCAAGAGTAACTAAAGAATACTCATCTTGCACGACAACACCCCACCAAAAAAAAAAAACAAAAGAGAGAAGATAAGTTCTAGGAGGACATACTGCTAACGATGGTGTAGAGTCAATGATTAAAATAAAGTAGTTTGACCCTATTACTTTTATGATTAGAAAAGTCACTTAAAGAAACAATGTCATGAATATAAAACTTACTCCAAGAAGAATATGAACAAAAATAAAGGTAAATATTTTTATATAATAATTTATCAGATTTTTAATGAATACACGTGTATCATAATGTGTATTAATTTTAGGCCGAGCAATCACATCTTGAATCATGTGCAGAGACACCTAAGGAGTAAGAGACCCAGTAACGTGGAGCGTTACATAATCAATGGGTGACTTTTTAGTAGGAGAATCGAGGCTGATGATTTTATATTTTTTTAAATGCATAAATTAATTTGCGTTTGAATTTTTTGAAAACTTTTCATTTATTTTATATTGATATGAAATACAAATAGTTTATTTGATTTTCTTTTAAATTTGAATATTGAATTAAAGCATCGATACTTTATTTGTGCATGGAATGTAGATGTAAATGAAGTCAACCTTGTTTATAGATAAGAATATTCATAAATGTCAATGCACTTATTTATGCACCTATTTATCAATCACGTTAATCCATATGTCAATGAGTCAGTTGAGCCCTTAGAAGCTGAAGATCGAAGATATAAAAGGACATGAAGCATGAATGATTGAAGAACATATAAATTGAGGTCCCGTGGTGACTCTAACTTTAGATCCAGAATAACCTTAACCTCTAGATGATCATTCTCAAAACAGGTAAACATTTATTTAATCATCCATTGGCCTTAAGATCCTTATTAAAATATGATTAGATAGGCTATATATGCTTAAAATTGTTGTAAACTAAACAGTCCAGAACAACAGTGTTCGAGTGAATCTTGATCCTATTGACAAGTCATTGATGAAACTTAATAAAATCGAAGACTAGATCAATGTGATCGAAGAAACATTTGAGCAACCAAATTATAAATTTCTAAATTTTCTCAGTAGAATCGTAGACTAATTCTATCTTATTGAAAGTTCGTTCGATCCTCTCAACAGAACCGTTAAATTGGGCATTCGGTTCTTGGGCATTTAGATGTATTTTGGTGTAATTAAAGCTTAAGTGATTCTCCACTCATATCCCTTATCATAAGCCTCTAAATATATAAAATTCAAGTAATCTTCTAGAGCTTTACCACTCTAATAAGGATTCCAACATCCATTAGGAAGATGAACTTGATTTCTACTATTTTCTAGATATTAGACATTAAACCTACAAGTATATTCTTGTTTAAATCATTTAGAACACTCATCTACCTGTTGAGGGTCTAATATTACAAATTAGACCTCAGTTATTACTTGTTTTTATGAACATGATACTGTTTAATGCCCTATTTTAATCGTGTTTGTGTTGCAAGGTAAATTAATGAGCGTGGACTGAAAAAGGGTACTAAAAGCGTGGATTTGACGCTTTGAAGTCACCAAGGTAAGGGACGGACCTCAGGGGACTGATATTGAAGAAATTACACTCCAGATATTCGAGAAAATTAAGCCACTCACGTTAAACGGGCCCGAAAATCGTTCAGAATGCAAGATCACAAAGTTCCCACCATCCGTTCGGCTTAAAACTTCATATATGGCCTGAGGACCATAAATTAACCATACAAATTAAATTTCAGTCATTGGATCCTTATAAAAGTGGCCCAATGGACAGATCAGCCCCTAAAATCCTGATTTGAGGCTCACCTGGTATCTGGATATACTTCAATTTTGGTTTCAAACCCTTATACTAGGTGAAAAAATGGATAGACAGAGCAGATTTCTCATAAACTTCACAGTGGACCCCACATAGGGGTGTGAGAGTGCACATTCGGTGCCACCCCACGCTGCACCGAACCTGAGGGAACGGTCAGCGGTCGCTAACCCAACCGAATACAGATATTTTCGTTTTCTTCACCAGCGTCCGCATGTCTAGACACTGGGACGAGTGGTGGGGCCACATCGTCCATCAAACCAACGATCAGGACCGTCCATTCGGTCCAACAGGTGTCCATGACCAAGGTTTCATTTAGGCCTCATACACATGTACACTCGTATATCGATGGAAAACGTAGGATGAACGATGAGGTGAGTTGATAAGTGGGCTGCACCAAAACTCGACTAAAGCCACTTTCTTCCAACTTAAATTGCATCAGGAATCCAATTAACAGGGTGGATTTGTCTAAAAACATCTCTGTGGGGCCCACCAAGCATCTCAGTGAACCCACATGCGCACGCCTGCGCGTCCGGATATCTGGCTTCCGTGGGCCATTGTACGATCAAGGGTAGGGTCGGATGCAAGATTTGAACCATCTTAAAGATAGAGAAGGTGGCCACGACCACAACCATGAAGTCAAAATAACGGTCAGGCCGTCCACTGTCCCATAAATACGTTCCAAACGCGGCTGTTTCCGCACTTTCGTTGCACAACGTGCAAAAGAGAGTGCGTAAACTCTCCACTGACTCCAGCTGTTCTAGTCGACCAACACACCTATAAAAAGAGATAGAACGGACGTGAGAGATATAGTGGGACATTTGGAAAGAGAGAGAGAGAGAAAGAAAGAGATAGAGAAAGAGACAGAGAGAGTTTAGAATTTTTCTTATTTTATTGTTTTTCTTATGAATTTTTAGAGAGTTAGGCTAATAATGTCAGGCTAAGGCTAAAAGGTGAAGCTTGTGGTATGATGGAAAAGACTTTACGACTTTAATTCATGTTTAGACTGAACTGATGTTGATTCTGATTTAATTATAAGGAATGCCTCTAGTTTTTAATGATTTGTTGTGACTGAAATTACAATAGATTTGTGATGTCTTTGAGTATTTCTTTTTCATTATTTTGATTGTGAAGTTAAGAAGCCCTGTTGTTCACCATTATCCTTTGGACATGGTTGGATGATGAAATCCTTCATAACATTCATACATCTTTCTGATTGGTTGTGGATTGGTTTAATTCTGCTGTTTACTTTGTCTCATAGGCATGATTTTGTGATGGAATCAACTCTAATTCTCATACCTCTCATCTCTTGAAAATTAGATCAAAGGAAGTTCCGATTGAATTTTAGTGATATATCTTCCAGATGGATGAAGATGGGACTCAAAGTCCAGTTGAGTTCATAAATCAAGCGTAGATCTCCCTAATCTTTACAAGTGAATCCTTAGCACCCTAGTTTACCACCTTTAAATTTTACAAGTTCTAATTTAATAAATTCACCATTATTCTCTTAATTTTACCTGATTTAGATTACATCTTTGTCTAGTTCTAATTCAAGTTACTTTCAGATTATGTACAAGGTTCAGTCTCTGTGGATTCGACCTCGGTCTTACCAAGATTATTACTGCATTGCAACTCTATACTTAGAGTGTGAACACTACATGAATCCTCATTGGAAATCAAATATCCATTGGTGTTAGGAGATTCTACCATCCTTTCATTACTTTGGTCACCTCATCAGATCATCAAATGCAAAGCAAAAGATCGTAAGAGCTGAAGCATTAGCATCAACGATCATCGGAGCAATTGAGAAGCTGATTAAAGCGTGTGAGAGCATCGATCAAGCATATCAAGTAAGGTGTAACAACGAGGCTCAATCTGACAAGTAAGTTGTCAATTGTAAAGTCCATTCACATTATTTTCTTGTGTAAGATTAAGTGTAGAGTTTATAACCCAAACTCGAATAGGTTTTTGTGTAAGACCTAGGTACTTGTGGAGGGTCAAATTTACCGAGCACGGATGCATACATGTTAGTTTTCATAAGGAGCATCTTTTTGAAGTGTATGTAGGGCCTTGGATTATGACCACATTCACCAAACACAGGTGTGTAAGTGTTAGTTTCTATAGGGAGCCTCTGGTGGGAGTGTATGTAGGGCCTTGGATTATGACCACTAATGGTTATTGGTTAGCCGATAGAAAACTAAGTCTCTACAAAATCCATCGACACTGATGGAAACGCGTTCCTCTGACATGAGAATGTACGTGTACGTTAAGGCTTAGCATAAGAGAAACCATTGTAAACATTAAAGGTAAACTTGATTTAAAACATTTGATAGTGAAATTCTGGTACATTTGAGGAGAGTGCGTCCGTCGGGGGTAGAGTAGGCAAGTAGTCAAACCACTATACATCCTTGTATTTGCGATTGATGATGTTTACAATATATTCATGCTTATCTTTTATTAGTTGAATTATATAAATGCTAAATTGGTTTGCATACTAGGCACGTAATGTATATACACATACAAGATCACTATCTCATATATAAATAAGTTGCTTATAACGTTGCATCTTTTGTAGTCTATGTGATTGGATCCACTTTGGCTTAGAAGCCTAAGTGATATTTGTCTTATTAATTTAAATTGGTAAAATAGTTAATTATGCAATATATATATATATATATATATATATATATATATATAAGTGGACCCCATCTAAGACTTATTTATAATTCTAAGCTCCGTCAAGCTTCCATGTATTACGGTAGATAATGCACACAATTTTAATAAATATGTTCGATTCTTAAGAGTGATGTACACAAAGATTTCTAGTCTAGACAGATAGTATTATCACTTTGAGATGGATGTACCTATAATGACATTCAAGACATTAAGTTAGAAATATATGATAAGAGTTTTGACTTGAGAACGATAAGAGACATCTGTCTTTAATTTAAGAAAATCATGATATATGTGACCTGAGATTCTCTCCCAAAATACATATGCCCTTTAATAATTTGATCAGTGAGGGAACAGTGGAAGTTAATCTCAAGTGATATGATAGTTTAAAGACTTGCTTTCAGCTTAAAAGACACCTTAGTAATCCTTATTATGGGAAAAAATATGAGTATACAAGATCCATAAATTAAGTGAATAAAGAAAGGTATAAAGGTGTTCATCTCATATATAGTAACACTAGTCGTATAAAACTAATAAAATGAATAAGTTTGGATTGCATGAGTGTCTCATCAATGGGAGGTATAGTTTCAGGTTTTGTTTTATGCTGTAAATATTGTTGTTGCGACACGATGCATTGGAAACGAATTTTAACGTCTATTAGAAAGTGAAATGTTAAAAGTTGCGGTATTATAGTTATCTGAATTAAGACAGGTAAGGTGATTTATAATCGTCAAGCGTTTGCAAACCTCAACTTATAATTGCATTATTGGGTGCTTATGGGGAGTGGGAGTACAAACATCAAAGAAGCGTATGCATTCCAAACAATTAAGACTAATTGACAATTCAAGTTTTGATTTATGTTCATTAAAGTATACTCATTGTGCATATATAAGGTGAAATGAATAGTTATGGATTATTATAATTGAGGCTAAGGTATCTCTTGATAGAGACGGTTGGACCACTTGGAAGTTTGCACGCGGCATACATTTAATATGAGATTTTTGTATTTTGAATTCATATTTTCAATATCCACATTGTTGGGAATGCTAGCATTGTGATTACGCCTAGTCCTACTTCAATAAATGAGGTGATGACTATTATGGTTCAATGTTGGTAGTTCTAATGAACTGGATAATTAAATGTACTTTGTAAGGTCCATTACAATATCTAGTAAAGTTATAAGCTCATTAAGGAAGTACTAAATGATACATTACATATTAAATACTTCCATAAATGTCTTAAATGAGAGAATGTTGGAATTGTGGGACGTATGGCATTACTCCATTTGATAATGCAATGATATTCAATGCCTATGGGTCTTGTTGGATCAGATGGGTTCAGCCAGAGTCAAAACCGTTTACTAAACAGGCTAAGAATTCTATCCCAAGCCCGATTCACTTCCCCATGGCCCAACCCAACCTGGTTAGGTTATCAAGACCAAGAATGACTTGACCCAACAGGCTCGACTGAACAGACCCGACCCTCCCCAACCTCCTCAGGTATAAGAATGGAAAATTATATTAAGGATAATTCCTCACTCAACCCAATTAGGAAATGGAAACATACATCTGAATTTTCAGGTCAGGTTGAATGGGGTCATCGAGCCTAACCTCCTGCAATCTTGACTGTTGATTTTAGCATAAGAGCCAATGAAAATTTCTCTTCAGAGGTTGACATTTCACTATACATATTGATGGTCAGATCATCCATTTAGTCTATAGGTTTCTTACTGTAGCACCATATACAATAGCAAGCATCCAATCAATGGGCCATCTCAACATGTGGGCTAGAATGGGCGAGACATGTTGGTGATCCTGAGTAGCACTCTCTATAGGAAATGTTAATAGAGGTATGACAAAATGCCCGCACAGAGAGAATGTACAGCATCGGGCTTTTAATTAGTTGCTACAAGTGGGGCCCATGGTCCAGTAATCCTAAATCCGTCCGTTGAAGAGATCCTATCTCTACCGTATTTCACTTACAAAGATTTGTCGATTAAGCTTAACCTACAACACGATGTGCGAGGCCCACCATAATGTATCTATAAAATTTCATCCACCATTCACATGTGGCCCCTTATGTTTTCGTTGGCATCCAAAACTTAGGTGAGCAACATGTAAAACCATGCATAAAACCTTAATATAAGGTGGTACGGCCAACACGAATTTAAAATGACCTAACTTTTTAAGTGTCCATACATCCTAGTAAAGAGCATCTTGTAATGGTTTGGAAGACAAATTAGCATAAAACCTTAAAATAAGGCGGTACGGCCAACATGAATTTAAAATGACCTAACGTTTTAGGTATCCATACATCCTATTAAAGAGCATCTTGTAATGGATTGGAAGACAAATTAGCATAAAACCTTAAAATAAGGTGGTACGGCCAACATGAATTTAAAATGACCTAACGTTTTAGGTATCCATACATCCTATTAAAGAGCATCTTGTAATGGATTGGAAGACAAATTAAAAATATCTTAGATCCCACACACAATTTAGAATTTTCTCAAGGACAGATGTCCCCGTTCCAACTATTCCCCTATAGTGTAGTTAACTTGAGTTTTGAATTTTCTTGATTTTTGTGGCCGAAGGAGAATTCGGGGAGCGCACTTGTGAAGCTAGAGGATGAGAAGTAGAGCTGGGCATGGGACAACTCAACTTGGCAAACTCGGAGTCGATCATAATCGAGTTGACTTTGTCCAATTCGAATTGAGTTGAGTTTGAGTCACCTACTAACTCGACTCGACTAGACCCGAAATCTAATTTGAAAACAAAAAAGATCCAATATATATATATATATATATATATATATATATATATATATATATATATATATATATATATATATATATATATATAGGGAAAAGGTACTATGTGCTCAAGCTGATGGGACCGTCCCATGAGGTCGAGTTGTGTGGGCCCCACCATGATGCGTTTCGAACATCGACCCCATCAGTCAGATGCACCATTCCATCGTGTGCCTAGGTCTCAAAAATCAAGTCAATCCGTGACTTGTGTGGGGCCACACCACATACAGAAGTGGGGAGGGGCCGTGCACCATTAAAACATTCATAATCATTTTTTGGGCCCACCGAGATGTGGTTTGCAAATTCAGTCCATCCATTATGTGTGTCCCACTTGGATGAGGGTTCAGACCAAGTTTCAGCAGCATTCAAAACTCAGGTGGGCCCCACCAAGTGCTTTTATGTGTTTTTGGCATGTCTTCACATGATTTTAGATGGTATGGGCCACCTGAGTTCCGTATATGGCTGATTTTTGGGATATCCCATAATTTAGAGGGGACTCATCAAATGCACGGTGTTGATGGTCGACACGCATCACGGTGGGGCCCACACAGCTCGACCTCACGGGAGCTTATTGTGAGGTCGAGCGCTTAGTACCTTTTCCTGTATGTATATATATATATATATATATATATATATATATATTAAAAAGGCTCAAATATGACGTTTCATATTTGAGATGCCATGTAGTTAATAGAGAGGATGCAATTTTGGCAAGTGAATCTAGGCTTTGAGTGGTGATTTCATCCTTTGAATACCTGCTGCACTTGACTCGACTCAGTGTCAACTCGATCTGACTCGGTATTTGTAACCGGGTCGAACTTGGATCGGGTCAGGCACGCTAGAGATACTGAGTCAGTTTGAGTTCAGGTCAGAGCCTATTTCAAAACTAGATTAGTCAAACCTAACTTGGTCTGACTCGACTAGATGACTAACTTTAATGAGAGGTTAATGAGAAGTGACAAAGGAGTGCAGAGGATTTTCATGCGGAAGCTATGGTATGTCTATTTGGATACATTAGTCTATGAAGTGTGTGTGTGCGTGAGTAAATGCTTTACCAGATGATGTTGTATTTTTGGTTTAAAAATTGCCTTTTATGTTGTCTTGTAGTGCATTTATGACTTGTCTACTTTTACTAAAAGAATAGTTCACGTTGAAAAGATAGGAAGACAAGAATAAACTTATATAAGATCTTTTTTCATATTGCACTTTGTGTAATATGCTAAGATATGCCCAAGTCCATATATGCACACGAGCCCGATCTGGTGAGAAAAACTGGTCCGAAAACCTTAAACAAGCTAAGAATTTTAACCCAAGTCTAATTCACCACCCTATGGCCCAACCCAACCCAACCCAACCCAACCCAATTAGGTTATCAAGCCTAAACATGACCTCACCTGATAGGCTCGACTAAACAAACACGGCCCTCCACAACCCACTCAAAGTAAAAGATTAATGAATAATTCCCAACTCAGCCCTCTTGAGAAAGAAAAACATACATATGAATTTTCAGGTTACCCCAACCCATTGAGATCCTATATGGGTGTGATTTGCCACATTTACTTAAATGTGCCACATCTTAGCTTGAGTCCCACCTACTACAAATTTACCTTGGCCCTATGGTTGATTGCTATGGAGAAAATAAATAAATAAATAAAATTAGCCATCATAACTTGTGACGTATTTTAGCAAGCCACAATAATAAATATTTTATAGATGTTGGCCATCAGCCGTGTAGTCCTGACCATTGTCACTCCTGCAATCTTCACTGTAGATTTTAGTATAAGAGCCCATGAAAATTTCTTTTCAGAGGTTGACATTTCGCTGTATATGTTGATGGTCAGGTCATCCATTTCATCTAAGCACCATTTAGGATAGCAAGTAGTATATGTATGGTTCCAATCAGTAGACCTTGTAGAACCTCTATAGGTAATGTTAATAGGGGCAAGACAAAATGCCCGCGTAGAGAGATTGTACAGTGTCAGGCTTTTAGTTTCAACCAGTGGGCCCCATGGTTTTAGTGGTCTTAAATCTCTCTGACTAAGAGATCATAGCTCTAACATATTTCGCTTTGAGGCCGGTTTATTAAGCTTAATGCGCAACGCAATGTGTTGGACCCACCATGATGTGTGCATAAAATTCAATCCAAGCCCCTCATATTCTCCTTGGCACCCAAAAATTTTAAAAAAAATCAGGCCAATAAAAAATTTAGGTGGGCAACAATATTTAAATTCATGCCTAAAATCTTTAAAATCAGGTGATGTGGACAACATGAGTACATGAATTTTGAATGACCTAGTTTTTTAGGTGTCCATTTATCCCAGTGGACAGCATTTCTAGAATGGATTAGACGGAAAATTTAAAATACCTTGGGCCCCACTCACAATTTGGAATTTTCTCAATGACAGGTGTCCACATTCGAACTGTGACAAGTGACTTCTTTGTGAGGGTAGAGGATTTGCATGTGGAAATAAGGGTATGTATATTTAGCTACATTATTGTTATTACTATTATTATTTTCTGTTAGCTTGTTAGTACACCCCACTGTCAGTTCACATATCACTGTCAGCCACCCCCACTAGGGATAGGGATCGATGCCAAGACGTCAGTGTTGAAAAGAGTTATCTTTCACTCAGCCTACCACTTGAGCTATGGATCAGGGTTTATTTGTTATGAGATGGGTTCCAACAGATGGCTTGATGGTAGACATGGTGTGATTCAATAATGAGGTCGTGGGTTTATGTGGGCATGTGATGTGTATAATGCAAACCTTAAATGTAGAATTGAAATGATTTGATTCGTGCATTGAATATAGAGATTTGAATAACTGAATTTAGATTATACCTATTTGAGAAGCCATTGCTGAATGGAGTTTATCGAAGTCTTTTGCACCTTACATCCCTTGGGAAACTATTAGATGGGAGGGAGTTTCAAACGTGTGTAGAGACCTAATATTTAAGTATTTGCTTGGATTCTAAGTACAATGGAACATTATGCGTGAATTACAATCGAAGCATACTACCTTTTACATAAATTTTAGACCGATCACAACTTTAGTGGGCCCCACTGATATGCCTGATTACATTATCCAATTGTTAGGTAGTTCTAGACCATTGACCAATTAAACCCACTCTTATATGTAAAATAAATAAATAAATAAATAAATAAAAGTTCTGTTTTACAAGATGATGTGTTCCACTAAAGGCCGGTTTGGGGGCATGGAATTGGAACCCTCTCGATTTGAAACCCCATAGATTTGAAATCCTTCAGTTGTATTTGGCACCTTGGATTTAGAATCTCTTATATATAATCCAAAAGTAACTATATATAATATATTTACAAGGGTTTGAATTTAATTACTAAATCAACTTTAATATCTTTAATTATTGTATATATGTAATGTTTGACACAATGTTTGTAATAAGCCCATTGAAATATATACTTCGCCAGAAAATGATGAAATTCCAAGTCTCGAATGGGCCACAAGCACTAGATAACATCCGAGTCACTTACAACTGATTTTTATCAGTTCATTTACATGGAAAATGTTTAGACTACATAGATTTTTGTATTATAATGATGCAATTGATAATCTAATTATTTTGGGATATCATCAGTGGGCCATGTGCCCAATAGAATAATAACCTAGCGACAAACGGGTTACATATGCAACTCTTGAAAAGATTTTAGATGTAAACCAAGCTTTCACCTTGGATTTGGAGGTCCCCACCCTGGAAATGAAAAAAGAAAAAAATCCGTAGTACCAAATGATCCCTAAGAATACATTTGCATATGTAATGTTTTCTCATGTATATAAGCCATTTCTTCCATTTGTATTTTTGCTCCAGGTTTTTCCATGCTAATCAGTTTTCTACAATTGTTTACACTGTTATATAGAGGGATGAAATTCGTTCTCATAATCATCATCATCATCATCATCATCATTGTCTCAACTACTCATCATCATCATCATCATCATCATTGTCTCAACTACTCACAGCACGGTTACACAAAATCCTAACCCACCATTATGCTCTTTTCTATCAAAATGTTAGATTGTCAAAATTCATAATGATTATTGAATGGAAGCATTGCATCAATTTCTTTCTTAAATGTTTCTTAAAAAGTGTAAGTACAGCCATCCACTGTGAGGCCCATGAGAACTATGATTGATGATGGGTCCCGCTGCTAATTCTCTCTCTATCTATCATATTAGATAGATGATGGAAGTGTAAACTCAATGCCGTGTAATCATGTTTGAGATGTTCCCCTGCCATTTCTTAGTTTGTTTGTATCCAACGACCCGAAGATACGCACCCCTATCCTCAAACATCCAGTTTATATATATGGGACCCATATCTCATTGACCCATAACGCTTATCCGAATGTGGACAGGGAATTCCCCATAAATCTCCAAATTGGACGACTGTATCTCCTCTATATTTTTCCTTTTTTTAGTTGATTGTGGTCCATACTTACTGGATATTTCCCTTAAACATCCCATTGCAGGATGCTGATCCAAGGAAAATTTTCCAGGGGATCATTCATCTGCAGTTGGGCCCACTGGATCATTGGTACCGATTTCCAATTAATGGGCCCTACTTTTACAAATCGAAGGCTCTACGATAGTGTTGTGAATATCCTTGAATCGTGAATCTTTGTATTACTTTCCACAAAAAGGGAAAAAAAAGATTCGGGTTTGATTTCCTCTCAACCCTTTACGGAAGAGCATACGCAGCCACATCATGTTTTCCACTGGAATATGACATGTGTGGCCCACCATTCCCTCTTATTTTAATCAAGGATCTGATTTTCAACGCACCCAAAATGTACAGATGAAATGGTCCAATGGAGAAGTGAATCTGGACTGGAATGGTCTACAGCACGTAAGCTCTATGGGCCCACCACGTTGTATATGCAACATCCACACCATTTATCAAGTTCTATGTACAAGGGAAAAATCGGCCAGATGCACGACCGATGTGGGCCACACCACAGGAAATAATGCAGATGGAATGCCAATTACATATGCTTGAGCGGATGGCCACCAGGTATGTATATTTCGACAAACTGGATGTGCTTTTATCATACTAAGTAAACTCTGTTGGGCCCACTGTGAATGTATGTGGTTTATCCATACCGTCCATCTATTTTTTTCAGCTCATTTTAGGTGTTGAGCTCAAAATTGTAGCACATCTAAAGCACAAGGGAACCACACCACTAAAAACAGCGGGAATAATTATTTCTACCGTTGAAACCTTCCTAGGGCCCACAACGTTGTTTATCTATCATACAACCTGCTCATAAGATCACACATGCATGAATGAAGGGAAAAACACAAATATAATCTTGATCTGAAACTTCTTCGGCATCCAAGTATTTTTCAATGGTAGACATTCAATTCACAAGGTTTCCTGTGGTGTGGTCCACTTTAGATTTTGATATGCTTCATTTTTAGGCTCAAGCCCTAAAATTATCTAGTAAGATAGATGGATGGAGTGGATAAAATACATAAATCACAATGGACCCCACAGAGTTTACTCAATGCGCTTAGCATACTGAGTTACTCAATACGCAATCAAATCGGTTAATTAGGTATAAGTGATCAGGCTAAAGTGAAAATAAGGAAGGATTAAAAAAAAAAAACAATACTCTGCCCCAAAACTCAGGCAGGTCACAGTATATGAAGTTTGAGATATCATGAGCAATTTTACATTGTTTGAGTTAGCATAGCACTCCCATCTTTTCTATGGGGCTAATCTTTTGAATATATAGTTCAAATGAGAGTTCTAACCTGATGAAAGAAGTGAACTCACCCATATAACAGGGTGAGCTCCATGGGGCTGAGAGGTTTTTTATACATTACGTAAATTAAGTGTTGTGAGCCATCCTACCTAGTCAGGTAAATCTAGGTGTCTGTGACTGACATTTCCCTGTTAAAATGTTTTTGTCCTTGTCGATTGATTCACTTAGACAATGATGCTTTAGTACCATGAATCATGCAGGTAAAACGTCTACCTACCATGCATATGTACTTAATGAGCTACTTTTTCTAAGATGGTAAAATTAACTAATGTGCATGAAATTCACCCCATCCATTGGGAAGTCCACCTCTTGCCCAGCCTTGTGGAGAAAACTAGCTTATACAATTAGGTAGGACACCTCATAAAAATGTTGCCTGAAACCTCTAAATTCCCATTGCATGGCCTTTAGTTCAGAAACTCGACTTAATTTGATGTCTAGCTAGGTTGGGTTGACTCGATATTTGATTATTACATTAATATGAATATTTAAATAATAATAGATATTCATTATGTATGATATAAAAATGAACCTAAATCCTTTGCTCGCTACAAATAAGAAAAACTTATTTTCTTCATTGTGATTGGTCTACATTATTACTTACATTAAATGCAACTTGTGATGTTGTAGTGCAATTAAATTACAACAAATATGATTTTTTCTTTTTGTGGCAAGTAGATGATCCAAATTCTACAAAAATTAATATACGTTGCATAGAGGAAATATGTCTAGTGGCTCCATGGTAGATAGAGTGCGCATTTCAACATTGAGGTCATTGGTTCAAGTGCCTATGTAAGATGTGTGGGTGTGTTAGAAAAAAAAAAAAAGTTGACTTTTTATTTTTCTTAAAAGAAATCACATGGACCGAGCAACTTAGTTTAAAGCATGCGGAGTCAATTCAAGTTGACTGAGTCAGCTCACTAAATCACCGAGTCTGAACGAGCCTTGACCGAGTTAAGTTGCTAGCAAGTTTTTTAGTGACTCAGATCAAAATCTTGTCAACCCAAGTTGACCTGTTTATGTTTCTAGTCAAGTAAGCAAGTTTAAGAGCTATGGTATGGTCCACTTGAGATTTAGAATTTGTGATTTTTCGGTAAATTTTTCATCTTCACAAGACATGTGAATGGATTGGATAGCATACAAACACCACCATGGACCCTACACAAAACTAATGATCGTCATTCAAACCTAACCATTTTTATCGTTTCGTCCACTCAGATTATTGGATCCTCAAAAATTTTGGGTTTCTTAATAAACATGATGCAACCTAACTAATGGACCATGTGGATCTTATGAAAGATCTATTCAAGTGGCTCTACAGTGACCTAGTGAACACCGTAACCAGAGGTACACTAGCACTTCTTTGGAAGCCAACCTCGCTCAGTGAGACAGTGTCCATTTGAATAAGGCTGTCCAAAAAAAACAAAAATCTTAATTAAGCTGCCAAAGGAGAGAGGTCCGATTCAGCTGTAAAAGACAAGGGTGTTCAAAAAATAAAAGCTGTCTACTCCACATTTGTACTTGCAACCATACAGTACACAAGCAACACAACCATATATATATATATAAAGAACAAAGATTGCGTACTGAAGGCTTGACGTGGCAAAAATTTATTGGTGCTCTATGAGCCCTACCATGATGTATGTATTTTATCAGATTCGTCCATCCATTTTTTCATATTATTTTACGGTACGTTCTCAAAAATAAGGCAGATCCAAATGTCATGTGGACCACACCACAGGAAGCAGTGGTGGTTGAACTTCCACCGTTACAAACTTCTTAACGGCTACAGAAGTTTTGGATGAAATTTGTATTTGCCTTTTCACTTCATTCAGGTCTATATTTGTCTTTTCACTTCATCCAGGTCTACGTGACCTAATTAACTGGTTAGATGGCAAATAAATATTATAGTGGGCTTAGGAAATTTTTAATGGTAGGCGTCCGATCACCACTATTTTCTTGTAATGTGGTTCACTCGAGATTTGAGGTTTTTTTTTGGTAAATTCATTTTTGAGCTCATGTCATGAATGTTAGCGTAAAATTATAGATTTATAATTTTTATAAAATAATAAAAGAAATTGAAATGTTAAAGATAGGTTAAAGCACATGTAATCACGTTGTCCTTAAATCGTTATTCACTCATTCTCAAAGTGATTAAAACTGCTAATAAGTTGCAAGCAAATAGCTTCTAGGATATAATAAAGCCTGTATGTGATTCTACGTTAAGCAAGCACGAAAAACCACCAATGGAACTTTGTGTACACAATTTTGTCTAGCGGATAAAATCAAATAAAATCTCAAACCATAGAGAATATTAGAAAAATTATAGCTAGTTGAGACCATTGCTCTAGTCTATTTCTTTAGGATTGTTGACTAATTAAGGTTTGTATTGAACTTTGTTGACTTGATCAGAAATCATTAGAGTTTTTCTCATTGGGTTGTATGTGAGAGTGATTTGAGTGATTAGTAATGGTCCAATGAACTACCCAAGCACTGTTTATATAGACCAGGATTGCTAGACGTTTTGGTTCAGGGTCATAACTCCATCTAACCATTTATAACTATTTGTGAGAAATTAGTTATTATTTATTTATTTATTTTTTACCGTTATGCATGTGGGATAACCAACTGTTACATGCTAGCCATTTAGACTCATTGGCTAGCCATTTTATGACATTGGGCTACCCACATGTGGCAGTTTCTATATGGTCTGGTTTAATATTATATGTGCAGCGGCTAGTTTTCAGCCTCTATAAAAAACGGTTTGGTCTCATTAAGTGTGTTGAGGATGAAATATTGCATATTAGACCCTAGTTATTACCTGTATTTATGAACATGGTACTGTTTAATGGCCAATTTAACCGTGTTTGTGTTGCAAGGTGTATTTACCAGCTTGGACTGAAATAAGATGCTAAAAGCATGGATTTAATATCCAGAATTCACCATGGCAAGGGACGGACCCTAGGGGACCAAGATCGATGGATTTCCATGCCAGAGATCTGAGAAAATTGAGAAACTGAAGCTCAAATGGCTTGAATGACGTCCAGAATGTAAGATCATAGGGTTCCCGCCATCTGTTCAACTCAAAACTCCATACATGGCCTGAGGACCATAAATGAACCGTACATGTCGAATTTCATCCCGCGGATCCCTGTAGAAGTGTTCCAACGGATAGATTAGACCATGAATCTTTGATTCGGCACCCACTCGAGATCTGGATATGCTTCAAAATTGTTCTCGACAACGTAATTGAGACGAGAACACGGATAGACGGAGAAGATTTCTCAGAACCATCTCAGTTGGTCCCATATGGAGAGGTGCGTGCACACCGTGCACGTACTCTTGAGGTGCACTGAACCAAGGGAGTTGGTCAGCTTACGCTGAACCGACTCCCATTCAAAAACGGAAACTTCCGTTTCCGTGCTGACGTGAAACCGGACGCTGATTTGAATAGTGGACCCCACTTATCGTCTGGTTAGATGATCCAAGCAGTTCATTTGATCCGGGAGGTGGCCAAGACCTTCGCTTAGGTGGCGAAATTGTGAAAGACAGTAGATATCAGATTTTAACCGTCCAAACGTAGGATGAACGGTAGAAGCACAAGTCCTATGGGCCACACCGAATTTGAGCCAAAATAGACCATACTTGACTGGTTTTTCGAGGGGAATTCAATGAACGGCCTTGATTCATTGAAAACCAAGGCATGTGGGCCCTATAGCTAACGCCACGCCAATTTTTAAGGGAAGGGATTTACGCAGGCGTCCGTCCAGAGAAAACCAAACTTTCCGGGTTGTTATGCATCCATCAGGAGGATCGGATGGCCAATCTGAACCGTCCAAGTGAAGCCCCGGCCAGGGTTGACCCTAGCCATGCAGAAAAATCCGATTCTTTGACGCTCCTTTTGGGCGAAAACAGGATCCCAACGTAAGACAATTTGCGTTTCTCTCCTGTGCATGAGAACGCTGTTCCACAGCCGACTGGTTTCTACCACCTCTGTTAAGCACGTCACTGACTCTCCTTAGCTATAAAGAGAGAGAGAGAGAGAGAGAGAGAGAACACAAGAGAGGGGGCATCCTTGAATCCATCCTTTGGACATGGACTGAGCAGTCGTGGAGGCGGGGAGCGGGCTGGCAACGAGAGTTTTCTTCCTTCTCCTTTTCCTTTTGATTTTCTTTTAGCTTTGGTGTTTTTTTCTAGCTTCATCATGTCTGTGATGGGTTAAACCTCTTAACTAGGGCTAAGAGGTGAAGCTTGTAGCATGATGGGAGAACTATTTACTTTATGTCTTTGATTTAATTTTAATTTGTGAACTAAACTTGATATTAGTTTGATTATTAAAGGAATTTTTTAGTTTTTAATAGTTTGTTGTGACTAAAATTACAATGGGTCTGTGATAGCTTTGAGCATATTCCTTGCCTTTTTCTGTTTATGAAGTCAGGAAGCCCTGTTGTTCACCATCGTCTCCTAGGCATGGTCAGATGACGGTACCCTTCCTAACCTTTATACATTGTTGATTGGTTGGTAATTAGTTTAATTTTATTGTTTACTTTGTCTCCTTGGCATGGTTTGGTGATGGAATCCATTCTAATTCATATACCTTTTCATTTCTTGAAAACTATATCAAAGGAAGTTCAGTTATGATTTCCATGGTTACACTCTTCAACTGGATGAAGATGAGACTCTAAGTCCAGTTGAGTTCTTGAAGCAGGCATAAGATCTCCCTAATCTCTACAAGTAGATCTTTTGAATCCCTAGTTTCCTTCCCCTGAATTCTTTAAGTTTTAGATAATTATTTTATCATTATTCCTCAAAATACAGTCGATTTAGATTTCATCTTAGTCTAGTTCTAGTTCTACTTAGTTTCATATTACGTATAGGTATCAGTCTTTTGGGATTCGACCTCGGTCTCACCGAGTTATTACTACATCACAACCCTATACTTGGAGAGTGAACAAGTTTTTGGCATCGTTGCCGAGGACTGACAGTTACGATTCTCTGAAATTAATTGGTTTTAGGATTAGTTTAAGATTAGGATTTTTTTAATTTTAGGTTAGAATTTTTTTGGTTTGATTTCCAGAAACTAACTTGTTTTCCTGTTTTGTAGGATCCTCACATAAACTTCTACTTTGGTAATCCCATTCTAATTTCTCTACTTTTTCCATTTTTAGGATTAAAATTTCTATTTTAGAAACTTTAACTTTAGACTTTCTATTTTAGGAACTAACTTGGTTTGTTTTGTTTTGCAGGATCTTAACTTAGGACTTTAAATTCGGTAACTTCTTTCCATCTTTCTTCTTTATTTCTAGAATTCCTTTCTTCCTTTCTATTGTTTCTCTTAGGTCTAGGTTTAGAATCTAAATTGAGGGTTGCGAGTGGTTCATGCCTAAGTAGGTTCGTGATAACACTCGACGTCTCTTGACTGAATGAGGATTAGTTGAGGGGCTGATTGTCCATCGTAAGACTAGACACCGCTCGAGATCCCCAGAGTTAGTTGAAGTAATGGCCACAAATCAGGATGAGAATGAGGTGCATCAAGTACCCCCGCCTCGTACTTTATGAGATTATTTACAACCGGTGGGGGTGAGTACGCCCACATGCATGATTTTTCCTGAAAATATAGGATGTGTGAACATCAAGCCAGGGGTTATCCAACTTCTTCCTAAATTCCATGGGCTTGAATCAGAAAGTCCATACTTACATCTGAAAGAGTTCGATGAGATAATAGTCATTTTATACTTTCCTAATGTATCTGAGGATACAGTCAGGCTGAAACTCTTTTCCTTTTTCTTGAAGGAGAAGGCTAAGACATGGTTACATTCACTGTGTTTTAGATCCATTGGCAAATGGAATGATATGCAGAAAGAATTCATAAAGAAATTTTTTCCACGTTATAAAACAATTACCCTTAGAAAAGAAATCATGAACTTCGCCTAAAAGGAGGATGAAACATTCTTCCAATGTTGGGAAAGGTTTAAGAATCTTGTCAGTTCATGCCCATTACACGGCTTTGAAACGTGACACATTACAAGTTTTTTCTATGATGGATTGACATCTTTCATGCGTCAATTAGTCGAGATAATGTGCAATGGAGAATTATGAATAAAGATGTCGATGAGGTATGAGATTACCTCGATAGACTTGCTGAAAAAACACAAGTATGAGACCATTACCCAAATTCGAACACCATGTCTAGGCTGACTCAATCTAAGGAGAAAGGTGAGGATGATCTCAATTATAAAGTGACTAATCTCATAAGAAAATTCGAGGCCATGGAAGGAAAGAAGGATAAGGTTAATAAAATTGTTTGCGGCATTTGTGATTGTAACATTCACACAACTGAAAATTGTCCCACAATACCTGCCTTTCGAGGAGTGTTGAATGAACAAGCCAATGCCGTAAATAATTATCAAAGACCTTTCAATGGACCTGCCTCTAATACATACCATCCTGGTTGGAAAAATCATCCAAATTTTAGTTGGAGAAATGGACAAATTGTTACCCCTTAACGTTTCTTTAATCAGACTTCACCACAACAACAAGAGAAACCTCAAGAGGATCTGATTTTAAAACATTTTGAAAAGCAAGATTATTTCAATCAAGGTATGCTACAAGTCTTGCAAGACCTTAATAAAACATTACAAGGACTTAAGGCTGAAAACACGATTGAAAATAAGGGGAGCCTCCCAGCTCAACCTCTTCCCAATCCAAAGCTGCAATATGAAGTTGGCAACCCAAGCTCTTCAAATCAAATGGAGCACGCTAAATCTCCCACCACTCTTATGAGTGGGAAGATTATTGATAAAACCCTTCCGGTTAGGCCTGGAAAGCCTCAAGAATCAGAAGAGGACAACAATGATGGATCTAGTGATGCCCCACAAAAATTAGAACCGGAACTTTTAGAGAAGTTAGTTGCTCCATTTCCCCAACGGTTGGTTTCACCAAAACATTTATCTAACTCTCAGGATATTCTAGAGGTGTTGAAACAAGTGAAAGTCAACATTCCTCTACTTGATGCCGTAAAACAAATACCTATATATGCTAAATTCCTGAAAGACTTATGCACGACCAAACGATGGCAGAGTATTCAAAAGAAGATCTTCTTGACTGAGAAAGTGAGTGCCATCTTGAAGCAATACGTGCTGCAGAAATTAAAAGATCCTGGTAGCCCAACCATATCATATGTAATCGGGGATTATTGAATTGATCACGCACTTCTTAACTTAGGAGCGAGCGTCAATCTGATTCCCTACTTGGTATACAAACAGTTAACTTTGGGTGAATTAAAACCCACCCTAACCACACTACAACTTGCTGATTGCTCTGTTCGTGTACCAAGAGGGATAATTGAGAATGTGTTGGTCCAGGTCGATAGATTTTATTACCCTGTAGACTTTATCATCCTGGACACCAAACCCATCAATAACATAAGCACTCAAATTCCAGTCATTCTTGGTCGCCCATTCCTTGCCACTTCAAATGCAATTATCAATTGCAGGAATGGTGTCATGACTATGTCTTTCGGGAATATGACATTGCAGTCAAACATCTTTTTAATAACGGCAAAAACTCAGAGGATGATGACGATTTCTACGACATTAACATGATTGATTCTTTCGTGGAAGATAGAACGCCTCTAACCTTATCCTCTAACCCTTTAGGACATGTCTAGCACACTCCCATGACTTGGATGATGACATGATTAGGAAGAGATGTGTCTTGCTTAATAATGCGCCGGTACTTGAAGCTAACTAATGCAGGCCACAATTTGAAGAATTGCCCCAAACTGATGTCATGCCTTTATCATCTAACAACAAGCCACCAAAGCTTGACCTAAAACCTTTACCCTCTGATTTAGAATATGCTCATTTAGGTCAAGAAGAGACATACCCAGTGGTGATTTCATCTCACCTTGAGAACAAATAAGAGAGTATGTTCATTTCTACTCTCGAAGAAGATAAAGGAGTTATTGGACGTATCATCACAGATCTCGATAGGATGAATGAACTCCTTTCAAGTAAATGTTTCGACTCTTTGTATGATTGCTTGGCATACTTTACGGATTCAAATGATCCCACGTCAGAAGACATAGTGGATACCTTACAAGACAACATCTCGGTAGTCATCATTGACCGATAGAACCCTTATTCTGAAGCCTCTTCTTCCCCTAATCCTAAATATCTACCATTAAAGGAGGAGGAGCTGACAATGGAACCGAAGTCTAATACTTCGGAATGTGTTGAGACTACATCACTTCTTGTGAAGTTTTCTGAACTTTATTTACTTGTAGTCTCTGATTCACCATGGGATACTAACGTTGAAACTTTTTCTGCCACAGGTGAATTGTATATACTTTGGATGCCTCAAGAAATTTAACGAAAATTTTCTTATGAGGTACATAAGTTTCTCCGGAAAGTCATGCTCTAGGGCGTCCAAGCCTATTATAAAAAGGGCTTTTGGATGATCCTGTTGAGGAACTTACTGAGAAACTTATCAAGATACTGACCAGAAAAGGAATCTTACAGCATAATCGAGTAGTTTTTCCTTGCTTTCATAGGACTAGGATAGTTTGCTTTATGCTGTTCTAGGATAGACGGCTTTATACCATTAGGTTAGTTTGCTTCCTGCATTGTTTTAGGATGTTTGAGTTAGTTGTTTTCACTCTCATGCTAACCCACTTTCATGCTGCGATCTCTTGCAAAGTCTCTCTCGATTCGTCATTCAGATACTATTGTCCCATTATGTTTCACTTACTTTCGTTGTCCCATGTACATTGCATGCTCATATCTTTTATATTAAAGACAATGTAGATTTTTGGTTGGGGTGGGAAATTAGGTACCTAATCAATATTTTCTTGGTCTTGAGAAAAAAATTGTGAAAATTTTTAAATTTTTCTGAAAATTTCTTATGAATTCGAAGTGATTTTGAAGGATATCCTTAATTTAGAATTTCAAGATACGTGATGTTAGTAATTTATAACTCTTGAATTCAGTTATCTAGTAGATTTCACAATTAGGTCTGAATTGTTAATTCATGATTAGAAGTTTTAAACATTGAATGAGTCACAATTTCACATGTCACATCTCGCTTACACATTAAGGTTTCAGTTCAATATTGAAGGATTGACTTGGTAATCATTAAGCATGAAAGGAACCAGCCTGGAAAAGTTGCCGATCATGATCAATAGAAAAAAAAAGAATTGAAGAAAAAGAAAATACCCAGGGTTGGGCGAATGGTCTTCACCATAAGTTTGCTCCCTATAAGTGAAAGTTCGATTCCCCACAATTAACAGTCGAAAAGGGCTAGGCGAATGGTCTTTATCATAGGTTTGCTCCCTATAGGTGAGGATTTAATTCCCTTCCTTGGCATTACTTTTAAGAGAAAAATCAAAAGTTGAAATTTATGAGGCAGGCTTTGGTTGTCATGAATCCTCTTATTGGTTACCAATGATGTCAAGAAATAGAGAAGTAAATCTTAAAGTTGCTAAGTCGAGATTAGACTATACACCCATGGAACTCAATGTTTAGAATTGTTCTAATTGATGGATCAATACTTTGAACATGATTATGAAGTTTACCATGCGCTTAAGTCCAGGAGAAAGTAATACCCAACATTCATGAATCTTAGAATTCTCGTATCTGGATTATTTTGCAAAAATCACTCGAGTTTATAGAAATTGTTCTTTAATTCTCAACTTACTTTTCGTATACTTTGCTCGGGACTAGCAAATGCTGGTTGGGGGTTGTGTTGAGGGTGAAAAATTGCATATTAGACCCTAGTTATTACCTGTATTTACGAACATGGTACTGTTTAATGGCCAATTTAACCGTGTTTGTGCTGCAAGGTGTATTTACGAGCTTGAACTGAAATAGGATTCTAAAAGCATGGATTTAACATCTAGAATTTACCAAGGCAAGGGACAGACCCTAGGGGACCAAGATCGATGGATTTCTACGAGATCCGAGAAAATTGATAAACTGAAGCTCAAATGGCCTGAATGACGTCCAGAATGCAAGATCATAGGGTTCCCGCCATCCATTCAGCTCAAAACTCCATACATGGCCTGAAGACCATAAATGAACCGTACATGTCGAATTTCATCTCGCGGATCCCTGTAGAAGTGTTCCAACGGACAGATCAGATCATGAATCTTTGATTCGGGACCCACTCGAGATCTGGATATGCTTCAAAATTGTTCTCGACAGCGTAATTGAGACGAGAACACGGATAGACGGAGAAGATTTCTCAGAACCATCTCAGTTGGTCCCATATGGAGAGGTGCGTGCACACCGTGCACGTACTCTTGAGGTGCACTGAACCAAGGGAGTCGGTAGCTTACGCTGACCCGACTCCCATTCAAAAATGGAAACTTTCGTTTCCGCGTTGACGTGAAACATGACGCTGATTTGAATAGTGGACCTCACTTATCGTCTGGTTAGATGATCCAAGCCGTTCATTTGATCCGGGAGGTGACCAAGACCTTCGCCTAGGTGGCGAAATTACGAAAGACAGTAGATATCGGATTTTAACCGTCCAAACGTAGGACGAACGGTAGAAGCACAAGTCCTATGGGCCACACCAAATCTGAGCCAAAATAGACCATACTTGACTAGTTTTTCGAGGGGAATTCAATGAACAGCCTTGATTCATTGAAAACCAAGGCATGTGGGCCCCATAGCTAACGCAACGCCGATTTTTAAGGGATTTACGCAGGAGTCCGTCCGGAGAAAACCAGACTTTCTGGGTTATTATGCATCCATCAGGAGGATCGGATGGCCAATCCGAACTGTCCAAGTGAAGCCCCAGCAGGGTTGACCCTAGCCATGCAGAAAAATCTGATTCTTTGACACTCCTTTTAGGCAAAAACAGGATCCCAACGCAAGACAATTTGCGTTTCTCTCCTGCCCATGTGCACACTGTTCCACAGCCGACTGGTTTCTATCGCCTCTGTTAAGCACGTCACCGACTCTCCTTAGCTATAAAGAGAGAGAGAGAGAACGCACGAGAGAGGGGGCATCCTTGAATCCATCTTTTGGACATGGACTGAGCAGCCGTGGAGGCGGGGAGCGGGATGGCAACGAGAGTTTTCTTCCTTCTCCTTTTCCTTTTAATTTTCTTTTAGCTTTAATGTTTTTTTCTAGCTTCATCATGTCTGTGATGGGCTAAACCTCTTAGCTAGGGCTAAGAGGTGAAGCTTGTAGCATGATGGGAGAACTATTTACTTTATGTCTTTGATTTAATTTTAATTTGTGAACTAAACTTGATATTAGCTTGATTATTAAGGGAAAGTTTTTAGTTTTTAATGGTCTATTGTGACTAAAATCACAATGGGTCTGCGATAGCTTTGAGCATGTTCCTTGCCTTTTTCTGTTTATGAAGTCAGGAAGCCCTGTTGTTCACCATCGTCTCCAAGGCATGGTCGGATGACGGTACTCTTCCTAACCTTCATACATTGTTGATTGGTTGGTAATTAGTTTAATTTTATTATTTACTTTGTCTCCTTGGCATGGTTTGGTGATGGAATCCATTCTAATTCATATACTTTTTCATTTCTTGAAAACTATATCAAAGGAAGTTCAGTCATGATTTCCACGGTTACACTCTTCAACTGAATAAAGATGGGACTCTAAGTCCAGTTGAATTCTTGAAGCAGGCATAAGATCTCCCTAATCTCTATAAGTGGATCCTCTGAATTCCTAGTTTCCTTTCCCTGAATTCTTTAAGTTTTAGATAATTATTTTATTATTATTCCTTACAGTCGATTTAGATTTCATCTTAGTCTAGTTCTAGTTCTACTTAGTTTCAGATTACGTACAGGTATCAGTCCTTTGGAATTTGACCTCGGTCTCACGGAGTTATTACTACATCACAACCCTATATATACTTAGGGAGTGAACATAAGACCACTTGCCAACAACACTCCAGCCACCTGACATATAGCCTCTGTCACACCGCAACTTGTACTCGTCTCGCACCGGTCACGAGAGAGTGACCCATCTGTGCACATGCGAAGTGCAAAGTGCACTACTAACGCATCTACAGCCACACCGCCTCACATGGTCACGCCCTTGCACTGAACCCATGCGCGTGACCTATAGCCTTGATCACACTTGTCTCACACTGATTTGCGAGGGAGTGACTCATCTGCGACATGATGTGCATGTGCGAAGTGCACTACTAACGCATCTACAGCTACACTGCATCACATGCCCACATCTATAATCACACTCCCTCACATGCCTACACTCTTGCACCAAGCCCAAGCCTGAAACTGTGCCTGAGTCTAAGATCATGGCGTGTGTTCCAGTGTGAAACACACAAGTCTTGATACTCCACAAATCCATCAAGGAAATAATAAGATAATCCACACCCCATATATAAACGTAATATTTTCTTCTCTTCTTTTTCGATACTAGACTATTACCAAAACACTAAAAAACTTTTTAAAAAAATTCAAACAAACACTTTTTATATACATATATTTTTATTTAAAATATTATTTGTTTAACTATTTTTCACAAAAATGAAATGATCTGAAAAATAAGTGAACAACATAGATAAAACACATATATGAAATTGGGGCTCATATAGCAGTTTCAATTGCCACCTCACTCCTGGCAACGCCAGGAGGCAATCCAGGTCCATACATGAAACCTATTTCACGAAAGTGCATCTCGCTTTTTAAAATAAACTAATTGTAAGTTACTGGCTCACGCAAGTGCACCATATTAATATACATGGCACCAGCTCATTCGTTCAATAAACGAACGTGCCATGCAATGTTTAGGAAAAGGCTGTTGGAAGGTTACTCCAGACACAAAACGATAAAATTCATGGGCAACCGTCCAAACCTTATTAATGAAGAAATAGACACTCAGCCTATCAGAATAGCCCAAGGTCTTAAAGTATGGTCTAAAATTATACGTACATATGTGTTGGTCTTCGATTTTGATTCGGTCTGTGAGCCCCACCATGATGTATATGTTTTATCCACACCATCCATCCATTTTGAAAACACATTTTAGGGCATCAGTACAAAAATTAGGAAGATCCAGACCTCAAGTGGACCACACCATAGGAAAGAGTTGGGATTGTGTGCCTACCGATGAAAACTTCTTGTGGGACACAGAAGTTTTAGATCAAGCTGATTTTTGTTTTCTCCTTTCATCCAGGTTCACGTGACTTTATGAAATGGTTGGATAGCAAATAAATGACGTGGTGGACACCAGGAAGGCTTCAACGGTGGGTTTCACTATCCCCACTGCTTCCTGTGGTGTGGTCCACTTGAGCATTGGATCTGACTCCTTTCCAATCTCATATTTTAAAATGAGCTCATAAAATGAATGGACGGCATGGATAAAGCACATACATTATAGTGGAGCCCACTGAGCTTTTTCTCTACCGGCACTTGAGGGGTCACTACCGGACCCGAGTCCATTGATATCTTACCCATGAAAGATCTGCACCTATAGATTAGTATTAAAAATAAAACATTAAAAACCGAAAATAATGCGATAACCGATGCACTGATTTAAAAACCTTGGAACCGCCCCGAGGAAAAGTGCAGCCTTTTCGTTTTAAATGCCTGGCCTTCCAGCCGTTGGGAATCCTTTCAATTTCCAACAACACTCAGGACATGAATGCTTAAAGTCAAAATCCTGAAACATGAATAAGAGAACAAGGTTTCCTACAAAAGTTCAGACCCATTTTTGTAGGATATTATAGGAATCTAATTGTTGGATTTAAGGGGCTGTTTGTTTTTTAATTCATTATGATAAATATTTGAAAATAGGTATATATTAAATATTTTTAACTAGAATTACAAAACGTTTTGCTTTTTGAACTATTAAAATTGAGGTAGAATGTGAATTTCATGTGAGGCTCCAATGTGGACGACCAAACAGCCGTTATGATTGTAAATTCATGTACATGTCTTTGAAATAAAAAAGTTGAGTTCGGAAACTATCTGTCCAGGTTGGCTACGGTGTGCCACGTGGCATTGTTACATGATACATTGGGACTACGTAATTAGTCAGATATGCAGTCCTGTCCGTTGATCCAAACTGTTCATGTGATGAGTCACATAGCTGATGATGGTCAAACATCTTTAAAATGGGAATATTATAAAATTTTGATCAATGGCTTAGAAACCTACCTATGATGTATATGGCTTATCTAGGTTGTCCCTTCATTGTGATAGCTGATTGTAGCATATGAGCCCAAAAATGAAGCAGATCTAAAGTTCATGAGAACCACATCACATGAAATAGTGGGAATTGAAGGTTTACTGTTAAAAACATATTAAAGGCCCTGTAAGTTTTGTATCAAACCAATATTCGAGTTTTCCTATTATCGACGTCTTTGTGACCTTGTTAATAAGTTAGATGGCAAATAAACCCTCTTCAAAACTTTAGGCATGGGCCACTTGAGCTTCTGCCTCATTTTTTTGCTTATACCCTGGTAAAATAAATGAATGGCACAGATGTCTCATGTATATCATGGTGCGGCCCACGATTTAATTAAGTCCTTTTAGAATGATTTTCGAAATAATAATGAGTCATTTAGCATGCATTTTCAGTGAAGATAAAAAAATCAAACAGCTCCTAAGTCACGTTTCAATCATCCAAACCCTTTTCATGAATGGATGAGACCCAAAAAAGAATCTCTTGGTTTAGAGTATTTCAACTTCTCCATAGTTTAATATTTTTTAATCATTGATTTCTAAGCCATTGATCAAAATTTTATAATATTCCCATTTTAAAGATGTTTGAGGTGCATGACCATCATCAGCTATGTGACTCATCACATGAACAGTTTGGATCAACGGACAGGACTGCATATATCTGACTAATTACGTAGTCCCAATGTATCATGTAACAATGCCACGTGGCACACCGTAGCCAACCTGGACAGATAGTTTCCGAACACAACTTTTTATTTCAAAGACATGTACATGAATTTACAATCATAACGGCTGTTTGGTCGTCCACATTGGAAACTATGAAATTTCTTCGTACTGGAAAGGCTACCGCACTACACGTGATTCCGTGTAATTTTGGAACATGGTAGTAAAAAGAAGACTGGCAATCTAATTTCAACCATTTAAATTACTCCTTTCGTGATTATTGACCGTGGTAACTCCATTGAATCCCGCATGTGATAATGCCCATCTTCTCAGTGAACGTGGCAGAGTTATGAATCAATCAGGTCCATCTTTCGGTGGGACCACGGCAGGAATGGCTCATGTTTTAAAAATATTCAAACCTTCTAGAAAATCGATCATGTACATCACTATTCTTAAATTTAATCTTATAATCATCATAATCTTAGTTTTACCTAAAGTTGTTAAGAACCGAGGTTAAAATTTGAGGCAATAAGGCTAAAATTTGAATTTAATCTCAGTTGTTCCGTAATCGAGGCTAAAATTTGAATTTAATCTCGATTGGGAACAACTGAAGCTAAAATTTTATAGAGCTATACATAAGTTGAACCGAGTTGAGCTTAGCACAGCTAAGCATGGCTCAGTCCTCAAGCCTTACTAGTCAGCTCAGCTCAACTCGGGCCAGTTTGAGTCAAGTTCGAACCTGTGTGACATTTTCTCAAATATATATAACGCATTTTCAATATTCTCACAGAATGTAAAACAGTAATAGCAGTTTACAAGTATTTCATCAAACACTCAGTATGCAGCATCCTAAATCAAGATTTGTGGGCAATTTTATAGTGTAAAGTTTTTTTTTTTATAGTGATTTGTTTTGTATCCATTCCTTCCTCGCCACCAGTTGATCCCGTAGGGAATGTATGCACCCGAAACAACACTTCGTTAAGTCATTTCATCAAACACTCGATGAGTAGCTTTAATATCAAAATAACCGAGTCACTAAGCTGATTCCATCCAAATCGATTCAAGTTGAGGTTCGATTTTAGTCGAGTCAAGCTCGGCCAAGCTCGAACTCGGCTCAAAATTTTTTTCAAGCTCCGAAAACCATCTCAACTCAGTTCGATTCCAATTTCGAGCCGAGGTGAGTTGAGCAAGCTGACCAAGCTAACTCAACTCGTGTACAGCTCTAAAAACTTAATTCAGCTTCGGTTTGAGCCAACCAAGGCTAAATGTTTCTTTTAACCTTGATTGCCATGGGGGTTACAATATCGGTTTAGATAATCAAGGTAAAACCAAGGGTAAAGGCTTTAGCCTTGGTTTTTAAGGTTTCAATCACAGTATTGAATGAGTCTAAAGACTTGTTTTCTTATAGTGAATCAAACTTACTAGAAAATCCATTACATGACCATTCTTCAATTTACTCTTATGATCATCATCATCATAATCTGAGCCTTATCTCAATTAATTGAGGTCGGCTCAATTTAACCTTATGATTCATAACTTTTTTTTAATATATCTTTTCTATGTCTCTTTGATGAGGGATGGAAGCCTTGTAAGTGATTTTTGAAACATAAGCCATCCAAGTAAAGGCCCGGTAGTTGGATGGACCCTCGATACATCATCCTTCCACATGTCCGGGTCCTTCCGATTCTACCACATTATTCCTAATTTAAATCCCTAAAATACCTAATGTTTTCTTATATCTAGCTAACAAGAACTAATTAAATTCAAGAAAATTTGGATAATATGAAATTTGTTGTAGAAATACCCAATAATACAAGTTCCATCAAGATTGTGGTACAGAATGCCTCAAGAGGACACCTCAAATATTTGTGTCCCACTCGACGAATCGCACAGTATGAAGACAAACAAACTCATCGCGTGCCGATATACTTCCATCTATGTGAGAGTATTGAGCACCCCACGTGGCCGTTGGGTCCCCATGCCGGGTGCTGAGGATGCAGGAATCACCAAAATGAGATGACTATTGAATTTAACTGAATTATCCAAGAAAAGAAAAGAAAAAGAAAAAAAAAAAAAAGGCAGAGAAAATGACAGCGCTTCGCTCAGGATTATAGGCCTCAATGTGGTCTTTTGATCTTCTTTCCACCACACAAAAACAGCCTATTAAATAACACGGCGGGCCGCAAGTAGCCCATTAGCTAACTGCATAACCTAAATTATCAAGATTGAAATTTAAGTACCGTATATATGTACGTACGTAGATACATACATACATATATATACATACATGAACACAGTATAAGTACTTGTGTTGAGCAGGAAGATAGCAAACCAAACGAAAGGTTGATGCATTGAGCATTTATCAGCAGAGAAGTTTATGATACATGGAAAGAGTAGTGCAATTTCAAAACTCTCACTTGTTTTAAATTATAAAATCTCATTAAAGAAAGGGTCTTCGAGAAAGAGGTCAGACCAAAAGGGAGTAGCACATCCTCCATAGTTAGAATTGCTACAAGCATCACCACCATTATTTCTGATTGAATTCTCCACAAGGGGAGGAAGAGAAGGCGGCAATGGAGATTTGGGTGTTGTATCTCCTTGACTGAAAACTGCATAGTTTGGATTTTGATTTATTTCATTGTTCATGGGTTGATGAAAATCACATGAAAATTGGAGGTCTGGCGAAGGAGGGAAGGTCTCCTGGTCGATCAGCGGCGGCAGTTGAGATGACTCCATTTCGAAAGAAGACCTGATGGCATTTTCTAGTGGGCAAGGGCTGGACAATGCAGCCTCTTTCGGTGATGGGATTGAATTCAACATACTGACGGCATCAATGTCTGCTGCATTGTTTAAGCCATTGGAGGTTGCTGCAACTGCTACTGCAGATTGAAGAAGGTATTGCATGTATTGGAGCTTGGCTAACTGAACAGCCTCTTGTAATCTGGCTGCCTGTCCTTCCCATGGATTATGCCCCATCACCTCCCTCATGTTGGCAAGTGCAATCAATTGAGGTAAGCTGGCAAACAGGTCCGTCCGCGGGCGGTGGGTCATCGGATCATATCCCATCTGGATCAGCTTCTTCTTTAAATGGGTGTTCCAGAAGTTCTTGATCTCGTTGTCCGTCCGTCCCGGCAGGTGGGTCGCAATCGCCGACCATCTGTAAACAAACAAAACACATATAAGTTTTTTTTTTAAAAAAAAAAAAATTAAAAAACCCACAAATTATTAGTATTCCAAGTAGTAACAGATTGCTGAAATTTGGAGAATTACTTGTTTCCAAGGAAGGAATGGAGGTTGAGAATGGTTTCTTCTTCTTCTTTGGAGAATTTCCCTCTCTTTATATCAGGCCTTAGGTAATTAGTCCATCTTAGCCTGCAACTCTTCCCACATCTATTCAGGCCTGCAAAAGCAATGACAACACCCTTAAAATTTCACATATATGCATACAAGACAAACATATATACATGCCTATACACATGTGGAAATGCATGCATGGAGATGGAGATATGGAGGTAAGAGAAAGTTGGCATGTTTCCTTTCTCTACCTGCAAGCTTAGGAAGAGCCCTCCAACTTCCATGGCCATGTTTTGTGATGTGTTGGACCAGCTTCTTGTCTTCTTCAGGGGTCCAGGGACCCTTTTTGAGACCATTCTCATCACAGCAAGGAGATCTTCCCATTGTTTTCTTTTGCTTTTGATTCCTCTTTTGCTTCCTTGCTTTTGATTCCCCCCACAAGCTTCTTATTTATACACATCCTTGCCTTTGTTTCTCTTTCATTTAATATTCCTACACTATGTACAATTCCAATGATACCCCTCATATATTCTTTTATTGACAGTTACAGCATTGATGTGGAACCCTTTTTTATATGATACTCAGGCTGGTATCAGGCTTGATACGCAGGCACTTCTAAATTTTATAAGCTTCACATGTTAACTTTGTGGAATCCATTATCACTATTTCAGTCCCAATATCATTGGGGAACCCATGGTTGCTAATTCACACTCCCAAGAACATATTTGTTGAGCAATCCTAGCCTTTGATTCGTGTACGCTTGATAATGGAAACAGGAACACTGGATTATTATTTTTTTCCATTTTTAACCATGCATTAACTGTCCCCCAGATTACCAGATGATCAGATCAGTGTACTTTTTGGTTCATGATACATCTAAGCTAGGAACCGTAAATTGGACAGCTTAATTGAATAACTTGTATCCAAGTATGTGATTTTTATGTAATGTCTATTTCACTGAGTATCATCTATCATACTCTGCCGGAGTATCGAAGTCTCTCTCTCTCTCTCTCTCTCTCTCTCTCTCTCTCTCTCTCTCTCTCTATATATATATATATATATACACACACACACACACACACACAAAGTAGGCTGCGTTATCCAGGGTCTCCAGCTAGTTAGTTTTGCTGGTTAAAAAAGAAAAAGAGTAGGCGGTCTAACTAAATTTTTTAGAGAAAATTCCTCTGTTAAATCTTTCATGCGCAATGAAATATAGGATCCCCACATACAGATGCATGGAATTTCGGTGCTTTCAGATTTTATACCATAAACATGGCACGTGTATAATGATCCAAACCATTCGTTCTTCTGGCCCATCTTTTTGATAGGCTCATGACCAAAATCTTTTCCGATAGACCATTTTAACCTATAAAAGATGGAGATTTTCTTACTGAATGTTAACCAATTTGCTGAATTTTCTCTCTTGGAAGGAGCTCTTGTAGTAGCCGTTTACATTATCTCAAATAATTAAAACATGATGGCGGGAATCCAGAAAGCAATTCAAATTCGAAATTTCAAAAGCCCAATTTGGAGATAATGCATGTTAAGATTCCCACCCGCCTATACTAGAGACAGCAGGAGATACGTGCACACTGACTCCCGTGCGCACCAAAACCCTGGTAGGGTTTCCTGAAGTTGCAGACTTGTAGAAAAAAAATAAAATTATTTACGGATAGGAAAGCGTGGTTTCTTCCACCACAAGGACGGCACCTCTTTCCTCCGAGTTTAAAATATCAAGGGTCGTTTGGATGCCTATAAAGTCAACGAGTTGTAAAGGAATTATAGGTAATCTAATTATAAGGGCTGTTTGAATACATGTATTTGCCTGTAAAAACTGCTGTTTAAATGCATGTATTTGCCTATAAAAACTTCATAGGCAATAAACGTATTATAGCTTTTTGTCTGGAACTTGGTAAAAAGTCATATTTTATATTACAATTAAAGTGTTTACAGCTAAAAAGTCATTAAACATAATTAACCATGATGGTTAATATACACTCATGATATGTGACGCCCAATGTAATGTGCATAGTGTGTCCAACCTATCCATCATGTACTTTCCTTGATGCTCCCCTGTGGCCTAAAAATAAATAATTCATCAATTATCAAATGGACCACACGAGGGAAGGATGGAACGTCCCACTGTAATAGATGGAAGACATACAATTCATTTAGCGTGTGCATGCTTTATTGCTTTTTTGGCGCCCTAAGAAAAAATCAATTCTTTCTTATATGATTTGCATGTTTTAGAAAGTTCACCGCCTAAGGTTTTCGGTATGAATACTTTATTCATTGTAAATAATTTACAGGCTAGCCAAACACACAATTTATTTACTCGTAAACAGATTACCACTTAAAAGCTAAATAGAATAGCATGTAAACTGATTACACATGAAACTCTTTTTAAGTGTAATGTGTTTAAATAAAATATTTTCCATAACAAGATTATCTGGCCCATTCATTGGTGTGTCTTCCTGATCAGCAAATTTCATTCTTAACCATCTATTTGGAGGCCTTTAATCAGACGGACAGGAGCAGATGTGTCAATCAAATAGTTGATCATGCATTTCAGATCCCACTAAATGGATGGTCCGAACCATCTGTCCATGTATCCATGTGCTCCTCATGATGGTGGGCCATAAGGCCAGTTTGTCATATTCGTCGGCCGGACATCTATTACCATTTGTCACAAAAGCTATGGTTAAATTGAGGAATGCCCACCTGCGTACTTCTTATGTGAGCACCTGTGGGCACCTTTGCACAGGTGTATTAGGTATAAAATCTGAACGGTCAATGTGATGCGGCACCTCTTGAAACTCTACAATCTCAATTTTCAACCCGATCCAAAACTCTATTGGGCCACAGTAAAGAGAAATGCAAATCAAGAGAAGAAATTATTTTCATTTACCATGGCCCACCGAAGTTTTGTATAGGCTGAAAGTTGGACTTATGATGTTTCAAAGGGTGCCGCATCAGGTTAACCATTCAGATTTTGTGCCTAAGACACGTGTACAAAGGTGCGCATGGGTGTACACGTAAGAAGGTGCGCATGTGAGCATTCATCAGCTTAAATTACCATTTCTAAACGGTACCAACCATTCACAAGACGCACAACACCACGTCGGCCTCACAAGTCACCACGCGCATCACGCGACGTGGACCGTAATCAAACGGTAACAGGACAATTTCGGTTCGTTGCGCTGAACAGGTCGTATGCATTGCAAGTCAGGACTGTTTCTGTGAATCTATTACATAGTGCTAAGTCCATGCAGCCGATCCTACCATGACAGGTCGAGTGTGAAAATAAAAAATAAAAAAAACCGTGAGGATCATACGATATCAGCCGTCCAATTTATTTCGTTGATCGCCATTTGCCCTTTAGGCCAAAAACTGGATGGCTGGGATTGATCATTTGCGGTGGTTTTTCTACGAGCTAAACGATCTAGCTTGACCTCAAATGAAACCACGTGTACAGTGGTGATTGGTGAGCAGCGTTGAACCAATCAAAGTCCGTGACAACAAACAGTGGACAGCCTAAAATATTAATCCATGCACGTACGCAATTTTGTCACCCTTGTAATTCGACGTCGTGTTTGACTGCATGGCTATCACTAACTCACGTAGTAATCGGCAGCCCTTGAATGGTACGCAGTACGTACACCCATTGCACTGCACCGAAACCCTGGTTCTTACCATACACCGGAAAAAAGGACGCAAATTCCCCGCGGTTTTGCATTGACGTTTGGTGGCCGGTTCCTCTACAGCGTTTGCAGAATAACTTATTCGACCAGGTTGTGTGGGCCCACCCTGATATGTGAAGGACATCCACTCTTTCCATCATGTTCGACCCCTCGTGCTCTCCTTGGACCGATCCAAAACTTAGGTGGGCCAATTCAGTTTTAGAATGGTCTGATTTTTGGAGTGTCCATTCTTCCATGTTGGGCCCCTCTTGTGGATGGATTGGATGACCTATAAAAATATACGGTGGGCCCCTTACAAAATCTGAAAGTTTTAACGGTGGGAATCGTTGTCCCAATTGTATCCAGTGGTGTGGCCCACCAGGAATTTGGATGGTACTAATTTATGAAATAGCAGGTGATCTTAGAGGGGTGCACCTTACGGTCCGAGTGGATGTGAGTGCTACATCATGGTGGGCCACACACAAGACATTGCAAAATAACTTTATTTTAGAGGAACCCGTCTCGTACTTGAATCCTGTTATTTTCTCGATACAGGGGAGAATAAAATTATATATATACATAGGAGAGAGAAACGTCAAATACTCTGTACAGTTGCCAATATGTAAGAGATCTGAACCGTTCATCTGTTGAGCCCTACTGTGAATCGGTTAAAATCCAAAATTGGAATACTCAAGATTAATGGCTAGGATCATGGGCAGGTTAGATCTAGCCATCGGTTTTGTCCCATCATTTGTCGATTCTTGTCAGCAATCTATTTCTAATAATCAAATGTCATTAATGGCTAGGATCATGGGCAGGTTAGATCTTTTAGGTATGACCCAACCACGAGAGGGCCCATAACATGTGCATTGCGGCCTCTAAGCATGTCGACAGGGCGCTGTAAACGGGCCGGGCTTGGGGTAGTTTTTGGCCCGGATTTTGAACTATTTTCGGCCGAAGGTCGGGTCAGCCTTTCTAAAATACTGATGTAGGCCCGAGCCCGGCCCATTGACAACCTATTGACAAAGAAAGCAGCTCGATGGCACCATATGCCGGACGCCTATTGTGTAGTGAGGCGCTCACCACCCTCTACTGTGGTGTGAGGACTCTGTAGGACCCACTGTAATGTTTTGATTTATCTACACTGTCCACCCATTTTTTCACCTCATTTTAGTAAAAGAAAAAAAAAATAATGTATATCCAAAGCTCAAGTGGACCACACCATAGGAAACTGTGGGAATTGAACACTTATCGTTAAAAACTTCTTTGGGCCACAAAAGTTTTAGATCAAGCCAATAATTGTTTTTTTAGCCCTTCATCCAGGTCCGTGTGACCTTAGGAACATGTTTTAAAGACAAATACACGCCAATGTGAGCCATAGGAAGATTTCAACGGTGGATGTCATTATCCTTATTGTTGTCTGTGGTGTGGTCCACTTGATATTTGAATATGATTCAATTTTGGGTTCCTGACCTAAATTTAACTCAAAACAAGGATTGAAGGCATGGATAAACCACATGCATCACAGTGGACCCCACGGAGCCTTCACACCACCGTAAAGGGTGGTGAACGCCTCACTACACAATCTGGGTACCCACGTGCTTTTCCTCCTGATTTTGGGTCGGATCTTTTCAAAGATACACGTGACATTGGACAGAAATTTCGGACAACACACGTTGCAGGAACCCGCGCAACAAGAGTCACGGTCGGGGATTGGGGACACCCATCATGGAAACGTTGTTGGCCCAACGTGATGTTTCTATGCCATCCAACCCATTGATAAGTTGAGTCCCATCAGGATGAATGGAAAACACAATCATCAGCCTGATCCAAAACTTTGGTGGGCCTAATGTAGGTTTCGGGCATGTTGTTTTCTGTGGTGTGGCCCACCTGACTTTTGAAATAGACATGACTCGATCTCGACCCGACTCGATACTGAGTCCGGCATGCCTGACCTAATTCGAGTCCGGGTGGTCTGGCCTTGACTAATTTGGATCAAGTCGGACTAATTCGGCTCAGGTTTGACCCGATCACAAATACCAAGCCAGGTCGAGTTGGCACTGAGCCTGGTCATGTGTAATAGGTATTCACATGTTGAAATCACAACTCAAGACCTACGTGCACTTGCAAAAATTGTAGCCTCTCTATCAGCTGCATAACATTTCAGATCTGAAAGGCCAAATTTGAAATTTGAGTTTATATATATATGTATAGACACAAAAGTCAAGTTTTGAATTGAGTTGAACTTCGGGTCAAGTTGAGTTGAGTTATTAGGTGACCTGAACTCCCGACTCAGTTTGAGTCCGGTTCGTCTTACCCACTCAATTCAAATCAAGTTAGATTTGAACGAGTTAAACCAGCCGAGTTGTCCCATGCCCAACTCTAGACTCAAGAGGTGAGTTGGCAAACAAGTAAAGAATCTTGCCTGTTCAAATGCTATGACCCAATATAACCTATCATGGCCCAAGAATCATGGCAGTCCACAGGTTGGGTGGAATGTACAAAACGTGGTAGGCCCCAAATAGGAAATGATTTATAAGTATATAAGCAAGTGGGGGTGGATTGCACATTGAGTAAACTTTATGGCCCATCATGATTTATGTATTTTATCCATTCTGTTCATATATTTTACCAGGTAATTTTAAGACTGGGTCCAAAACTAAAGCATATCCAAAAATTAAGTAGACCACACTATGGAAAACAGTGTGAATTAGACATTTACTTTGAAAAGTTCTGGCAAGCCATAAAGATTCTGGAACGAGCTGATATTTTTGTTTTCCCTTCGTCTATGCCTACATAATCTTACAAATAGGTTGGATGACAAATGAACATCACTGTATGACATAAGAAGGTTTCAACGACAGAAATCATTATTCTCACTGTTTCCTTTGGTGTGGTCCACTTGGTCTTTAGATATGCCTTAATTTTGGAGCTTTACAACTAAAATGAGCTTGGATGGACAGTAGGGATAAACCACATACATTTACAGTGGGCCTAACAGAATTTACTCCATACTATAAACTGGAGATTAAGATTATCACACAATGATAAGCACTTATAGAGAAACCGGCACCATATATTGTCATATTAAATATTATTTTCCACGTGGCTGTGATGGGTTTCCCACCCTAACCAACAGCAACCCTCACAGTTGAAATTTCACGAATTTATTTTTCCTGTCGAATAAAATATATACACACACACTGTAGAATCTCAGTGGGCCATAGAAAAGGGAAAAGTACTCACCTTATATCTCTAAAATCAAACTGATCAAGCAATCCTGGCCATCAAATTAATTGCTATCAAATGAAGGGTTAAAATTAAATAGTGAGTGGTCCAATTCGAATGGAAAGATCAATGGCTAGTATCATCTTCTGAGTTCAATTTTCGGCCATGCTCCATCCAGAACCTGGACAGCTCTACTTTAGGGTTGAAGTCTCAACTTCTTTTAAATGGTAGCAAAAATAACCTTTTGTATGGACTAAGACAATACAAGGGCCCATGGTATGATAGTCGATCCAATGCAAGGACGTACAAGACCCTCGTGACACTCATCACGGATTAAATCCATACCACCCATTTTAGATATTCAAACATCTAATTATGATATGAAGCGAGCTTTGTTACGTGGAATGCATCCAGGCCATTCATTGCAGCCTTGTCTTCTTCCCTTTTCCCTTATACTAGGTGGGGAGTAGGTAACATCTATGGGGCAAGGATCCTATGTTAGTTTTGGACAACTTGAAAGTTTGTGGTGACTCATCCTCCTCACATGTGACACTGATTTACAACAATCCATACCATGCATCCAAATTGTAGGAACCATTATGGATGGAGCGTATCTATGAAATCACACTGTTCAAGCAATCCTAACCATCCAATTAATGGATTTTAAATGGATGGTTAAAAGTAAATTAGTAAGTGTTCTAAATTCGAAGATAGTATCAGATGATTTCTCCATCCACCGTTGGGTAGGATATATGGATAGACTGGATTACGGTACAACTATGCCACGTGTATAGTTGAACTCTCTCCACCTCTTTCTTAAATTATGTTAAACTCGCATAGCAGTCCGAACCGTTTGCATTATATAACACGCCGGCCAAAAGGCTGTACCATAGTAAGCGGTTTGCGTCCTGAGTAAACTCAGTGGGGCCCACCTTCTAAGTATGTGTCTTATCCACGCCGTCCATCCATTTTTTAAGATCATTTCAAGGAACGAACCCAAATTTTAATCATATTAAAATCTAACGTGGACCACACCACAGGAAAAAGTGGGGATAGTGACGTCCACCGTTGAAACCTTCCTACGGTCCAAAATGATGTTTATTTGTCATCCAACCAATTCATAAGATCATAAGGATCTGGATGAAGGGAAATTTTAAATATCAGATTGATCCAAAACTTCTGTTGCCTCCAAGAAGTTTCAACGGTAAGAATATAATTCACAACTTTTTCCCTGTGGTGTGGTCCACTTGAGATTTAAATATAATTTATTTTTTTTACATCAAATAAAACTAGCTTCTAAAACACATGGACGGCTTGGATAATACATATACGTGACGATAGGCCCCACGTAATTTACTGCGGTCCGCTTCCACCGACCTAACGTTCGGATATTCGCGTTGTACAAGCGAGCCCATGGTCCAGTGATCCAAACCGTTGGCTTGAGATTTACGGTGCATGAAACGTCGTCATTTGCGCCATAACATTGACTGTTGGGATCAGAGAAGCATGGCCCACCTGCCCCACTGGCACAAACTTGAAAAAACTCAGTTGTACCATACAAATTTTTGGCCCCAAGAATTGTATAGCAATTTTTTGCTGAACGGTGTGATTTCGTCCTATGCCTAATCCATGGATAGAGCTAAGAATGAACGGTCCAGATCTCATAGATGTGTGCCATGTGTGATGAAATTGTGTAATGCTAGCATTTAGCAATTAGCACCTGATAATTTCACTTCAATCATTAATGCCTGAAAATCATCCCACCCATCAGATTATAAAATTCAACAATTTATTCCCAAAATGCCCTCTCAGAGCGAGTGGACGTAACAGATGCTGCATGGTGGGCCCCACCGAGCTTCGAGCTTCAGCAATTCCCCGCAGCCTCCGTTTCTAGACAATCCGCGTCCGTAAATCACACCCGGAATTTCTACATATGGTAAAGCAGTTTTACAAACGGGACGGTTAGATGAGACTTTCGTGCAACCGTCTGCATGTGGGGCCCACCGCTGTGTGTGCGATATCCAAACTGTCCAGAAGGGTTTTCCTACTGATAAAATGGTATTGAGAAAAAAATTATTATGATCCAATCATCAAGTGGGCCACATTATAGAAAAACGATGAACAACCATTTAAAAACTTTCAAATTCATGCAGCGCCCCAACCTGATGACTAGATCGGCCTGATTTTATTTTTTATTTTTTTTGGAAGCCACATTTTCATGTTGAGGAGATCCAGATGGGTGGATTGGATGCCATGCACGAACCACGATGGGCCCCACTCGCAGCTGGGTTCACGAAATTCTCCTCTTTAAGGAGTTGTTGAGAAACCAGCGTCCTTCGCCAATCGCCACAGGTCTCAGCCTCACAGGTTAGCATATCTTCCTTGGGACTTAAACACGGTGAGAGTTCACCACCATCACAAATATCTGATTTTGCATGCCGAATATGTATAACCGACCAATTTTCTGACAGTTCATTTGATCGCCACCAATTTGAATGATTAGGATCTTTCCATCCTTGTGATTTTCAGGCTGTGAATGGGCCCCACCAGTCACATGACTTGGATGATCTAGACTGACATGCAAATAATGCATGTGTAGACTGTACGAATCACCGCCATTTTAAAGAGTAGTGATGAAGCATCATCACGTTGCTATCCTTTCCACCAGGATATTTGGGACTCTACAATGAAATGTGGACCCTCCATTCTTTACTCGCAGAAACTCTTCCTGGTTGGATGATCTAACCATGAGGACTTTCAAGAACCCCAAAATGGACGGTTAAGGAATAGATCAACGATCCACAGTCAACGGACAAAAACTCATGCGGTTGGACCCACCCAAAAGAAATTTGTACACGTGTACCACGTTTACCAAACCAACAGTAGTTCATATCAGCATTGGATCCTTTCCACTTTTTAATCATATAATACAGACAAGGGAAGCTTGCTTCCTCGACCAAGGTTCTTTGTCGGGGTGGGCCCCACATGAAATGAAAGAAAATGCATGGATCAATAGATATCGATCTTCTGCACCTTTTTTTAAGTGTCAGCTGAACAGCAGACTGCCTTGCAACCGTGGGTTACTACCAAAATCATTTAAAACTGGAATTTTCCTACCAACTTTATGAGATGCGGATGGGCCCCATCTCATGTCTTGCCATTCCCATGCAAGATAAATAATACATAAGAAGACATGCCCGTGCATGCAATCAAACGCACTGGAATGGTCTACACTACCTATTTCAAAGCACCCTAATTTCTATGGGCCCACCATGCTTTCCATGTAAATCCACTCCGTCCATTAAGTGAGAATCATCATTTGAAACCTAACCAACAAAAGATCAGCCTGATAATTACTCTGATGGGCCACACTAATGTAAACAATGTAAAAACTGCTCCTTAAACCGATAAGTTCACATGATGTGGACTGATATCTGTGTTCCCAATTCATCATGGTGACTTACACCTGATTAACCGGTTGGATCAACTATACATGCCATGTAGCCATACCCATAAACCTTTGAGAGGTCAGTTCCTCACCGGCCGGGGCCACCGCAGTCCGTGTATGACAATCCAATCCATCCATTAAAGTCATACATGCTAAAAAGTAGATTTAACTATCATCTGAGATACTACGTGAATTTAGAGATTATTAAATAGTAATCCATTAGTTTCTATGGTATTGCCTAATGGTTGATGGGCTTATTTTTTGGGCATAAAAGTTCACTTTAATACAAGGGTTGGACGTGATAGATACAACAGGGTGGGCCCCACATAGGTGATAGGGTGTATGCAAGTGCGTGTTGATATAATAGGCAGGTGAATGACCTTTTACACGCAGGTGAATAAATCGCACGTGGAATGAGTTACTCTAGTTTACAAGGACTAGTGGACCGGACAAATCAAGGAATGTACGAATGTGTGTGAAAAGATTGTAGTTTCACGGAGAGATGGTGCGCGTACATCTCCCACCATCAAACGGCCGAGGATGGACATCTGAGCACACGCTTTTAAAAGATTACACCCATTTTTTCAACGATCTAAGCCAGTGGACAGCAGATGGCCCATTTGAAAATTCTCCCCAGATTCAAATATCCTATCTGTCCAGTAGTCGACCCTTTTTCTCTTGATGAATATGAACGGTCGCTGTACTTTTCTTTCTTAATCGTATATCGTCTGAGGACACCAATTGAAGAGTAAGGACATTCCAGCCGAGGGAATTTTAGTTCAAATACAATCAAGTGTATGGACAATAATATAAACGGCTTGGATCAGAGATCCATGACTGGATCAGTTAAGATTTATAGATGATCCACTTTAACTGCCTGGAATCTCTTCATCCCATGTTTCAAGCACAGATACAACAATAATCAGCCAGCAAAAAAGCTACGTGGGCCATCTGTGGGATATCCATTCCTTCCATCAGGTGTTTCCCTAGATTCTAGTGCCTGGTGCCAGAAATCAACCAGCACCACAACTCAGGTAGGCCACACCACAGGGAGCAATGGCTAAGGGACACTGACCATTAGCTTTTACATTCATCAAACCCGTCAGTCATGTGTAAATCACAAGAAGGAAGGGAAACTACAAATATCAGCTTGATACAAAACTTATTCAGGCCACACACGTAAACTTAGAGGTTGTACGTGCCATTTTACTGTGTGGCCCATATGAGTTTTGTACCCGTCTGATCTTCTGGATTTACGTTGAATAAAGGTTCTCACCTGAGGGACGGAGTGGATGCGACAGATACAACAATGCAGGCCCCATAGAACTTGGGTGTTGTATACCATTCGGGTCAGTCACCGCATGCATTTCCATCTGATAATTTCACATGCCCATCAAATCCTCTAGATGATGACCATTCCATTGCACAACGGTCATATCCATCCAAGGGGGTGCGGATGGAAGCGGATTGGCTGGTGTACCCCACACCACCGATCTGGCTGCTGTGTTGACGTCACCAAGTTAGGCGGATCCTGTAATGAGGCATGTGCTATATCCAAACCATCCATCCATTTGGTGAGCTCGTAGTAAGGCATGAGCCAAAAAATTAAGATAGATCCAAATGTCAAGTGGATCACACTGTAAAAAGCAGCAGGGGATTAAACGTCTACCACTGAAATCCTTTTGGGGGCCACGGTAGTTTTGGATCAATATTATATTTGTTTTTACTCTTCATCTAAGCCTGTGTGACCTATAAGCAGATTGGATGGAAAATAAACATTTTGTAGGCCTTATGAATGTTTTAGCAGTGAGAATCATTGTCCCGCTTTTATTTTTGGTGTGGTAAACTTGAGGATATGTATCATTTTGGGCTCATGCTCCAAAATGATGTTCGAAGATAAATAAATCATTGTGGGGCCATGTTACTTTGATTAGGGGTGCAAACGATGCCGTTCGGTTCAGTTCGATTCAGTTCTAGGTAGAAATTAGAACCGAATCGTTCCTTACGGTTCCAGGATTTTCGGAACCGGAACCGGACCGTGAAAACCGGTTCGGTTCCGGATCGGTTCCACGGCTCTGGGCCTGTTATAATCCGGTCCAATTGCGTGTTCTATTTTATAATTTAGCCCATGTTCATTTATGTTGTGATCTACTTGATGAATGGCCTAGATATTATATATGGTGTGAAAAAATACATTTATGAAAACAAGCAAAGGGTGTATTGTAAACCATAAATCATGAGTCAAATATACAACTAAAAAATATTGTAAACTCACGGTTCCAAGTTTAGTTCCACGGTTCGATTCCAAGTTCAGTTCCATGGATCAGATTCATCGTTCGGATTCATGGTTCGGATCTGCGGTTCGGATCACTGTTTGGTTTGGTTCTACATACCCCCAAATCGGAACCGAATCGAACTAAATAGTTCTTTAATTTTTGGAACTGGAACCAGTGCACTCTAGAACCGGACCGTTTGACCGGTTTCGGTTCGGTTCCATGGTTCTACCGGTTCGATGTGCACCCCTAACTTTGATCTCCTTTAAACGGTTCCTACAACTAAGAGCTTGAGGAGCGTTAGTCTCATCTTCACACGACACGTACTCACACCAGCTAGGTTGGTGGTGTGTGGTATACTAGCCAATTCACTTATGCTGTCGGATGGACATGGACCTTGGTTGTGTGTTGATGTGGCAAGGTTACGTTGGCACCACCATATGCCATCGTCCACCCATTTACAGTTATAATGAGTATATCCAAAGTTCAAGTGTGCCACACAGACCAAGCAGCGGACAATGACACACACATTTGAAACCTTACTTAGGCCTATGTTGATGTTTATTCTCCATATGACCAGATTACATGGACTTGAATGCAAAAAATAAAAATAAAAAAACACACACACCAATTATAAGCTTGATCAAAAACTTCTATAACCCCCAACAAATTGAAAAGTGAGCATCATTATCCCCACCGCTTCGCATGGTGTATTCATCTTGATCTTTGTATCTACTTTATTTATAGGCTCGTGGTCTAATATGATCTTGCAAAATGGATGAAATAGGGGTATATAGCACATGCACCATGGTGAGGCATATAGAACTTGCCACATCAACACACCACTAAGGTTGCTGCCCCACCATGCAATCTACATTTATGGGGCCATCCAGAAATGGGCGACGGATTAGGTGCGCCCTTATCGTGGGCTATCCTTGATGTATGTATTTTATATCCCCTCCATCGTAGCCATCAATTTTGAAAGATTATTTTAGAGCATAAGCCCAAAAGTGAAGAAGATCCAAATTTTAGGTGGACCATATTACAAGAAACAGTGGTGATTGAATGCACTATGACTTGAAAAGCTTTCTAAGGCACACTATAATGTTTTATTAATGTTTATTTGTCATCCAACCTATTGATAAGCTTACGTAAACCTTGATGTAGGGAGAAAAAACCAAAAAACAAATATCAGCTTGATACCCAACTTCTGTGACCCATTAATGGTCAATAACCACTATTTCCTATGGTATGTTCCACTTGAGAATTGGATTTACTTCATTTTTTTGGGGGATTATGTTCAAAAAAATGATATGGAAAAGCAAATGGACGCCGTGGATATAGAATACATGCATTTTCTTGGGAAAGTACATATGCCGACTTGGTTTAGGCAGGGACATCGCCTAGTTCGCTCCTACGGGCAAAAGCCTCCGAGAAATTTTGACAAAAAGTTAGGTGGGGGCATCGTGATTTTTGTGAGATGATATGTTTTGCCAAATCATACTAGGATATGGACAAAAAATAAAGCAAATCCATAACTCATGATTTTTGTGAGACGATATGTTTTGCCAAATCATACTAAGGATATGGACAAAAATAAAGTAAATCCATAACTTAAAACTCAAGTGGGCAGTACGGAAGGACACATTGGGGATTGAATGTCCACCATTGAAACATTAGGTTAACGCTTTTGTGTAGTCATTTAGTCCCATATTAGGATGGACCTGATGAATGGTATAGATGGTACAAGAGGTTATCTCCCTATTGACTATTTTCTGTCACATGGCCTACTCAAATTTTACATCTCACTCAATTTTTGCCTATGTCCTAACATAATCTTAGGAGGCGGTTGGTGCATGGTATTAGATGGGATTAGGTGGGATGGAATTGCATTTGGTTTGGAGCCAATTCCACTCAATGTTTAGGAAGAATAGCAAAGCTTAGAATTAGATTGGATGGAATTGCATTGGGTCTTGCTAATTCCACTCAATGTTAGCAAGTTGTGTAGGTCTCACCAAGATGTGTGGGCTATATCTACACCATCTACCCATTTTTTAAGATCATTTTAGAGCATGGGCCAAAAAATCAAGTACAACCAAAGCTCAAGTGGACTCCACCATAGAAAGTAGCAGGGATTGAATACCTACCATTGAAAACTTCTTTGGGGCCACATAAGTTTTTGATCTGCCTCATTTTTAAGCCCATGTCATAAAATGAGGTTACAAAACAGATGAACGATTTGGACATAACACGTGTTATTCTCAATAATTTCAAAAGATGGTGGGTATATTCATTCAATGTACCACCGTATTACAAATATAACATGTAATTAAGCTTATCCTTTCCCCCCTATGTAATAACTAAGTTTTTTAAATCCAATCCCACATAATTCCTCCCAATACCATGCTCTAAACACCTCCTTAGTAGGGCTATACACGAGCCAAGCTAGCTCGAAAAGCTCGCTCGACTTGGCTCGATCTAGCTCGACTTGACTCGACTTGAACGATAAATCAAGGCGAGCAAAGCTTTATATGACCCAGCTCGTTTTGAAAACAAGCCAATTTCAAACATAGTGGAGTTTGACACGACTCGACTCGACTCAAACTTGGCTTGGATCAAAGCTCGAGGTCGGCCCGACTTGAATATATTATTATATATATTAATGTATATTATATTATATTTAAAAATTAAAAAAATTAAAACATAAACGTTATTGTATCCATCCGTTCCTCTCATACCATTTCCCTTCCTTAATCTACCGCGCTCGAGCTTCTCTCTCTCTCTCTCTCTCTCTCTCTCTCTCTCTCTCTCTCTCTCTCTCTCGCTTGACTCAACGTCTACTCGGCTTGTCTTAGCCGTACGACCTACACTCACATGAGCTCTCTCTCCTCTCTCTCTCTCTCTCTCTCTCTCTCAATATCAACAGCAAAGTATCATCTATGGTTTTATCTAATATTATATATGTGTGTGTGTATTATTAATTAAATATTTGATTAGGGGGTTGGGTTAGTTGGGTCGGGTTGTTGGGTTAAGTTAGATGCGGCTTGCCAGTTGGATCAGGTTGGGAGCAAGCTCAACTTGACTCGATGTAAGCTCGCATCGACTCGATCCATTAGCTCGACTTGAAAGTTTTGGCCAACAAGTTAAGCTCCAATAGTAAGCTCGAGACAAAGCTTGAGAAGAGCATGGACAAGCCAAGCCAAGATTGGCCCACCTCGACTCCACTCGGCTCTATGTACAGCCTTACTCCTCCTTGGGAAACAGAATTTCTTAGGAACATCCAGGTGGTCCCCACGTAGCTTCCACCACCGTGAAGTTCCTGTGAGGCGTTTGCAGGCCATGCTTGTCCCTAGGAATACATGCTTTGAATTTCCGATTATTGTGGATTTTAAGTCATACCCAATCGTGTGGTAGTTTATTAATTGAATGGTCCAATCCAATTAATTGAATGGTCGGATCAAGGATATCAGCACTAATGGGACGTTTTGCGTGTTTATACACTGAGTTTTCGGGAAGCGGATTGGCTGGTGTACCACACACCAGCTATATAGCTTGTGGATTGACGTTAGCAAGTTTTGTGGGTCCCATCATGAGATATGTGTTATATTCAAACCGTCCATCCATTTTGAGAGCTCATATTAAGGCTTGATCAGAAAAATAAGACAGATCTAAAGATCAAGTAGACCACACTGAAAAAGCAATTGGGGATTGAACGTCTGCCATTGAAACCCTTTTGGGGTCACAAAAGTTTCAGATCAATATGAAATTTGTTTTTCCTCTTCGTCCAAGTATTTGTGACCTTATTAACAAATTGGATGAAAAATAAACGTTACTGTGGGTCCTACGAAATTTTTAACTGGGAATATCATTATCCTCGCTGCAATTTTTAGTGTGGTCCATTTGAACTTTGGATATGAATCATTTTTTGTCTAATACTCTAAAATGATCTCGAAAATAGATGAAGGGTGTGGATATAATAAATACATCATTGTGGGGGCATGTAACTTCGATCTCCTTTGAACCGTTCGTACAGCTTGGAGCTCGAGGAGCGTCGGCGCTCGTCTTCTCACGACGCGTATATAACTGATGTGGGCTACACCAGCCTTCGGACGCGGATTTCCTGCTAAAGCCTTTCGCAAGAAGTTCCTGCGCAAGGATGCTGGGTGGGGCCACCGGTATGTTTGCGAGAAATCCATCCCGTCCGTCCGTTTTGAGAGATCATTTTAGGATGTGTATCTAAAATTGAGGTGGATACAAAACTCAAGTGGGTCACACGAAAGGGAAAATTGGGGAAAGAAATTCCCACCGTTGAAATCTTCCTGAGCTCCACCTTGATGTTTATATGCTATCCAAACCTTTCATAAGGTCATTCTCAATGGGATGAAGTGAAAATACCAAAAACGATAGCCTGATAAAAAACTTTCGTAACCATGAGAATGCTTCAACGGTTCTCACTGAATTGCCACTATTTCCTCTCCTGTGTCCCATTTGAGTGTTGTATCCACCTCACTTTTAGACACATGTCCTAAAATGATCTCTCAATACGGACAGACGATGTGGATTTCTTACAAACATCCAGGAGGGACCCACCCAGCATCATTGCGCAGGAACTTCTTTAGCAGGAAATCCGCATGGGACCCACCATGATGTTTGTGATAAATCCATTCATAAATCTGTTTTTTCACCTCTTGTTAGTAAAGATCTAAAAAAAAAATATAGTCAAATTCAAAACCCAAGTGGATCACACTACAGGAACCGTTGAAACTTTCTTAGGGTATACAGCGATTTTTATATTGCATCCGGAACGTCCTTAAGGTCATTCCCACCTGGATGAACTACAAACACTATAATATTAGGCCCCACAAATGTTTCAACAGCTAACGTTCAATCCCACTGTTTTCTATGGTGTAGCCTACTTGAGTCTGCTTAAATTTTGGGCTTATGCCCCAATATCAGCTGTAAAAAGGGATAAACAGGGTGGATTTACCGCAGACATCATAGTGGGCCCCACCTAGGTTCCAACCGCAACCATAAGGTAGTGTGGATTCTCCATCATGTCTAGCTTGATATTTATGTTTTATATGCACTGCACATCTATTTTTACAGCTCTTTCTAGGGCATCTCAAAATTAAAGCATATGCAAAGCTCAGGTAAACCCCACCCTCAGGAAAAAGTGGAAATATTTATGTCCATCAATGAAACTTTCCTGGGGCTGGCAGTAACGCTGATTTGATTTATTTGATATTCATTCTTTGTCCAATGCTTTAAAATTATCTCAAAAAATGGATGATCAATATGGATATAATAAAGACATCATTATGGGCCCATGTAACTTTGATCTCCTTTGAACTACAATTCGGAGCTCGAGGAGCATTGCGTTCATCTTCGCATGATACCTATCTACATCAGCTATATAGCTAGTGTGATACACCAGCTAATCCACTTCCAACATGATGAGTAGAGCTGGGCATCGGTCCTGATCGGATCGGATTAGGTTCAACTCGACTTAATCCGAAATTCTACAGGCTTGACCCGAATCCGATCCGATCCGTGCCCAGATATGGGTCACATGATTCTGACAGATCCGATGCATGGTTTTCGTGACTCGAACAGTGTCCGACTCGGGTTGGAAAATCAAGTCGGATCGGGTTGGTAGAATTCGGATATATAAATTTAATTAAATTGTTTCATGTGATGTGGTCTACTTTAACCTTTAATATACATACTTATTGTACTCAATGGCTAAAATAATATGTAAAAATTGATGAACGGCTTAGATAAAACATACACATCAAGGTGGGCCTCACATGGTATGAAAGAACTTCCTATCTAACGTATACAGCATTTTTAACTTTTTATTAAATCTTTGACATGCACTGCACGAAAATCAAATTACTTGCCTTTCTCCATAGCTGTACAGGTGATTTCTTAATCCAAGTGAGAAAGGTCTGTAGATCTAATCATAGGGTATGTGTTATATCGAAACCGTTCATCCATTTTCCAAGCTTGTCTTAAGGCTTGAGATGAAAAATAAGACAGATTTAACTATCGAGTGGACCACATGAATGGTTTAACAGTAAAAATCATTCTCTATTAGTATTTGTGGTGTGGGCCACATGATCTTTGGATATTATTTATTTTTGTGTATAATACTTTATAATTATCTCTAAAAGTATATGAACGGTGTAGATATGATAAATACATCACCGTGGGGCCCATAACTTTGATCTCCTTTGAACCGTCCATACAACATGGAGCTCGAGGAGCGCCTGCAGCTCGAGGCGGCCAGACGTATTACAGTTGGAAACGGACTGGCTACTCCCCTGGCCACTGGACGTCTGTGTTCTGTGGGCCCCATCATGATGTATGTGTTTCATCCATGCCCTCCATCTATTTTTATAGATCTTTTTAAGTCATTAGAAAAAAAAAAAAAACTAGGTATATTGAAATCTCAAGTGGACCACATTATAGAAAACAGTGTTGAATGAATTTTGACCATTAAAAATGTTATGTAGGCCATAAAAATTTTCGATCAAGCTGATATTTATTTTTTCCCTTCATCTGGGTCCTCATGACTTGATCAACATATTTTATGCAATATATATGTTTTATCCACATCGTCCATCCATTTTTAGGAAAATTAGGGTAAAAAATATATTTCATACTACCTGCTCGCCTATCGGTTCGGGTCTGTTCGGTGCGGTTCGGGTCCCATCGGTTCGGGTATCCGGGTTGAGTCGGTCCGGACAGAGGTCTCTCCGGACCTGATCCAAAAAAAAATCGGATCTAGAAACCACAACCTAATCGGCCCGATCTTGGTCGTCGGTTCTGTTCAGAACGGGCCGGATCGGGTTGGATCCGCCGAATCGGGTCACAAATGCACACCTCTAATGATGAGCCCCTCGGTGCACAATCTTCGTCATATTAGTTCCCACTGACGAGTCATTTGTGTATTACATTCTCGTGAAGGCTACCTAGGATGAAAACCATGAAAGACCCGTTCGCCAGTTGAAATAAATGCAAAGCTATATCGTCTTGATTGAACCTATGCGTGTGGCCCACCTGATCAATATATTCAAATATTTAACATATGTTGAAGGGGTTTTAGCTTCCTATTTGGTTTTAGGTGTGTGCACGTGTGTTAAAATTGATCGTGTGGTGTGTGTACGTGTGTCAAAATTGATTGTACAACTCGATTCAAACTAAACAATTGACCTAAGCACCAAGATAGGTCATTTAATCAGTCACTCGTGATATGGTGGTAAGATAATCAAGTTAGATTATTGAAGAGTAGGGTTCTTCCTTCAAAGATGGATTTACCTCCCGTATGAAAGAACTTTTTCAAACGAAAATAGTCAAATAAAAAAATACTTACGCTCAATCATAAAGGACAATAATAAAATGCTTTTTTTGAAAGATTAAGTGATTATATTGATATCGAAAATAGTCAATCACAAGAATATAAACTTGGATTATAGCTAAAGATTATGGATACTGGATTATGACTAAGGATTAGCACTACTCTTTGGATAGAGTTAAGACATGATAATGAAAGATAATTTGATTTGTTTAATTGGTTTGATGTGAGATGATTTGTTTTATTGAACTTGTTATTTATAGGTATCTGTGGCAGCTTCTCTCTAGGTGTTTCTCTTCTTTATCTCAACGGTTATGGCAGCCGAATCGTTGTCATATCGGTATTCTAGATCTTTTTGTTTCTTCATGTCCTTCTAATCGTTCTTTTCTACTCGACCGCTTTCGTCTTTTGAACTTTTCAGTATATTATTCAACTCAACATTAGTTGTACTTTCATAAAAAGCATTCCAAATATCTCTAAAGATTTTTCACACACTATATATTTTTGTGCAAAGAAACGTATCATTTCTTCGGTAACTATTTAAGGAACAATAATAAATAAAGTACCACAAGGGGATGAATTTGAATGAGTATATGTAACCTTACAATCAACACTAAATAAATATATGAATATGCATGTAATTTTACCACCACGATTGTGGTAATAACTGTTAAAAAGGGGCCACAACAAGGGTGTAGAGATATCTTACCCATCATCAGGTGGGCCTGCACACCACGGGGAAAAGTTAGGGGGACTCCCACGGTAGAGCATGGGGACCACCAAGGTGCCTATATGTTTTCCAACCCATGCAACAGGTGTCGCACATTACAATAATGGGAAAAAAAAATAGCCCAACCCTACCCTCAGGTGGGCCTCACCACTTAGAATTTGTGAGATAGTAGTGCTTTTTCACATTGTTCTCTATGGCATGGCACCCACTGTGCCTCGGAAAAATCAGCCCAATCAAATGATCAAGTGGTTCCCATCACTTGAATTTGTAAGTTTTCACGTTGTTCTCTATGGATTGAATGTCTTACCATTGAAAGCCTTTTGGGGGTCACAAAAGTTTTGGATCAACATGATATTTGTTTTTCCTCTTCAACCAAATATGTGTGACCTTATGAATGGATTGGATGGAAAATAAACATTATGGTGGGCCCTATAAATGTTTTAATGGTGAAAATCATTCTCCCCACTGCTATTGTGGTGTCTCCACTTGAGCTTTTGATATGAATCATTTTTTTATCATGCTTTAGGGGGGTGTTTGTTTGGTGATAAATAGGTAATAATCATCATTTCATCCCGTTTGAAAAAGAGTAAATCCTCCATCCAATAGCACCTCGATTTTTGGGTTGCCTTTTTAAAAAACTGACAAGTGTGCGTGAATTAGATTCATGGGTCCCATCTTGATGTAGTATCTAATCCACACCATTCATCCATTTTATCATATCATTTAAGGGTAAGAACTAAAAAATTTAGGTACATTATACGTTTAAATAGACCACACAATAGGAAATGGAGGGAGGGCAAAGACATCCACCGTTGAAAGGGAGACCACCCATGGGTCTAGCAGTGATATGTATCTATGATCCAACCTGTTAATATGGTTACACAAACATGGATGGAGGGAGAACACAAATATCTGCTTGATCCTAATCTTCTATTGCCCGCAGGAAGTTTTCAATGGTAGCCATTTAACTTCCTATGTTTATCGTGATGTGGTCCACTTGCACTTTTGATGTACCTCAATTTTAAGCTCATGCGCTAAAATGAGCCATCACAACGGATGGACGGCATGGATTAGACATACGCATCATGGTGGGCCCATCTTTTTAAAAAAAAAAAATGTACACCTCATATCATGGCGAAGCCCACCAAGTGTGAATGCCACGAGGGCAACGGGCTATATTTCATGATGTAAATAATGATAATTTATTTTTATATATTTATCTCTATTTATGTGAGTAAATAGTAAACCAACCACCCCCTGCAATGATATCACCGAATGGATTATCGGTGTGGATACGATAAATACATCATTATCAGGCTCATATAATTTCGATCTCCTTTGAGCCGATCGTATAGCTCGGAGCTCGAGGAGCATCCGCGCTCGTCTTCGCACATATACACACCAGCTAGGTCGGTGGTGTCTGGTACATCAGCCGGTCCACTTCCTGTTGTCACGTGATTATGTACAACGTTAACACTTGCGGCATCACTACCATTAATATTAGGGTTGCAGGCATTGTTTTCATTGGTCGCGGTTTGGCCAGCGACGCTACCACTAGCAACGTGGCTAATGGTCGGTGTCGGTAGGCCCCACCATGATATATGTGTTTAATCCACGCCATTCATCCATTTTTTCAGATCATTTCAGAACTTGATCCAAAAAATAGGCTGATCTAAATCTCAGGTGGACCGCACCACAGAAAAGCATTGGTGATTGAGCGCCACTGTAATTTTTATTTGACATCCAATCCGTTGAATAGGTCATACAGACATGGATGAAGAGAAAAACAAATATCAGCTTGATCTAAGACTTTTGTGGCCCTTAAGAAGTTTTTAATGGTGGGTGTTTTATCATCATTGTTTCCTGTGATTTGGTCCACTTGAGATTCATACCCACCTCATTTTTATGCTCATACCATAAAATGATTTAGAAAATTAAGTGAATCATTTTTGTGCTCATACCATAAAATGATTTAGAAATTGAATTGACAGCGTTGATTAAAGCTAGGGGCCAGTAGCAGGGTCACTGGCCAAAACCTCGTCCATTATAAAGGCCAATATGACCTTTCAGAAAATCTTTGATTACCACCAATAAATTAATGATTTTTGGTATATACATCGCTTTCTTCTGACCCCTCATATACAGTCATCCACATCATCCAAATTGTCCATTGCACTGTGGACATGTCTCTAAATCAAATTATCAAGGAATCCTACCCTTTCAGCCCCATGCCTATCAAATGGTCCAAACATTTATGGGTCAATTGCCATCAGCTCTGTGGGGCCCACCTGACCTATATATTTTATCCAACACTATCCATCTATCTTGACAGATCATTCCAATAATGAGCTCAAAAAGGAGGCAAATCTATAGCTCAAGTGGACCAAAAATAGGATTTAACTTCTACCATTGAAAACTTCCTATAGCCTACCATAATGTTTATTTAGCATCTAATCTCTTCATAAGATCATATGGATCAAGAAGAAGAGTTAACATAAATATTTGCTTGATCCAAAACTCTTATTACCGTATTAACTTTTCAACAATAGGCTTTCAATTCCTGTTGCCTTAAAATAATACTTCAGAATAATTAGATATATGAATAAAATATATACATCACAGTGGGCCCCACAGACAAAGACTGGTCCAGCTAGAGACAAACAGTCCAGTCCTACCTATAAGAGGACCTAGCTAGCGAACGACGGTCCGTGGAGCCCAACGGAATTTATATATTTTAATCACCTTGTTTATTTTTTTTGACAGATCATTTTAGAGCATGAAAAAAAAAAAAAAAAGTTTAAATTGAAGGCTCTGTGAGGAATAATATGGACAATTCAGTCACTTTACATGTAATCTATCCATCCATCAGTGGCCAGAAATATGATGGTGCTATAAATCACTAGGATTATGCCAGGTGTAAGGTAAGAGAATCACCACCAGTTTTAAGATGATGCTGAAGAATGATACCCGTGCGACAGGTAAAAGAGAAAGAACAGCAAACTAAGTTTGCCCTTTTGTCTTACGTGCTTTAAATTTTATATCGACGTGACAAAGAAGGCTCGATACTTTAGTGCGGTGATGATTCTCTCTCAAGACAGCGATGACTCATACATTGCGCACATGGTAAACATGTAACACGATCAGGACCGTCGAAATTATAGGCCTCATTGCAGATGAAATACAGGCTGAAAATTGCATATAAGGGGCCATCTTCACCATGCCATTTTGATCGTTTGAGTTGGACAGTATGCCTACTTTTCTTTTAACCTTCCATTCATTACTCATTAATTGGACCGTTTGGATAGTTCATCCAGTGTGGATTTTCTGGTAACCCGCCATCCACAACAGCAACCCCGATTTGGGCGGCCCAGATATACATACACGTGAGCACACGTACGGTGGATGAGCTATGGAAATATTGCCATACTTGCATGGAAAGGTTCTGTTATTTTGTCATCATCTATCGTTGCAATGAGTGATGAAGACCATTTTGTTTTAGTCGTCACAAGATGTGACCAAAAACAGGGACCCTATCTGCTTTGTAGGTGCTTACATCCAACGGCTGTCAACGAAAGTAGGGAATAAATAGTGATTGTGCAAACATTACATTGTATTTATTGCCATATATCAGAAGCTACTGTTCCTTTTGCTGCTTCCACTGACCCACCTCGTATGAAAATCCGCCTGGGGTTACAGCATGTCTCACCTGTGCACCTACGCACCCGTGTACCTATGCACATATGTCATAGGCGTCTAATCTGAACGGTACATGTGATGCGGAATCCCAGGAAACCTTAGGTGACAAATTTTTACCTCGATCTAAAATTCTGGTGGCAAAGAGAAATGAAAATCAAAGGAGGAAACTGTTTTCATTTTTCATGGCCCGTTAAAGTTTTAGAACAAAGTGAAAATGTTCCCAAGGCGTTTCATGAGGTGTTGTTTCACATGGACCGTTCAGATTTTAGAGTCACATAGTGTGTGTGTATATATATATATACACAGGTAAAGGTACTATCCGCTCGACCTCACAATAAGCTCCCGTGAGGTCGAGCTGTGTGGGTCCCACCATGATGCTTGTCGACCATCAACATTGTGCATTTGATGGGTCCCCTCTAAATTATGGGATATCCCAAAAATCAGACGTATACGGAACTCAGGTGGGCCATACCGTCTAAAATCATGTGAAGACATGCTAAAAACATATAAAATCACTTGGTGGGGCCCACCTGAGTTTTGAATGTTGTTGAAACTTGGTCTGAACCCTCATCCAAGTGGGACACACATAATGGATGGTCTGAATTTGCAAACCACATCTCAGTGGGCCCAAAAAATGATTATGAATGTTTTAATGGTGCACCACCCCTCCCTACTTCTGTAGGTGGTGTGGCCCACACAAGCCACGGATTGACTTGATTTTTGAGAGCTAGGCCCACGACGGAATGGTGCATCTGACTGATGGGGTAGATGTTCGAAACGCATCATGGAGGGGCCCACACAACTCGACCTCATGGGACGGTCCCATCAGCTCCAGCTCGTAGTACCTTTTCCTATATATCTCTGCTCACCTGCGCACGAGGTCGGACAGAACTGGTGTGAACTTTTTTGAGAACCCATCGTAAGTAATATATAGATTCAAAATATATATAAGGTACTATGCGCTTGACCAGAAAATACCTTTCCATGAGGTCCAGTACATACAGAAGGTATTATGCGTGCTTGACCGTATGGTACCTTTGCATGAGGTCGAGTACTAGCAACACATTTGGGGTCGGATGTTGAAAATTAAAAATTCCATACCAGCTGTGAGATTACGGAGGATGAGTAGAAAAGCAAAACCAATGAAACCCCTTATTAAAATACGATTCCCAGTGTTTCCTGCAATAGCCTTTAAGCATGAAGTATTGCTATAGAAACGTATGTGGGTTTATCATATGATTTTTTTGAAAAATCCACTCCATCCATATGTTTTTTTCATATAATCTAAGGGATAGAGTTAAAATTTGACCAAATGCAAGTCTCAAGTTGATCATATAACGGAAAAGAGTGGGAATAATGATTTCAACCATTGAAATCTTGCTAGGCCACATAGTAATGTTATTTGTCATCCAATCTATTCAATAGATCATACAGACATGGATGAAGAGAAAAAACAAATATAAGCTTGATCCAAAACTGTCGTGGCCCACAAGAATTTTTCAACAGTAGACTTTCAATTCAACTGTCTCATGTGGTGGGGCCCACTTGAAATTTTGATGGATCTTAAATTTGGTCTGACCCCTCATCCAAGTGGGACACACATAATGAATGGGCCGGATTTGTGAACCACATCTCAGTGGGCCCAACAAATGATTATGAATGTTTTAATGGAGGGTAACCCCTCTCCACTTTTTTACATGGTGTGGCCCACACAAGTCAAGGATTGACTTGATTTTTAAGCCCAAGGCTCACCATGGAGTGGTGCATCTGAATGATGGGGTAGATGTTCAATATGCATTATAGTAAGCCTAAACAACTCAACATCATGGGAAGTTCTCATGAGCTCTACGGCATAAAACCTTTTCATCGAGCTCATGAGAACTCCCCATGAGGTCGAGCTATGTGGGCCCCACCATGATGCGTATCGAACATCAACACCATGCATTTGATGGGTCCCCTTTAAGTTATAAAATATGTCAAAAATTATCCGTATACGGAACAAGTGGGTCATACCATCTAAAATCATGTGAAGACATACATAAAACATATAAAAGCACTCGGTGGGATCTACCTGAAATTTGGATGCATTTGAAACTTGGTCTGACCCCTCATTTAAGTGGGACACACATAATGGATGGGCTGGATTTGTGAACCACATCTCGGTGGGCCCAACAAACGATTATGAATGTTTTAATGGAGGGTAACCCCTCTCAACTTCTGTATGTGGTGTGGTCCGCACAGGTCACGGATTGACTTGCTTTTTAAGCCCCAGGTCCACCATGGAATGATGCATCTGACTGATGGGGTAGATGTTCGAAATGCATCACGGTGGGGCCCACACAACTCAACTTTATGGGAAGTTCCCATGAGCTCGATCGCATAGAACATTTTCCCCATGTGTGTGTGTGTGTGTGTGTATAAGGAAAAGGTACTATGCGCTCGAGCTCATGATAACGTCCCATGAGGTCGAGCTGTGTGGGCCCCACCATGATGCGTGTTGACCATTAACACAGTGTATTTGATGGGTCCCCTTTAAATTATGGGATATCCCAAAAACCAGTCGTATACGGAACTCAGGTGGGCCATACCATCTAAAATCATGTGAAGACATGCCAAAAACATATAAAAGCACTTGGTGGGGCCCACTTGAGTTTTGAATGCTGCTGAAACTTGGTCTGAACCCTCATCCAAGTGGGACATACATAATGGATGGGCTGGATTTGCAAACCACATCTTGGTGGGCCCAAAAAATGATTATGAATGTTTTAATGGTGCACGGCCCCTCTCAACTTCCGTATGTGGTGTGGCCCATACAAGTCACGGCTTGACTTGATTTTTGAGACCTAGGCCCACGATGAAATGGTGCATCTGACTGATGGGGTATATATATAGACAATGATAGAGATAGGTGGCATTAGATGTATGTGGGAACATGAAATCTATGAAAATTTGGGTCGTATCTTACCCATTAATTTCAACGATAATGACTGAGTTAAAAGGTTTTGTTTTCTTCTCCAGGCATCGAGCAATGACCGTCCATCGGAGTCACTCAATATTGTGTGGAGCCGTTGATTACAAGATACGACGTCCATTGATGAGTGCTGGCACGGCTTGGTTATTCAAGGGATTTGAACGCAAGGAAGTATCATGAAACCAGTGTGCAAGAAGTTGCATTTGGACGCTGTACGGTCCAATCATCCATCTGGACCGTCCATTTTGATCATCATCCATTCCGAGGTCCACTTGGATGGCTTATGGAACCAAAGAATCCTATCTGTAGCTTTGATGGATGGTTATATAATAAGAAGGCCGATTTCAGATTGTTAACATCATCAGATCCTTGGACTTTCTGCATGGTGAGGTACCAAGAGAGGGATGGACGAAATGGACGGCCGAGATTGGTGATTGGACCATGAAAGTGTCCATAGAAAGCTGGCTTTACCTGTCTGTCGTGGTACTAGTTGCATGCAATAATTGCAGGTCTAGGTTGGTTCCGGACGACCCTTCTGATCGAACGTTTTTTTGTAACATGGACCAGGAATTTCTCTGGAGATTTTTGAATTTTGAGGTTTTTCTTGATATGACAAATGTAAAAGTTTACTAATGCATAAAATTTAAAAATATATATTTTTTAATTTAATAAATAATTCTAGATATTGAAATATATAATTATATAATTAATTAGTCAGAATTTTAAATAAATTCGCTTTTACTTAATTTTTCATGATAATACCACAAATTCTCATATCTTAGCTACATTTGTCACATTGTTGCTAGGTGGGCCTCACTTGTTCAAATTCAATCTATGGCTCTGGCACAAAGAAATCATATGATCCCACCATACAATTTTCAAAGCTATAAATAATAAGGTAAGTTTCAAAAAATTTCATGAGTAATTTTCAAAATGGTCCATGCACGGTACACATTCAGGTGAAGGTTTTCATTTGTACTATTAATTTCATAAATTAGATATTAGAGTTTTCCTCTCTTCTATAATTTATAATAAAAATAATAACAAAATAGTTTGATAGTTTGACAGACCACACACGATGATGCACACTTCTAACTTTAACACTCCTTAAATTAGAGCATAAACGCCATGCATGCCTAACCTAAAAAGAAATAATTGTAACCACATGACCCCACTAATGGCATGTTTTATGGACTAATACTCTATCTCTATGAAGAACAATCAAAAACCGATAACCTTTTACTTTTTCAAGAAACTAAATTAATACTACGAACGTTTAAAAACCTGTAATGGATTGCTTGTCTTTGATAGAACTTGTCCAATGAACATCATAATAAGCACATACTTGCAAATTTCTATAGTCGGTATAAAAAAGTTCTTTTTCTTGAAGCTGATTTCACATAACGAATTAAAATATGTGATGAAGCATGTCAAGGTGACATGAACATGATTGTTTGCATAAACTAACTATCCACACTCAAGACTATATCAAGGCAGGTGATAGACATGTAAATAAGTTTTCCAACCAATCTTTGATAAAAACATAATCATTTAGAAGATTGGATACTTATAAAAATAACCAATTATTCATCTTAATAAGTGAACTTGTAAAACATGAGCTAAATATACTAGTAGTTTTTAAGATAACAATGACATGCTTTTTATGAAAAATAAAAATATCATTAGTAAAATGAGCAACATCAATCTCAAGAATGTAATATATTGGCATGAACTCTTTCATTTCAAACTAACAAGTTAAAAGAGTCTTAAGAGACAACATCTCATTGAAATTGTTCCTGATCATCGTAATGTCATCCACATAAAAAAGCAATTATAGTGACAGAAGTTCCTTTCTTATTAAATAAAAAATAAAAAATGGAATGATCAAAGGTACATCTTCAAAATTTAATTTTATGCACATTAATACTGAAGTGCTCGAACAAAACAACATAAGAGAATTGTTTTCGTCCATATATAACCTTCTTTAGTCTACACACCTTACATTCGAATGTTAGAGACTTAAATCATAGAGGCAAGGGCATCCAGCAAAGGGTTAAGGGGAGGAAGTGTCATTAGGTCAATGGTGTCAGGCATGTGTTAGGTTGCTCGAGACAGTGACAAAAATGACCGCAGTGAAGAAGGAAGAAGAAAATTGGTGCCTCATTGGATTAGTGATGAGGTTACAACAAGGGGCTTTGAAGAAGAAGAAGAAAAAAAAAAAACCGAAAGAGGGATTAGGGTTTGGAAACAATTGCTCCGATGTCGATTATTTAGTAAATTAGAAATTAGAATTTTTCCCTCTCTCCTATTATTATTTTTAATAAAAACAATGATGAAATCATTTGTTAGTCTAAAGAACTACACACAATAATGCACGCTACTCACTCAAACATGTACAATCACTAAAGCTATATATATTGTGAGTTATATTAATCCTTTAATTATATTAATATAACTGTAACATATATAATCCTTTAACTATATAAATATAACCATAACATGTATGATCCTTTAACTATATAAATATAACTATAACATGAATTTTATGAGCTGAACAACTAATTTATCAGTCTCATTCTTTTATATCTTTCATCATTTTCTTTTAATAAAGTGGCTAGTATTATAATACTATCGAAAATTTTCTATATCTTCAATAAATAGAAAAGCTTTTCTTTTTTTTTAAGACAGGTGAAAACTCAGGACACGTATTAGGTGGTGAGAAGCTTACCAGCCACCTTGGTTGTGAAATGACTCGCCGAAAATTAATTAATAAAGTTGTACTTGCTAAAGATGAGCCCTGCAGGTCCTTTTAAGGGTTTTCAACTGAATATATATATATATATATATATATATATATATATATATATATACACACACACTCTACCTATCTTTAATGGCAAACGGCCCATCGATCCAATCTCATCACATCTGCGAATTTATGTACTATGTACTCCCCTCCCAAGCCTGTCTGGAAAACTAACTCTATAGTGACTGTTCACGTAGAAATTGCCTTTATCAATTACAGTTTTGAAAAATAGAGAGAAGAAATACAATTTATTTTTAAATAGGCAAACACACCAAATAAGTTTTACCTGGCCGGGCCCAACTTATAACAACCGTTGAATGTCTTTCAGAAACCGTTGTTCGTTGTACCAAAATTCCGTTGAAACAAACTACAAGGGACCATGCCTCTACAGTTATTGGCAGCATCAATATCAATCTAGAGTCATTAGGTTAGAACTTCTGCTATTTTATCACAAATTCCACCATATTTAGACCCGAATCACGAAAAATACTGAATACCTTACCACGTGTTGCATAAACTAGTTGGAAGGAAGCGGACTGGCTGGTGTACCACACACCGGCTGTATGGTATGTACGTGTACGAGCACTGACACTCCTCGAGCTCCGAGTTGTACGAAAGGTTGAAAGGAGATCAAAGTTACATGGGCCCCACAGTGATGTATTTATTATATCTACACCGTTCATCTATTTTTAGAGATCCTTTTAGAGCATTATCCAAAAAATAAATCATATCCAAAAATCATCTGTACCACACCACAAATTGCAGCAGAGATAATGATTTTCACCGTTAAAAAAATTGTAGGGCCCACTATAACGTTTATTTTCCATCCAATCTGTTCATCAGGTCACAAAGACCTGAATGAAGAGGAAAAACAAATTTCATATTGATCCAAAACTTCTGTGACCCCAAAAAGGGTTCCAATGGTAGACGTTCAATCCCCCACTGCTTTTTTCAGTGTGGTCCACTTGATAGTTATATCTGTCTTATATTTAGTCTAAAGCCTTAATACGAGCTCGCCAAATGGATGGGCGGTTTGGATATAACACATACCTCATGATCAAACCCATAGAACTTATGGACATCAATACGGCAGCTATACAGCTGGTCTGAGCTACACTAGCGAATCCGCTTCTGACATCCAATAAGAGGGACAAAATTGTACTACGGATTCGGTGCCCTGAATGATCAGGTCCGGAGACCTATAATTTCTAGGTGGGCCCACTGATCATTTGCATTCGACGGTCCCACACGTGGCAGCTGTCTATTAATTTACTTCATCTGTCCATTCTCACGTGAGTTTTGGCTCACATCATGAAAATAACTATGTATTTTTGTGACATAGGGTCAAAATGATGGGACCTGTGGATCGACAGCTTGGATTTCAATCCATAAATGGTGGCACATGCGGTCTTATACAATAATACAATGGGGACCTATCACTCGCGGCTGAACTTCGTTGGAGATGTGTGGGACCCACCCGTGACGTGTATGTGGGATCCAAACGGTGAATCTGGTGGGCGTCTGTGCACTGTACGTCTCAAACGAAAACTCTTATCAGAAACTCAGTTGGGATACACTACGGAGAGCTTTGTACAATCACATTTAGAACCTATAGTTCTCTTCTTGTGGCCCACATAAATTTTGGAATAGCTTGATCTTTATAGTGTCCCTTTGCCATGTTAGGCCACACCTGATGAATGGATTGGATGAAAAATATTCAAATTGGTGGACCCCACATTCCATATGGTTTCCCACCACACCCCACCAATGTGGCTGATTGTTATGGCCCAACTGAGCCATTGATCAGGCTAGATTTTGGGTTCTACGCCTAGAGTCGAGCTGCGCATGTAATGATTGGGTTGGATGGCGTTCACACAACACGGTGGCCTCCACACAGCTCACCAGATCATTCCTTATAATAAAATAGGCACCCATATATGTTTTTTTTTTTTTTTTTTTAAATGGAGAGAAAATAAAATATAAATAAATAAATCCAATCTTGTAAATGATTTTAATGAATTTAAATTCGACAATGGTGAGTTTTTCTCAACGGTTATCACCAATGTAAGGGACAGAAGCCAGTAAGATTCATATGGTTTATGATGAATTTTAAATGAACGGTCATCATGAATATAATACGTATATGTACTTGAATGTAGGGAAGATTTGCACGCTACAGCCAGGACGATGGTATATTCTGGGGCCATTTCCAGATGTTGAATGTAGTTTACTCTTGCACGCTACTACCTTATCTTTGTCCGCTCAACTGCCTTCGGCTCTGACACGGTGGGCCCCACTCCTTCCCAGACGGACAGAAAAGACTGGAATTTGGGACCACATGCCATGGACGTGTCTGCACACTTTTCTATTGTCTGTTTTGATGAACTGTAGGGTTGTAATGCGACGTGTGCTCATGTCTTGATTCCTGAACATGGGGCCTCCTTTTGGTCGATCTGGAACATTGGTTTGGTGGGACGGAATTCGGATAGTAGATTTCAAAGAAATTCCCCCCCATCCACTCATTGGACCTTTTTTCTTCTTTTCAAATTAAGCATCTACTTGTAGGCAAATGATCGAAGGATTAGTATCTTCGAACCAAAAAGGCCTTTTGGGTGCCTCATTAACTGCGAGGGCTATCCGATCAACGGTCTGGATTAACGAAGTGTGGGCCCTACATGTCTGAACAGTGCTGCGTGCTGATACTACATTAAGAAACTTGTAATTCTTCTTGTACGTTATGGTAATTTGTATATTTTCTTCCTTTTCTCGATAAATAATCTATACAAATCTGAAATATAGAATATAATATCAACCTCGTGAATTTTGTTTTGTTAGTCAGTGGTATTGAGATTGACTCTCAGCCGTAGATGAGTAAAATGGTGGCCGACCAACATACTATTTTGGTGTTCTTGATCAACGGATGATCTAGCCTCTTGATGTGAGATAACATGTATTCGTAGGATATTAATATTTCCACCCTCTCTCTTTTGCGCATGGACCATTTTTTTAAACTTCTGGTATTAAAAATTAAAATGCCACAGGCTTGCTATTTGCTCACTCCTCATGCATGCCTACATCCATCAAACAAGCCCTTGTACATGCCGATACATGCGTAGAGCTGGCACATGTGTGCAAGAACTGAAGAGTTCGTCGAGTGGGGCCCACTGAGTAGATTAATCAGGCCGTCTACACATCAGGAGGGCCACACCTGTACAACACAACAAACCATCACTAGCCTGGTTTTTGTGCTTTCGCAACTGCCCATGTGAGGAACGGTCCTAATCGATCTCTAAAATAGTAGAGTGTTTTTGTACCATTACATTCTAAATTTATGTTACATAGAGTAGAGAGAAAGACCCTTGCATGGAAATAAAAGAAATTATCATACATTTCCTCCTTATTAGGTAAATGCTGAGTCATTGGATCTCTATAGTGGGAGCCGTACTACAACATTGTTCAAGTCTACCAAAAGCTGGCAGTGTACATGTGGTTGTTTGACAGTACCATCTGCACCTGCGCGTAACTAAGTGTCACGGGCAATGAATCTTGAAATACATGCACCCAAATTTTTCTGAGGAGCTTGAGGATTCTTTAACTTTTTTCCAACGGCTGATTAGATATCCTAAGTTGATTTGACCATTAAACTGTGCTAGTAGCTAAGTAGATGCTAATAATGGTGGACTCCTAGTCTCCACATGTGAATTAGAATTTTCTAACATGACTCATCCACGATGCAACTACATAGCTTGGAACACATGAATTATGTCAGTCTGGTTATTTATTTGTCGATGAGTTATAATTGCTCGGATAGATTTTAAATTCAAAAGATATGATGGGAGCCTTGTAAATGTAACAAATTTCTCAACTTACAAGTGGTGTTCTTTTTTGCTTTGATTATAAGTAAGAACAGTTAGGGCAATCTAAGTAATCCATTTAGTCCATAGAAACTCATCATTGGGTCACTCTTAATTAAACCACAACAATTCAGAGGAAGACTGATAAAAAACTAAAAACTCACTAGAGCATCCGAACCCGCACACCCGGCACTCACACCACAGTGGTTTTTCTTCAAAATGGGTACTTGAACCCATGACCTGGGGTTGAAACTATTGTGAGTATACTATCAAGGCAAGAGTAAGAACTACATTTGAAGGTAACATGCAATTTAAAACCATAAAGATACATTGTGGCAAAACTTCCAACCTGAATATTTACCTTTTTTGTCGTTTATAATAACCTTTGGACCGAGGACTTTTATATATGGTATTCCGTTTACACATGATTAGTGACCTTGATCTTAGGCAAACATGCCACGTTGGCACGCACGAGTAGACTAAGATTCGAAATCCTACGCTCGCAAGCTATTTTTCGTATCTCTCTTCCTAGGAAATTAGATCTTTGCATAGATTCGCATGAGGATATATTACAGAGGTTATTTTGGCACACTTCTGCTAGATCGGGCCCATTCATTAGGTGGGCCTTGATGCGAAAATGCTGTGCATCAAAATTCCAGATGGATAACCCCAAAAACATGCTGACGGGACAAAACCAACCATGAAACTGGGGTGCCATCAGAAGGCCAATGAAAACGCAAATGATCTACGGTTCAAATTCATCAGGTGGTTTAAGTTCGTCTAGTAAGTAAAATTTTGGAGGCATGCTACCATTTGGACGGTCTGGATTGACGTATACATGGCCCTCATATGTTGTATAGGTTGAAATACTTGAAACACGTGACACAGCGCTACCACGGTAGAAACGGTATAAATGGTGGGCCACCTCAAGAACGGTCATATATCATAAATCACACTAAAACCGACGAGCATAACTGTAAGGCTGCGAACCCTCTTTTCCGGTTAAACCCAGACCGTTCTCTTCCTACCTTCCAGCCACAAAACAAAAATGATAATATCATCGCATCGAGAAGAGATTTTAGCCATATCCCATCCATATTCGGACAGAATAAACCAACGGTTTAGATTACAAAACCATGACCCAAATCGCCAGAATTGAAAATCCATGTATACAGTACAAAAACAGTTGCAGAGTACCATATAATTTTCTCTTCCTATTTTTAAATACATTTTCTCCAATCACGTGTAACGCATTGGTTGGTGGTGTGTGGCGTACTCTAAGTGGTAGGCCACAACGCCTAACAAAAACAGACGAGATCGAACTTAGATTATATTACACAATAATCCATTTCTGCTAACCACATCACTGACTATGGGCATAATAAATTTAAGAACATTACAAGCTGATGATGAAACTGAAATTTTTTCTTTATTTTTTTAATGCTTTTTATCATAACCGTACATGTGCAATTTCTAAAAAATAAATGCCCAAGTCGGGCCTTGGCTGTCCACAAAATATTACAATTGCAATTACAAAAGTTCATGATTTTGACTTTGAGGATGCCTCCCCAATCGGATTCTTGCCCATTTTAATTATAGCCCACTCTAAGAATCATGATTTAAAAGATAAATGACAAGGGTTGGTGGGGCAATCCAACATTGGATAATTGGGCTTTGGGCCCCTAGATCAAGCCCTTATGTTTTTGTGCCCATCGGTCAACTCGGCCCTGGGTCTCATTCAAGCGGCCCGCCTTTATTCATCTATATCAACTATGATGTGCCCAGATAAGAAGCAGAATGCACCATCACCTACAACCCTCTCGGACTTCACAAAATGAAAACCAGCGGCATTATCATATACTTCATATATATGTATCCCACATAACTCAGGTGTAGAATCCAAACTGTTCACATGATGAAAATACAATGTTGTAGATATCAGATCCATTCAGATCTTAGGTTTACCGAGTGGACGAGCGTTCTAATTTTAAGTGTCCAGCAAACAGAACCTCATTGATGCTATCCATATATGATGTGCTGAAATCCGAACAGGATAATTAGGTCCAGGCCCAGATCTCATGCCCATCAAATATCCATGTTGGTGGGCCACAAAACCATGGTCTGTATTTTATTTAGACACCATTTTTATATAGGAAGGATCAACTATCAAGATTCCAGGAAGGTGTAGTTGCCACCTTTTGTAAGCTACATATCAAAATCTCAGTTGCCACCTTTTGTAAGCTACATCTCAAAATATCAGTTGCATGGCTGTTGTTCCAACTAATCTATTTTCTAAGCGTTATTACATTTTTAAAAAAATGTATTATACACAATGCGTCAGTGTATGATACGGTCCAGCATGCATATTCAAAGACGATACACCCAGATATTTGTATATAATATCGTAGTATTATATTGTATCTAGTAAAAAAGAATCATAGGTAAATAAAGATAAAATACTGTTAGTTGCATGTTAGCATTATTTTAAATGAGGATGGAAATAGTCGCACACACCACAAGCCATTGGTATATGATACTCTAAAAGTCGACTACACTTGATATGCTGGCTCTTAGAAATTGAACACATGCCATACATGAACTAAGTTAAATAGGCTAAATTGTGCAACTCATCGTCTCTCTAAGTCATGACCCGAATATCAGATTAATCGAATGAGCCTAACCACTTATTTGTGGACAGTAGTTTGTTGAAATTGGACCATTGAATTTATTTATTTATTTTCATCTTTAACCGTCCAATAAATTTCCGCCAATCCAATGCTCAGATAATCATCTAATCTTAAGCTTTGGTTCATGATACATCTAAACTGAGACCCATAATATCGACCGTCTAATGTAACTGTGATATGGACGGTTTAATTTAATTAATTTACTTTAATTCCAGGTATGCAATTTGTAAGTAATTTCCAAGTGCATACTTATCATCTGTCACACCCTACCAGAGTACCAAAGTTTCTTCTATTTGATACATTCTTTCCAGAGTGTGATGGTCCAAATGCATGCAGTCAGAAATTGGAGGCTCAGATTGATTGGACGGTCCAAACCTATGATCCGTGAGCATTCATATGCAGAATTCCGTGTAATTGTTATTTCGTGGTGGGCCAACTAAAATGGATCCTACAATTTGTATGGTTTGATTTGATTTAGGTGTGTAGCGTTTGAGTGCATGTGTATGAAGAATCATACTCTTCCGGAGTATCAAAGTATTTCTCAATTATTTACTTTTTAAATTATTTAAGAAGGTGATTAAGCAATTTTTAATTTCCAATTAAAGGGCGAAGCAGTTGGTTTTTCTGACCGTCCGAACTAAATCATTTACAATGGAACGGTCCAAGTAGGTTCTACTTTATTTTTGTTACTTATCTAGACGTTTGCTAGGAATAAAGCTAGACTGGCCCACTAAACAGGTGAGCCACTCCTGCTCGAAAACAATGGACGGCTAAAAAGACTCGATTGTGCTCTACATTCAAGTAACACGTGTGACCAAGTACCAGGTCTCGTATGCAGTGAGACCTACATCCCTCGTGCGTGCCAGGTTGGCACGTGTGCTGCATGTTGGAAAACTTCCACTGTTTAACAACAGTGTGGCTGTAGCCAAAAGTACACTTCAATGGACGGTAAGGATACTGTCTACCTTGCACATGTCTGCATTCACACGTGTGTTACACACTCGTGTAACCCAAAATTGCGGGCCCCCACCTTGATAGTTACTTTGTGTAAAAGTCAGGCCGATGGACTTATTGAGGTGTCCACCCCGAGTCTATATGACGCCGGCTGTCCTTTATTGTGTACATGTGGTCCACCTGATGAGTGGATCCGCTTGATTTTTTAGCTAAGCGATCTTCATGCTTGAAGTGGAACCCACGTCCTGGACTAAAATTCATACATTCGTTGCATGTTAGCGTCCATCCAGGTGCATATGACCACTCACTTTGTATATATGCATCAATCTGCACAATTGAAGAGTGGGCCCTACATAAAGTTGTGATAGATTTCACCACAGCTTTCGGAAAGCCGGAGCACAGTTCCATACTATCAAAACCGTGATTCTAAATTGCTCATGCAGGGATGAACGTGATGAGATCGATCACCGTCTTCCTCAAGTGATAACTCCTTCAAATCCATGGTGCTTCTTTGAACTCCTCCGGTACCTCGAATCCTTGAGGGAAAATAATAAAATAGAAGAATAAAAATTAAAATAAATTAAGATAAATTTTAAATTTTAAAAAATTTAATTGATAAACGATAAAAACAAATTTACATCCATTTAAATAGTAATACCAAAATAAGTTTGGGAATCAAACCACAACTCAAACTCCCTAAAATCAAGACCCATGATTTCCACAAGACTGCTTAGTTTTCCTCCAAGTGTCCTATTTTTATGTTGGACACCACTGCTAAAGCTCAAAAGATCAAAAGTTATGATCAAATTAAAAGTTATTATTAATAGTAAGAAGGGAAATAAAATGAATTTCCAACTGTAAATATGATGGAATCTCATAAATTTGGCATGGGCAACCTAGCATAGCAGGTTGGGTGGCTAAAGTAGCATAGGTCAAATAACTCATCCGGTATGGAGAGATACGCCTGTTTTAAGGTTAGATGATTTGAATCACTTCCGCCTCCAATCAGGCCTTCTCTGGTCCATCTTGGACATGAAAGTGTCCGCGACCAGCTCTACATCATACTTGTACATTGCTAATCAACAGTTAAAAAATCAATCAACGATCCTGATTCTATTTACATGTCTGGCCCACCTGATGATTAAATTACCCTGTTTTTTTAATATTTTAGTACCTGGGACAGGAGCTGGTAATGGGCCCTAGGCAGGTGAAGTTAACATCTTAAAACAGCCTGTCTCGGTGGGCCCAACCTGATTTAGTTCAAAACAGCCTGTCTCGGTGGGGCCCACCTGTTGCTATCCTGTCATGGGACAATAATGTTAGGTCATAATTGACAGATCGAAAGTGATAATTGACGTTACCTGGCTGTCCGTTTTGGACGTTGGAGTTATCTCAACCGTCCTTTTAAGCAGTACACTTGATAATTGACGGTACCAGATTTCATCACTAATTTAGCCAGAAAATCCCAAATACATGACAGATAATGCAGACTCCCTGTTTCGTCCGTCGGATCGGCCAATTCATTAATAGAACCTGGCCCATTTATATCATGTGCAGGCCCGGATTTGCATTGGGCCTCGATGAAATAAGTTCTTGAAAGTTGGCCCAGATCAAGCCCATTTGTAAACCTATGTTCAGACAAGGCCCAATCCACAAGCTTAATGTACAAGACCGGCCCATTGCCAGCCCAAGTTGAAAGGTAGTTTAGTCATTAGGTGGGCTATGTGTATGAAAACCTTCCCGTACAGGTAGTTGCATTAGGAGTCACATCATCCACGTTGCCAATCTGAACCGTCCATTTGATCCTATCCAATCTTCATAGGCGGCCCCCTGGAAAAAAATATATATATATGTAATGGGATTATCCAAACTGTCCAAATAGTGGGCATCATACATGGATGGACAAGATCGTTCGTAGAAGATAGGTCCAGTTACGGACGTCTAGGACCATCCAGTTCCAGTGGTTTGTGCAATGTACTGTTATAGGAATGGATGCGAACTAGCAAATAGTTGAGAAAGTTGATGTGGATGCAAGCGGTCCAAATGCAACTAAAAGTGCATTGGAAGGTTCCATACACTTCTTTTGGTTATTGAGTAAGAACTTTAATGGTGTGTTTGGATGAACAATCCATTTGAATTGCAATTGACAAAAGGGCCATCAGATGATTTGTACATCCAAACACAGTCTCAACTGCGTGGACCCATAAGCCAAAGATCAGACAAGGACCTAACCTCGACCGTAACCAAGGTCTGGGCCTGGTTAGTCTAGCCCATTTAAAAACTCAGCCAAGTTGCCCAACTTGTCAGGATTTCCAGAGTGGACGGTTCGAGGCCCGGCCCAACTAGTTATTGGACATGCGTGTTAAGGCCCAGAAGAGCTCAAGGCACGAGAGAAACCCGAATGCATCAGCAAGTGGGCTGGGCCGTTGGCCATTATGGAGAAAGATTGGGCCCAACTCTTCAAAAAACCATGGGCCTGGCCCAGTTCGAAACTTAAAACACGCTATCTGAGAAAAAAGCCTTTACAACGATAGCGAAACTTCGCTATGGGTGGGCTTTATTACAACCGTACGATTATGATGAAGCTGTTACTAGAACTGCTCACCATTTGAAAAAATCACAACAGTAAACTTTCACTATCGGTGATCTGTAACTGTACTAAGGTGATGAACCGTGATAAGAAGTGGGCACCTTTTGAGACAACCACATTAGCAAACTTCCATTGTTGGTGACTTTAACCGTTGGATCAAGATCAAAATGTGATATGAGGTGGGCCACACCGCCTCCTAAAAGAAAAGGGAACGTAGATTCAGCTTCTTGACACCATCTACATAAGTCAGTTAAGATGACCCAGGGAAGCAAAACAGCACGTGGGATTTGGAAGGTTTGCGAAACCAATGCCGTCCATTGGTGGGGCCCACTTCGGCAGGTGTGCAATGATCTGGACGCACATGCACCTACCGCTGTCCAAAGACGGTTGGATGAATCCAATAGCCCTCACACACGTTTGGAGGCACGACATGTGCCCAGCATGGCAAGTGCATGGGACATCTGACAGACCATACACAACAGTGAGGCTGGCCCACTCGTTAGGTGGGCTCTCCTATTCCAAATGGACGGTTCAAAGAAATGGAGTCACAACGATCACGATACATATTCAACATGCTAATGTGGCCCACCTCCCAGATTTCCAATTACCAATCACGTGCCAAGGTAGTTGGCACGAGTGGGCCATTTTTGGTAATGAATCTGTTGTTGGAATGATGGGCCCCACCATGGATGGGGGTAGGCCCTAAATCTTCCGGTTCTCCAAATATGTGGACTTTTATAGGAGCATGGCATTTTTTTTCCTAACCGTTGATTCACAGTAGATAGCATTAGATCAATGGCCAGGATCTCCAGACCATGAGATCCAAGATTGGAAAAAAAAAAAAAAAAAAAATTGCTAAAAATTTATCAACAAAGAGTTAATTTCAAATAAATAAATAACTGATTCATTTCGAATTGTGTCAAAAATACCATACGCATGTACAAGGCGGATCATGCATGAGATCCAAGCCGTCCATCACGTGGATCCCACCATGTACAAACTCCAGACCAGAAATCAGGCAGGTCCGCTCATCAGGTGGGCCAAAATAACAAAATAAGCTAATGACTTAGAATACTTGCCAAAAATCTATCCATCCATTCTTATTTATAGGCAATGCCCCACCTTCTAAGCTGATGGGCCTGATTTTTTCTACAAGAGCACTGAAACAGCAAGATGCAACTGATAGAGAACTTGGATCATATCCATGGATCTTTCCTGCATGTGTGGCACTGTGTAAATGAGATTTCCTCATACATGCATGTTTGGTTTAAAGTCTAAATTTCTCCTTGGAAAATGGGGCAAACCTCAATCTCATAACAGGTGGGCCCCACCACGATGTATTCCATTCATTTTTTAGATCATTTTAGGGCATGAGCCGAAAGATGAGGTAGAACCAAAGCCACACCACAGAAAACAGTGAGAATTGAATGTCTAACCATTGAACAGAAGTTTTAGATATACCTCCATTTTGGGCTCCTGCCCTACATAATCAAAAGTCATAATTACTTATTTACCATCATTCACATGCATTTACAGCTAACCAAACAAGCACGCCTTGAAAAATACGTGAAAAAAAGCTATTTGGCATAGGAATAATTATTTAGTAAGCAAACACATCTACAAACACAAACTATTAAAAAGTTAGAATGCTGAAAATACACAAAAAGAATGAAACACAACTACAAACACATGAAAACAGACCTAAGTTTTATGAAAAAAAAAAAAGTATGGTATGGGCATTTAAGATGCTTGTAGTACCATGACAAAGGCTCTCTTGAAAGGCATTGAGAAGAGGAAGTGTCCCAAATTCCCATTTCCAATATGTTGCACATATGACATGGCATGCACTTAAAAGTATCCATGGGACTTGGCTTTATTCATGTAAACAACCCCATCAAAGATACAATGCAAATGTCTCTTAAATGGTACTTAAAATGACGACCACTGATAAATACATGGCATGCCTCAAATTTTATTCAAGCCATTGCATTCCATCAAGCTCAAAAATAAATCTGAGAAAATAGCACTTACGTGATGAAAATGGCCATATGATCTCTTGGGATTCAACCAACCGAGAGAGAGAGAGAGAGAGAGTCAAGAAGGCCGGCCTAAGAGATTAGAATCCTACTAATACCACCTTTATCATACCTACTTATCATTCAGCACTTTCTAGAAAAGGAGCATTAGAGAGAGAGAGAGAAGAAGAAGAAGAAGAAGAAGGAAAGAAGGGTATTTTTCTCCGTTTTTTCTGAATTTTCTAGGTGCCACATGCCATCCCCAATAGCCACTAACATACAAAACAGATAGGACATGACACACCAGCATCTCTTTGAATATTATATAGTATTATTTAATTTTGGTACATATTATTATATGTTACATACTAGTGTAATGTGCTGTGAAAGATTGTCCTTTATTAGATATTATAACGAAAATGCTGCGACAGTGCTACTTTATCTAAGATCTCAAGAAACCTTGATTCTCTGTTTAAAACCCATGGCCCGTCATAAAATAGGCTCAATGAGTTAGTGACCCACTGATTTACATCTTTTTAATCAAAATTCATCAGCCTGTCCATGCTCCAAGGGAACATTCTATGTAGAAGCATTTCTCTTGTAGAATTTTGTATATCAATTACCCATATCTAATGATTTCTACAAAAGACATGATTTTGATGATTTTATGAAATTTTAGGCTAACCCAGCATTTATATTTATAATTAGAAATACAAATGAATGCATTCATGAGAACTTAGGCCAAATACTACGTTAATGGAAAGTAGACTTAACATGGTTTGGCTATGTGTTACAGCGACTAAGAACTACATTGGGTTAGAAGGAGCAAGTTTAAAGGCTCTAAGAGAGCAAAGGAAACTCTATGGGCCCAATTTTCAGCCTGATCCAAAACTCTAGTGGGCCAATAGCAAATAAAAATGCAAATCAAGGGAGGAAATTGTTTCCTTTTGCGATGGCCCACCAGAGTTTTGTATCAGGCTAAAAGTTGGGCTTGTGAGGTTTCAAGGGGTAACATGTCTTGTGAACCGTTTAGATTTTCTGCCCATGACACATGTGCAAAGGTGCGCACGGGTGCTCCAGTAGGAATCCTCTATGTGTGTGTGTGTGTATCCGCATATACATATGCATGTGTGTGTGTGTGCGAGTGGATATAGTATGAAAAGATTGTAGTCTATGATTTAAAAAATATATAAATCTTTGTTGAGTGGAATGATGAAACTAGATTCATACAGCTGAACCCAATAAGTTGGGATAAGGTCTAGATGATGACGATGGCCACGAAGACAACCGGGATGATGACAATGATAGGTCCATAACATAGCATCTGAGCCCTTCCTTTTCTTTCCATCCACCAAACATTCATCGTTCTAATCTTGGAGATTTTTGAGTCATGACCAACCTAAGTTGGGGCTCACCAAACCCACGGTCCAGATCAACCAAGTTAGTTGGCCCACTTGTAAAAAATCAAGATCAAGGACAATGTACATTAACTACACCTACTCTACGAATTCTTATGCATCCGTAGGAATGTTGATGGGCTAGGCCAGCCCAGCCTATTGGATTTTCATGCCTACACCTCCAAGCAGTGGGGCAAATGTCACCCAAGATTTTGAAAATCCCACAATAATATCGTGAAAACACTAAGGGGCATTTGGATGGTAAGTTACTTAAGCTACTTATGCCTCAAGCAACTTATCTTAGTTTCTACTTATTAAGCATATAAGTATGTTTGGTAAACAACGTACTTATTAGCTTATCCTCTCTTTCATCTCTCCTGATGCCTCTCTCCAGCAAGTTACGAAAAGTAGAAAACCTAAAAAAAAAATTTAACTGAAGTAATTAAGTAGTTTTAAGTAAAAAAAATTTACTTATAACTAATCATAAACCAAACTTACTTATCTGAAATAAGTTGCTTAACTACTCCTGTAAGTAGAAAAAATAATTTATTTGGTAGTATGAGTATCCAAACAGGCCCTAAACAATATTATCACATTATTAACGTGAGATCTTCAAAACATCAGCAAATTTTAAAATTTCACATTTTTTGTCACAATATTAGCTTCAAAAAAATAGTAAAAACCTTGACCATTTAGTTCTATAAATACATATTTACATTTTAAATTTATTTACTAATTTTAAATATTTTTATGTTCGGCGAGATTTTCCTTCTAATATCCAGAGAAAAACTTCAAAAATTGAAAATCTCCTGCAAAATTTCCAGGCCGAGAAATTGCCCAGAACAATGTCTCTGTGCCTACAAAACTCTTGGTCAGGCTCTGGCCTGAAAATTTCAAGCCTGACTGGTAATTTAGCCAGTCGAAGCCTAGCAAGTGACCCCTCGAGTCCTTAGGCTTAGCGTTCAGTCAGGCAGATCTGGAGCATAAGCCCAGGCCCACTATCACTATCAAACTTACATTAGAAACAAAACCCTAATAATTTTCTAGCTTGGGCTCAGTCCCTGGATGATAGGCCCATGGTGGAATCAATCATACCTAGTTTCATGTACATTGGGACAGGCTGCCCTAGGATGCATAAATCTTTCAAAGCCCTAACATTTGGAATATCAAACTTACATTAGAAACAAAACCCTAATAATTTTCTAGCTTGGGCTCAGTCCCTGGATGATAGGCCCATAGTGGAATCAATCATACCTAGTTTCGTGTGCATTGGGACAGGCTGCCCTAGGATGCATAAATCTTTCAAAGTCCTAGCAAATCCTACTCGCAGGAGGGATCTGGCTCCATGGCTTGGTGGTAGACAGACTGTTTCAACACTGAGTTCAGGAGATCGAGTGCCCATGTGGTGTGGGTGTGTGTATAAAATTTAAAAACATTAATAAATAAATAAATACTACTAGCCAGAGTTGAAAATTACAAGTAAACATGTGCTTCGATGGGTTAACACGTGCAGATGGGCTTTGATCAGTCAACATATGCAGATGGGCCAAAACAACCTAAGCAAGGCATGCCCCCTTTTCTGATATATGGCCAATAAGAGGATGATTAAAGGACATTTTTCTTGTCAATAGATGTCCATTTACCTGATTATCCGACATAACCACTAAAAACAACAAAATTTTGATTGAGAAATTTGTATCATCAACATCATCTAAGCCTTAACCCAACTAATTGCAGTCAAATCCTTTTCGTCCATTCAACTCTACCATTTGATAGAGCAATAACTTCAATTGGACAATGTCCTAGCATGAGTTTGAAATGTCATATTGTTCAGCGTCATGCTGGAAGTTATGACATAAGTTTCACACCAGTTGCATTAGCTGGAAGTTATGACATAAGTTTCACACCAGTTGCCAACCTAATGCAACCCTCCTTTATCTAGGCTAGGGACCGGCAATAAGAGCACAATGCTCCCACAAGAGCAATGTAACAAATGGGAGATTTTTTCTAATACAATTCAAAAAAATTACCTGATTAACCAATTACCTAATTACCAGAAATTACCATATCCATACGTGCTTACCCGATTACTTCATGATATGTATGTACAGACAATTGATGGGTTAAACCAACGAAGATAATGAACTACAAGCTTGAGGTTACTAAGCAGGATGATGGCAATATGAGAAAAATGGCCAGTTTGCTTGATGGCAATACTGGCCGCATGGTGCTCACTTTCTAAACACAGTGCAATTTGAAATTCACTTCATTTGTGTTTAAATAGGGTGAAGTGGCAATTTGCACCTAAATATTCCGAAAGGAGCCCTAACCAACTTCAGTCTTGCCAACCCATGGATAGATGAGGGGAGACATTCTTCAGCTGAATCTATCTTCTTTTGTATAAAACTCTTCCCAGTTTGTAATTTCATATACATTCAAGTCCATAAAACCCCTGAAGATGAGAACTGAGAAAAATCAGGCCTGAAGCAGGGTACGCTATCAGAGTAGAGGCTTCAATCTTGTGGTGCAAGAGAAGCCCAATTCTACAAATTCAGAGCTGGAATGAGGCATAGCTGGTGATCCTATTCATATGGATGAAGAAGTATTGAATTAGACAAGATTGCAGCACCCCAAAATACTTGTTGAAGTTATTATAAGTACAGCTGCCAAGGACAATTAAAATAAGGAGCCCAATTAGTGAATTGCAGCAACGAATGCCCACATGAGAAAACCAAAATACTTGGAAACAAATGGATGCGAAAGAAGTATCAAAATCATTGTTCATCAGTACATCCATCAGTAATTTTCAGGTCCTGTAACTTGAGACCCAAAACGATAATACTGCTTGCAAAACTTGAAAGAAGAAAAAAAAAAAAAAAAAATCATTGTGCATCTCAAAAAAGACCATGGAAATGAGAAACAGATCACTCAAAATAAACAAAGGGCACAATTTTCCAGCCTCATCTTTTTTTCTTTTTTTGGCTTCTTCAACCAATCCACATCAGTACGGAGAATCCGAGAATCCTTGTCCGCATTAAGACCGATAGATCCTTAATAAATATCAAAGAGATGGTCATATGAATGGATTACATACCTTTCCATAGTGCCATTTTCCACATTGAAAGGAGAAATCCATGTTTGAAAGAGAAAACAAAAACAACGGTAGAAATATGTTGTTCTTAATCCTCGAAGAACTGCAGATCAGGATCAGCGATTCCAGAAACAGAGACATGAATCTGGGCATTTGTAACATCCTTAATAATTGGAAAGACATTGGAGCTCCTCTCTATGTTTTCTGCAATCTGTGATATCACTAGGCCAAAAAAAAATCGGTTTACCCATGTAGGAAGAGAGATGATAATGTGGATGTTTTGGCTGTGGTGTTTTACACCCTTCCCTTTTCAATGGGAACTTTTTCCTCATCTGTTTATGTAGTTTCTTTGCTCTTCTAATAACATTCACCATTACCTCTCAACAAAGGAAAAGGGGGGAAAAAACAAACAAACGAACAAGAAGAAGAAAGAGATTTGGAAGTGTGATCCATCAACAAATGGGTGTAGATTTGTACCACAGCGCTCATCATCTGACACATTTTGGCTCCTTCCCATTTTGATTTTTGTTTTTCGTTGTGACATTTCTCACCAGCTTTTAATAAAATTACCATTCTCATAGAACAACAAAAGAAGTGCCATTATGGTGCTGCTCGATAAAGTCCGAAGATGAATGATAAAAACTCAATTCAGACAGATCTGTGGAGGAGAATGAATCCATCTGTGTTATAAATTCCATTCAGACAGATCTATGGAGGGGAATGAAATCAGCTTTGTGTATACATTGAAGTGCTTCAGATGTCCAATGTACCCGGTCAGACACATGGGAATTAGGAAGGGTGTTGAAAAAATTCAGAAGGTTATGGAACTTGCCATCTGATAGAACACTAGAAAACTTCAGATCAAATCAGATCCCAAGATTGCAACAGACTGTGTGAAATATAATATTACTTGCCCACGGAATGCATGTGACCACCAATGTTCACAGAGTCGCCATCTATGCATGTATCACATGCTTGGAATACAGAAACATATTGGTCTCGCGAGGGAAATATCGCATGTATAGCTGTTTGAGGGAAACATTGAGAAAAAATTAGGAAAATTGATGAAATTTTGACATGAAACTTTGGGAAGTATGGGGTTTTCCATGGGTAAAGTCATAAAGGTGAGGAGATTAGATTTTGGGAAGATGTATGGTTAGGGAGGAAAATCTGAGGGAGGTATCCCCCCGTTTGGCAGGATTTTGCTAGAAGCAAATATGCTGGTGGCAAGGTACTTTTCTTTTCAAGGAGAAGACGTTATTTGGGTTCCTCCCTGTATGAGAAATTCAGATGAGGTAGAAGTAGAGGAGTTGTTGAGATTGTTGGAAATATTCAGTAAGGCTCCCCATTGGTCTTAGAAAGCAATTCTATGAGATGGTTAGAAGAAAAGTCCGACAAGTTTTCAATAAAATCCTTCTACCAAATGATCAGTGGTGGGTCAAATGTTAATGGGGCCAGTTGCGCTGCCCATGTGTAAATATATGGTGCTCCTCCGTGGCTGCTCTAGCTTGGCTAGTGATAAAAAAAATTAAAAAATTAAAATTTAAAAAAATTTAAAAAGTGCTTAAAGTCGACGATTTGCGCAAGAGAACAGTGATTCTTCCATGTGTCTTCTATGCTATCAGGATAAGGAATCGGTAAACCATCTTTTCATACATTGTTCATTCGTAAGAAAGATATGGAAGGCTTTTTTTTATCACATTTGGTATTCAATGGGTGCTGTCGGGATCCATTGAGTCTTTTTTCTTGTCATGGTATGGTCGGGGCAAAGGGAAGATAGGCAAGGTCTGGCGTCCGTCTTCTAGTCAAGATTTGGTTTCTTTGGTTGGAAAGGAATAATCAATATTTCAAGAATCAGAAAGGAGATATATTAGAGGTTTGCAATCTGGCTAAAGAGCATGTCATGGAATGGGCGATCGAGTCAGAGGCTATTGCATCAACTCAATTCCCTGAAAATTGGACAAATCTGTAGATGGGTCTTTCTTTTCCCTTTTGCTTTTTTGTAATTCTTTAGGCTTTGACCTCTTTGCAATAAAATCAACAAAGTTCAAAAAAGGACGGTGTCCATGTATCGTCGATACATTATCGCATGTATCGACGATACATGAATTAAATGTACTAGGATGGGCTGATATCACACGATATATTGCAATATATCGCCGACAAATCATCAATACCAAGGAGTTGACTCTATGGTTGTTTCATATTGGTCAGTAATGATACCGATAATATCTGACGATACTATTAATATTGCAAACACTGGTAACCAGCTCGAGCATGTCAAGTTCTTCACCAATAAGTTGGACAGGAAAGTTCTCACACTCATGACAGGATGCTAATAATCAAAGCTGCTGATAGGATTACAAAATGAGATGCGAGGTCAATAATTTATCTCTAATTTTGTGGATTTCTATGCCAAAGCAGCTCAGATGGTAAGAGATAGAGATGAAAGTAAAGTCTTTAAGCTTATGCAGCTCTTCTACACTTTTGGTTAAAATCATCAGGTAGGAATGTGTGCCTACCAATAAAAAAACAAGTATATGATCCATCACCAGGGGATATGAACTGCCCATGGGTCCTAAGTTCGTAAGTGGGGTGCATGATTCGATCATCCACTGTGCCTACATAAGAGTTGGGTGGACATATCTTGGAAGCATTAATACTACTGTGTCAACTGATGGTAGGCCTCTAGAAAGCTCTGCTATCTTGGACACACCTTGTGACATAGACCATTAAAAAAAAAAAAAAAAATCAGCAAGAGTGACTTTGAAATGCAAATCACCTACAACTACAAGGGATCTCAATTAATAGTCTTTTCTAAGATCATCCCTGTAAGCGACATGCTGCATCGGAATCCAGGTATAGTGAGAAATGGGCAAGGGTTAGCTAGGGCATCCCCCAAAAGCAATACACCGCAACAATGCCCAACTGTTGTGAAAACTAGGCAAGGGTTCCCATGCCATTTTGGACGCACGCCAAGTAAAGAAGCTAGGCAAGAGAATTGGATATAAACTTTGGCATATGGGAAAGGGAAATAATAGAAAAGGAATAGGAATAGTGGTAGATTAAAATCCGAAGGATAAAATTGTATACTTTAGGAGAGTGATTGGATTTAATTAATAAAATGTGTGTTAAGAGAAGAGATAATCAATGCCATACCTTTCAAAACAATAATCAATGTTATTAGTGCATATGCGCCTAAATTAGGGTTAGAGCATCGAATCAAGAGGCAATTCTAGGAGGATATGGATTGACTAAGTCAAGGAATTCTAAATTGAGAGAGGAGATTTATAGAAGGAGATTTAAATGGTCATGTAGGAAAAGAAAGTAGAGGATGTGAAAGCATACATGGAGGATATGGTTTTGGGAGAAGAAACAAGATGGGTGATGCTCTCCTTGATTTTGTTATGGCATACAATCTGGCTCTAACAAACACATACCTGAGATGAAAGTTATTACTTTAAAAAATTGATCATATACAAGCCAAATAGATTTCTTTCTACTTCGGAAAACAAACCGATCAATATATAAGGATTGCAAGGTTATATCAAGAGAGAGTCTCACTATGTAACTTAGTTAATGGTTATGGATATTTACACAATGAGATGGAAGAATGGGAGTGAAATTATAGGTGTCCAAAAAGTAGATGGTGGAATTTAAAAGGACAGAGAACAATGTTATTCGAGAATAAATTGTTGGAAGAAGTAAAGTCGAATATCAAGGAAGAAGTAAATGTTATGTAGAATGAGATGGTTGAGTGCATAAGTGGCAAAGGATGTTTTGGGAGTATCTAAAGGGAAAAGCGAATCATAAAAAGAAACTTGGTATTGGAATGACAATGTACAAAAAGCTGTTCATGAGAAACGTTCATGGTTCAAAGCTTGACAAGGGACTTGAAAGAATGGAAAAAAGAAAAAAAAAACAATATGAAAATGATAAAAAGTAAGCTAAGAAAGTAAGCTAAACTTAAGGCTTATGACGATCTTTATTTAGGGACGAGAGAGCGAGAAAGATGTCTCAGACTTGCAAAAATAAGAGAGAGGAGGGGTAGGGACCTAAATCATGTTAGATACATTAAAAATGAAAACCAAAGGTGCCAATAGAGGTGAAAGATGGAGAAGCTATCTTCAAAACTTATTAAATGACAACTACTCTGAGAGCACAAGGATAGAAGGAACCATGAACTCAAATGACGTCAGCGACCATAAATACTTCCACAGGATTAGGATATATGAAGTAAAAGAAGCTAATAAAGATGAAAATAGAAAAGCAATAGGACTAGATGGTATACCGATAGAGGTTTGGAAGTGTATGGGAGATACTGGGTTATTTTGGTTGACAAAGTTGCTCAACAAGATTGCAAGATTGAAGAAAATGCTAGACAAATGGAGGAAAAGTACCGTAGTACCTATTTATAAGAAGAAATGAGATATACGGAAATACAATAACTATCATGGGATTAAACTTACAACCCATACTATGAAACTTTGCAAGAGAGTGATTGAACCATACTATGCAATTTTAGTAACAATAGGGGGGAAACAAGGAATTAGTTGAGATTGTTAACCAAACAGTTTTCCAAAAATGACCACTTTCAATACCTTGGATCAATAATTCATGAAAGTGGAGAGATTTGGAAGGATGTAGCATATAGAATTCAAGTAGGTCGAAGAAATGGAGATGTGCCTTTAGAGTTTTATGTGATGGTCGTGTGCTACTCAAACTAGAAGGGGAAATTTATAGGACAGTTATAAGACCAGCCATGCCTTATGGGACAGAATGTTGGATAGTTAAGGAACAACATGCTCATAGGATGGGTATAACTGAAATAAGGATGTTGAGATGGACGACTGGCAAGACAAGAAAGGGTAGAATTAGAAATGAATATATTTGAGGGAACTTAGGATTAGCTCCAATAGGTAATAAGATGAAGGAAAGTAGACAAACAGTTTGGTCATGTGCACCAGAGACCAAGAACATGCTAGTTAAAATGAGTGAGTTGGTACAGGTTGAAGGCTCTAAAAGGGCAAGGGGAAGGCCCAAAAGAATGTGAGTGGAAGTAGTATGAAGGTGTTCTGTAACGGTAACGGTGGCCGTCCACCATTACCTTTACGATACAGGTCGTAACGGCTGTAATGGCCCCCATAACGGCCGTTAGGGTCTCTTTTTTTTATTGAAAAAAAAAACTCCTGAAAAACCTGTATTTGCCCCGTAATGTTGCTTAAAAAGTACAAAAAACATGCATCTGCCCCCATAACAAACAATTACGGGGCTGTTATGGCCTTTATAGGGGATGTAACATGCCGTTAACGGCAATTACAGGTCATTTTTTTTTCCATAACGGCTGTTACGGCCATTACGACCCCGTAACGCATAACGGTTGCCACCATTACCTTTACGTAATGGCCTTTACGGCACACCATACGAGAAGAATTTGATGAACTATGTTCTAATTGAAGGTCTAGCCCTTGATAGAGTAGAATGGCATAACAGGATTCATGTAGATGTCCCCAATTAATTGGTAGAAAGCTTGGATGATTATGATTTTTGTGGCAGACACATTTTACATATCAGCAAACACATTGTAATCTAGCTCATTTTCAAAATATCAGCAAGAAAATTCCCATTTTACTCCATGTTTCTAAAATACTCAGCACTTTTTCACAAATCTTGCATCCAAAAGAATACATGAATTGACAAAAAGAAAAGAAAAGAAAAAGAAAAATCAACCACAAGTATGCAAATAAAAAAGTATAATCTCAACCACAAGTATGCAAATAAAAAAGTATAATCTCAAATATAAAATATCTATTTTATCATAATAAATGATTTTTTTAATAGAAGAACAACCTAACAAACAAGCAACTGGGAAAAGGGCTAATATATGATGAACAAACTAATAACAACCCATTGGTCCTTGCTAGGCCGACAGGAGCAGTTCAGAACACCAGGTTGCTTCATATTGGGACTCTTGAGATCTGATTCTACAGGTCAGAACACCAAGTCTGTTTTAAATCAAAACCTTTTAAAGTTCAGATTTGGAAGAACTTTAGGAACTTTAAGAATGCTCAAAAAAAAAAAAAAAAAAAACAGTGGGAAGAGAGCACACTAGTTATGCATTGGTGAGGATCAAGCAACACATTTTCACATCAGGGTAACACGCACCAAACTAGCAAAGAATGCTAAGAAATAAGTTTTCTTCTAAAAAAAAAAAAAAAAACCATTCACAATCCACTCAAGTGAGACACATTCACAAAAGGGGCTATGCATAGCTTACAAACAAACTAAAGCCTGATTTTTCTTTTTTTCTTTTTTTGGTAAGGAAAAACTAAAACCCTGATGCAAATGGAAATGGAAATGACTAAAGTACCCCTACCTAAAGAATTGTTCACAATCAGCCCTTCAAGTGAGTGTGTTTTAGAATTTTGCTTTTATTTAAAGACACAAGATTAGATGTCAATGATCTTTGCACTAGTCCTGCAGGTTTCTCCACACCCTCCTTTGTTGTTGAGTTCCTCATTGTAATTTTCCTTTTCTATGTTAATAAAAAACCCTTTATCAACAAAAATATCTGCCTATTATTAGGGCGAGGATAGTGATTCCCGCAACACAATGGCTGCCTCAATCAATATGGGTGGTAGTGGATAGCAATTGCCCCAACAAAATTACCAATTACTGGCATCATTTCCAGACTTTTTAGTGCATGATACATGGCACTTCTCCAAATATCATACATGGCACTTCTCCAAATATCATACATGGCACTTCTCCAAATATTTGCTTTACTGATAACAACCATTTAGGTTTGGAAGAAAAAAAAATCTCTCACATACCATTTTTATATAGAAGAGCCCATTGAGCTCCCATGCAGCACCAGGCTCAATGTTCAGCTTGTGCTCCCCCTTAGCATTTCACAATTCACTACATGCCCCTGTTACAGCATTTAGACGGAAACAGACTCATCATCTCTGTTCTGTGTCATTGAATCTGAGATATTAACAGTGCCAACCCGGTCTTCCTCCGGCAAAATGCACCAATTTGGAGACTGCATAGCTCGTAGCCATCGGAAATCATCCACATTTGCCCAATTCCCAGTCTCATCACCAAGACCAGAATCCCTCATCTCTTTCTCAATCCCTTCATACACCAAGCCATACGGCGCAAACCCCACACCACTACTATCTTCAATGATAGGCCTACTCCGAACCCGCAAATAAAAATCCGTCGCCTTCGCATGATGAATCCTAATCTGGTGAGATGCCAACATGAACAGACACCCCTCAACTTCTTCAATATGGATTGAACCAGATACCGGACCAACATAAACACGACAATTCCTAAGCCGATGAATGAAGAGCGCTCTCAATCTGCCCTTCAAACGAATTTCACAAGACTCAAGATCTGAAAGGGTAAAATCACCATCTTCCGAGTCCTTAAACTGCTTAACCAAAACACCACCCACCTTGTTTTGAAATCCAGGGGAATGCCGGATTCCAAGGTATGTTTTTTCAACCGGATTTACCTCTGGAACCTTTTCAATCTTGCTCTGGAATCCAGGCAGATCCCGATCAACATTAGGAACCTTAACTTGAGCTTCACCGCCTGCATCCACCGAATTTTTCTTTGCAGGTTTGTTCCTGAATGCAAACTTCTTGCGCGGCAGAAGCTCCGAGCTTGTGGATTCGAGGGATTCTTTCAATTCAGCTATGGACTTGAGAGATGAGCGAAGTTCATAGGATGGGAGGAAGTATGAGTTCTCCGCAAGGAGTTTCTCGAGATCAGTGATGGCAGCTGAGAGGCTGTCAAGATCAGATTTCAGGTGGGATTTCGAGTCGGGGTTCTCAGCAGAAATCTGACGGCAACGATCCAGGGCTGTTTGGATGGAGAGCTTGGATTGGGAGAAGAGATCGAGAAAGGACTGGGTGGATTGGGAGGAGGAATTGGAATGGGATTTGAGGGGAATGGGATTTGAGAGGCGTTGGATTATGGCGGAATGCTTATTCTGGGACTCTAGGTTTAGAGTTTTGGGGCTGGCGATGGATTGGGAGAGGTTTGAGAGGTCTTCTGCTCCTTCCCTTCTTTCTTCCATGGCTTTGTTTCTGCAGAGGACAGAAGAGACCCCATGAGACGATGGTGACAATCCAATCAAGCTTTTGCTTGGCCCAGCACAGTTTTCATGTGGGGCCCACCTTCTGCTAATCATCCTTCAGTGCTTACTATCAGGCCATGCCCCATCAGCAGTGGGGCCCAAAATTTTGACGTTTGGATTGACACTCTGTATGTCTTTTGTAGACTGTTCTTTCAATGGATTCAAATTCTACAACCACCAGTGGTGTTGATCCAATGATCCGTATGATGGCACAGCATGATGGAGGCCATTGATCTCATGGGACGCATCACATCAACGGTTTGAGTCAAACAAAATATAATTAAAAAAAAAAAAAAACCAAGACGCATATGCATCCATAGTGGGACATCAGATCAACAGTCAGGATTTGAAATTCGAGGGCAAAACATTTCTCCCATCCTGTGTGCGGCCCAATATATAAACGGTCTGGATCACATCAATGAGCCCACAACATTTTCTAATCAACGGTCTAGATGGCCAAAACGGGCCCCAAATAGCAATAGACCAAAATGGGAGTTGGAGAGATCGACGATCCGTAAAAAAAAATAAAATTAAAAAAAAATAAAAAAAATAAAAAATAAATTAATGTTTACCTTACCTTCTCTTCTTCTTCTTCTTCACCTTCTTCTCCTTTTTCTGAGACAGAAAAACTAATATCAGAGCTCGACTTCAACTGCCCTCATTTCCTTCTTAGGGCCTGTTGGGATGCCTGTAAGTTGGGTAAGTGGGAAGTGATTTACAGGGAAGTCACTTACAGGTGGCGTTTGGGAGAGAAAATTCACCTGTAAGTAACTTACAGCCTGTAAGTCACTTACAGGCAAATCTACCAAAAAACTGCAGGGCGATGGGGGTGAGAAGTCACTTCCCTGTAAGCTACTTACAGGCTCAACGGTCGGATTTTTAAAAAGAGGGGAAGATGGAGAAACGCACTCTCCCTCTCTGCAATCTCTCGCTCTCCCTCTCTGCAATCTCTCTCTGTCTGCAACGACCACCCTCCCTCTCTGCAATCTCTCTCTGTCTGCAACGACCGCCCTCCCTCTCTACTCCTCCCCACAACGGTAGGGTTTGATCGCAATGTTTCCTTTTCTGCTTTGAAAACGGTAGTGGATTAGGTGTTACTCGTACGCATGCTCACCTGTGCACGTGTGAAGGTGCGATCCTCTCCACACGTGTCATAGGAATCTAATCTGAACGGTTCATGTGATGAAACATCCCAGTAACCCCCAGGGGCTAATTTTCACCCTGACCTAAAGGTCCGGTGATCCATATAAAAGTAATATGAAAATAAAGGGAGAAAAATGTTTTCTTTTGCCATGGCCCACGAAAATTTTGGATCAATGTAAAAGTTAGGCCCTGTGGGTTTAATGGGATGCTTTATCACGTGTACCATTCAGATTTTGGACTAACATCACGTATTATGAGTTCTCAAAAAGTTCTCACAAGAACTAGGGGATTGCGTACTGAGTAAATTCTGTGGGATCCACGTGATTTATGTATTTCATCCACCCCGTCCATCTATTTTAATAATAAACTCCTCGGATGCTTTAAAGTAAGACATGTCCAGTGGTATATATACAATGGTACAATGTACACTCATTAGATGGCTGATTTGTCTGATGGAGGTTACCTTTATTCATAATCCATTCATAGTGCACCAGAAATATGATTTGGATCACTAAAAGGTAGGTGCACCTACATCGTATGCTACTTACATATTGTGTTCATGCTGTCGTTTGAGAACAAACTGTCAATTTACCTTAAAGAATTCATATGTTCTTTAAAGTACAAAACACTACAGAACGTGTGTATACTCATTTTAGGATGATCCAAATCTGATGTGAACCACACCACATAAACATTTGTGACTAGTTTAATGAACCCATGGGCTGTTTGCCTATTTCTAATAGTGTGGTACACCTAAGATGGATTCTTTTTATACATTTATTTATTAATATATTAAGGTGGGCCGCATATGGATTCTTTTTATGCATTTATTTATTAATATATTAAGGTGGGCTGCACAGATCCAGCAGATCCCACGGTATTAGGAGGGATGGGATCGGCAATATCCTGGGATAGGCATGACGAGCCAAACAGATCCGGTGAACTTGTCCCGGGATATGAGTAATCCCATGGATCTTAAGACAATCCACTGACATCACCATCATTACCTTAAAATTGATCCTATCCCTTGGTTGGATGGATTGGAAAGTAAAATCCTGGGATACACGGCGTGCCAGGCAGACCAAGTGAACAGGTCCCAGGATATAAGCAATCCCATGGATCTTAAGACAACCCACTGACGCCACATCATTACCTTGAAAATGATCCCATCCCTCCTAATACCATGCGATCTGCCCGGCCAAACAGGCCCTAAGATGCTCCCTTGGATTCCTTTAATGCATTTATTTTTTAATTTTATTTAATTATTTTCATGCATTTGGATTCTAAAAATTGGATAGTATTGATAATTCTGATTTTGTTATATATGGACCATTTATGCTTAATGGTGTGTATTTCAATCACTTTTATAGCCCACTTGATAATTATTATGGCCTAAGAATTAACTTAAATATTCGTCTTAATTAGCTTAGTAAAATTATATATTTAATCCCATGTATTTTTATATGATCATAACATTTTGAAACAACTCCATAATCTAAGTTCCGCTCGATGTGAATATACAATTTTTTACTTGTAAGTAACTTATAGGTTACCCAAACAGCAAAACTAACTTACTTGTAAGTGACTTACAGCTTACATCCAAACAAGTTACCTATCAGTAACTTTCACCTGTAAGTAAATCACTTACAACTTAAAAGAACTTATAGGCATCCAAATGGGCCGTTACAGGCTCAACAGTCGGATTTTTAAAAATAGGGGAAGAGGGAGAAACGCACCATTTCCTCGTCTTTCATCAACCAGTCGGAATAGCTCTCCCTCTCTGCAATCTCTCTCCCCCTCCCTCTCTGGAATTACCGCCTTCCAACTCTTCTCCTCCTAAAATGGTAGGGTTTCATCTACCCTTTTTTATCTCCTTTGAAAACGGGAGTGGTTTGACGTTACTCTATAAGGCATGCTCACTTACGCATGTGCGCATTTTTTCACACGTGTCATGGGCCTCTAATCCGAACGATACATGTGATGCAGCATCCCATGAAACCTTTAAGGACCAATTTTCACCCTGATTTAAAACTCTGGTGGGCCATAGAAAGAAAGATGCAAATCAAGGTAGGAAAATGTTTTCTTTGTCATGGCCCACCAATGTTTTAGATCAAAGTAAAAGTTAGGTCATAGTGGTTTCATCGGGTTCTGCATCAGGTGGACCATTCAGGTTTTGGACTCAAATCACGTATGATGAGTTCTCAAAAAGTTTTCAAGAGAACTCTTGCCAACTCGTGCGCAATTGAGTGTTCTGCGGGAAGGGCGACCATGATATATGTATTTGATCCACACTGTCCATCCATTTTAATAGTTAATTTTAAGTCCTGATCCCAAAAATTAGCTATATGCAAAGATCAAGTGAACCACACCACAAGAAATAGTGTGAATTGAGTGTATACCGTTGAAAATTTCTAGGAGGCCACAGAAGTTATGGATCAAGCTGATTTTTTTTTTCCTTTCATCTATGTGTTTGTGATCTTATGAACATGTTGGATGACAAATAAAGATCACTATGGGCACTAGAAAGGTTTCAACGGTCGAAATCAGTATTTTCACTTTTTCCTGTGGTATAGTCTACTTAGCTTTGGATATGCTTAAACTTATGGCTCAATGTCTACATTTAGATGAAAAAATGTACTTTTTATTGTTAAAGAAGACATTGTTAATGTATATGATTATTATATTTGCTATTAATGTTTTTAAGTTTATTTTTAAGTTTATTCCCAATGTTTAAATTGAGTTATTGTTTCACATTATATATATTTTTTGAATTCATGGGCCCACTTTTATGGCCCACTTGATGATTAGTTTTACCTAATAATTAGCTCATATATTCATCTTGATGGGCTTAATAAAATGATATATTTGATCTTATTTATTCTCATATGATCATAACACTTTGAAATAATTCCCTAATTCAAGCTCTGCTTGGTGCAAATATACAACTTTTCCCCTGTAAGTAACTTACAGGTTATCCAAACCAAAAAACTAACTTACCTGTAAGTGACTTACAACTTATATCCAAACAGGTTACCTATAAGTGACTTTCACATGTAAGTGACTTACAGGCATCCAAACAGTCCCTTAGAGCCAAGAGTTGTGACCTATAAAGCACATGAAGTACGAAAATCATATCAAAATCTCTACGGCCCTAGGGGCACTTGAAGACGGATGGTGGCACATGCACTTTGGCACATGTGCCACATCTCAACAAGCCGGTTGCCAAAATAGTCCAACCTGAGCTCGAGTGCTTCTCAGAGAGAGAGAGAGAGAGAGAGAGAGAGAGAGAGAGAGAGAGAGACGAACCTGTTTTAGGTGAGAATGGCATTATATTCGAGGCGAATCTCGGCAAAAATCCAGCAGTTTGGCCGGAGGCGATGATCAGAGGAAGTTAGGAATAGATCGAAGCTTAGGAGAAAAGAGAAAGCGAGAGACTTATGAAGATTTGGGAGCTTGGAAAGTAAGAGAGAGATGTGCCATGGGTTGGAAGTTGGAAGATGAGAGAGAGAGAGAGAGAGAGAGAGAGAGAGTGAGAGAGAGAGAGTGGGTTTGGAAGTTTGAAGATGGGGGAGAGAGATGGGGCGTGGGTTGGAAGTTGAAAGATGAGAGAGATGATTGGGGTGTGAGTTGAAGTTTGGAAGACGAAGGGCGTGGTTTCGAGTAAAGCAAATGAGTCGTCCACACTGACCACCCACGCGTCACCCACCTCATCCCGACCACACGAACAGAAACAATACACATGCAAACGCTCACCCTTTAAACTGTTTTCCTTGGTACCAAATCTCCGTAGGAGTTTTTTTTTTTAATTGCTCATGCCTAAAATTTAGCGTGGCACCTAATGGTTGAGGTGTGGATTTAATATAATCATCACAATGAGCCTTGATTTTTATCAAGGGTGGATGTCTCTCTCCTAGGGTTTTCCTTTGATGTGGCCCAAATGAACTATAGGTCAGCCTTATTTTTTGCTCTACTATTAAAGTTTATTATATATCTATTGATCGAAATCGGATTATGTATTGAGTTACACTTTATCCTAGTGAGTAAACTTTGTTAGGCTCACAGTGAATAATGTGGTTTATCTACAAAGTTCATTCATTTTTCCAGCTCGTTTTTAGAGTTGAGCTCGAAATTAAAGCATATTTAGAGAGCAAGTAGACTACATTGCAGGAAACCTTCCTAGGACCTATAGTGATTTTATTTGTCATTCGACCAATTCTTAAGATCTCCTCAGTATGCAATCCCACTACGGCGTAAGTGTGTGGGGGTGTGCATGCATGTGTTAAAATAATTAAATAAATAAAAATCCTCTTCCCTAGTTATTGGAGTAGATTTCACAAACAAAGTTACAATGAGCCTCAGGAGAAGTCAAGGCTGCGCGTCCATAAAAATCCCCTTTTCATTTCATATTTGAAACAATTCAATGAAGGATGCCACCCTTGATTTTCAATGGACTTACCTTGTTATATAGTTGAAATCCAATAAATGTGTAATCCCGCTTTAGGCTTAGGGCCAAAAATTCAAATTGAGTTGTGATTCATGTGGAGGAAATAGTTGAGAGGAAGACGTTCACCCTTTATTTTTACAGAGCCCACCTTGATGACTATATAAAATTTACATTAACGGTTAGCTTCCAACCCAAATTTTAGGCATGGGACCTAAAAATTAGACCCATACGAGACCCCAAGTGGTCCACAACAACAAAAACAGTTTGGAGGGTGAGCATTGCCATGTATAATGTTTCCAATCACGTGTTCCACTTGAATCATGGATGGGGCTAATTTTTTGGACCTCAATCTAACATGGGATAAGTGAATCAACCAAATTCGCAGGAAGATGGTGGTGCAGAAAGCTAGATTTGGTCCAGAACTGAGACGCAGAAGAGGCTATGGAGCTGTCATGCCAAATTTTTCCACGGTGGCGCAAATATCGACCTCTGTAAAGGGACAAAATCAACAGGAATCTTACCCTTACAAAGAAGCTCTGCTCCAACCACAACAGATCCCAACCCTTGGATTTTCCACCATTCTGAAAGGAAGACCCAATCGGGAACAGGAGACATCTCAACCTATGGAGACAAATGTGGTACACATCAACCATGATTCCATCGAACGATCATCCTTAGGTCTCAAAGATACAGTGGTGGTCAACACCAAAGAAGGAGCTACGATCGACGATGTAATCAGCTGGATCAATGAAACGTGCAGAGTTCCGGTAGAAAAGCTATCCATCAGGCCAATCGGATCTAACCTCTATGGATCAGTTCGCAATCCAACGTTAATCTGGACCTTCTGATTATGGCAGGGGTGTTACACAAGGACGGTCCAGTTTCCGACATCCAGAGCTAGAATGAATTCTCGGCCGTCGGGAGTGAAGAGGTTTGGATACTCATATTGTCGATACCATTGGAGCTTTGGTATGAAGATTTCTTTAGAACAATGGCATCTAGACTGGGTACTCTCATCAATTTGGAGCCAAAAACGATTCGAGGAGAAGAGTTGGGAGTCATCAGGGCAAGGGTTAGGAGAAATAAGGGAGAGTTGTTGCTGCCATACATACATATTCTACCGATTCAACAGGAGGAGAAAGGCCACCATATAGCTAGATGGGGCGAGATCTGGAAGTCTAGGTCCTCTAACAAGAAGACGGTCCCGCATGCAAGAGCAAAAGGAGCATAATCGTCTTACTACTGCGGAGCACGATTATCGCAGGAACTCAGAGATAATTCCTCCTTAGGAGCACTGCGCCTACCTCTTGACATGTGTCACAAGTCGGCTACAAGGAGTGTCGTAGTAGCTTCGTCGTATTAGAGGCGCCAGAGGGCAATCTTTTCAACCGAAAACAGAGACACGCATCTCTTATTAAAGGGAAGATCATCGCCTCCACTTTACACATGGCCAAAGGAGATGTGTTCGTCGCATCCCCACACATTGAACGATATTATCGCCCGTGCGCAGTCTACCTGCACACGTATCTTTAATCGAACCGATCGCGATTTCGAAAGGGGTCTCGACCGCGATTAAGAGCATCGCCTTCCACACCATTCCAACTCTCCTCTTTTTCACCAGCCCCTTTCACCTGGGCCTTCTTCAAGCGTAGACCGCACTTCTCCCCCCGTCACAGGCGCCACGGATCCTCCATTGTCTACGCTAGGAGCTAAAGAGGCGTTAACTATTTTTCACCCTTCTTTAATCCCCGTCTCTCCTTGTTTCGTCAATCAGTATCAATCTGATATTGAGGATTCAGCCAGAGCCTCGATGGTTTTCTTCACAAATGTAACAGAGATGTTTCTTATAGCTTTTCAAAGGACTCTTCTTCTCCGCGAAGTTCAATCCCTTGATCTTCTCCCTCCAGGGAAGACACGGCTGCCTGGTCGATCCTTTCTCTATTCCAAGAAGCCAATGGGGGAGAAGTTATTAAAGCATAAGCTCTCCAAATCAAGCAAGATGACTCCACAGATTGCCAGAGAGAGCATATTACAGTTAATCCTGATTTGTTAGATCAAAGGGCTAGCTTGATAGACATCATCCGGGAAAAAAAAGAACGGTGGATCAGAGAAGCTATGGGACATGTAGGCAGATCCATTGGGTTATCCTTTGGAGATCACCCTGAAGATTTTGTTGCTCTATTCCAATGTATTGAATCTCAAAGGAGACCTCTGAAGATTGGTTCCACTAATCCAAGAAGATCTCCCCGTAAGCCCGGCAGCATTAGGGCTTCTCAGAGTATCCTTCAGAACAACACTTCAGGTCAAGTCAAGGGAAGGCATCGAGGAAGCTCGGTTTCATAGATGAAGAATCTTTCCTGGAATGTTAGAGGTATAGGTTCAAGGCATAAGAGGTCCCTTATTCAAGACATCATTGAGCGAAGCAAGGCAAAAGTCAGTTGTCTCCAAGAAACAAAGGTGTCTAGCTTTAATGACAGGTTGATGGGTAGTATTTGGAAGGCAAAAGATGTGGAGTGGGTGGCTCTTGACGCAGAAGGTAGTGCGTGTGGTATTCTGGTCGCTTGGAGAGCGTCGAAGTGGGACAAGATTTTGAGTTGGAAAGGTGTTTTCTCGGTTTCTATTGTCCTCAAAGAGGTTTGTTCTAATTTTAGCTATCTCATTTCCTCAATCTATGGCCCTAATCAAGATTACAGAAGATCCAAATTCTGGAAGGAGCTGACGGTTGCCAAACAACTTTTTCTCTGGCCCTTGGTGCCTAGGGGGTGATTTCAACATCACTCGCTTTGCGGAGGACAAATCGAGGAGGGGGCCTATTACTGCTGCTATGAGGGCTTTCTCCAATTGGATAGATGATTAGGGGCTTGTGGATCTTCCTCTATCTGGATCCAAATTCACATGATCTAACGAAAGAACCAATCCTACCATGCAAGGCTAGATAGATTCCTAGTGTCCCCTGAATGGATTGAAGCTTTCCCGTTGATTTCCTAGTTTCTTCTTCCTAGACCCACATCAAACCATAGTCCTCTCATCCTTTCTGTTGATGAGGAAAACTGGGGTCTGAAACCTTTCATGTTCGATATAGGATGGTTGAAGATAGAGGGTTTCAAGCAGCAAATTTCAGATTGGTGGTTAGATTTGATTGTGGAAGGATATGCGAACTTCAGATTAAGCAGAAAATTGAGGCTTCTGAGACACAAAATAAAGGAATGGAAAACTATTGTTCTCAAAAAGAGAGATTTAGAAATGAGCAGCTTTCTTTCTAAACTGATATCCATAGATTCCGAGGTTGAATCCGGTTAGTTATCAGCTGATTTGAGGGCGAGAAGAGTGCAGTTAACGCAGCTTTATTCAGCCAGGGTTCTAGAAGAAGAAATATCGTGGAGGAATGTGACAAAAACATGAGATTCTTCCATTCCATATCCTCTGCTCGTGCTAAACATAATAGGATCAATAGTCTTCTTATAGATGGGTCTCAAACAGAGGACAAAGAATTGTTGTTGAGTCCATTAGTTACTTCTCCACTCTGTTTCGTGATGAAGGTTGGATCAGGCCAAAATTAGATAATCTCCAGTTAGATGGCATCTTTGCTAAAGAAGCTTCCTTTCTTGAATTATACATCTTCGTAGATGAGGTAAAATGTGTGTTGAATAACATGGAAGGAGACAAAGCCCCTGGGTTAGCTTTCTTTCGCATTTTCTGGGAGGACCTAAAAGGAGACGTTATGGATTTCATATCTGAATTTCAAGAGAGAGGCCATCTTTCTAGCGATTTTGGGGCATATTTTATTGCGCTTATCCCTAAATCCTCAGGAGTCAACTCGTTATCAAGTTTCAGACCGATCAGTCTCATAGGAGGGCCATACAAAATCTTAGCGAAAGTTCTCGCAAATTGGTTGAAAGGTGTGGTAGGTAAGATAATCTCCGACAATCAAAGCACCTTCATTCCTGGTAGGCAGATCATTGATAGTGCTCTCATAGCTGCAGAATGGTTGGATTCAAGACACAAATCTGGTGACAAGGGCCTTTTATATAAACTTGACATTGAAAAAACTTATGACCATGTCAATTGGTCTTTTCTCACCTACATGTTGGGGCGCATGGGCTTTGGCAACAAGTGGATAGGGTGGATGGGGGAATGTGTTCGGTCAGTGTATTACTTGATTATCCTCAACAGCTCTCCCACAGGTTTTTTCAGAGGTTCAAGAGGTTTGCACCAAGGCGAGTTGTCTCCTTTCCTTTTATTAATTGTTGCTGAAACTTTTTCTAGAATGTTGTCAAAGGGGCAATAAGAAGGTATTATCAGCGGTTTCAAGGTGAAAGGTATGGCGACCCCAATATCTCATATTCAGTTTACCGATGATATGTTAATATTTGGTGAGGCAGAAGAAGAAAAAATCAGTAATCTACGATCAATTATCTTATGCTTTGAGGCAGTCTCGAGTCTTAAAGTTAATCGGGCAAAGTCAAAGATTTTTGGGGTCAACATGGAAGACGAAGAAACTGAAAGTTATGCCCATCTGTTTCAATGTCCAAAAGGAAAGTTGCCCTCTTCACTTGTTGGTCTCCCTTTATGTATTGGTAAGCCCCCTAAGCGCTCTTGGGACAAGGTTATAAAAAGATTTGGAAAATATCTTGCCACATGGAAGTGTAGATATTTATCTTTAGGAGGTCAGCTCACGTTGATAAAATCAGCGTTGTCCAACCTTCCTTTGTATTTCATGTCTATACATAAATGTTCGGCTTCAGTTTTGGCATCTTTAGAAAGACTAAGAAGGAAAATTTTTGTGGCATGGCAATGAGACTAAGAAAATTCATTTAATCGATTGGAAGGAAGTGTGCAAACAAATCCAAGAAGGGGGTGCAGGGGTGAGAGATTTAAAAACCATGAATACAGCTCTTCTTAGCAAATGGACATGGAGGTTGGGAACAGAAGACAGGACGTTATGGAACTTGATTATCAAATCCCAATATGGGAGATCAGAGGGAGGATGTTGGACCAAAGACTCTTCGGCGTACGAAGCTTCGGCTATTTGGAAAGGCATCTTGTCCTCTAAAAGAGAAGTTCTCAAAGGGACCAGCATTATAATAGGCAAGGGAGACAAAACGCGCTTCTGGGGAGACATCTGGGCGGGGGATTCTCCCTTGAAAGATGATTTTCCAAGCATATTCCGTCTTACGTCGAGCCGATCTATTCTCGTAGCTGACTGCTATTCAAAATTAGGGATAAACGGTGTTTGGAACATCATTTGCAGAAGAGATTTACTAGATTGGGAGATCGATGATCTTGTGACTCTTATCAATCATATCTCTAACTATCACCTGATAATTTGTTAGAAGATAAGCTAGTTTGGAGGCGTAACAGTTCTAAACCATTTTTGGTCAAATCTCTCTATTCTTCCTTAGCTTCAAACTCTTCAAGGGAGGACAACTATATGACGGGTAAAATCTAGAAATTCAAAGTTCCCCCTAAGATATCGGTCTTCGGTTGGTTAGTGGGAAGAAGAAAGTTCTAATAGTTGACAACTTATGTAAGACTCCGTCTATTCCGTACATTTTCTATGCCTATGTGCACAATGATCGATGCCATTGGCGAGACCTAAACTAACCGTGCATAGTGCACACCCGATTGATCGGAACCCCAAGGCCTTGAAACCTATTTCATATAGACCGCCCCATCGCCGTGACTGCGAAGGTACCACCTATGCATCTAAACGACGCTTCATTAGTGAGATACACCACGAAGAATCATTAGTTCTTTATTCCGCATGTTTATCATTTGCACATGACGTCATATACTTCATTCTACACATGTGCACAACACATGCCATGCACACATGCACCATGCCACACATGGGTGAGAGAATCTCTACCCATGTGTGTGATGTCACACACCCATATCCTCACTCTCTCATGTACACCCCAAAGTCAACCCTTCTTCATGCCACACCTCATGCATGATGTCATCATACCATGCCATCCCACGTCCCTTTAATCGACCATTAAGTCATAATCATGTACAAATTTTCATAATCCTAGCCTAAGCTAACCATAATCACATTAACATAAACTAACTACATTTTTATCCATTTCTCTACAAATACTCCTCCATCCCTTAACATTTTCACCATTTTTCCTAGAATAACGAGAGAGAGAGAGAGAGAGAGAGAGAGAGAGAGAGAGAGAGAGAGAGGTGATCTTGGTGGGTCACCATCAACTCCATCAATCTCATCCCTTCCATCTATCTCAACCATCCATCTAGTTCATCAAGGTGAGTACACCCCCTCATCCTTCCTTCTCTTTGTTTCCTTGATCTCCTTCTTATAGTGTAATTATGATATTTACTAATGCGGGCCCCACATTGAGGATTACATGTTATCTGGACCGTCATACCATCCAATGGATTGGATGGGATGAAAACACTAAAATCAATTTGATTTCGAGATTTTGTGGGTCTCACCAGAATGGTGGTTTGTATGCCATCCAAACCATTCAAATATGGCCCATTGAGCTGGCCGAACTCACACACACACACCCATGCACACACGTGAACATAACAAACAAACAAATATATATATATATATATATGAGCGTCCCTGCTGCTTGAAAAAAGAGGGAGGGGCTGTGGGACCACAATGCCCCCCGCATGTATGTATTTGATCCACACCGTCCATTCAATTTTCCAGCTCATTTTAGGCCTTGAGCCGAAAAAATGAAGCTGATCCAAATCTCTGGTAGGCCACATCATCAAAAATCATTTTTTAACGATGATATTTACTATCAAATTTGTTAGGGCCCACTGTAATATTTCTATATGCCTAAACATATTAAATATTGGGCTTATTGGACTTGTCATGACCCAAGGAACCTAATAGGTAGAATGGATCATCCCGATGTGGGCCCCACCTATGAAAAACTAGAAGAAAACAAAAATTAAAAAAAATAATTTAATAATAAGCAAGGGGGGACACTGTTGCTGCCAGCGTCCGAGCAGGTAGGGACTGTGGCCCCCGCCACAGGTCCCACTGTGATGTATGTCAGACATCTACACCGTGCATTTGATGGGTCCCCTTTTAGAAATTGAGATACTCCAAAAATCAATCGTACACGGAACTCAAGTGGCCCACACCATCTAAAATCATGTGAAGACTGACCAAAACATATAAAAGCATTTGCTGGGGTCCACCTAAAATTTAGATGCATCTGAAACTTGGTCTAACCCCTCAACCAAGTGGGACACACATGATGGATGGGCTGGATTTATGAACTACATCTTAGTGGGCCCAACAAATAATTATGATTGTTTTAACAGCGGGTAACCTTCTCAACTTTTGTGTGTGGTGTGGCCCACACAAGCCACAAAATGACTTGATTTTAAGCCCCGGGCCCACCATGGATTGGTGCATCTGACTGATGGTGTTGAGGTCGACACCGACCAGGTGGGTCACAATCTTGAGTGGGCCACAATCTCTGATAGGTCTCACAACAATGAAACAGATTCAAACCTTGACTCGCCCGCGCCACATAAAGTAGCCTTGTTGGAATGGCCACTATTGAAAATCTTTCTCCGCTTTAATGTTTGATTTCCATCCAAGATTGTCTATTCATCAGGCCCATTGTGGACCCTACCTCAAGGTATAGAAGAGTCCAAAATGCGGTAGGCCACAACATGGGAAAATGCTCCCGCCATTGAATTTTCTAAGGTCGCTGAACTATTTTCGTGATTGACATCCAACTGGATGGGTGGGCCCCACCTCAATGTATATGTTGTTCATCCATTGGAGGACCTCGCCAAGATATAAGTATTTTGTCCATGTCAACCATTGGTGAACTTCCATCTACATTTTTGCCATCATACCATTATATCAGGCATGTTAGGGCCACACCCAATTAGATATAGGTTTGGTTCATTTTGAGTCGTGGGCTGCGCCAATTGCTAGGCCCACCTTATGGACCATATTGGGCCTACTTGTAGACCCCACTAGTGTGTACACAAGGGCATTGGGGCCATGGGCCCACAAGCCATAACGCCCACCTTGAGTGTATGCCTTGTGGAACCATTAGTGGTAGTCTTTCATGGGACAATGAATGAACTCCTTTAGCAAATGTTTATGACTCCATATGACATGTGTATGATCATATGAACTTTGATGTGTGATGTACTATGTAATTAGGTGTTGTATGACCATTGATCATGTGAAGTGTGAGGCCCACTTACCATGCATTATTGTGAGTTGTGCGGCTTCTTACCTATGTGGCCTTGCGATCATGAATTGCCACTCAATCATGCGGCGTAATTGTGGTCATTTAACTGTACGATTGTGAAATACGCACAAGGCCACCCAACCATATAAAATCAAATGGTAATGGTGGTCATCCAACAGTGCGACCTTGTGCTTAAGGGCATAGGTGCGACCACTTGAATTATGTACAACTGAATTGTAAGTTTGAATCTCCTAGTCTTAAGGGTTGTTATGTCGAGTTGGATTACACAACTCAACAATGGAATGGCCCTCAATTCGATGTAACACAACATAAATACAACACCTACATTATGCTCATTAGTAAGGTAGATGCAGGGACCATTAATCTATATGTGATGTGATGGAAGCCAGTCCTTGGCCTCTTGATCATGTGACACCGAATTCGAGTCATCCTCCATATGAAGTGTAGGGTCGTCGTAGTTTAAGAGTTATTGTAATGTAGTGTAGCCGGATATGGTGGGTATGCTTGTGATTGCGCCTTGGATGCTTTGAGATGTGGTCATTAGACCATGATACTAATCATATGTACAGTCAACCAAGTGAAATTATTGCACCGACCACTTGACCATAGATGTATGAGCTATGTAGTAAGAATAAGTAACTATGTAACCTTATATCCTTTATTATGACAAGTAGAGTGGCATTGTGCGGCCACTCAACCATATGAACTTATGATAATTAAGTGTGCATGGGACCATGTGGACTCATGATAATTGTGTGGTCACTTGGATTTGTGAACTATACTAATTGTGTAGCCTCTTAGACATGTGAACTTAAGATGTGCGTCGAGTTGATCGATTAGACCTAACTTGTTGATGGTATGAGACAGCTTTGCAGTCCCTAATGATGTGTTCTCTATGGAATTAGAATGGTGGGCTCACCAATCATGAGGCTCACTTTTAAGCAAATGCCTTGTGGGCCCCTTAGTGGTAAGTGTATTGGGCCTATGTTTGTGTCTCTTAGTAAGTGTTTGAGACTCCTTGTGATGTTTGTATGCCAAGTTGCATTTGGACCTTGTGAATGAATTATGATTGAACTCTTGCATGGATTGATTGTGGTGATCAAATGGGTCACCCAACAAGCCAAAAAGTTAGGATGTAGCAACCCACTGATTGGCCTATTCAAGTGTGGCAATGAACTGGGCCTTAGTTCACTTGAGATGATAGCTAGACATGTTGAGGTATTGGATTGAAATCTAATTATGCATGTGGTGATGGCATATGTGTGGTGATTGTGTAATGTGATATTTGTGGTGATGATGATGCGTGTATGGTTAGATGTGATGATTGTATTTTATGGTAATGCTAATTTATGTATATATGCTTGGATGATGTTCAATTGGACGTAAGTGGACCACCGTATGTATTACCTCGAGTCATAGATAGTGCACTTAGAACCGTATAATGACGTGATACTTATGCACCCACTTCCTACGGAACTGATGAGGTGAACCACTTAAATCTTAACCGTGAATGAGTATATTGGTGATACGAACTAGCTTTCGAATAGCTATGGATCTTTATATGTGGATTTGATACATGTTATGATATGTGCACATGTTTGATATACAGTCTGTTGTGGTGACACTGTATGAGATTTTGGTCATGCGATTGGTGCAGAGTGATGGATTGATCCTAATCGTGTTATTATGTGGTTGGTGCACACTTGTGATGTGGAAGATGTGAACACTCGTACAACCCCATGATCATGAGGGAGACTGCACATTAGAATACTATTTTGTCATGTTGGTACGGTGGTCATTTTTGTTGGTCTGATGATATTTGTGCATATTGCATCTGCAGGCACGCATACATGTACATGCATCATGGATGAGGAGTGCATGGTGTGCATCGTTTGATCATGCGGAGATCATACGCATGTGGTAGAGGATGTTGGTGTAGGATGGACATGATGGAGTATGTGATAGAGGATGTTGGTGCGGGTGCACATGATAGAGTATGTGCGGATGTTATCTGATCCGAGAGACCGCGAGCACAGTCCGTGGGTTGAAGTCCCTAAGCGAATATATCAGGCACGATCCCTGGGTTGAAGTCCCTAAGCGAATATGTTGGTCACGGTCCATGGGTTGAAGTCCCTAAAGCTCACTTGATGCTACATTGTGATTTATGTTTATGCCGATGCTAATATTACATGTATATCCTTCAGATCGGATGTGGTTGGCAGAGGAACCCGATTGGAATTAGGGTTGCCTCGTATGCATATGTGGCTTACATGCATAGCATTGCTTGAGTGCAATTATACTGCATAGCGTGCTTGTGGATTATCATTGCATAGTATCCTCATGAGATGGATTGAACACCACATCAACATCGTAGTTATACTGATGAGACCACCACAGCGGCATCGTGGTTGTTATTTGTAGGCACCGAAAATTTGGATTTCTTATACTGGGTCCCAGACCCTGAGTGAAATTCCCTAAACCTTGAGTGATACCCTCGAGCCTCATCGTCGATATCGGGCGGATGCCATAGGTCACCTGCTGCCGAATACCATAGTACGCCCGACTCTCGTCGATGTGGTCAGGTGAGAAGAGGTCTGGTCATGCCTAGCTAAAGAGTTAGAGCAATTGGGTTTAACCAGCCCTCAAAATGGGTCCGCTATTGGCGTGCCAAGTGGGTATTGGCATGGCTATAGGCCCCCCACTGACAAGGCGGGTATGCAAGGCCTCTATTTAATAAGTTTCGGACTTATTCTGAATACTAGGTCCCGGTGATTCCCAATGATGATAACTATATTGTGATGTAGACTTTTAGAGGAGGATTTATATGTCTGCATACATCCAGTATATCTTTGCATATCATCACTTGCATTGCATTATGCCCTCTTGGCTTATGTAGTATTACTTAGTCACCTTGCTTCAGTTATTGTACTCTGATATTTTGATTATTATTACATGCTTGTACACTACGCACACACGAGTCTACTCACTAGGCTTTTTACCAAAGCTTCCTATTTCTCTTCTTTTTTTTTTTTTAAAGGGTAAGAGTAACTTTGAGGACATAGCATTCTCAATGCAATGTGTCTATTTTGTGATCTGGCTATATCGACGTTGTATACATATGGTAAAAGCATTGTACTTGTAACCATCAGAATTTATAATGGAAACTGTTGCTTAGTATCATGATTACAGACGATCGTGCTCAGGTATTATTATTTAAAAAAAAAAATCAATCAAAAATCTTCCTTGTGGTGCGCCGAACTTGGGACTTGGTGTATGGAAGTCGAGTGCCGGATTTGGGACATCACGGAAGTTGTCTATCCCCGAATTTGGGGCGTGACAACTTAAGGAAGAGGGACATCATAATTACCAACATTTATCTCTGCTGCATGGCCAATGAGGAATCGGTTGATCACCTTTTCATTAATCGTCCATTCACCATTCAAGTGTGGTCGGCTATTCCCAACTCTTTCAATATAGCGTGGTGTCTCCCTTCCTCTTCTAATGGTCTGGTTAAAGCTTGGTTTGGGCTTAGAATAGGGAAACAAAGAATGACATCGTAGAGAATGTGTCTACTGGCAGTCTGGTTGTCAGTTTAGGAAGAAAGAAACGGGAGATGCTTTTCTAAGATCTCTAAATCTTCAGGTTCAACCATTACGAGAGTCCAACATTTTTTAGCAGAATGGGGACTTGTTCTTCTCAATATTTAGGCTGTATTTTGCTTTTGTTTGGAGGTTGTTTCTCTCGCTATCTCAGCCGGAGACCCCTCTTTCTCTTGTTTTTTGTTTCTTATTAATATACATGTTGTCACCTTTTTAAAAAATATATATATATTCTTACCTGACCGTGTGATGATTTTTGCTACTTTGTTTAGTTTAATGATTGATATCAAATAAAGAGAGTATAAGTCTAGTCACTCAACCTGGTGACCTGGGTAGATTTTACATGACCAAGACGAAGATGGTGGGCTTACTCGAGCCATCTTCCACAAGTCAACCATTGAGAAATTTTATCCATGAAAACCCTAATGGGAAGCCGTAACTGTTGCATACGGTCCAAGCTCAGCTCAAATAATCAGGCTTGAATTGTAACCCGAGTCCAGCCCTCAGGCTTGATACCCCAATTCAAGTCTGGTCGAGGTGAGCCAAGCCCGAAAGCCTGACAGGCCAGCCTAGTCCATTGACAACCCTCCACATCTGAAACAATGGCAAAACGGCAAATGTGAGGTGTTTGTACATCTTGTAAAATGGCATAGGCATGTGGGGTGCTAAAATGAGCACATAAACATACTTTGGGATGGTGGGCGGTACATGTAGGGCACTTCCAGATGAATGGTTGAAAGATGGGCTCCATAAGCCATGCAAAGATGATCATTTCTTCTTCTCCAAGGCATATTTGGATTAAGAAAATGAGAATGGGATTTTAGTAAATTCATGATTTACATTGAATTTGGCAATTTTGGAAGTTACTATTTGGAAATCAACTACATTTGAAGGACACTTGCATGTTAGAGCATTATTGTGAAGGAACTACTTTTATGTCTTTTAAAAAGTCTCTCATTTTCAAAATTTGAGTTTTTTAAAAAGTTTAAATTTACCTCAAATTTATGGACTTATGAATTTGAAATATCCATAAATTTAGCAAATTCAATATAGAAAAACTTGAAAAATAAAATCCGTCAATTTCACAAATCCCTATTCCAAATTCCTTACCCCCAAAGAGCCCTTAAAATGAATTAGAAGTAATCTTTCTAATATGAGCAAGGAAATGAAAAGGAGACATTTTTTAAAAGATGCAATAGTGGATGAAAACAACATTTTCGGAAAATTTGTTTTGATGGAAACAACAGTTTCAGCCAGCTCAACACAGGCCGTGTGCGAGTGTCCATGTTTGTTAGAGAGCGAATATCTTCACGGGAAAGGAGCTTCTTTTTTTCATATTCATATGTTGCTTTATTGTGGATAACTCATCAACTGGTGTGTGTGTGTGTGTGCACGCGCGAGGATGATTCATCTGAGTGTTGTGAATCATGCTGATTTTTGGCATCAAGGCCCCATAAAGGGTGTTGTACGTGATGGACGGCTTGGATTTCATGAACTAAGTGGTCTCTATCGGGACACGCTGTGCATCATGAACGTAACTGAATACAAAAATGATCAGAAGCGAGTCACATTTTCCAACGCCATGTGATATGCCAGATTCAAGCCACTCCACTCCGCCTTTCCCTAAAAACAGGCCGGTTTGACATCCAATCTACAGAAAAACCCTATGCTAAAAACAGACCAATCCACTCACCATCTGGGCTACACGATAGGAAACAATTGATCACCGCCAATTTGGTCTAAAGTACACGTGGCACACTTGATACCATCTGATTTTTCATCAGCTGTTTTCTATTGTAGGGCCAACGTGTTAGGCAGGTTGGATATTGTACACAAGACAGGTAGACAATTAATACACAAAGCAGTTGCTCATGGACGGAAACGGATTGGCTACTCCCCCTGCTACCAGCCAATGGCTGGTGGTCGGTGCTTGTGGGCCCCACCATGATGTATGTGTTGCATCCATACCGTCCATATATTTTTCCAGATCATTTTATAGTATGAGACAAAAAATGAGGTATATCCAAATCTCAAGTGGACGACATTACAGGAAACAGTGTTGAATGAGCGTCGACCATTAGAAATCTTTTGGGGGCCATAAAAGTTCTGGATCAAGCTGATTCTTTTTTTTCCATCATCTAGGCATGTATGACCTAATCAACAGATTAGATATCAAATAAACAGTAGAGTGGGCCTTAGGAGGATTTTAATAGTAGATATCCAATCAATATTGTTTTCCTGTGGCCTGGTCAACCTGAGATTTATATCCCTCTCATTTTTAAGGATCAAGCCCTAAAATGATCTGTAAAAATGGATGAACGGATTGGATGAAACACATACGTCATGGTGGAGCCCACATAGCACCGACCACCAGCCAAGGGGCTGGTGGCAGGGGGGTAGCCAATCCGTTTCCGTCAAGGATGGCGACTGGCCAACCCCGCATCAGGGAAGCGGATTGGCTGGTGTACCACACACCAGTTATATTTACGTCAGCAAGTTCTGTGGGTCCCATCATGAGGTATGTGTTATATCCAAACCGTCCATCCACTTTTTCAAGCTCGTCGTAAGGCATGAGACGAAAAATAAGACAGATCTAAAGATAAAGTGGACCACACTGCAAAAAACAGTGGGGGGATTGAACGTCTACCATTGAAACCCTTTTGGGGGTCACATAAGTTTTGGACCAACATGAAATTTGTTTTTCCTCTTCATACTGGTATTTTTGACCTTATGAACAGATCGGATGGAAAACAAACGTTACAGTGGACCCTACGAATTCTTAAACGGTGAAAATCATTATCCCCCCTGCTATTTTTGGTGTGGTCCATCTGAGCTTTGTACATGATTCATTTTTTGGCTAATGCTCTAAAATTATCTCAAAAATGGATGAACGGTGTGGATATAATAAATACGTCATTGTGGGTCCCATACAACTTTGATATCCTTTGAACCGTTGGTACAACTCAGAGCTTCGAGGAGCGACGAGACGTATCTACACCAGCTATGTAGCTGATGTATGGTACACCAGCCAATCCGCTTTCCTGCATCAGAATCAAAGGGTAAGATTGGCAAGAAACAACAGATACGATGTCATCCGCCCGGGGCCCAATTGAATCAACATTCATTCATAATCAGTTTTATATAGAGTTTCCACAAATGTCATTTTACAACAACGCATACTCAATGGAACGACCTCAGTGTCTTTTACACTTCCATTCTCAAGCCTTGACCGATGCCGCAACCTCCAAAAACAAGAGAGCAATAAAATATGTGAAAAGGAAGGGAAAAAAAAAATACAACAAAAGGCAATGGAAATAACAATCTTCTATTGGTTGATTTTGTACCACCGAATCTCCACTGTCGCTGCAACAGACATGCAAAGAAAAATTCCACGGACCAGCAACATCCTGGTATCAGTCCGGTGCTTTGGTCATGGAGAGTCCCGAGGGGCTGTCTTTCATTATTTGTTGAAAAGGAATGATGAAGGACATTAGCATATGTAAGAAACGCTTGATTTTCCTCTGTAGCAATGAATGGACTAGATTCGATGCCTCATAATGTACAGGTGGTGACCCATAATTCACCACAAAAGAAATTGAGCAGTTTTGCCCTTCCCTGCTGTCTTGCCATTACAGAAGCTTGCTAGTGCGGCGCTTCGATGGTCCTCCAGGGAAGAGTTTCATAATCCAACCCAAGACCCTCTCCACCACCTGCTTGGAGAAAAAAAAAAAAAAATACAAACCCATGTGTCAATTATCAAAAGGGTAGGCTGCCAGTCAGTTCACTACAGTAGGCAAGCGCTTGGATTAGCAATGTCATAAGGCGCATGTTATTCAACAAAAGTGGGATAGCTGGGTCGGGTTATTGAATGGCTGTGTCTCTTAATCTCTTTGTTGATTTTTGTATAAATGAGGTAATCAGCTCAGGGGGTAGTTAGGGCTGCAACTTGGGTTTGGGTCAACCTGAACCCATTTGACCCAACCCAAGTGGGGTCGGGTTGTCCAGGTCCTCGGGTTGGGTCCAGGTTGGGAAATGCCAACCTAAATTGAACTCAGGTTGGATTCAGCTTGAGCAAATTTGGCTCAGATTAGTTCGGGTTGAAAATAATCACGTGGCTGGGTCAGGTTGAGGTCGGGTCAAGTATAGAGGACTTTGGGATGGGCACCTCGGGTTGGAATTTGAGTTGAGTCCTCTTTAGGTTTGGGTTGGACAGGGATTGCCCCTCAACCTAACTTAACCACCCCAAGTTGCACCCATAGGGGTAATAGTATGATTTAGTTGGATGATTCCTCATCATCCAACTCCCCATTAGAAGTGTTCTAGTTTGATCCTAAAATCTCTCTTTTTTTCTTTTCATTCTTTTCATTCCTTTTTTTTTTTTTAATTTTCTTCTTTTTTTCTTTTTTTCTTTTTTTTGTGGGGGTGGGGGCGGTGTGGGTAGAGTTATGGAGAAGAATCAATGGCACTGTGGAGAAAGGCTATATTTAGAAAATATGATGATAATGGAGATGAGCTATGGTCTAACTGAAATTATGGCCCATGATAGGGTAATGGGGGAGAAGAATATATGTAGCCGAACCCAATTAGTTGGGATAAGGCTTAGACAATGACGATGATGATGGGGATGAATGGTTTCCAAGGGTGGGTAGGCATGAGAGGAGCCAGTAGATACTAGATACCTTCTTTGTAGGGTAGGAAGTATATTTAGCAGTGGAATCCATTTCACTATTAGTGCAGCTGGTGGCTCTTGGATTAATTGGAACAATGGAAATGGATCCATACAATCAAGTAAAAATCAGATGGATTGATAGAATAGAGTGATACAAAGCATGGGGTATCAGGGGAAAAAAATAGGGTGACATTTTGGAAAGATATCCAGATAGGCGATGCTCTGTTGGGGGGGTGTGGCGTCTTTCCAGTCCTCAATCGAGATCTCCCCTTTCAAAGACGGAAAGGTGGACTGCTATGAGGTGATTGGGGGAGTTGTTGTGTGGAGTGTTGTGACTCTGGAGAACTCTTAATGACAAGGAGACTAGTGTATGGTAGCCTCTTGGACAAGCTCAAAAGGCATATGGTGATCCTATTGCTGGCTATTAAAAAAACATATGGAAGTAGATGTCAAACGGTCTCTTTATTGTGAAATCTTTTTTTACCCAAATCACTTGCCCATTTGAAAGCTTTAATTCATCATATGCAAAAGTGTGAAAAGCCCATGTCCCACCGACAGTTCAGGCCTTTGCACAGGCTGCCATGGTGAGGTGATCTTTGCTCTGTCCCATATGGAGATTTTGGTTCACATGAGGCTGCTCTCCTAGCCTTAAAAAGGACTCCTATCTTTTCTTCCCTTCCCACACAAAGCTTTCCATCAAAGGGAAAGTAGGTTCTGTGTTCTGATGGGTTAGGGATTATTTTCCGGGGCGTTAGAGATTTTTGGAATGTATAAACGAAATTAAGCCACTAGTATCTCACATGGATGCATCTTGTTCTCTTAATCAAAGAAAAGCCAATGAGGTGGCCAATCGGCTCACAGGAGGTGGACTGCTCAAGTGAGAAGAAGTTTACTCACTTTTCGTTGCTTAAGGTCTTTGTAAGAATTTTTCTTTTTTGAAGGATAGATCTTTGCAAGGTTTCTTCCATGCTTTAAGAAATTCTCGTGACAAAGAAATTAGAACATAAAATAGAGTGGGATAATCATCCAAGAAATGTTCATAACCCAAAATTTTGTCCCATAAAACATGGCCAATCTTATATCTATCCTATAAAATTTCCCCTTCAGTTTGATTGGTATTCGGCAATCTCATAGAACTTACGAGCAGCATCAATGGGTAATAAGATGAGGAAAAGTAGACTTACATGGTTTGGCCATGAGCAATGAAGACCAAGAACTGCACCAGTTAGGAGTGAGTGGGTTCAAGTTGAAGCTCAAAAAGGGCAAGGGGAAGGCCCAAAAGAGCGTGAATGGAGGTAGTAAGACAAGACTTGATAACCTATGGTTTTAACGGAGGATATCGTCCTTGATAGAGTGGATTCACAGAACAGGACTCATGTAGCCAACCAGAATTAATTGGGATGAGGCTAAGATGATGATGATGATGATGATGAATCATCCAAGACAGATTTAATCCACCCAAAAGCCTACAGCAAAGGTTTATTATTATTATTTTTAATTGAAACATCGAGAATAAAATACAACTGATAAAGGTAGTTTCAACTTTCAATATAAGCCAAGAACATTATCATATGCAAGGAGCTTTTACGTTCAAGTAACTCTATCACACAGATCTCATAGATCCCACCCACCATTTTGGGATATAAAGTAAATCATAAGCAATGAGTTACAACTGATAAAGGTAAATTCAATACAAAGCAACATTCACACATGACACATGCATGCAGATCTCTGTTCTCAGTATTAGAGTTGGACGCAGCAACATCAGGAAATCAGAATGTACGTTAACTTCATAAGTATAAGCAGGTGAAAATATTTAAAGGTTACAACTGATATATAAATGCGAACAAAATGTCAATGAGAAGCTAAAACAATTGTAAGCGGTTAATGAGGTTTTTTCGTGATTGTTTGGTGCACACTTTCAACGCAGCAATTACCTAGACAGAAATGCTAAAGTGATTTACAGAAGACGTGCCACGATGGCACATGTGTGGGCCACACTGAAGATTCTCTAGCCCAAGGATCAGGCCAATTAACTAATCATCATGTAGTGAACCAGCCTGTTTCTTGTGATATATAACACATTCATGGTAGGGCCCTCCCAATGAATGGTCCTGGTTTCACACACCCATGCAATGAATTGCCTCATTGGTCTCTCTTCATACGAATCACCTTAGCACTTCCCTATTTAAAAAGATAAGCATTCCTGTTGCTTACATGTGTTGAATGTTGATGGATGTGTACTCATGCATCATGGACAATGACAGATATGAAATATACACAATACCAGCATGTATGTATGCATGCAAATGCATGCGTCCATAAGATGTGTGGGTCACTGTCTTTTCATATGAAGCAAAATTGTTACCTTCAATGTTGTCGAATTGCATATGCGATCATGTGCGATTGCATCACAATAGCGTATGCAACCACATATATTTTTGTTTATTTTTATTTTTATTTTATTTTATTTTTGAAAAATTTTTAAAAAAAATTTATGGAAAAATTCAAAAAAAAAAAAAAAAAGTAAAAAGAAGGAAAAAAATTTTAAAAATTAAGGGTAACTTTCCTAAGTTAATAAATAACTAATTTTACACATTTAAAATATATGTGAGAGAAATAAAATCAATTAAACAATGAATTAAATAACAAGTGCACGAATCTTTATCTTCAACTGATGACAATGCATATTTTGTCACTACCGCTGAGGCAGTAAAAGGAAAAGAAAGGAAAAAAAAAAAACTTGATCTTCCAACTTCCAAGAGAGGAAGTGTATTTGGGGGGGGGGGGGGGGTGAGATTAAGACCACTTGGAAGTAAGAAATATAAAAGAGAGATTAAGACCACTTGGAATTAAGAAATGTAAGAGAAGAATAGAGTAAAAGAGTTTTAGAGTGAGAAAATTGCAAATGGGGGAGGTTTGGAAGCCTTCTTATAGACAAAAAGTTATTTTTTTACAAAAAAAAATAATAATGTTCCAACCGTTGGCAAATATGTGATCGCATATGTTGTATGCAATTGCATACATTGCATATGTGATCACATATTTTCGCATATGCCACATATGCGATCGCATATGTGCCAGATCGCATATGCGATCTGCATATGGATATGCGCACATGACAACAATGGTTAAATTCATGAAATACTTCATCAGCAGCTGTAGGCCATAAATATCATACACCATTAGCAACAAATAAACCAAAGGCAGGATACAGGAAGTAGCTGCCCAACAATAAATCTACAGAAATCTCAGCAGATCAAAATATCAGAAGAATAAAATTTCTTATTCTCAAAGAAACAACGAATAAGCTCAATAACTCGCTTCTAGAAGGGGAAGTAAAATTTAACCCAAGAACAAACCCCCAAAAAAAACAAAAAACAAAGGTAAATGGTACCTCATCCCCTTCATCTGCATACACTGCACTGTCAGGCATGCTGGTGGATTCTGTTGGTCTAGTTAGGGCATTGTCATGGGCCATACGTTGAGCGGTCAAAAGCTCTAATCTCTGGGTCTGAACTTCCAGTTTTTGGGATAACTCCTTGTTCAAGTCCTTCAACAATAAAGTTCATAAAATAAACAAGAATGTAACAAGAGGAGACAAAGCAATGAGCATACTCCAATCTAACAATTTCAAAGTGCCAACGTTTTAAATCTGCCGTGTGTGTGTGTGTGTGCACTTTTTATGCTCCAATTTATGAGTTGCCACTTGTGCAGATCCTACCCTGTTGTACAAACTTCATTTTGTATTATGAATTTAAAAGAAGAAAGATCAACTTCCACACGGACACAGCATAATGAAAGGAAAGGTAAATACAACATCATCTCCCAAGCTAAAAGGGGTTCCTATTGAGATATCATTGCTTCCTTCATGATGGATCTTTTCTTCTTCCTTTTCTTAACATTCAGATTTGGACATCTGATATGATCTCTCTTTTTACATTTCTAGAAAATTTTCAAAGTTGAGCATGTGCTTCTACATTGACAATGAATAGGATTTAGCTGCACATGAGGAAAGAGAGAGATTGTCGGTGTTGCTTGTCAAATTGTTTATGAAACACACTTGAACATGATCCTCTAGGGTGCATGATGAAGTGACACTTAGGCGTGCTTGTCCGTTTGTCCTGAGATATGATCCCCATCACCACATTAAGATGCTTCCTGGCCCAGTCAGATTTAAGAGAATCTATAATGATTTCAAACTGCAAGATTCATGGTCCACTCTTTACCAATACAGGAATATAATCAGAAACATCGTATTATCTATTTCAGCATCCTGAACTTTTCACCGATGTCAGTCTAAGGGCTGCATGCTCTACCCATGTAATATAGCTCCCCAAGCAAACCTCAAATCATCTCAGCAGTTTCATTGGGTCTGCCAATCTCATGAAAGATAAAGAATTAGAGACCATTCCTGCAACATGCTTGAAGAGATTGGATCTAACTATCCCTGTTATAAGGTACTAGTGGGTATGGCATGTGTAATACACATGGAGAGAGGCAGGGAGAGAGTTCCAAGGAAGAGGGTGCCGGCTACGTGTGTGCACGTGCACCCAGAGGTGCAGGATACACGCAGACATGGTGAGTGTGGAGAGAGGAAAAATGATGTCGGCCCCTGAAAATTTAAAATGGCAGGAAGCCCCACAATGAAGACACAAAGACATTCAAATTACTTAAATACCTTTCTGTACATTGGAAATCCCTTTGAATGCCCCTTTTAAGACCCAAGGTGGACAACTCTCCGAAGACTAATTGCATGGGTAAAAGTGTCTATAGCTACTCGCATTATATATGGTAGAGATATATGCTACTGTATAATAGACATTTGAAACTGGACCACAGATTACTGAATAAATTAGTTTCATCTCTTAACCTGTTGGGTTACAGAAAGCTTCTCTTACACACCCAGTGAGTTTCTGTGACAAGCACCAGGCGTGTGTCAAAGTTAACCTGAAAAATAATGAGTTCTTTTAGCATCATGCAGTTACCTTCAGCTTGGTACTATTAGATGACTCAACTGACAAGGCCCGCATCAACTCTTCCTTCTCCAATGCTAACTGCAAACAAGTAATGCTCTTCACTTTTTTTTTTTTGTAAAGGTATTGCATTTTAAAAGTGGAAAGGTAATCTGCGTCATAGAATCCAGACTTCAGAAGAGGAAGATTTACATCAACAAATAAACAATTTGACATAATCTGCTCTGATGATTTCCTCTAACCAAAAAACATTTATGGTTTTCTATAACCAAAGCTTTTTAATCCCCATAGAACCGCACAAAATGAAAGAAACATAGAACATGGCACAACAATCCCTACCTCAGAAATCAAAGAATTAATGTTGCTAATCATTCTAAGATGGTCATGTGGGATTGCATCAGATGCATCTGAGAGACCAAATTGTCTGTGTTCTTGTGGCAAGAGGAAACTGGGTAAATTACTTGACGGAACAGAAGACCCAATTGTTTGAGCATCATTGTTGACAGTATCAAGCACCCTGTCTGAAACAGTATCATCTGCATCAACAAGAATCAAAACTTCAAAGATCTTTAGGAGATCATTGGGGCTAAAAATTAATATTAACAGGAACCATATAACAATAAATTGTAAGGGGTTTCAACTGATTTCTATTATCAACACCACATGACTGAAGCATGGCATGAGGATGAATAAAATGACCAACAGCAAACCCTGGCTCAAGCTGGGGCCTGCTCAAAGGGGGTGATGTTTTACTCCTCCATCCTTATAGCTATGCATTAACTTAGTCAAACTAAATCACTGCCACATATATAGCATTAATAACAGCATTATGCATCGCCATTGCTTCTTATTTTTATTGGTCAGTGTTAAATGATATAAACTTAGTATTTTCAAGAGGTTTCTAAAAACCCACATGCACGTGCAAGGGCTACCATGTCCACGCCACAGCATGCTGGCAAACAAGCAAAATATCCAGGCTGTCCAGCAAGTGGGCCCCAACCTTGAAGATTATCTCAAAAATCAAGCTGGTCCGCTCAAAATCCTGGCCACAATGTTAGAACTAGGTGGACAGTTGAGGAAACTTCATCAAAGTCCTATTTAGCCATATGTTTGTTCTACAATTGTAATCCACCTGATCAGCAGACTGACCCTATTCTTGAGCCAAGGCATCTATAGGGTGGGTTCCCCCTAGTGGATGGGTTGGGTCTCGTAGCTATGTGCCGTGATGGCATAAATGATGGCATGTAAATGAACTGCCTTGGACGTGAGTGACACGCGCGCGCGCGCGCACGCGTGCATACCTAAAGCATACCTAAGTCTTCTGTAGAAGTTGATTCATCTCTCGTGATAGTTGGGGACTTGCCAGCCTCAATAACTTTTCCACTGGTAGATGCTTTCCGTAGCTTAGACTGCAATAGCTTTTTCTCTGTCATGATAAGAAGTGTCAGAAATTGATAACAGCTACTAGAGGTATGCACACATTAAATAGTTACAACATCTGGAAAATGCGCATTGCACACACAGAACACTCAATGGCTAGGTCACACAGTTCAAACCACATGGTTTCCTTAAAAGGAGAAACAAATTTGTGAAAGGTGAAAAAAAAAAAAAAATTTCTCAAAGGCAAAAAAAAAAAAAAAAGAATAAATGCAGGAAAGAAAAATATAATTACACTAAAACCACTTGTTGTAGGGACAAGGAACAGAACAAATCAATTCAGTAATAGGCCATAAATAGTCACAATAAGCAGGTGGTGTTCTTGGAAGAACAGGTTTTGAAGATGATGAAGAAAAAAAAGGGTGTTCTGAGAAGAAGAAGACGATGAATAGTATGAATTTGTTCCATACAAGCTCCCAGCAGGTTTTGAATGAGTACACTACGCATTACAAACAGTAAACAGCATCTTAACAGGATTTGAGAGTGGACCATTACATGTTACTTGATCAAATTACCTTCTTTCAGGGCATCAATTGTGGACTGCAAATCCTGACGCTCTTTCTCAAGGCTAGACACTTTCCGTCTGAATGGATTCAAAAAGAAAGGATTTTAGTTAAAGAGTCTTAATGTCACTGAGCTCTGACATATTATAACACAAAACATAAGTGTCCTGTAACAAGAGATTCTGAAAAGAACTACTGGAGATTGCATTGTGCTCAATGGGAATGCAAAACATAAGAGGCTCCTCCATACGTGCTTGATGGGAAGATACAGGCCTCCATGGATTCCATATTCATGCACTCGGTAACACAACCAATGGATGCAATTCAACCAATAGACTGTCTAAAGCATTGACAATGGGGCAATGGGTTCCAGTGATCAAGGCTCAGTTGTAGGGAGGTAAGAAGGGACCATTCTCCATTTTTGTTTAAGGGTTCGATTAGAAGTGGAGTCCATCGGACTTGTGATTTTTGAGCTATGCAGTAAGATTGTCAAGAATTTTGTTCCTCACAATTGAGTCTCTTGTAAGCTTGGCAGATTTGGTTTCCTTGACAGGAAGGTTAGGAAATTTGAAGGGTCGAAAGTGCCCAGGGAAAGGGTTCCGGTGAGTGCTCATTGGGTCCTCCAATCCATTCACCAAACAGAAGTGGAGTCATTGCCAGCTTTCATGGTGGTGAGTTGTGCTCACTAGAGAAAGGGAGGGACAGCAAGAATACAGAGCCTGCAGGCTAAAGCTAAGGTGGAAAGGTGGAGAATTGTCGGAAGGTGATCTGATCCTTGCGGTGGACATCAGGGATAAACTAAACCTTTTAAGAAAAGGAGGGCTTACAAGATAATCTCCCATTTACTCAAGATTAGGGTGAGATTTTGAGACCATGCAGTCTCAAGTGGACAAATAACTCTCATTAAAGCAGCAATGTCAAACATGCCTTTATACTTAATGTCTCTATTCAAGTGTCCAAAGTCGGTCCTTTTGCCAGCTAGGGAGGCTGAGAAGGGACTCATGAAAGGGATTATAAGGGAAAAAGTTTCACCTGCTAAAATGGAAGATGTGTCAGCCTTACAAGGAGAGAGGTGGGCATTAAGGATTTTGAGAAGATAAATCTCGCATTACTGGGGAAATAGACATGGAGGTCTGGAAATGAAGAGGGGGCCTGGTAGAGGGAGATTATCGCAACTAAATACGGATGCCAGACAAGGCTTGGCAGGTAAGAGAATCTTCACTTTATGAAGCCTCAGTAATTTGGAAGGTGATATCCACAATTTGGAAGCCAAGTTCGAGGAAGGGGTAAGCCATGAGGTCCGCAATGGGGAAAGAACGTGGTTCTGGGAGGACATTTGGGTAGGGGACAATCCTCTAAAGGTGGAATTCCCTCGGTTGTTAAATACTACTATGAATCAAGATATCCCGGTTGCTAATTTCACTGACATAACAGGGGGAGGTGGGAAGTGTACTCCATACCGCAGAAACCTGCTCAATGATAAGGTGGAGGAATTTGTGAAGCTTCAAGGCTATCTTCTTAACTGCTCACTAGCGGTGAAGGAATGTGATAGGATGATTTGAAAAATGGACAAGCTTGGTCGATTCACAGTCCAGTCACTCTATTAGATGCTTCTATGTTCAGTAGGAGGTGGAAGAGGTGCTCAAATGAAGCAGCCAGGTGGAAGAGGTGCTCAAATGAAGCAGCCCCCACCCCCCGGGAAAAAAAAAAATAAAGTTGCAGCTAGTCGATGGACCATCTTTTCGTGATGTCCTTTTGCTCGGAAAATTTGGGAAAGCTTCTTCACCTCCTTTTGAGATATCTTGGGTGCTGTTGGGATCAGCTGGAGAGCTTTTATTGGCTTGGCATGGGATTGGGCTAAAGAAGGAGAGAACAACGACATGGAGGTTGGCGCTGTTAGCCGGCTTATGGACTATATGGGGAATAAAAAAAGAATATTTGTTTTCAGAATGTTCAAACCTTGAAAAGAGACGCAATTATTAAGGCTAAGCTCCTCGTTGTTGAATGGGCCGCCTCGTTAAAGAATGTATAGGAATGTAATTTTGCTTTTCTTTTGAGGATGTAAATTTTGGGGGATGTCATTCTTTGCGCCATCTCAGTTCTGGTGGGATCCATAGAGCCCTCAAAAAAAAAAAAAAAGTGGGTCCATGAATCAAATGAAGGATGATGGAAAGGCACATGCTGTTTGAAATATATTGCCATTTTCTCGAGTCAAGGGTGTTATCCTGGCCCATGTGATATTAGTAATGGGGCCCACAATTCAAATCCATGGTTTTTTTCGGGGGGGGGGGGAAGGTAATCCATGATATGTTCGAGTGCGGAAGTTAGTAAGTCTGGTTTTAGCGAGGCTTTACGCTCCCTTCGGGCCTAAGTAGCCCAGAAAGTGACCAAGGAGAAAGCTGATTAGTCAATGATAGTGGGGAGGACCAGCCGGGGGGGATGTTGTGTCCATGTCAAAGACAGTCTCAGATGAGGCCAACTCCACCCAAGTCTGAAAGGACTATCCTAGCCCATTGATGGGCTTTTAGCAATCATCATCAGGAGGGATCAAGGACATTCAAACTCGGGATCCAACTCTTCCCTATCCCCTTCACTCAGAGAAACTAGACCATTCTAGTCTGTTCCCTTATCTAAGAAAAGAAATCAAAGCAGATGGAGACAAATAGCAGGAATTGTGTGATTGTGGGAGCAGTTATGGCAGGCTAGGAGAATCTTGAAAAGAAGCTTCAGGAAGCTTCGATCATGAGGGAGGAGGTGAAGGATTATCTGCTGGGAGATCAGAAACATGTTGGACTTGTCCTGCGAGGGCAATGATGAGGATCGAACAGGATATTTTCAAGATCGAAGGGTAAACACAGTGAGCAGGGGGTGTGGGACTCAGTTTTGCAGTGGATAGGAAAGATAAAACAGAACTAGCAAACATAGCTTCATTGATGGTATATGATAAAGATGTAGCCCCAAGGAGCTTGATGACAGGGCACAGGAAGGCTGCAAGCAGCCAAAGGGAGAGAGAGGTTTCAAAATGAAGATTGCCTCTGGGAATGAGGTGTCTGGGAAATCCCAAGAGAAGATTAGCCATCAAGAACCAACAGAGGAGTGAATTTCGAAGTTGTATTGCTGCAGGAATCGAAACTAGATTCAATAGCAGTGGGATAGCCGATGAGCTGTGGAGATGCCCAAGGTTTTCTTTCTTACGGTAGGATCTGTTGGGGTGTCATTGTGTTGCGAAGCAGGGACAAGATAGTGATTAAGGACGAGTGTATTGATTCTTATTTGGTCTCGATTGTGGGCTCAGCTATTGGGGATAGTTTTAAATGGACTCTTTGTGCATTATATGGGCCAAATCATCCCAATGATCGTTCACAGATCTGGTTAGAATTATTGGAGGCCTGCGCAAGGTTGCCCTCCTGTGGTGTGTGGAGGTGGTTTTAACACGATCAAATTCTCATATAAAAAGCTGGGAGTTACCTGTGTCACGAAATCGATGAGGAACTTAGCCGAATTTGTAAACAACAACAATCTGGTCGATCCTCTGTCATATGGGAAACACTTAACACGGAGGAATAATCAGGAAAGGCCACTTATGTGCAAATTGGACAGATTCCTCATTATTGGGGTTCTCATTTTGGGGGTGTGGACACCTGTGCCCAATCATGTGGCAATCTGCTTGGAATCGTCCGCATTTCAGCGGGTCCATCCCATTTAGATTTCGGAATTGGTGTCTAGAGGAGTGGGATTACATCAATTTTATTGCTAACTGATGGAAGGATTGTGAGGTGGAGGGATGGACCGGATACAGGTGCTTGAGAAAGCTCCCAATTCCTTAAAGTTGAAGGAACAGAGTAATGTCAAATTTTCAGCAGATGAGTAAAAGAAAGAAGAAACCTTAAATTGCATTGTAGCTATTGACAGGGATGAGCGCTCCATTGATGAAGTGAAATCAATTGAAAGGGAAAGTCGTAAGGTGAAATACTTGGCAATATTAAACAGGAAGTAGCGTGAAGGCAAAAGACGAGGTCGACATGGTTAAAAGAATGGGATATGAATATGACATTTTTTTTCACATGATGCCTAATAATAGGTGTAGAGCTAATCACATCCACAAGCTAAAAATTGAGGAAAAATTTGTAGAGAATCAAGGCCATATCAAGGAGGCAATTGTTGACTTCTACTCCAGGTTGTACATGGGGAATTTTAGGAGGTTGTGTCTCGATGGGCTCTCCTTTATATCTCTGTCGATGGGGATGGAGGACTAGTTGGAAGGACGTTTTGAAGAGGAAGAAGTTGGCAGGGTGATTCATGAGAACATAAATAAATGCACTAGGGACAGATGGTTCCACAATATCATTCACCAGAAATGTTGGGGGATCATTAAAGATGAGATTATGAGTCTCTCTGAGTTCCGCACTAGATCCAGGCTGAGCAAAGGGCTGAATAAAACTTTCATCTCTCTAATCCCAAACATAGAAGATGCACCTGAAATTCAGGATTTTAGACCCATTACTTAGTAGGGATATCTACACAATTTTGGCTAAGGTCCTCTTAATTAGGCTAAGGGGGGTCTTAAGCATTGTAATCCCACCTTTCCGAGGAGCTTTTATCAAGGAGAAAGACGGAGGTTAGAGAGAGATTGGCCAACGAGCTTGTTGACTGTAGATCTTAAGCGAGAGACACATGGTCTTATGGGCTTCAGGGAAAGGTGGATTGGGCAGGTTGGAGAGCGCATCTCCATGGTATCCTTTTCAGTTCTCATGAATGGTTCGTAAGCCTCTCTTCTTCTTTTTTGCCTGCTTGAGAGAAATTTGTCTGGGTAACCCATCCCCCGATGCTGGAGTTTAGGGGTTGGTCGTTCTATGGCCTGCTGGGGCACTGGAGTGAGATTTTGGAGGCCAAGGCTAGGCTCGCTGGCATCAGGGTTTTGCATTCTTTTGTTTTGTTGATTTCGTTTGTGGTGTATCCCTATTTCTTGCCAGGGAGGTGGCAAAAGGGTTACCTCCTGCTTTGGCTGTGCGTTCTTGGTTTTCTTTGGTGAATAAAATTTGTCATCTTTCAGTTTTTTTAATAAAAAAATCAGGTAATTAGAGCTTAAACATTTGATGGCAAGATGTCGGCTATCTCAACTTAAAAATTCCATAGTCATGCCTGCAATGTCAGTTTAAACATTCGATGATTAGAGCTTACATCCAGTGGTTATCTCAGGTAATTATCTATTTCTCAGATTAGTTCTAGGCGAATTGATGTAAAGATATTTGGAATTATAAGCATAGAAGAAGCTTGGATGTATATCATACTTGTATGAAGTCATTTCAGCATTTGCTTTCTCCAAGTCCCTCTCCAACTTTAGCTCATTTGACCTCAATCTGAGTGCCTATACAAATAAATTACGTGAAAAACTCAGAACTAAGTTGATATAGCAAGCATCCATGATGAACATGAGACAAATTCACAGAAGGAAAAAAAAAATGATAATGAGATCTCTCAAACAGAAACATAAAATGCAATCATTAACATGATAAGGAACACTGCAGCACAGAAGTTCATGTTAAATCTGTCTACAAAAAGCTCAGAGAAGTCAAAAACTGAATAACATGTTTGAAGTTCAATAACTTTTCATGGATGACCAAATTTGTTCAAAGGAAAGAGGAAGATACAAAGAAGGGGACCAGAGAGGCCCTGAGACCCAACAAAAGAAACAAAGCAAAAAAGCAGATTAGATGCTGCTGCAGCAAATTGAAACAGAGAATACAAATCAGAAACTAGACCAGCAGCAGATCATCGCCAGAATGGTCATCTCATTCCTGCTGGCAGCAGATTTTGCAAGGCAGTATGTGTCATCGTTTGCCTCTCCAGGAACCTGACAGAGAAACAACCCCATTTCCCAACCCAAACAAATGTCCTGCAGTTCCTCTAAATGATCAGCCACCCTCCAGGCATAAAAGCATTCATAGGCCCAAGAGATTGCATTACTATAACCACCTTAGAAAAAAACAATAGGACCCATATCTAGACCTTAGCAATTCCAAAGTTCAATCAATAATTTTCACATAAAATAGTTTCCTAGCACATGATCCATCCAAAGACCAGACAATGTTAAGACTGGCAGGCACCTGATTTTTCAGAGGGCTATCATGGATCAATAATTTCTCAGATACATCAGGGAATGAAACGATCTTGACAGCCAGCATTGAGATGTATTTGCTTTAGCCATGCAAAGACATAATAAAGGTCATTAGTCATATGGCAGAATATTTCCAAACAAATTAATGTTTGTATTAGGCTCTGCCTTCTGCTCTCTAATTACCATGCTACTGATTTTCCTTTTTGATAAATATCATTTTAAAAAGTAATTGAGTGAATGCCAAAATGCGACTATTGAGATGGAATGCAGCTATGCAAGGACATAATAAATATCATTAGTCCTAAGGGGCAATATTTCCAAACAATTAACTCATGTATTAGGCTGTAAACCCCGGCACATGTACACACGCACATGAATGTATGATATATTATAATGTAATATAAGTTTTTTTTTTAATTAAAAAAAACTAAACTTGGTTGTAATGGTTGTAATTTGGATTATGGTAAGAGTTTGATTTATATTAATTAAGAGTTTCAAATATTTAGTTGATATTTTTATAAAGAATAACATTGTAGTTTATTTTTTTAATATTTTTTAATTAAATTGGTCAGGTGGGTTGGGTTTGAGTTGACCCATTTATAGATGGATTGGGTTGGGGTTAAGATTTTCAACCCGTTTAATAAATTGGTTGGGTTTGGGTTGGGGCCCATCCCCGTTATGACCTGAACCCAACCCGACTCAACCCATAGCCACCCCTATTACCACGTCTGTAATATTTTTTCTTTATAAATGCCATGCTAATGAGTAATTGATCAAATGCCAAAATGCAACTATTGAGATGGGGATGCCTAGCCACAGGAAGCACCAAGAGCCACAACTATTTACATGGAAAGGATGCAGAACCAGCAGAAAACTCACATGTCAGACTAATTTCACATAATTGTGTACGAGTTTTACAACTAATATATATATATATATATATATATATATATATATATATATAGAGTCATGCTCCCCTGCGCACCTACGCACGTGCGCACCTTTGCACACGTGTCATGGGGGTCTAATCTGGACGGTCCATGTCATGCGGAATCCCATGAAACCTCACGTGAGAAATTTTCACCCTAATCTAAAATTCTGGTGGGCCATATCAAAGAGAAATGCAAATCAAGGGAGGAAACTGTTTTAATTTTTCATGGCCCATAAAAGTTCTAGATCAAAGTAAAACTTGGTCCTGGGGGGTTTCACGAGGTTCTGCTTCACATGAACGGTTCAGATTTTGGATCCACATCACGTATGATGGGTTTTCAAAAAAGTTCGTATGTAACAGGTACGAACTGGTTCGCAGGTGAGCGTTTTCCTATATATATATATATATATAAGAGTCATTGACCATCTGTAATCTAATAAACAATAAGAGATCTGACAGCTGAAAATTGTTATCTATAACTGATGATCAGTTCTACCAATCTGCATGCAGTAAGTTTGATACCTCAGTACCACATATGTCAAAACTCAAAACCCTGTCAATATATTTATGAAAAGGCAACTCTAGGATATCTTTCTCAATCACAAAGGGAAGATGGCTCATGTGCTAATAAAATTTAAGTAGAAAAGAAGCATTCTAGAAACAAAACAAACAGTCGACTTTTACACTTTATAGAAGCCAGTGTTCACATTTTTTTTTTTACTTATATACCATTTGCTTGTTTTTCTGCCCCAAATATTCCTGGGATGCAGGTTTAAACATTTGCACTCCTTTAGGAGAAGAGAATCCAAACAAAGCAAGCTAATGACCAAGGAAACAGTCAACCACCTTTTCTTCTAAGCCAATGACCTCAGAAGTTAACATTTTTGCCCGTTCATCAGCTGCACTACATTCTAGTTGTGCATTTGCATACTCCATTTTCAAAGCCTCAAGTGCCATCTGTTATTCAAAGAAAACAAGAGTAACAATAATTTAGCATCATGAACTTGTACAGGATGCATTGAAAGTTCTAGACACTGCAACATCACAACCACGGCATTACTTGGTAAGATCTAGAGCTACATAAACAGAAAAAACACAGGAAGCTAAGGTCTGAAGATGCAAATTTGAGCTTCAATGATAATTACCTCTCCACTTGAAAAATATGACCTTCAATCATAATTACTTTGCAAATAGGCTTTACGCCTTTGTTAAACCTATGGAGACTGAAAGGGATGATTAAGAAGATGGCAGTAACCCCACGATACATGTAGGTAAGCGGTGCCGGTTCAACCCGGTTATCGAGTTAATGGGATCTCGACACCCGAATCACAAAGAAACGAACACGAACACGCTCACAAGTCACATGGAATATTAAGTAGAGAGGGAGAAATAACTTTATTGATATTCTAACTTCTTCCCTTAAAACACTTGAGAAAACTCACGACTCAAAGAATGTGGAATGCTCTACATCCTACAGCAAACCCTTTTATAGACCTTGAAGACAATCCCATGAATCTTCACTGAAGATCCCCAACTATTAGATTGATTTCAAACCATGCTTAATTGATTTCAAATCAATCTAAAATTTATTTAAGATAATAACAATCCCACCAACAAGGATTTTACTAAATACCTTCAAAATCAAATCTTCCACAAATGGTATATGTGATCTGTAACATTACACCTTAAATCTTGCAACAAACAGCCCAAAATCAGCACATGCTAGGCCCTTCCGTGGGCTGTGGGCCTGCATCATTCCCCTCAGGTTGGAAAAAACTCAATCTAGCAAGTTGGACACTTCATTAAACTAGCAAAGGTTCGGATCCAATCTTTTTTATTCGTCACCCATGATCTATGTGCATTCAAAATGAGGCCTGTTCTTCTATTTCACCAAGTATTACTTGTATTGGCCCCATCAAGTGTTGGTAATCTTCATCCGCAAAACTTACTCAACTTCTTCCTTCTTTTTCTACAGTTGTTTATCCATATCGACAATGACTTCATCTACCACGTCAGACACCTTGCTATGGTACTCAAACAAATCTGCAACTTTGAAAGTTGGCAGAATATCCAAGTCATTTGGCAACTCAATCCCACAAGGCATTGTCACCCAACTTCATCTTGACTCGGCATGGACCAATCTTCTTAAACTTGAGCTTGTTGTAAGTTCCCCTCAAAAACCTTTCTTTGCGGCAATAAACCATAATTGAAGGATTTGATTATTGGTGTCTTCACAAGGCAAAGCCACCCACTATTGGTTAGGACCTTGGTGGACACATTCCCCTATCTGTCCACATGCTCCAACTTCAGTCTCCGGATTCACTCATTGCCAAAGTCTCCCACTTAATGAATGAGATTGCATGTTATGTCCGTGAGTTGATCTACTCGCTCTGTGATTGCACGGATCAATTGGGTTGTACAAACTCTTCCTGTGTCACCCCCTTTGAAGGCACAATAAGATAATGCAGAGTTGGAAATCCCCAAAGATGACCCACTGCAAAAAATGGTGCAACTAGATTATATAGTCAATGAGATCCCGACACCCATATTGCAAGAAAATGAAAAATATACACTCAGATTAGTGGGAGATAACTTTATTGATATTCAAACTTCCCATAATGGTGCAACCCAATTATCAAGTGAATGAGATCTCGATGCTAAAAAAAATGAGCACATATACACTCGCAGGAAATATTTGAGTAGAGAGGGAGAAATAACTTTATTGATATTCAAATTTAAGAAAACTCACAACTCGAAGAATGTGCAATGCTCTACCTCCTACACCACCACCCTTTCATAGACCCTAAAGACAATCCCCGTGAATCTTTATAATAAAGATCTCCCAAGTATTAAATTGATTTCAAATCAAGCAATTAATTTCAAATCAATCTATAATTTATTTAAGATAATAAAAATCCCACCAATCATCATCTTTCAATAAAAATAAAAACCCCACCAATAAATATTTGGCCTAAAATAGGAAAAACAAATCTACTAAATCACTTCAAAATATTCAATCGTATCTTCTACATCAGCCCCCCTATCTACCACATATGGTAAATGTGATCTCTAACATTTAGGCCCCAAATCTTGCAACAAACAATACAAAATCAGCACATGTTGGGCCCTATAATAGGCCGTGGGCCGACATCAATAAGGGCACCCAACCCAAGACCTCAATATGAACAGCTAGGTAAGCATACAAATTTGATATCCAAAAATTTCAATCGAATTCATTGTGAATGTATGAAAATCCGAGTGGACCTATACTAATACCATGACAAGATTAATGGGAAGCCTCTTGAAAAGATGGTGGGGGGACCAAGTCTTCATTATTTCACTGATATAAGATAGTCAGCAGCTACGGATTGTGGAGGACTCTCGGCTCTCTGCCTGACATCAACCGTCCTTTACCCAGGCTGGGGACTGCCTGGCATATTGATACCAGGCAAAGGGAAGTTTGTTTCATTGATAGATTTTGATGGATACATGAAATTTACAGACATGCACATTTGAGTAGATAATGATACGAAATAAGAATAACAAGAGCAATGATAACAACAATGTGACAAATGGCTCATGTCTTAGATTTAATATTGCAATGATATACAGGTCTTGTGTCCCTTTATATTTACCCAACAGTAAACATCAGGGAATGGGAATAAATTGATTGTTTGACATAATATTGAATGTCACATCTTAGACTCCATGTTACAGCCACTATCAGGAATTACTCTAAATATGATGCAGGATGAATAACTTAAATATGATGCAGGATGAATTACTCTAAATATGATGCAGCATGAAAATACTCAGACAAAAAACACCAAAAAGATAAAATATATGTAACAACTTCAGAATTGAGTGACAGAGTGAAACTACTTTCAGATTGCTGCAGACATAAGGAGTGATTATTTTCAAACTGAAGTTAAGCTAGTGAGTCCAACACCTTTGACAGTTAAGCTAGCAGCATCCCAAAATAACAAGAAAACAGGAGAATATATAACCCCACAGGATGCAAACTTAGACCAACCTTTTACAGTAAACATGAGAAAAAAATGCAGATTTAATATGCAAAACAAGTTAAAGAAAAGAAAGGAGGGGGTGGGGTGACAAAACAACAACTTACCAACTGATCTCTAATTTCCTCCTGCAACCTTTCCATGTCAGATTTTAGCTGGTTGACAGCCGCTCCCTGGAAGAAAGTAAATGTTCTTGAGTACAAAATGAAACCATTGAAATACAAATATGAGGTAGTTAGACTCAATGTGATATGAACCAGGGGCCATTTGTGCTCTCCTCCTAGAAGTTCGCAACAGAACTGTTTATATTTTTGTAAACAACAAAGAGATAGCAATTCTTTCATAAAGTAATTCTAGATGAAAAGGAAAGCAGAAAGCTAGATATCACAGGGAAGTTGCAAATTGCGTCAAATTAGCAAAAGATTCTGAGATTATGATACTGAATATAATTCCCCAGGTTACTATTTGAGAATGATTATAACGAATATTAACTCATTGGGCTACCATTTGAGGATGATTATAACAAATATTAATTTCTTGGGCTACCATTTGACTCAGCAAGCGGAACTCCAAAAGTCAACCAGTTGGATCCTTTATATGATTTGATTACAGTTAAATAATGTAGAAGTCAGTGGCCTAACCATGACAATGCTAGGAAAGCAGAACCCAATTAACTTCTGTACTCCTCACCTGGAAGCTTGCTACTCTAAACATAGGCAATTGTGACAACATGAAGAATCCGTGCTCTCTTCTTACCTAGGCATTTCTGAGACAGGAATTCAAAGAAGCTGAAGGAGTTCTTTCAGGATTGGAAAGCAGCAATTGGATTAAAGAACGGTCAGCTGAATCCCAAGCCCAAGTTCACCTTCAGGTCCTGCTCCCAATCGCCCCTCCTGGCTGGGAATTGGAAGCGGAACTTTACAGGCCTCTCAAACAAGAAAATGGGGCCAGCCGGGATGGGAGGGGTTGCAACACTGCTGCATCATTTCCTGAGGCGTAGCATGGTAGGTTCCACCCAAGCAGCAGCACTCACTCTCTACACCAGGGCTTGATGATGAAGCTAACTGATTCTTCCATGCCTTAGTGGTTAAGAGGGCATCTAGCAGTTGAGACAAATGGATATAGATAGCCCTTGTTTGGAGATGAGGCCTTTGGAGTAAGTTTATATCCTTGCTGAAGTCAGAATGTTAGCCCTTCGTTTAATATAGTTGTTTCTACCATTTGACGGAGGAGAATGGGATTGCCGATACACTCACGAACGAGGGAGTGACAAGTGACTCATTGTCAGTTCTTCCTTCCCCCTCGCTTAAGTTGCTTGCTTCCTTTGTAGCTCGCTTCTTTTCTAATAAAATTTGTCATTCAAAACAAAACATTATTTAAGAAAAAACAACAGTCTGATCTATGCCATCCGCATGAACCACCTATGGAGAACAAAATGGAATGGACAATATGTTAAAAGTTGGCACAACATGTGCCTCAATCATTAGCATGGAGTGCAGTGGCTGCACCAAGAACACATCTATGGAGAGAATCAAACTGCATAAGATAGCATAACAGCAGTTCCACTAGTATAGCATTCACCACATATCTACTCGAATTTAAAAAAATAATAATAAATAAATAAAAATAAAAACCTGTTGATTGAAGCTATCAGTTAGAGATGAATTTTCAACAGCCAAGGACTCTGCTAGAGCTCGTGATGCCTCAAGAGCACGCTGCAGTGCAAACTTCTCTTGGGTCAAATCTTCAATATGCTGCAAAAAAAATAATAAATAAATAATAAATAATAAAAATAAAAACCAAGTGAGCAATAATTATTTAAAAGAAAATTCCCCTCAAATTCATGATACAAAATAGAATTATATGCATAATCTGATGACATAAAAGGGTAAACAAAGTGTATTGTCAACCAAAGACTAACAGACCAAGTTGATTAAAATATGAAGGAAACTGTGGTGACTTATGAACTGCAATGCATTTGATATGACATAATATGATAAAGAAGTGCAACAAGTGACTGCCGCAGAGCGCCTCACAACCCTCATCATATGCCCTACAGGACTACGCAGTATGATATCTCTTTTTTTCTTCTCTTTTTTTTAATGATAAGAGCTGATACATCATAAAATGATTCCATGTATACCAACCAGGAAAGAACTAAGAACAGTAGCTACATTATTTTTTTACTCAGACAGCAAAAACATCATGGTCCCTGATTTCATGGGTACCGTACCTTCGCACACCTCCATTACTCTTCAGGAGGCATCCACCCCAGATAAACTACACACCTCGCAGTGTTTAGAAAAAGCCTATGACCATGTTGACTGGAAATTCCTCCAATACATGATGCGGCGAATGGGTTTTCCTGACAAATGGCGCAGATGGATAGGAGAATGTCTACGTTCTGCGCACTTCTCCATTCTGTTAAATGGCTCTCCGAAGGGCTTCTTCTCGAGTTCCCGCAACATCCGCCAAGGAGATCCCTTATCCCCTTTCCTCTTTCTCTTAGTTGGAGAAGCGCTATCAAAAATGCTCCAGGCAGGACAAGAAGCTGGTATTTTCTACGGCATCAGAATTAGAGGGATTCCCTCCCCGATTTCCCACATCCAATTCGCAGACGATTCTCTCATTTTCAGCGACATCGATCCGATAAAGGTCGAAAATATCCGCACCACGATCAGGTGCTTTGAGGCAGTCTCAAGCCTAAGAATCAATTTATCCAAATCAAAGATGTTCAACATCAACCTAGAAGACGAGGAGGTAAAGGCCTTCGCTCTTTCCTTTGGATGCTCTCCTGCCTCGCTCCCTCTCACCTTCGTTGGTCTTCCGCTCTGCTTGGACTAGCCTCCTACCTCTATTTGGGACAGGGTCATCAACAAATTCAAAAAATTCTTGGCCAGATGAAAATCCATATATCTATCCTTAGGTGGTCGACTTACCCTGATTAAGGCTACTCTGTCTAACCTGCCAGTTTATTATCATGTCCCTCATCAAATGCCCAGCAGCAATGGTTTCTAAACTCGAAAAAATTAGGAGGGACTTCTTCTGGAATGGCTGCAATGACGCCAAGAAATTCCCCCTCAACAAATGGGTCCAGGTCTGTCAGAGGCCCAGTCATGGTGGGACCGGCATCAAAGTTCTCAAAAAAATGAACTTAGCTCTAATGGGAAAATGGATTTGGAGGTTGGGCACGGAAGATGACTGGCTATGGAATAAAATTATTAAAGGAAAGTATGGGCAATCGATTGGTGGCTAGTGGACCAAAGACACTTCCCATCGCAGGGCCTCGTTTCTGTGGAAAGGTATTCTCTCACTGAGAAGGTGGTCCTCCCGAACGTCAACTTTTCGATAGGTAGTGGGGCAAAAACTCAGTTCTGGGAAGACATTTGGGTGGGTGACACTCCGCTGAAAATCAACTTCCCCAACATTTTCCGCATCCCCTCAAACCCCGCCGCCTTTGTAGCTAACAGTTACTCCTACACAGACAATGCCATCCAGTGGAATGTGGGGTGCCGGAGAAAGCTCCAGGATTAGGAGATTGACGAGTATGCGGGCCTTCTCCAGCTCATTCACTCGAGCTCCCTTTCCCCAACGAATCAGGACACTCTGCAGTGGAGGGGAGGAAAATCGGGCCTTCTTTCTGTCAGGTCCCTCTACCAAATGCTCGACCAAGGGCCCCCACCTTCTCCTGATCTCCCCCTCCCCCCTCAAACCCCGCCGCCTTTGTAGCTAACAGTTACTCCTACACAGACAATGCCATCCAGTGGAATGTGGGGTGCCGGAGAAAGCTCCAGGATTGGGAGATTGACGAGTATGCGGGCCTTCTCCAGCTCATTCACTCGAGCTCCCTTTCCCCAGCAAATCAGGACACTCTGCAGTGGAGGGGAGGAAAATCGGGCCTTCTTTCTGTCAGGTCCCTCTACCAAATGCTCGACCAAGGGCCCCCACCTTCTCCTGATCTCCCCCTCCCCCCCCCCCAAAAAAAAAAAAGTACACAGTTTTTGCCTAGTTAGTGGGAAACAAAAAGATCCTCACAGTGGACAATCTTCGGAAAAGAGTTATGCAAATTGTCAATGTCTGCCTATGCTGCATGAAGAACGAAGAGGCAGTCGATCACCTCCTCCTGTTCTGTCCTTTTATTTCTCTTATATGGGCAGAATTTCTCTCACGATTCAAGTTGTCCTGGTGCATCCCAGCCTCAGTCACTCACCTCCTCAAATCCTGGCACGATGTCAACCTTGGTAAAAAACGGACTAAGATCTGACGCATGGCGCTCATAGCCATATGGTGGGCTGTCTGGGAAGAGAGAAACAACAGGTGCTTCAGGGACTCTGCTTCCCCTGCGTCGGTGATCGCCAGCAAAGCCAAACGCCTGCTAATCGAGTGGCTGGTCTATGTAGTAGATTTTAAGGAATATGATTTCTGTTTTCTTGGTTTTTTAAAGGCCTGATTGCCCCCCCGTTTTCCGATTTGTTTCTGCCCCTTTCTCTTTCTAATCTATAAAGTAATCTTTCAAAAAAAAAAAACAATGGAATGCTCAAAATTGGCTTTGCAAGTCCTATTGGAGACTGAAATGAAGCCAAGTTATCGAATATGCTTAAGGGACTTAATTCTTTCCCGATCTTGTAATTGGGGAAGGTGATGTGATAAATTTGATAAAATGGGCAAGTTGCGAGGGGCGGAACCTATGGATACTGGCAGAGCTTTGAAGGGTATAGAAAACCCTGTCAATTGCTTCGTATCTCCTTCCATCGCATTTACCAGAGCCTTGGAGGAGATTAGGACAAATGAAGCTGCCACTTAGTTGGGATTATATCCCTTAGTTGGGATTATATCCCTTCTGATTCTCCCATTCTTTTAATGAGTTTTGCATGATGCATAATCTCCCATTCTTTTAGTGTGCTTTGCATGCTGCATGCCTATAGTTTTGTTTTTTTTATCATAGATAAGTAATCTTTCTTTCATTTGACAGGTAAAAAAGAAAAAAAAAAAAAAATTGAAAACGAAAGATACTGAACAATCAAATAGCAAGTTTTTTCTGCCAGTTGGAAGTTCATTTCTTTTAAAGATGATAACCTCAGATTAATTTTCTGTCAATAAACACCCAGAAAATAAATGTCTGATTTTGTGGCAATAGGATGGAACGCTCCAATTCACACTGTTGCAGAAGCATGTGGCTCTATTGACAGGGTTCCAGGAGAAGCGTTGAACTACACGGTTCCTGATAAACGAGAGAGAAAATAAAGAAAATACTTCCATAGATGCATTTAAACACTTTTTTGAGGATTTAGACGCATAATAAACACAGTGCAATAAAATTAATCATTTCAACTACTGAAAACCTATTCATAAAAGGGTTTTTTATATCCCTGCTGGAGGAGAAAAGGACAAATGAAGCAGTCACTGAGTTTTTCGGATTATATACTTTTTGATCCTCCCATTTTTTAATATGCTTTGCATCCTGCGTACCTATAGTTTTGTTTATCATGGAAAGTAATCTTTCGTTTTTTTTATGGGTAAAAAAGAAAAGAAAATGAAAGATACTGAACAATCAAATAGCAAGTTATTTCTGCCAGTTGAAGTTCAGTTCTTTTAAAGATGATAACCTCAGATAAATTTTATGTCAACAAAAAGCCAGAAAAATAAATGCCGATTTGTGTCAATAGGATGGAAACGCTCCAATTCACACTGTTGACAGGGTTCCAGAAGAGGCATTGAACTACATGCGGTTCCTGATAAATAAGAGAGAAAATAAAGAAAATACTTCCATAGATGCATAATAAACACTTTTTTAAGGATGTAGATGCATAATAAACAGTGCAATAAAATTAATCATTTCAATTTTCAACTACTGAAAAACCCTATTCATAAAAGAAGTCAAAAAGGCACTCTGATTTGGCTTTTTCCTGAAATGAGAAGAACACCATCAAAGGTAAGTAATGGAGATTGCTTCTAAGGGATATAAAGAGGCTTTTATCATATCAAAATTCAAACAACTTTTACATCAGAGTGACCTCTTCTTCTTTTTTTAAAGGTTTCAGAGTGATTTCTTTTATTTCTAAGATTAGATATTACAATTTCCCAACTCTAAGGATATGTGAAGGAACAAAGGGAGACATACTAAGACCATAATATAGTGAAAAATAACTGAAAGGAAGTGAAATGCACCTGTTCTAAAGCTGCAAAATCTCCATTGTTTTGGACTGAAGAAAAATCATGCCCCTCTATACTGCTACCATCCTTGACACCCTGCTTTGGCATTCCTCTTTCATAACTTACAGGAGCAAAAGAATTAGTGGAAAGCTTGTCGGCACTTGAAGAATCTAGAGTTTTCCCAGGAGTTTCCATGGTGTCAGTCTCTGTAGATGGCTCCTGAGACGCAGACGAAGCAATAATCTCTGCACTGATGACTTTTGAACTTGAGCGGAAGAATGGTTCACTTTTCTCTGACTCAGTAGATGGCAGTTGAGACACAGAATAACCTCTGGGAAGATTAAGAGAATCCAGGAATGATGGACGAGATCTCCAATTGCTAGTTTCAGACATGGGTGAACGTAGCAGAGTTTGATTTGAGGAGCTACTGAAATTCAAACTGGAACCAGATGAGAAAGATTCTGATGTCCGCCAAGGAGCACTGTCTCCATTAAGGGGTCGATCAATGGCACCACCAAGTTTATTTCCTCCCATTTCGAATACCCCAGCATTGTTGAAATCCATCTTACCATCCTTATATTGCTCAAATCTCTGATAAGACTTTATTAAGTTGGTCGTCGAACTCATGGAATCTAAGCATGAACATGAAATGAAATGGTTCAGCCAGGACTCAAGGCAAAGAAAAGAAAAGAGAGATAGAGAGGAGAAAAAAATCATTTGTTCGCTCAAAAAGAAAAGGCAGCTCAAATAGAATACATGAAGAAGAAAAAGATAATGCAATTACCGTCATATGAGGCAGCTGCATTGTAAGCAGTTGATGTCCAAGCATACCCCACCTTGGTCGGCATAGGAACACTAGCTAACTTCTCCGGCAAGTTGCTTGTCGATGACGCAATAGATGTGCCTGGATCTTTAGCAGGATATTCCTTTGACGAATGCCCATTTTCTTCTGACTGAGCTTCATGCAATGAATGGAAACTAAATTGATGAATGTTTCCATCATAGTTTGGGTATCTATGAACAGTATCAGGAGCAATGGGATGATCTGTTGCAACCCCATGTGTGAGTTCTCTTTCTTTCCCTGAGGAAATACGAAGTTCATCATTCTTCTCTTCCCTCGAGCGATCATAATAACCATGCTCTTGTCCTGAGAATCCTAAACCATCACGCCATTTTGACTCATGATAGCTTGCAGGTCTCTCCACTTGATCCTTGTAAAATGCACTGTTGTCATTAGGCAAAGCTGGAGATATGGCGTTTGTCGTATTTAAAGAATCTAGCTCGGTGCTCAGGGATGAATTATTTGCTTTACTGTCTTGGATCATGACAGGGTAAGAAGGTTGGACAGCAGCAACACCATCTCTCTCAGATGTAGCTCCATCTGAATCCTCGAGTTTCAAATTTTCACTTTCTTGTGGCAATTTCTCATTTTGGCTAACATCAGCTGACTGCAATTGGCTAGTGGATGCAGCTTTTTTAGTTCGCCCTTCAGCCTTCTTCTTGCGGAATTCCTCCAGCTGGAAAAAGAAGCAAATGAAACTTCAGGAAGCAAGGGAGATTCATACCCCGACTGGCCAGAACCATGTTATCAATCAACAGAAATACTGCAAATGCAGAGCTGTTTCACTTATATTTATAGAGGTTTCAGCTATATAGCAGAAATGATTCCATAAATGCAATTATAATGCAGGTGAACAACTACGATTGGCAGAAGAATAATTCAATTTGCAGCAGAGGCTCCATGTTTCCAAAAGCCAACAATGATAGTTGTGTTCAATCATATTCACATCACCCTTTGTTCAAAAAATTCACATGAGCAAGGAAAAAATTGTAGGATTTTTTAGCAATGTCACCCTCCCTCCCTCCCTCCCTCTATTGCTTTCTGAGCAACCTGAAAATACCACACTAAAAAATTCCTGCAGTGTCCGATGTTGCATCAGAAAGACAATCCACTGTATGCAACTACTTGATAATGATTTTGTTTGCAATCTTGCCTAAGAGTAATTTGGGCATGGCTGTCTTGAAATGTGAGCAGTGTTTGACAAACATGGATCGGCTCCTAGATATTCCCTGCAGTCAAATACTTGAGTATGTCCTTTCCACTTCCGTTCCAATGCTAGTACATTTGTGTGCCTCCATGACCACTAGGGTGCTGGCGTCTATTACATGTGCTTATTATCGTGCTTAGTTAGCTTGTTTGATATCATGCAAGAGACCTTAATTTTCTGCATATATCCCATTTTAAATAATGTGCAATGATTCGGCTAAAGTGTCTTAGAGATGTCACATGTGGGTGGAGTTTGGTAAACGTGTATATTGGGTTCCCTTGCGATACCATGCAACCAACTAATTGATCATGTACCCTCTACCATGCTCTCCCTTTGATGTGTCCATGTACTGGTTGGTTAGGAGTGAATAATGGGCGGGATCGTGCAGGAATGTGAGTGGTGTCAACATGGGCCTGTATTGTGGCCAGTTCCAAGAGCATGGATAAAAGCCAGAGGTAGAGGTTTGGTGGGCAGCCAATCATAAACATTTGCCAATATACGATTTAAACACCAGCACCAAATGAGAAGGCTAAGATGATGACAATGCAAGATTTGCATGATTTCGAACATTAGGCTATATCAGTTATTGTTTATCATAGTGCCACCATCAACCACGGTGCGGTGCACCAAATGAAGACCCAACTCCACACATGGAGGATTTTGATCTCTCCGTCAAGTCTAATCACTTCCATTGATGAATGGTAAGCAAGTCGAACAAAAAATACTTTGGTTTCCCAAGGTCCCTAGTGCAAGCACATGTTCAAGAACCAACATGCTTATACAGAATTTTGATTGGTAATCGAATCTGCCACCAATATCCAACTTTTCTCCTCTGATTTCATGAAATCATATGGACAAAAATCCCAACAACAAGGAAAGATATAGAAACACAGACACTCTTCTTATAGAGGAATATAAGGCAAGAAAATGTCCGCTCAATGAAAGAAACTATATTAGTGGGAATGCCATTCTATCTCAGTGTAACTTCAGAGGGAATTATAGGGACTCCTGATGCATCGGGACATGCACTGTATCCTCGTATGCGCTGGTCATAAAACAGGAAGACTAAAACCTTAAGGAAAACCCCAACTTTTTTCGCTTCTATTGTGAAGGAGTTTAATGCAAGTTCCATTTTTCCTAGGTGGAGCCAAGATGCGAAATTACATTTAAATTTCCCATCATAAGAGATAGATGCATTTCTTAACAACCTCGACGATGAAAATACAGAAGCAAATCCGCCATGCAACATACACCACGATTCTATGCCCTAGCCAAAGAGGTTCACAATATCAATCCTCAAAATGGAAAATGAGTATATGTGAATTGAAAGTAGTGCGTGTAAAGGACAATTCCCTCAACCGAACTATCATTAAATGGACAAGATCCACAAATTCGTCGTTCCAAAAACACTAGAAGGCGATGAGAACACGCTGCGCAAAACGGGATCGCATCCAAATACACCAAAATCCAAAACCCTAATTAAGCGAAACAAATCAAATTAAAACGAATCTCGATCAAGACCGTACCCGTCGCTTTCCAGCTTCGAGATGACCCTGTTTGCGCGAAGACGACGAAGCTGCCGAATTGGGGAGAACCTGCGCAGAAGCCATTCGGAAACCCTAAATCCCCTTCAGTTTCCCGTCTCTTTCTCCGTGCATCCCAGATCTCCGCCTCTGCCCGTAACAGAAGGACAGAAACCCTAGTCGAGCGGCCCTAATCGTCCGGATCGAGTGAGAAAATCAGAAGAAATGGGCAGCACCTCAATGGCAGGGACGGATCTTTCAGGATCTTGGAAATGGCGAGCGAGAGATTTCAGGAATCGCTCGGGAGAATTGGATTTCCGGACAAAATACAGGATTTTGGAGAGCCGAGCGAATTTGCTGCAGATCTCTCGATTGCAGTAACGGGTTTCTCTCTTCTTATATTTTCATTTTTTCTTCCTTTGCACCTCTTCTTGCCATGCAACAACTTGCATACTCTGAAAGAGACTGATGGTTGATACACAGGCGCTAAATTTGTACATGCGCTAAATTCCGTACAGGTCGCTAAAGTTAGACGAGCCAAAATTGTGCGACCGTTTAGATGCATCCAATGCTCTGCAAACCGCACACGCGTGTGTAAGTCAGCTAATGTACACGCCACCACTTAGCCACCGTGGCACACGGGTGAAATGTCCAAGCCATCAATCATCACGTCGATCTTACCGTGTAAATGCTGCTGCAGAGGGATAAAGGTTGTCCACTCAGCAGATGTGCCATGATATTAGAAATAAACGGACGCATTAGAGAATTTTGGCTGATTGTTTCACAGCCGTACATTGGTTCATTTAACTGTGGCCCACGAGTTGTAGACCTCTGGGGATGGAAAATCTACCGGTACCCTTCGATGGATGGCTTGGATACTGACCCTGCCTACCACGGTCACATGTGTGGTGGTGTGTCCATTGGCTGAATTGTACACGCGTGCAGGCTTAGCAGTGGTCAAGGAAGGAAATCTACACCAACGTAGTTGCCTAACCAACTAATTGATAGGAACGTCTGAATGGTTGAGATTTGAAAAAAAGAAAAAAGGTAGCCAACGGTAATTATTCAACATATCTGAGTCCATGCGTATGAAGCAGACTTAGTTTATGCTACGTATCTGAGTACATGCGTACTAAGCAGACTTAGTTTATGCTACGTATCTGAGTACCTGCGCATGAAGCATCACCGTATGCCAGAGTATCAAGTGGCTGCTGTTTTTGTTAATCTCTGGTATATTTTATGCAAGATTTGATTGGTCCAGCCTGCATGGACCGCGTCCAACCAAACTCCTTTACGAACCGGATTTAGTTAGTCCTGAGTTCCATAGAATCCTGATATGGTGAGATTTGATTTAGCAATGTGTCACTGTTACAATGAGACCAACAAATATAACGTGGATTGCACCCTACACTACTGCTCTGCTGGTCTCCACTTGGGAACAGGTAAGAGCTCTGAGTAGCCGTATGGGTTTTATCTACACCATTCATTTATTTTGTCGTGGCATTTTATGAAATATGACCAAAATTTAAATAAATCCAAGGCTCGAGTGGATCACACAGTGGGTATCAGCAATGATTATGATGCTCACTTTTGAAACTTTCTTAAGGTCTGTTGTGATATTTATTTACCATACAACTTATTCATAAAGTTACACATTCATAAAGACCAAAATTTAAATAAATCCAAGGCTCGAGTGGATCACACAGTGGGTATCAGCAATGATTATGATGCTCACTTTTGAAACTTTCTTAAGGTCCGTTGTGATATTTATTTACCATACAACTTATTCATAAAGTTACACAGATGATGACAAAGGGAAACACAAATACCAGTTTGATCCAGGAGTTTTGTGGTCCCTTATAAGTTTTCAATGGCAAGAATTTAATCAATGCTAGGTGATCCACCTAGTGTTTTCGGTTTAACTCAATTTTGGGACTATAGACACCCCACTTCAAGCTAATAAGTTGATAGAATTTTGAATGGATTGATGGATGAATGGACCACAGTCCCAAACCCTAAGGGCCTGTGTGGCTGGGCAAATTCCATGGGATTAGGAGGGATGGGGTGGATTTTAATGATAGTGGCATCAGTGGACTGGTTCAAGTTCCATGGGATTGGTATATCCCGGGACAAGTTCATGGGTCTGTTTGGCACGCCCGGCATATCCCGGGCTTTTACCTTCCAATCCATCCAACCAAGGGATGGGATCAGTTTTAAGGTAATGATGGTGATGTCAGTGGATTGTTTTAAGATCTGTGGGATTGCTTATATCCCGGGACAAGTTCATCGGGTCTGTTTGGCTCGTCATACATATCCTGGGATATCGCGATCCCATCCCTACTAATACCGAGGGATCGGTCCGGCCAAACGGGCCCTAACCCTATAAACTATACACTCAACCTATCCCACCCAATCAACCTAATCAGGCTAACTCCGAACCCTATGAGCCCAAAACCCTAAAGCTTGGAGTAAATTCAGCGAGTCAACTCACCCGGTCAACCCATTGAATCGATTCACCCAGTCAAACTACCCATACCCATAACTGAATCAACTCACCAAAAGCTCGAAATAAAGCTTGAACCCAGGCCCAAAACCAAGCTCAATCGGAGAGATGGTATAAATTTCAAAGCACCGACCCTTATAGCAAAGCCTCCACGTGCTTGAAGGATATTGCTTGCCAAAATAGAGAGTCCAAGTAGGGACCAGTGACAACTTGGTTGACACAAGCCACGTGGACTCCTCTTCCGGGCAGCATCTCCTGAGCATGTGGGTTCATCATTTTCCGAACCTTGAATGCGTGGTTAAGGTGCATTTACTCCGATGTCCATCTCCTTACCTAAAATTACCATTTTACCAACTCATCCAACTTATGAGATAATGTCATGTAAAAATCTTCAATCCCAGCCATTCAAACACATTTACCCCTTTGATCATCAAGAATTACAAGAGAACTATGCTGGGAGACTATAAATAGTCCCCTCCCATTCTCATTTTCACACTCACCAACACACACACAAAGCATCCCTTGGTCTTAGCTGTCCTCCACTAGGGAGAGTAAGAACAAGAGAGTATATCCTTGATCTAGCCTAGCCAAGCCAAAGCCCAAGCCTTTTAGGCATTTGGGCAACCCAAGCCCAAATTCGAGCCACTAAATCTAGCGTTGCAACATTGTAGTTCTTTCAACCATTAAAGCCTTTATCAATTTCATCGGATCAGCACCTTACCAGCGTGTAACATTTATTCCATTATCAACCCATTGCTCTTCAAATATACATTAACATCATAGTGCATTACATCGTTTCCATGCATCTGACTAGCGGGCATATGCTTTATAACTTACCGATATAATTGGATCTTACCCATCATAAACCATAGCCAGTTAGCCATCGATTTAACATATATATTACATCCCATCGTTTTCATTATATATGACTAGCGAGTGTATGCTATGAAATTTGCTAATATAACCGCAACGGGTCCACTAAAAACCTTAGTTAATTAGTCGTTGTTTTACCATAAACTTTCATATATCATCAAGTCTCCTTTGCACTCTTGCACTTGATCATTTTGAATGTATGCTCCACGGTTTGTCAACACAGTCAAATCCTGACCATCATAAATTCAGATTGATAAAACACATATACTACAGCATCACATTATATTTTCTATATCACATTATATTTACGTCACTTGAGAACTACATATATTCTTCATAAATTAGTTAAATCTTATGAAGTATAGATTGAACATTTATACGGACAGAGTGGGTGCATAACAAAAGACTGTACATCTATTCGGACAGAGTGGGTGCCCGACACATTCCATCTCCATAACCGCAGTCCCTTACTTATGATATTTGTAACGTAAACTCATAAGTCATTTTAAGGTTAAAGATACTCGGGTCATTGATCTCAAGTATTTATACAGTCTCTGACTAACTTTAAAATCGTAATAATTGGTTATTGGCGAATCCGAACAAATATCACATCCCTTACCCCATCGCAAAAGCTCCTGAGTGAGGCAACTAGTGGAAACAAGATAGTAAATCTCTTGTACCCTCGGGGATTTGCCCTCCCTCCAGCTCCGATAGAGACCGTATCCCAATATTATATGAAAAAATGAATGAACGGTGTGGAAAAAACCCATATATTGTAGTGCCCACTCGGAAAGCCCATGACCATTCCAAGTTGGAGATAGGTGGGATAGTATGTAACCTACATTTTAAAAAATATTGGAAAGTGCTGTCATCACATAAGCATTGGATCAATAAGCGCACTCAAGCATCATGACCTTGCCAAACTTTAAGTTGGGTTCCACCAGTTCCAAACATGATTTTTATAGCTCCATCTCTATCAGTGACATACTGTCATATGGCCTGGCCAAATCCGATGACATCAGGCCTCTCCAACCATAGCCTAATTGAATCCAGCCCCCACAGAATTGTTGTCAAGTGGTTTTGGAAACTTTTCTTTTAGAAGAAAAGCAATACAAGCATGAGGGAAAATGTGAGAAGGGAAATTGGCTTACTGAACTTTAGGATGGCAAAAGAACAATGAACAAATGCAAAACTGCCACACAAGTCTAACATTCAGTCCCGTTCTATCTTGTGACAAGCTATGTCTACAAAGAGCCACCGTGATACATTGATTTTATCCAAGCCATTCCCATTTCATTCTAAATCACGATCCAAAAACCAAGGCATATCCAATGCTCGAGTGGACCGTGCAATAGGGATTAAACACCTATTGAAAACTTATTTGTGGTCACGGAAGTTTTCAATCAAGCTGATATTTGTGTTCTCCTTTCATCAAGGCTTATATGGCCTTATGAACAGGTTGGAGGGCAAAAAGACCTCACGGCCGGCCCTAAGAAGGTTTCAAAGGTGGGTGTCATTAACACCTTTGCTTCTGGTGGTGTAGCTTACTTGAGTCTTTAATTTACCCTGATTTTATAAACATAACCTAACACAATATTGCAAAATGGACAGACACTGTAAATAAAAGCTACACGTTACAGTAATGCGTAACCCCCCAAAGCCCCAACCTGTCCCAAGCTCTAATGGGCGGGGTAGTACCCCATATGCGTGACATTCAGACTGATTATCATGCCGATCCAACCATGAATTATGTTGGCTGAAAAATAGGCCAATCTTATCATTCAATGGGCCACATGTGGATGCCAAGCACTGGAATGATAAAATAGTGGTCCAGCTGATTTCTATGTAGCCCACAACGATGGCTATGTTAGATCTAGTCTATCTATCCTTTTAGCATCCCTCGTTTGTTTTATATAAAAATCAGCTGGATCCAAAACTTACACGAGAGCAGTGTAACTTCATCCCTAAAGCCATGTGTTACTGTAAAAACCGAGGTCACGCAGAACATGTTTGAACACGAGGTGTGTATTAATTCAATGGCCAATCAAACGGTCGCCGTTTAGGTATCGACAGGTTGGGTCGCGAGATTCGCTACTAAAGTGACGTCACCAAGTTATGTAAGCCCGTTACGATGTGTGTTTTGTATCCATGCCGTCCATCCATTTGGAGAGATCATTTTAGGGCAAGAACTTAAGAATGAGTCAAATCAAATGCTCTAGTGGACCCCACCACAGAAAAAAGTGGGGAGAGTGATTTCCACCCTTAAAAACTTTTAAGGGCCATGAAAGTTTTCGATGAAGCTGATATTTGTATTTTGCCTTATTTCATATCTGTGTTAGCTTGTAAACAGTTTTGATTTCAAATAAACATGATGGTGGGCCTTAGGAACGTTTCAACTGTGGGAGTCACTCTCACCACTGTTTTCTGATGTAGGGTCCACTACAGCTCTGTATCTAACTCACTCTTTGGGATCTTGCCGGAAATGATCTCTCCAAATGGACATACGGCGTGGATACAAAACATATATAGTGGTAGGGTCCACAGAACTCAATGACGTCACTTCGGCAGCCAGTCTGGCTACTCAACCTGTCGGTAACGTAAACAGATTGGCTACTCCCCTGCCAGCAGCCAATGGCTGGTGGTCGGTGCTCTCGGGGCCAGCATGATGTATGTGTTTGTATATGCCGTCCATGCGTTTTCTCAGATCATTTCATGGTACGAGACGAAAAACAAAGTATATATCAATCTCAAGCGGACCACATTACAGGAAACAGTGTTGAATGAATGTTAACCATTAAATATTTTTTGGGGGTCATAAAAGGTTTGGATCAAGCTAATCTTTGTTTTTTTCTTTCATCTGGGTCTGTATGGCCTAATCAACAGATTGGATGTCAAATAAATAGTACAGTGGACCTTAGGAGGATTTTAATGGTGGATATCTAATCACTATTGTGTTTCTGTGGTGTAGTCCACCTGAGATTTATATCCCTCTCATTTTTGGAATAAAGCCTTAAAATGATTTGTTAAAAATGGATGAACGGAATGGATGAAACACATACATCATGGTGGAGCCCACGTAGCACCGACCACCAGTGGCAGGGGGAGTAGCCAATCCGTTTCTGTCAGTAACTAATCCGTCATCCCAATCAAATCCCACCACATCCCAACAGCACCGAACTACGAGCGATCCAAGTCTAAAAATTAGGTATCAGAACCGATGCAGGGAGTGGACGTGACGCAAACATTTCCTTAGGCCCACAGAGCTCGAGTGTTGCCTGCTTTTCCACGACAGGTGATGCAGATGATTCCGGTCCACTCAGGTGTGATCACGTGGCATGAATTTTTTTAAAGATCTAAGCTACTCATTAGGTAGTCCCACCATTCAGATCGCCCTGGATAAAAAATAAATCAGACTCGTCCTCTCATTAGCTGTTTCACATGTACAAAAGGGAGCCGATTAGGTGATAGCCTTACCGTGTGGGGCTCAAATTGATGGTTTTGTGTATATCCATGCTGTCCATCCGCTTTCCCATGTCATTCTAGAGATAATTTAAAATATCAAGAGGATTCAAATCTCAGGTGGAACACACAACTAAAAACAATGGTGAATTACCATTAAAAGCTTTTTGTCTGTCATGAAAGTTTTGGATCAAGCTGATCTTTATATTTTCCTTTTATCCAGGTCTTGTTGACCTTATCAACGGGTTGGATGGAAAGGGAACGTTGTGGATATTACTATGGTGCTTGGGAAGTTTTTTACGGTGGATGATCAATCACCCGTGATAGCTCGAGCTTTAAAAGAAATGGACGCGTATTGCGACCTCCCCCACCGGTCTCAAGTCCCAGTTCTGTGGGTGGGCGCTCTGTGATGTATTTGTTTATCCACGCTGTCCATCCATTCTCTCATGTTATTTTAGGACATGTGCACAAAAATGAGCCAGATCCAAAGCTCAAGCGTACCACACATGCAGTGACTCTTGTATTTATCGCAACTCAAGCTTATTATTTGGTGTGGTCCACTTGAGAGTTGGATCTTCCTCATTTTTGTGCACATACTTTAAAATGATCTAAGATAAGAGATAGATGACGTGGATAAATAGATACATTACAGTGGGCCCACCCACAGATCTGTCCGTGATGGAATGGACGGTCCAACGCCCCTAAAGTCTCCAAGATGGAAATATCCTATAGCTAGTTCCTGCATGAGGAATTTTTGGTGCATGGGCCACTGACCACATGGTGGGTGTTTCCCTGACAGTGGGTCCCACTTTCATGTATTTTTTATATATCCATGCCATGCATCGGTTTTTACAGCTCATTTTATGGCATAGTCCCAAAAATGAAGCAGATCCAAAATTCAAGTGGACTACACATTCAAATCCAAACCCAAAGGTCAAGATCACCACTGAAGTGTTATTGTAGGTCTAAGGCTTATTCATGATGGTAAAGATGATATAGACGGTCCAGATCATGGTCTATCTCTACTTGAAGGCTCCAGTGGGTCGACACATACTGTCATATTAGGCCTTCGCGCAAAACGAATTCCAGTGGGGAGAAATCGCAGTGATCGGCTGTTCGCTATCCCACGAAGTTCGTTTCTGCACCCGTCGCTATTCAGGAGCCAGGTGTGCGGCGGACGCGGATTGGGTTGCTACTGTACGGTTCCATCTGGGGCCCAAAATGATTAATCTATTTTATCCACTCCGTCCATTCATTTTAGATCATTATTTTATGTCATACAACAAAAAGTTAAGAGTATATTCAAATTTCGGAAACGGATTGGCTACTCCCCCGGTGGCTGGTGGCAGGTGCTCTGTGGGCCCCACTATGATGTATGTATTTCATCCATTCCGATCATCCATTTTTACATATCATTTCATGGATTGATCCGTAATATGAGAGGGCTATAAATCTCGGGCGAAACACACCACAGGAAAACAATAGTAATTAGATATCCACCATTAAAATCCTCCTAATGCCCAATGTACTGTTTATTTGACATCCAATCTGTTGATTAGGTCATAAAGGCCCAGATGAAAGGGAAAAAACAAAAATCAGCTTAATCAAAAACTTTTATAGGCCCCAGAAGCTTTGTAATAGTCAACGCTTATTTAACACTGTTTTTTGTAATGTGGTACACTTGAGATTGGCATGTACCTTATTTTTAGTCATATACCATAAAATGATATGAAAAAATAGATGGACCGCATGGATGAAACACATACATCATGGTGGGGCCCACAGAGCACCGGGTGGCAGGGGTCGTAGCAAATCCGTTCCCTCAAATTTCCAAGTGGACCACACCACCAGAAAACTGTGGTAATTGAACTCTCACCGTTGAAAACTTCCTAGAGCCCAATGTAATATTCATTTGCCATCCAACCGGTTGATTAGGTCACAAAGACCTGGATGAATAGAAAAAAGCAAATATAAGCTTGATCCAAAGCTTTTGTGGCCCTGAGAAGTTTTAATGGTGGTCGTTTAATCACCACAGTTTTCCTGTGGTGCGGTCATCCGGATATTTTGATCCGCCTCATTTTTGGGATCACGCCCTAAAATGATACGAAAAAGTGGATGTACAGTGCGGATAAAACACATACATCATCGGCCCACAGAGCACAGTCCAGTAACGTGTCCGGTGTGCCGTTTCCCTCCGGGGCCACATGCTGAGATCCCCGATGATTTGAACCGTTCATGTTCTCTTTACTGCCATTGATGACCCTAAACTTAAAAGTTTCAGAGTTAATGCAAGCCATTGTATTGCGAATATTATTTTCATAATTTTCTACGGTGGGCTGCAATGAGCCACGACACACGCTGTCTTCGTAAGTCGCGAGAGAGTCAAAACGAACTCATTAACTACTTCCCCTACTATATGTCAACGGCCGTTCGCCAACTTTGTCTGTAACCATCGGGTTGAAGACTAAGGATCGGATGGCCAGGATCCTCTTCAATCTCTACACTGTCGAAACAAGTACCATCTAATGACGAGATCCACCAGATGACGGTCGTGATTCATTGATTTTACTGCCACGTGTAAAACAAAGGGCCCAACGTACATCCCAGTTCAACGGTCTCTACCCTATCATTTCCCGCGAATTCAATGCTGCAAGAGGCGATGTGCAGGACGGATCATGCTCTGCTCGTGGGCTGGTGTGTTTTCTACTTCCAGCCCTTCAATTTAAAAAAAAAAAACCTAACCCTAGAGCCTTCTTCTTCTTCCTCCCTTTCCTGTGTAGCAGCAGCAGCAGCAGAAGAAGAAGAACGATGGCGGACGACAGTGTTCTTCGATATTCTTTGGTGTTATTGGGCGCGGTGGTGTTGGGGATCGGAATGTGCACCTTATCGTTCACGAAGATGATCGCAACCTACGTGTTTGGCCTCCTCGCAATCTCGGGTCTGGTTTTGCCCGATTGGGAGTTCTTTGACAGGGATTTCTACCAATGGCTTTCTCCAATGCCTGCTCGCGACCCTTCCACTCCAGCGTATAGGCCTGCAAGGTCCTCCCTCTCTTTCTTTATCTTGAATTTCATGTGTTTTTTCTTTTCAAATTTCGTGAATGACAAGATGTCGTCGTCGCTGTTGAAATGTGTTCTTCGTTGTAAATCATGTACTGTTTTGTTCTTCTTTCCTTCTTTTCTTTTTTCCATATTAGCGATGGTCACAACCAACATAACCGTCTGATCAGTAGACTGTTAGCGTCTCTCTTGTTACAGGAGTCCAGATGCACACTCACACACATGCATACGCACATCTGTACGGGCATACGGGGCCCTCTGTTTTTGTTTTTTTGTTTTTGTTTTATTTTGTTTTTGTTTTGTTTTGTTTTGGAGAACTTTTGCTCCAGGTTTCAAAGCCCAATCATAAAGGAAATTTCACATTAGGACAATCTTACATGTGTAAGGAATGAGAGTCCATGTAGGACTTGGTTTATAAATAAGAGAGACTTTTGGTGCTCTCCATCACTGTGGGGCCACCTGTTTCTAAGAGGGAGAATTGGGGAGAAGGTTAGCCAAGGGCATCTACCATGCAGGGACATGAGCAAAGATTGGAGCCATTCACTGTCAAGTCCTATTGCATAGAGGAGTGCCGTGCATCTTTGGTATGTGGTCAATCCCACTTCTGGTTTGTGGTTTTCTGGTTGATGTCATTGCATATGTATGCGCTTCATGATTCCTATTATGGAATCATGATTGTCGATTTGATTCGAAGAAAAGTTAATATGTTGTATTGGAGTGTCAGGTTCTGAGATCGTGTATACGCATATTTATGGCCGAAATGGAAACCATGTGATCATTGTCCTTTCATCAATGTTTAAGAATCACATCCTTTGCACTCTTGTTATGGCTTTGTGTGAATCATGTGCTGGAGGCGTATGATGAAGGGCCCAAATGATGATCTAAAATCATATTTTGCAATGAATTGCTTGATGAATTTAGATCATATGCCATCCAATTGGTTCTAGAACTTCAACATTTCTGGTCTGGGCATATTGTTCTCTGGGCCATGTCTGCATTCCTCTTCTGATTGGATTCTAAGGCTCATACCTGATGAACAAAGAATCCTTGTTGCATGAAGAGGCAGTAGTCTCATGGAGATGCATAGCCTAACACATATTCCTACATGATTTAGCTGTCTTTGATGTATTACTGGTCTTTGATTGATGTCCTAATAGACGGTGTTCAAGGGACGTAAGATCTGTCAGATCTATGTTGTTGATATGATGGACGGCTGTTGGATAAACATGAGTCCTTCATCTTCTAACTACGCCAGATTTGGAGCATCCATTCTAGATCAGATTTGGGTTTTTGTACAACATTTTGACAGATCCATACCATTCTTGTTAATAAAAGCATCAGATATGGACCATTCATTAATCGAGTATTGCACATGATGGATCCAAAGCATCTATGCTTGGGACAATACAGATTGCATTGAACATATCTAATCTGTCCATCTAATAGATGTTAGACAGACATAACTGTTTCAAAAGTTCAAGATCCCTGGAACAATTCTTGTTCGGTCTAAACCATCTAATGACTGGACTGTTGACATTAGATCATGAACACCCATTTATGGACACAGGTGATGGTTAGATCTTGACTTTCTAACACTGAAAAGTAATCTAGACTGTTCACTTGGGAGGTAGTTGAAATTTCAGGATGATCAATTTGAGAAGGTCTTCCTTCAAGTCCAACCAATGGATATGGTGGATGTGCACTTTCAGATTTGTAGAATATATTTGATAGGCACTTATTATTGGTTTTGAATCGTCAATTTGGGGCATCGTACACATACACATCATATGGATGCAAGATCAACTTGTAGAAATCTTTGTATGAATGTTTTGATTATAAAATGATAATTGAATAAGGTTCGGATGTGAACCTTGTTTGAACCATTGAATGGACAGTCCTTAAGGGTCTCCATGTTTACACGATCGGACTCTTGGAACACCAATCCATTCACGTGATTAACAGATAACCTCCCAGCTGTACAATTGCTTAAGGATATGAAATTTTTAATGGCACAAGTTGGATTGGATGAATGCGAACCCTAATTGGAGTTATAGTGCACATGATCATAGGCCCTTAAAAATGGGGATATGATTGGTTATGATCTCATCAATGGTGATCTACAATTTAAGGTTTGAGCATTGGTGCAGTATTCACCAAAGTGTCCTGATCAATACCAAATCAAGGTTTTTGTGGACCACATTAGTATTCCTAGCATTATAATCAAGTGTAGAACAACTATGGTGATAGAGTGCATCCAGTCACCTACCATGAAAAGCAACAATCGGGGCAAAGATGACTAGCATAGGGTATTTTGGCATGAACTTCAATCTAGAACACTCTACGGCCGAAAGGTTCATTGTCTACTAGAAGTGGAAGTGTAATATCAAGACAACTTTATAGGGTGACGCAACTCATCATTGTGCGGACAATTAGTGTGTCACAATTTCGACCCAAAAGAGGTGTTTTGATGGCACATTATATCGCTCTTTTGAGGCAATAAAAGCACTCTAGTTTATTGCTCCAATTCTTAAAGCATTAAATCATATGAATTTCTTATTTCGGTTCTTACACATGGTTTATTACATACGTATGCATCAAATGTTCTGGTCCTTAATGGATTGGATTTTTCCGACTAGTTTGAACAAGTTCAGTTTGCATTAGGAGTCATGGACATAGATCTTGCTCTTAGGATTGACAAGCTCCTTGCACAATATAACACGATAGCAAAATCGTGTGATAAAAATGTGTAATCGTACATTAATGGATATGATTAAGAGTATGATTAGCAATTCCACCTTACCAAATCCATATGGGGTGAAGTACTCTTGATAGTTGTGTAAATCCTAAACCGAATTTTCAGTAAAGCAGTTCCTAGAAGTCTTTTTGAGTTCTAGATGCATGGGAAACCTATCTTTAGGTTTTTGCACGTTTGGGGATACTCAACTAAAGCAAGAGCTTACTTCCCGCATGAAAGGAAATTGGATTTCAAAACTGTAAGTGGATATTTTATTGCTGTCCACAAATATTATAAGGGTATGAGTTTTATTGCCATAACCATAGTATGAGAATTATTGAGATTGATAATGCCAACTTCCTTGAAGATGGACATATTAGTGGGAGTGTAGAACAATGTCTAGTGGTATTTGAGGAAATATAAGCAATAGTGACCCTACTCGCAAATCTGGATAATGAAGTTGTCTGCAACTAGTTACAATGACCAGGCGGGACATAAAAAATTGACCCATGTACACCCGAATGGTACTAATGTGCTCGATGAAGATCATCACAGGGTGGGCTTCAATCTTAAGCTCATTGGGATCAAATTTCAACTTCAACGGACCCCAAATTAGACCAGTGGATCCCATAGCCTGACCATATGTTCAAATCTCGTTACTTATCTTGTGGACCACTTTTGGAGGATCAAATAACGTCAAAACGATATGAAGTTAGTTTTGTTTGAAAGCTTATTGAGTTAGTTTTCTAGTTTCTAATGAGCTAAAGAATGCGAAAATCCGACACCATATGAAGAAGATATGGATGAGTTAGTGGATGCCTATTAGTAGTTACCCAATTTCAGCAATCCTTCGTCAATTACAACTCTTTTACGTAGGTATTAGGTCTATTTTTATTGGTTATTAGATTAGGTAGTTTATTCTCATTGGTCGAATGTCTTTGATGAGGACATCACTTCACGTGCACCCTTGCGTACGTATCAGTGGAGGAGGCGGGCTACACCGATTTCCCTATGTTTAGGCATGTATCCGTAATCGTACTGAAGACCTCATGTGCATGTGCGAGCATCTGAAAGACTCCAACTGGGAACATGCATATGGGCTGCTTTATGGAGTGATCCAGACCATTAGATTGATGCACGTGACGATCGGGCCATTGATCGTTGATCGTCCACATCAGTTTTAGACTTTATCATCTTTTAGGATTTATTTTTTTGATTATTTTATATTTGGACACATTATGAGTGTTTTGGTTGATTTTATTTAGACTGAGGCTATTTTCATTAAGATTCACAAGATAGGGGAATTATTGTAATTTTTGAAACTTCTTGGATCTATAAAAAGAAAGGGGGCATTTGACTTCTCTCCCATTGGATTTTGTGATAAAAAAAGAGAAAAGTTCTTGCTTTCTTCTTCCATCTTCATGTGATTTAAAGATACTTCTATGTGATTTGGAAGGAAGATTGGTCTGAGGTTAATCTTCATCAACGGAGGTACGAGGTCTCTATCTATCCCCACACCGTTTTCTCTTTTTTCCCCCATCCAGGTATTTTCTTCAGGTTCTTCATTCTTCCATCGTAGATCTTCGTCTTCTCCCTAACCTAACTTTCCCATACCCATCCACAATCCAAACCCTAACCAACCTAAACCCATCCACCACATGCCACACGTGTGAATTCCCCACCTAGCCCCTCATTTTTATTTTTTTTTTAAATTTCCCATCATCATTATATCAAAACCCCTTTCTTCCATCTTCGAAACCCTAACCTTAAACCTAAAATTCTTAATTTTCGTACTTTTCCAAATTATCCAAACCCTAATTTTCACCTTAGGTTATATTGGGTTTTCTATTTTGAAATAGACTATACCCTATGCTAATTGAATGTCCCTATATCCATTAGATCCTAGTTTCTATTTATTTAATGACCTTGTGTTACGATGTTGATAGCTTAGGCTAGGATTATGCGTGATGTTGTTTTGATTTTCATGATATTTGTGATGATTATAGTGATGTTTGTTTGTTTGTTCATTTGTTTTTCTTTTTTTTGGTTAAATATCTTAATTCGGCTACTTGATCTCACATGTTAATTGGTTCATGCATCAATCCTGTATCAGTTTTGGCATTTATTTCCTATTGGTTTAGAGTAGCTCGACTTTATTTTGATTTGTGGACGAAAAGTGATGAATTTGTATTGGCTGAGTTTGTTAATAAAAGGTTCTCTCATGTGAGGGGCCATGATTGACTGTTTTATGGAAAAAATTAATTTGCATTTTTTTGTTCATGAGATTGAGATTCACCTTGTTGAGTTGCCCACGAAGGTCCAATTTTGAGGTTTTGGTTTTCTGTTATTGAGTCGCTCACAAGGTGCCAGAATCAGACTCAACATAATTTGTTGCCCAAGTTATGTTATTAATTTATTCGTTGTCGGCTTCCATCGTCATTTGTCACCTTCATCCTCGACAATCGTTCGTGTCATCCTAGACAATAAAACAACCATTATATACCACTTAATGTGGCCTGCTCGAGTTGTTATAGCGACTTGGATGGATACCTTGCGAGAGCCTCAAGCAACGGTGAATCCAAAGACCATGAATACGATGATCCGCAAGTGCCATGAGTGGGATCAAATCAGGCTCCTTTAGCACGTGGGCATGAATATTGGAGGTATAACCACATGCAAGAGAGCTAAAATAAATTCATTAATTAAGAAAAATTGCCAACTTCAATTTAAAGAGAGGTATTTATGAGGAAAAACTAAGCCTTATTAATCTAAACTACTTATTTTCCTAACATAACTACCCCTAAACTCAAAAAAATAACTAAAGCAAGGCAATGCAGAGCATTTGGGCCATGTGGGCCCACAAACAAGTGCAAAATATGTTCACCTGGATCAAATGCATGGATTCGTCTCATGATCCTGATCATTGAAATCGTGGACCGCTTGAAGATAAATGGTGAAGATTGGTGTGGCTCAGATGTGACTTGCATGAGATTCCCCAGGTTGAAAGAAACTCGTTCTTGCATTTTGCTTGGCAGTGATTTTCCCCATGAGTTCTACTGGACCAACTTAGGTTGTGCCAATGTATGTGCACATCAAGGGAACTAGACTGGACTGTTCGACTAAATCGTCCCACAATTGATCTACAAATGGGCTATAGAAAGCTATTTCGTCAACATAGCTTGAGTGAGGACAAACCAATATTGGCATGCTCTCGACATCTAGAGTACTCTTTATACGTTCACATAAGTTGACAAGTGCTAAAATCACTAAATCTATTTGACAGTTATTGTTGAATGTCTTGCCAATGTCTTCATCAAATATAGGTCCTTCAACAACATCGTGATGTTCAGTAGAAGCCTCATTGAAAACTGGCTCTTCAGTAAAGTCCGTGTATCCATCGAGATCCTTGCTGAAGATGGGAGCCTAATCAAGGTCTAAAATCTTAACACATTCTTTAGACTTGCCTATGTCATAGATTGAATCTCCAATGAGATCTAAATATTCGAGAATGGCGTCAGATTCGTCTTCTTCATGTTCCGCATTGAAGATCGAGTCTTTAGTGAAATTCGTGCACTTGAGGAGGTCCTTATCATTGGGAACCTTGTCGAGGTTAATGTTCAAAGTATCGGTATTGCTACAAGTTTCGTTGGCCAGGGATATGGAAACAATATCAATAGTGCCAATAACTGGAAATGCGAGGAAACATGGGAGAAACGGTGAAATTTTTTAGTGAAACTTCAAGAGATACTAAAATACACATTTGTAGATTTATGAATTAAAAAAAATAAAAAAAAAAATTTGCAAATAGAATGATACGTAATAAGTTTTTATTTAATGGGGGCCTAAAAGCATGTGTTGTTGTAAGAAACTAGTTCAACCATCCCATGCATCCCGTCTATCCATCCAGCCATCCAACCTTCCATTGATTTTCAAAATATCAATAGCATGATGTTTCGTTGACGACGTCCAGGGAGGGCCTCCTAGCTAGAAGTCAAGTTTTGGTTCAGAAAAGTGGCCCGATAGTTAAGAACAGCCCACCATAGGATCCCATGATCGTGGCCCACTCGTCGGATTGGTTTTATATTTTAGGTTTTGCTTATTGTTATTATTTAGAATATCGTGAACGCTTTAGATTTCCTTGTTTGGTTTTTATTTTAGTTTACTTCATTGCCAAGTAATAGGTGTCGCACATGGTTTGTGTTTTTGGGTATAGGGTTCTTCCTATAAATAGGCACCCCTTGTAGTTATTTTCATTCATTGAAGTTAAAAAAAAAAATTCCTGCTTTATTTTTCTGCTCTCTTCGTGAGTTGTGGAAGAATTCAAAAGTGAGTGCGAAGCCCTCCCTTTTCGAAAGGCTAACTACCGTGGTGCGAAGCCACATCGATCCCAATTCACCCCCATCTTCCATCATCTTTTTTTTTTTTCCATCTTCCCTCACCATCCATACTTTGAATTTGTCCTTTTGTTGCATCAGATTTCTTCATTACAACAGGTTTCCAGATTTCGGACCGCAGGCGAGCTGAAACTTCGGCGGAGCACCACGCACAAACCGTACATCGGATCGAACTGAGATTTGGGGGTTTTGGAGTCTATCCTCGGCCGACCAAGGCTAAGGTGGCCTTTTTCGAATAGTGGGCTCCACACACGTGCGGTCGGGATCACACGCACGTTCGTCTGGGCCATTGTTGTTGTGCACACGCGGGATCATCTTTTGGCTCGTGTTTTTATCTTCTTTTATCCTCTCATAGCCATTTTTCATGAATCCTAACCCTAGATTACATGATCCCTAATTGATTTGCCCATTTTTATCACCTTAGGGTTCCTTGAATTGAAATTAGGGAATCCCTTGGATTAGTGACTGATTTTTATGCATGAGTAGTTGATTTTATTTCCCTTTGACATTGTTTGGTTTATAAATTTTTATTGGTCCAGTCTAGCCTGTGTCGGTTTGGACCCGCATAGATTCCCCTTTAATTGAATGTTTGGATTTTCATGTGGGATGTGGAATTTGTGTGATTATTTCTGAATTGGTAGGATCTAAGCCCGAAATCTTGCATATCATATTTAATTTTCCATGTCCTGCATCAAATTTGGTATTCATCCCGTCTATCCATCCAGCCATCCAACCTTCCATTGATTTTCAAAATATCAATAGCATGATGTTTCGTTGAGAAATCATCGACAATTGGAAATGAAATGAAAGACTGTCTTGATATCGCCTATGTTGTGATAACGATAATATCACGATATGATTGATATTATCGTCGACAATTTGAACACCACATAAAACCATGCGACCATAAAAAAATTGAAATGGATTTTTTTAAAAAATAAATATATTTTTGGCAATATCGATACATTGGTGTACAAGCGACACTTGGAATTTACACAATTAAAAATATTGGCAATACATTGGCAATACGTAGCGATACATTGTCGATACTTGAAATATCCGAGACTTTTACTTTTATCAGTATCGCCAAGCCGGATATATTGCTAGTATCAGAGATATTTTGATAATATCAAAGATGCCCTAAATAGTGGTCGAGGTCTAATGTTTCATCATATGCATCATGTGGCACTTTGAGAACGCTTTAACTTGCTTTCATAGGCATTGGATCTCGTGGTCCTTGTTCAACAACCCTATGCATTGTTTAAGGATCTTAATTTCCTTATCACTTTAGGAAATTAACTAATCTTTCGCATCAAGAGTCCACTGTTTGTTGTTGGTGGTCACTTCAACCTTTTGCGTTCATTCCACATCCTCGTACATTTGGTGACAAGTGATCTTTGGATGTTTGATGTTGGGGTATGGATGGTGCAACACATTTGGTGCGTTGTCCACAACCTTGTACACATGGAACCATTCAAAAGTTTAGTGAACATCCTATATAGAACTGGTGAGTGAATGGATGGTTGTAATTCGTGGCTAACCATTTTGGCAAGAAGTTGGTTGCTTGATTGTGGTGAAGGGTAAAGATCGCTAGAAGTGAAGAACTAGGTTTTCTTTATTTTTATTTTTCTAATGGCTTGAATGGAGGGGTTGGTCAAAATTGGATGGGTATCTAGATAGTGTAGGATGAACACCAGATTGGAGCTAGTATTAATGAATGGTGGTGTGGTTGCCAACGCACACCCAATGTTGTAGTAGATGGTGGTAAACTCACAAAAAATGCTCCTCTCCCCTCGTTCTTTCTCATTTTAACACCTTTGTGAGAGAGGATTCAACAGGGGAGGCTCTAGTAATGGCTACGAAGCCTGATTCTGACGAAGATGGGTAGCCCACTGCTATGATTTGGGTTGTGAAAATCAAGGGCGACTGCACTGCAAAACTGGTGATGACAGTAGTGATAGGTTGCAAGTTGCAACCAATTAATGGTGGATTTTTATGGGTTTTGGTGGTTGTAAATGATGACTACGGAGCAGTCTGTTGCTTGGATAGGAACAAATGACGGCTGCAAGGGACCGATGACTATTTTTCATTGGAGATGATGAGTGATAGGCCTGCTATAATGTAAGATCAGATGGTTGGAATGATGGTGGTGGGATGATGTTGATGGTGACGATGGCAGCTGATGCCATTGAATGCTCACTGGAGGTGGGTTCTAATGGGTGTTGCATAGGATGTTGGCAGCTTTTTTGGCACTAAATCCGCCAATAGATTCAACAATGGCGGTGATTTGCAGGGATGGGTGGTGGTGCCAACTTGCAAGGAAATGGTGGCGGGCAGTTCCGCAAGCAGTGAGGGTCAAGATTGGGTGTTGGTGTGTAGGTGGGGTTGCACGTAAATATCTGGTATGAGGAAGATGTGGTGGCTAGAGATTGGGGAAGATGGTGAAGGTTTTGTGGTGTTAGTGGGAAAGATGGATCATGTGGGTTGGTTGTTGGACGTTGGGCAATGATAAGAGGTGGTGCAACTAACTATGTTGGCCGAAATCGAGAAATCGGGGGATAATGGAGATAGGTTGTTGTTTTGTTTTTTTTTTTTAAATGGCGGTGAAGATGGACAACGATGGTGGCAGTGTAGCGTGGTGGCATGGAGATGGTAGTGATGACAGTGATGAGATGGCATCGAGAACAGTACCTCTCTGATACTACTTGATGACGGTTGTTTTTGTTATTAAGAATGACATGAACAATCTTCAACAATCTTCAGGGATGATGGTGACTGGTCAACGACGAAAGCAAACGTCGGAAAAACTGATAACGCAATTCAGACGATGAATCATGTTGGTTGGGTTGGATTTGGGCACCTTGTAAGCAGCTTAACAATGGAAAACCAAAACTTTGAAATTGGACCTCTGCAAGTGGCTTTGTAAGGAGAATTGCAATCTCACACACGAAAAAGTGCAAAATAATTTTTTCATAAAACAATTAACTATGGCCTTTTGCATGAGATTTTTTTTTTTATATATTTTTTTTCTCATTTATTCAACCCATGCAAATTCTCCATTTCTCTACCAACCAAATAGGTCCAACTCTTCTAAACCAATAAAAAAGTAACTGGATTTGGACTAATAGTTAGGGATTGTGGGGTCACTAGTCTAACTTGGGGTCTATTTGGGCTGAAAGTTGATCCTAATGTGCTTGATATTGTGAGTAGTGACCTACCTCTTGATGATCTCCATTCTTAGATTTATAATCCCAAGAAGGCCAAAACCTCAAAAAAATTTAGACCGTTGAATTTGCCCACCCCAATTAAAGACTTGGATCTTCATTTGAATAAGTGATAATCTTCGTCCATTGCTTGATCTAGATGATCAAAATAGCGCTTCTCCCAGGTCAATGATAATGACCCCCATGTAATGTGTCGAAAACATGACCTTTTGAAATTTTCAATCATTGGCGGTCAGAAGATCAATGATGGAGATTAACTTAGCCTAATGCTCCTTGCCTCACATGGTTCTCATTTTCCTAGGTTCTTGTTCATAAATGGGTTTAAAAAACCATAGACAAACTGATTGTGCCAACATAGCTTATGCAGGGACAGCTTTGCTTGAACTCAAATGGCCCATTAATGTGATATGGGTGTTCCAATTTTATGAATTGGGGTGTAGGTTGTAGCCCCCTTTAAAGCTGTCCGAAGATCTTATGGCATATGCTCCTTGATTATTTGTTGGGAAATTTGAAAGGAAAGAAATAATTGTATCTTTAGCAAGAAAGCAACATCATGGGAAGTGGTGGAGAAAATCAAATGTTTCATTTTTGAGTGGGCTCTTTTTCCATTGAATTTTGGGGTATCTCCACTTCTGACTTTACGATTGGGCATTGGTGGCCAATATTGAAGTGACCAAGGTCTATCATTAGTAGATGGAGGTGCCTACCTTGTGGATGGTGGAAGTTCAATTGTGAGGGGTCTTTCTAAGGAAATGCAAGACCATGTGGAATTGGAGGAGTTTAAAGGCACAAAAAAGGCAAGATTTGGGTGACCATTTCCAGTCACCTGAATAGATGTGACTCTTCAAGAGTGGAGCACTGACTCTTAAGGAAGGCTAAGGATCTTCACATATAATTTCTTCTGCCCAGTAGTTGTGGAGGGAAATTCTAGCAATGTCATTGCTTTGGCTTCTAAAAGGATTTCAAGACTGTGGAATCTAGCTTTCCTTTTATCAAATCCAGGACATTATCTTTAAATTAAACATTTTACTCATGTGCATAGAGAGGTGAATGAGATGGCTGTTGGGTTAGCTAAAGAAGGAATGACTAGGCCTTATTTTTGTACTAGGGGCTCATTCTCTAGCCCTTCACGTTACCTTTTGTCTTTTTTAATTAGTTATTTTGTTGTATTCATCGAAAAAAGACAAAGCAAAAGGTGTTGTACTTGTGTGAGTCTCCTTTTGTTTGTGAATCCTTGTGATGTAGGACAACTAACCACTTGCTTTAAAAGCTCGAACTAATAGAGCATGGTGAAGTAATCCCTTTATCTCATAGCCCGGGCCCCACATCCCATGGGTTAGGTCCTCGGCCGAACCCCTCCTGTGTAGGCCCCACTTCACATGAGTTCCGCTTCACACAAGCCACCCGCCTCACATGGGCCACCCACCCCAAGTGTGCTGCTACATTCCACCGGCCACCCCACTCGAGCTTGGTGTGAAAATGCCCCTGCATTAATCACTCCCGATGAGGAGTCTCAAACACTGAGATTTCTTGCTCTGATATTACTTTGATGCAGGACAACTAATCATTTGCTCTAAAAGCTTGAATTATTAGAGCATGGCGAATTAATCAGTTTATATCATAGCCCAAGCCCCATATCTCATGGGTTATGACCTCGGCCGAACCCCCTCGTGGGCCCCACTTCACATGGGTTTTGCTTCACACTAGCCACCCGCCTCACATGAGCTACCCACCTCACATGGGCCGCCCACCCTGAGTCTGCCCTTGCATCCCACAGGCCACCTCACTCGAGCCCGGTGTGAAAATACCCTTGCGTTACCTTGCCCTTTACAAATTTGCTTGATTCATACTAGTGCAAGGGGACTATGTTCTTGTGCATCTTCCTTTCAAGAAGAGAATCGGGGTTCTATCCCATGGGTCAGATGATATCTGCATGCTGACCTAATAGAACATGAGTTCATTGTTTGTTGAATTTGGTCATTGACATGACATGGAAGAATGCTTTTTTTGTGGGAACTTGGTCTCTGTATGTTGAAGTTGGTGTTTTTTGAAGCTTTGCACTTGATTGGCAGATCAAATTCAGTGGTATGAACAGTTGCTTTTAGCTGGCACAACCTGCATGTTACAATGTCTCATGCCATCTAGGACTCAAAATCAATGACAGAATATCTTGTCATTGTTACCATGGTTTAGGCATCATGCCAGCTCCAACATCCGTACCTTTAGGTTTTGTTTTTCACATTTCCTTTGGGCTTGTTTGGATCGGGGGAAAATCCAACTCTTTCAGAATCTCTCTTTCTGGTCTGAAATTGCTTGAATCCATCCCACCCGAAATGAGATGGATAGGGCTATCTTGTTCAAAGCGTAAGATATAATATCGTTATCGCTGATAACCAAAAATGCAGGGAAAAGGGGGGAAACTTGGGGAAAATGATGGAATTTTTTAGTGAAACTTCAAGACATGGCTAAATACACATATTTACATATTTAGGAATAAAAAATTGCGAAAAGAATACATTACATAATAAGTTTTCATTTAATGGGACCCAAAAAGCATGCGATGCCATAAAAAATCACTTTAATAGCAACAAAAATGAGTTTATATATTACAAATGCAGCTGGCATACATTAATTAAGACACGTAAAAGTAAATGAACTCAAAGAAAAAAACAAATATATGATTGATCCAAAACTTTCGTGGCCCATTAATTGTCAATCACCACTTTTTCCTTTGGTATGGTCCACTTGATAATTGGATGTACTTATTTTTTGGATAATAAGCTAAAATGATTTGGTATCTACACCGTTAACTCATTTTGACAAATCATTTTATGGTATGGGCCAAAAAATGAAATGAATCCAAATCTTAGGTGGACCACACCACATGAAAAAGTGATCATTGAATGACAACCATTTAAAAAATTACGGGGGCTACATAAGTTTTGGAGCAAGCAAATATTTATGTTTTCCCTTCATCCAGGTCTATTAGACCTTATGAACAAATTGGATGGAAAATAAACATCATGATGGGCCCTAGGAAAGCTTCAACGGTGGATATCATTCTCACCACAACTTCCTGTGGTGTGGACCACTTGAGCCTCATATCTGGCTACATTTTGGGCTCATTCCCTAGAATAACATATCAAAATGGATGGACGGTGTAGATAAAACAAATATATCATGTTGGGCCTTACAGAGCCCTGACAGACCATCCATCTCTAGGCTCCTGATCCGCGCCAATGCAGATTTTCCCAGCAGCAGAGTTACCTGAGAACTTTCTGAGAACTCATCAAATGTGATGTGAGTCCAAAATCTAAACGGTCTAAGTGATGCAGCACTCCATGAAACTTCTATGGCTCAACTTTTGCTTTCATCTAAGACTTCAGTGGGCCATTATAAAAGAAAACAATTTTCTCCCTTGATTTGCATCATTCTTTGTTATGGCCCACCAGAGTTTTAGATCAGGGTAAAATTTGGTTCCTGGGAGTTTCATGGGATGCCACATCACATGAATAGTTCAGATTGCAGGCCCACTACACGTGTGAAAAGATGCATACGTGCCTCTTGTAGCCGTGCCCGATGAAAAAGGATGCGGAGTAGCTATATGACAGGTTGAGTAGCGAGACTCGCTACTGAAGTGACGTCACCAAGTTATGTGGATCCTATCATGATGTATGTGTTGTATCCAGACCGTCCATCCATTTGGAGAGAACATTTTAAGGCATGATTAAAATAATTAGGCCGATCCAAAACTATAATGGACCCCACCACGAAAAACAATGGAGTGAGTTACACCCACCATTAAGACCTTCCTAAGGTTCACCGTAATGTTTATTTGAGATCTAATCTGTTCATAAGTTAACACAAACATTAAATAAGGTAAAACACAAATATTAGCTTCATTGAAAACTTTTATGGCCATTAGAAAATTTTAACGGTGAGCGTCACTCTCCACTTTTTCTGTGGTGGGGTCCACTCGAGATTTGGATCTGAACCATTCTTTGGCTCATGACCTAAAATGGTCTCTCAAAATGGATGGGCGGTGTGGATACAAAACATACATCATGGTGGGACCCACAGAACTTGGTGACGTCACTTCAGTAGCGAGTTCGCTACTCAACCTGTCAGTAGCACATCCGCCTCCGATAAAAAAGGGCTCCAAACCCATTTTTCATCTGAGAGACCCTGAAACCCTGGATTCTTCCCCAAATCTCCGGATTTCTCTGGATTTTTTTTTTTCTCTCATTTTCTTCCTAAATCAATTCCGTTAACTATCTAATAGAAGAAAGAAGACAAGGGAATCGAGATTTTCTTTATGGTAATCTACGAATGGGGAGCTTTAATTCAAATGGCCCACCAAATACAGCTTCCAATCAGGGTAATCTATTCTACAGGTGCGGAAATCCACCTTATTGAAATCACATGGGCCGCCCACCCCGAGTCTGCCCTTGCATCCCATAGGCCACCTCACTTGAGCCTGGTGTGAAAATGCCCCTGCATTACCTTGCCCTTTACCAATTTGCTTGATTCATACTAGTGCGAGGGGACTATGTTCCTGTGCATCTTCCTTTCAAGAAGAGAATCGGGGTTCTATCCCATGGGTCATATGATATCTGCATGCTGACCTAATAGAACATGAGTTCATTGTTTGTTGAATTTGGTCATTGACATGACATGGAAGAATGCTTTTTTTGTGGGAACTTGGTCTCTATATGTTGAAGTTGGTGTTTTTTTGAAGCTTTGCACTTGATTGGCAGATCAAATTCGGTGGTATGAACAGTTGCTTTTAGCTGGCACAACCTGCATGTTACGATGTCTCATGTCATCTAGGAGACTAGGACTCAAAATTAATGACAGAATATCTTATCATTGTTACCATGGTTTAGGCGTCATGCCAGCTCCAACGTCCGTACCTTTAGGTTTTGTTTTTCACGTTTCCTTTGGGCTTGTTTGGATCGGGGGAAAATCCAACTCTTTCAGAATCTCTCTTTCTGGTCTGAAATTGCTTGAATCCATCCCACCCGAAATGAGATGGATAGGGCTATCTTGTTCAAAGCGTTGGTGTTCTCCTTCTGAAGGACTCACCATTGTCGTCATCATCTTACTTTCCTCCAAGCAATTTGGCTTTTAAACGGTAGATTGGCAAAAGTTTAATGACCAGCTTTCCACAAGTCATCACCCCACCGTGCTTCAGCACAACTATTGCAGGCTACTCTGTAGGGGAATTTGCAAACAGTTGATGTCTGTAGCATGCAGTGCCAATTGAGCCTGCTGAACAACCACGCGCTTCACAATTTTTATTTTTATTTTTAAAAGGAGAAAGGGCCCCAGCATGTACTTATTCAGCTATTGCTGAGCTTCTACATTGAATGAAATGCTAATTTATTTATTTTGATAAACATGAATGATCTTTTTATTTTTTGATTCTCCTGAAATCTAGGCAGGCACCAATTGTCGTCTTTTTCTAACATTAGGCTGTCTGTGCTGCTTCACTCATGGCCATTTCAGGAGTGGAGGAGACTAATTTGTGAATTTGGAATTACAATATGCAATTATCGTTTAGTGATTTTTTTGAAATCCCTGCTAAAACATACAAATCTAAAAAATCACAAACTATTTTTCTTGATGCCCGAGCCAAATTCAGCTCTATTTTCTGCCGACCGTTGAGTATTTGCACAGATGGAGACATGAAGTGTTGAAAGAGAGAAGTTCCTTTTAATCTTAATGGTCTTTTTTGGATATCTTTGTGCAGGTTTAGAATCTATCCCATGAGACTAGTTTTATTCACTACTGTCTATGGCTTTGGTCTATACAAGTGGTGGAACTTCATAACAAACTAGTGAGTCTTTTCTTCTTTCTTTCTTTCTTTTCCTTTCAATCAGACCTTACGATATGTCGAAAAAATGCGTTAATCCAGATGTAATCTAGGATTGGGGACTTCTCCAGCTTGTAAATAATGAGCTAAACTTAAGGACTGCTTATCAAAAACTAGGAATGCAGGTTTTACTGTTTCATCTATAATGCATGTTGCTATTGATACTTCATTGGGTTTTGATTCAGAGAGGGGCTGCTTGCATGAGGGGGTGGAAATGTGTCAAGAGATCTGGGCCATTCATCTGGTAGTGCTCACTATGAACGTGCTATATGCCATCAGGGTAGTATACTCACCAAGTGAACTGGGCATGTACATTGAATATGGACTGTTGGACTTTATTTCTAACCGCCCATTTTCTCATATGAGTTTGAATTGCCTGATTAGGGGACCATCATCATTTTTAGTCTGTGGCATGTTTATAGTGTATTCTACCTGATTAATGGCCTCTGTGCTGTGAAATTGGATCTTTGACAGGTCTTCTGCCCACCTGGGCGGCCCCTCATTGAATGACTGCCATTATTGGACTTGGAATTTTCCTTGTTTTTTTTGGTTGGTTTGTTTGTTTTTCATTTGAATGAGATGAGACAACATCTGGAAGAGTTAGTTGGTGGATGGACGGTGTGTGCATTTTGCCTATGTTGGTTTGGTAGCTCTTCTATAACCGTTTGGGAGGATTTCACTAGTGTCCCACAGATGCAGCGAAACACACGCCTGCTCATGCATTGATGCTCAAACTGCTCTCAATTTGTTAGACAAGATGAGGTGATGCTGATCTTTCCTTTTATTGGGCCATGCTTGTGGATGGCCCTTGTTTGAAATTCACATTTGTTTATCCTTTTCATATCGAGTGAACAGTAGACTATGTTGTAAGTGCCCCACTTGCGGGAATTAAGAACACCCGTGTATTTTTTCAAAAAAAATCATTCGTCCCACTTGTTTCTAGCAATGATTCATACCAGATAAAGTCACAAGAACGGGCGATATGACCATGCACCTGGCCTATAGAAAATCAGGGGGTCCACTCACAGCCATAAGCATTAGCTGAACATAGATAGTTCATTTTTAATTTATCACCGATGCATAGCATACACGCCCATTGTGAAAAATGTAAAAGAAGAAGAAGAAGAAAATCTCCTGAAAAATTCGTGGGCCTCAAACGAAATTTGTCACTGTGCACGTGCCTGATTGATGATTTTAACCGTTATATTTTCAGGGCGGGAGATGATGCGGTGCAGCTGGAAGAACCAAAAATTGTAGCGCTATCAGTCTACAGTACATGTGGCAATATGATCGGCAAATCTGGTCTACCCATGGCAACTCAGAGCATGGATGTTTGATGTCTCAAAAACCATAGTTAATAGACAATCCTATCCATCAGATCTCTGGCCATGAAAGCCACGGTGACATTTTATGGTAACACGTGCAGTAGGACAATCTGTAGAAAAGGCAATGGATAGGATTGTCTCGTGGGTGTTATATTTGAAACGAGGGCAGCATATGGGTGGACCCGATTCGTTCAACACCCCGCCACGTGTCCTGTGGGGAGATGGCCCGACCACATTCCCGTTCTTTCGGATCTACGGTGTGATCTCCCTTTCAGAATAGGGCATGTTCCTTGTGGGCCCCGCAATGAATAGCTCAGATCTCCCATTTGCTCTCTGCCCAGGTGCATCACCCGAACCATTTTATTGGTAAATACAAGCAATGTTCGCTGGTAATTGTGGCCCCACTCTTAGTGATTTCTGGCCGTCCAAATGAAGTGGTAAAAGATGCAATTAACCGGCCCAGACACATGCAAGGGATCAAAATGTATCCTTGTTTCGATTGAAAGATGTTATTGTTTTGAATACTATCTAATAATATTCATGGAAGAGATTATTGAGGAGCCAACCTGTGAAATCATTGTTTCTCAAATAAATAAAATATAGGTTTATCAATTTCCCTGGACGGTTGGATTGGTTGACCATGATGCTTTGAATGGCTTCATCATCAAAACGGGCTTTTAGCGACCTTAGGGCTCAGTGGCCGGTCCACTTTTATCTGATGCTTGTGCTTGCAAGCATGTGGATAGGTATGGCAAATAGAAAACAAACCAAGGGGCTGTTTGGATGCTCACAAAGTTATTCAAGTCTTGTTGGTTTTGATTAGGTGCATTGTATCCTGTTTGTCAAACATGCAGAGCTAGGTCGAACATGCCAAGAGTTTAACATGGTGGGTGACACATGTAGCATTTATACAACTCGTGTAGACTAAATCACGATGAATATGTGAAGTAATTGAAGATTGCTGTTAGCTCATATGAGTGCTTGACATGAATGGTTGCACATGCAATGTATTTGCATAGTAAAGACTGATGATTTGCACATGTGAGTGCTTGACATGGATAATTATATATGTGATGTATATGCATGGAATATTATGTTCTTACATGCATAATAACATGGTGGGCATGATATATCTATTTTACTCTGTTTATGTATAAAAATAAGCTTGGCATACTAACTGTGATTTGTGTGCACTGCATGACTTGTGAACATCCAAACAGCCCCATAGAGAAAACTTAAGTAACACTAGGCCATCTAGATACTTGAACTCATGAGGCCTCTCCAACATTCTTTTCTTTTTACTCTTTTTCTTTATTTTTTAAATCTTAATATAACAACACGTTAGCAGGAGGCTGGCTAGAGGGGAAAAAAAAGAGAGGAGGGCAAAGTACTCTCTCCCAAAGGAAAAGAGTACAACAAAACAAGGGTCGAAAATGTTCCAATCCAGATATTTTCTGGGTGTATGCCATCCAAGGCGAGGCCCATCATATAAACGGTTTGGATCATGGATGCCAAATTCTATGGCTATAATCCCTCAACATTGAATGCTCTCCATTTCTCAAGTCCTTCGTACATAGGTTACTACACAAAAAGAACATTTGGTAGAACCAAACCTGGCCCAATTTGAAGAGATGATTTAACAAAGGACAATATGAAATTCTCCTTAAAGGAGATGCCAAACATAAGAAGCAACAGTGCAACGAGGTTGATCTGCTCATGTTGATTTTTCTGCTGATTTTGCAGCCTCAGCTGCTTTCTGCTCCTCTTGCAATTTCTTCAGAGATGGAGGTGGCCTAACCACAATGCTTTTCTTCCATTTCCTGTCAAGCTTTCGAGACAACCTTTTGTTAGTTCCATCCTCCATCTCCCTTTCCCTTCTCACGGTCAGCATTCGAGCAATCTGTTCACGAGTTCCACCATTTAGAGCGTAATGAAATATGGATAATTTCAGAGTCGTTAGCATAGTCTTTTCAAATGCCTAAGAGATCATGATTTGGTAGTGCATCCAAACGCGGCCTTGAGTAAATGTTTTAAATTCTTGTTATGGATTATGGCGATATTCATTACCAGTTTTTAAATAGTGCCGAGTTGCTGACTCATCCATCATACAGATAGGAGATAGCGTACATTGTACCTCGATCCAGGCTGTTCAAATGGCAGGGGGACCAATAACGATCCTGACCATCCAATTGGTGGCTATTAAATGGACGGTTAAAGAAGTGAATGGACAACTGTTCGATTTCAACAGGTGAAAACAGATGGTTAGAATCATCCAATCAGTGCCGTTTCCGCCTATGCTCCATCTACAACCTGGCCCACTAATTAGGCAGTCCAGATTGCAGTAGATGCCCGCTACGTGTGGTGGATGAGTCAACACCACTTTCAAAATGGTGGTGTATTATCGCCGTAGTCCAGCCCGGAATTCAAAACCCAATTGCAAGAAAATCCACTCGGGGAATTGAAATCGAAAATTTAAAACGTAGAAAGAAGAAAGGAGGAGTTCGAATCCGCCAAAGACGAATCGAGCATCCAAGTAATAGAAAATAAGGGGAGCAAAAACTTTAGAAATCGGGCAAATGCACGTTGTACCCGCTTGCGCATGCGGCGGAACTCGCTGGATTTGAACTCGCTGCGAGCGGATTTCTGGAGGCGGAGCATGAAGAGCTCGCCCTTGAGATCGACAATCTCTTCGTTGATTTCTTCCGTGGTCTTGGACCGGATCTCCTTCAGCTCTTCCTCTCTCTTCGCCATCATCACCACCGTCGATGCGGGAGGATTTCTACGGTGGATTCGAGAGAGTGGGAATAGATGGTGGTGATGGATTTGGATTCCATGGGAAGAGGATCTGTTAGGGTTTCTCGAGGAGATGAGGGTTTTGTAAGAAGACGAGAAGGAAATGGTGGTAGAAGGTGACGATGGGAAAGAGAGCAAACCCAACGGCGGCATTCTCTCCTCTCTCTCTCGCTCGCTCGCTCTCGCTCTCTGGTGTGGATAACGGATAACCATACACTCTTTTTTCGGGGATTCAGAACTCGGCCACACGTGTGGGATCCATAGCATTCATCCAGGTAGGCCGCATTCCATATGGGCTTCGGGGGATCTACGATCTACTCATCTGGTGGGCCATATGTAGATATCATTACTGGGGAGATAACGGACGCCGATCAGGTGTTGTTGCCAACGGCACCCCAGCAGTGGTGCACCCTGATGTATGTGTTTTATATCCACATGGTACATCCGTTTTGCTATGATCATTTTAGGTTATCAACCCAGAAGTAGATTCGAAGTTCAAGTGGGCCACACCATAGGAAATAATGGTGATTGAAGGCACACAATTAAAATCTTACTAAAGTCACAAAACTCATGATTCAAACTAATATTTATGTTTTCTTTTCATCAATGCCCATGTGACCTTATCAACATTTAAGATGGCAAATAAATATTACAGTGGGTCGAGGGAGGTTTTAATGATAGGTGTTGCTATATCCACTGTTTGTTGTAGTGTGCTTTACTCATGCTTCGGGTGTACTTTAGGGCCCGTTTGGCCGGGTGGATTGGAAGGGTTTGAATGGTATTAGGGTGGATGGCATGGATTTCTAGGTAATAATGGTGTTGTCGGTGGATTGTCTGGAGATCCATGGGATTGATATATCTCTGGATTGCTATATCCAGTCTGTTTGGCGCGCCCGGCCAATCCCGGTTTTAAACTTTCTCATCCCTTCTAATCCCTCAAACCAAACACGTCCCAGGCAAAGTTGAAGGATTAGGGTGGATTTGATGGGATTTAAAGGTAATGATGGTGATGTCAGCGGATTGTCTTGAGATACCTGGGATTGGGATCAGATCACCGACTCTGTTTGGCACGCCAGGCCAATCCCAGGATTTGACTTCCAATCCCTTCCAATACCATCCAATCCCTTCCAATCCGACCGGCCAAACGGGCCCTTAGGGCCTGTTTGGATTTGGGTATAGTATTGTATTGGTATTGTATTGTATTGTATTTGGGTACTGTTCATGTATACATTAGATAATTTTTAGAATACATCCAAATCAATCAGATACTAATCAATGTTTGGATAAGAGGTATTGTTTGGTATAGTATACAATACATTATACAGATCAATGTTTGGATAGGACATGTTTTGTTTGCGTATTGTACAATCTTAAATGGGTCGGGTGGCCTGTTTGACGTATGGAACTTTCTGATCTCTAGCTTAGATGATTTTCACGTTGAAATGTACCAAATGAACGGTACCGATCTTACACTGCATAGGTACCGGATATCTTGTAATCGTATAAATTTCAAACTTTCATCTGCTGTTGAATACAACGCAATGAATACGAAATATTGACAGCAACAGAACCCAACGACAATACTCTACTGTCGGTTCAAAAATTTGGCTGGAGTTTGTATTCGCACGCATGGGATTCAACTCCTATTAACTCCAATCCAAACACGGTAAACGTCAAATCATAACTTTTAATACGATACAATACATCCCAAAACGCGTATCCAAATAGGCCCTGTGTTTTAGTTTGCTCGCACTCTAAAATGAATTGGCACAATGTATAGACAAAGAGGACATAAGACACATACATCACCGTGAGCTTCGCAATGCTCACCACATCATCTATAAGAGCAATGCTGTCAACACTACCTAATCCCTGTCCGAAATTATAAGTTACTTATTGTTGATGCAGTTTTTCGGTAAATCCGATATATGGGCATTTCCTAAACTTATAGAAGTACAAAAGAGGGACAAAGGAGGCCCTAGTTATTGCAGGTGACTCTCCAATGCCTAAGTTAGGATCGAGGTCTTTGAGAAGGGAGTAAGATCTTCCAAAAAGAGATATTAGGGCGTTCAATGTACCTTGAATGGTGGATGGTACCTTTATTTATAGGAGACTCTGAATATCATTTCGGTTGGATTCTTTCCTGATTCCGTAGTTGTAATCCAGGATTTCCGTGAGATGAGGGATTCCCAAGATTATCGGGATTTAATATTATCTCCCAGAGATCTCGAAAGATCCCCTGGGACGTTAGAAGTTTATACGAATCGTTTAGGTCGACCTTGGGTCGGGACCAGAGTGGGCCCCGACTTTACTCACGAATCAGCCTCTACTATCTGTGAGCCAATTGAGAGCATTGTTGATTTATAGTCGTGCGGCTCCCGACCTATAGTCGATCCGTAATCGACTTATGGCCAAGCTATGGGCGATCTGTAATCGACTGTCGGCTGAGATATGGATGATCCATAATTGACCTATTGTCGACCTATGGGCTAGGTCGGTAGCACATGGTTATTTAAAAGGGCGGACTCTTTGTGTATCCTTATAGTTGCATCATTCTCTTTGGAGGCTGCACACTTTGGATATGAAAACCTCGCCTAACTCGATGCTTGATCGGCTTATGCCACTCGATCGACTTATGCCATTTCAGCAGAGTTACTCCATTCCATAAGCCGACTTATCAACTTGTACATTTTCCCCCCCGACAGTGAGCCCCCTTATTTCTCATGCCGACTTATGGAGGTCGAGAAGTAATTTGGATTTAGGTCAGGTAATGAATGGATTGGGTCGATTCGTGTAGTCATTAATACCAGGTATGGCGGTCAGCGTGAATGTTGAAGCGTGCTAGCTTGTTTTATGACATGTCGATTCAGTACCCGATGTCACGTGGGATGTTAAGTTGTCATTTCAGTGGCAGAGCAATGAAGGAATGATGCGTGGTGCTGTACTTGACGTCGAACTCGAATGGCGCATGGGGTTATGCCACGTGTCGTTCCGGGGAAGCTAAAGAGGCGTTCGTACGGCGTGCCATCAATGATCCCTTTAAACAAGTGGCACGTGGCGTAGCTATATAAAGGAAGCCCTAACCCTTGGGTTGTTTCCATTTGCGTCTCATTATCTTCCTCTTTCTGCTTCTCTGTTCTTCTGGGCACAACCATTCTTGCCACAGCTCGATTAAGACTCCACCAGCCTCAACTTCGATGAGCTCCCTTCCCCCTCCTCCTTTCATTTTTTAGTTCATGTCTAGCTCTATGAGCTCGCAGGAGGGGGTTTTCGGTGGCGAAAGTGAGGCGAGGAGGGTTATATCGAACCCACCTTCGCCACTGGTGGTAATGGCAGATGCTGCTTTTCGGTATTCGTCGTCGAGGAGAGCACTGGAGAGGTCTCTAGCACAGAGACTGGCGCCCGGTGCTAAGGCGTTGAACCTGTCTCTTAGGCAGGCAACGATGCCTGGACCGCGGAGAATGAACACGCCCCCTGTGACTGAACAAGTCACTGAAGCGTGTGATCCTCCTGCTGAGGATGGTGTAGGGGAAGCCAAGGGTGAGGAGGATCAGAGTGGGCTAGTGCCCTCGACCTTGTTTGAGGAGGAGCTTGTCCAGATCAGGTTCGGGATCACATTCCTGAATCCGTAATCATGCGGCTTCCTTCGGCGGACGAACTGCTAGACTAACCTCCCGTTGGAGCAATTACAATTTTTCAAGTTGCCCTGCAGTGTAGCCTGTGACTCCCACTCCAAGGGATTGCCCGGCGTCTCTTGGCTTGCCTCGGCTTGGCCCCCGGACAATTGACCCCGAACGGGTGGAGGGACTTGTTCGGCTACGCAGTCTTATGGGTTGAGCATGAGTAGCCCGAGCTATTAGTGAATGAGTTCCTCCAGTTGTATCAAGTAAGGCCGAACCCCTTGTAGCCCGGCTGGTATTATTTCTGTGCGTGGCGAAATACCGGCGGGGCTTTGATAACTGATCCCCCTTCCTCCCCTTCCTCCAACAAGTATTGGAGGGATAAGTGGTTCTAGGCATATGCGCTGGGAGACGGCTGACCCAGGACCGATTCAATCTCTCATTCCTTGAGCCTTTTTTAAGCCAAGTGAGTTTAGTGGTGATTCTCATTTTCGTTGATCGGTTATCTTTTACATCTTCTAACTTTGTTTGCATGTCCTTCTCTCAGTCGTTCCTAAACATCCGTTGCTACTCGACAGTGGCTCGGTAGCTCGAATTAGGGACCTGCGAGCCATGAGTTGGGAGGAGATCTTGGAGAGTGCATCTCCAACTAGAACAACTCCTCCAGTCAGACTTGGACATAGCTCTGACAGGTAGGACTTTTGGTAAGACCTTCAACTAAGCCTTCAGACTCAAAATCTTACTTGAAAAAATGCTTCTTACGAGCTGTCGTGTCTCTTCATGCTTTGATGCAAAGATGTTTGAGGCTCAGCCCATCCTCTAGCCTCCCTCAAAAGTTTCGACGCCTCCTCGGGACGACACGCATGCTTCGAAGAAGAAGAAGCAGAAGACGTCCTCCAAGAGTAAGGGGAAGTTCGCCCCCTCTTGCCCAACCGTCATAGAGGTCGTGGATGAGGGCATGAAGGTAACTCCTTTCGAGCCTCTGGAGGCTGCTGAACCTCCTTCCAAGGTACAACCTTCGAGGAGGGAGGGGGCCTAAGAAGAGAAAGGGAGCCTCCATCAGACTGTGGAGGGAATCCTCCCGTGGGCGGATTGTTGGGGCGCTGAAGAATTCGTCAGCTTGTTCGATTCTCTCATGGATCTGACGCTCGCTCGCATGACAACCACCCTTCTTGAGGTAAGAGCTTCATCAGATGTTATTTCTTGTCTGTTTTGTTCTTGGATTGCTTATCCTGACCCCTTTTCCTTTTATATCTTATTACGGCTTGCCCTGACGCATTAAAGGCACGTGTCGAGCTTGCTTAGGCTCATAGGCGAGTGAAGGAGGCTGAAGCTCGGACGTCGATCGTGAAGGTCGAGCTAGAGGCAAAGAAGGCTGCTCTTGAAGCATCTTCTGCTGAGAAGGCTGGGATGGCCACGCGATTGCAAGAGGCCAAGGTTGATTGAGACATCATGCGCACATGCGCACGCACGCCACCCCCTACACACGTATGAAAGGAGAGGGAGGGCCCCACCATCGATCTGGCTTGATGACGACATCCAAGGAGGGCCTCCTAGTTAGAGGACGGAGTTTTGGTTCATTAGAGTGTGCCCGATAATCAAGTAAAGCCCGTCATGGTATCTCATGATCGGGGCTCACTAGTCGGATTGATTTAATATTTTAGGTTTTGATTATTTATGTTATTTAGAATATTATGAACGCTTTAAATTTCTTTGATTAGTTTTTATTTTGGTTTACTTCATCGCCAAGTAATAGGTTGCGCACATGGTGCGAGTTTTAGGATATCGGTTTTTCCTATAAATAGGCCTTATAATTCTTTGAATTCATTAAAGTTTAATAAAAATTCCTATAAGTTTTTTTCTACTTTTTGAGTTTCTGAGTTATGAAAAAATTCAAGTAGGTGCAAAGCCCTCCCTTTTCGATGGGCTAACTACCGTGGTGCGAAGCCACATCTATCCACATCCGTCTCCACCCTCTTCCATTTATATATCCCACATTCTACAGCTGTCCTCGCATCGAATCTATCAGTTTTGCAGCGAATCTTCTCCCTACAGCCAGTTTCCAGAATTTGGCCCTGCGGGAGGGCTGAAAATTCGGCAAAGCACCGCGCACAACCGGTAGCTCAGATCGCCTTGAAACTTTGGCGGTTTGGAGCCCACCCCTAGCCGACGAGGGCCAATAAATTAGTTTCTGGATATGGGACCCGCTCGCACGTGCGCTAGGCCTTGGCCCGCTGTCTGCTCGCGGAAATTGTCTCTGGTTTAGGTTTTCTCTTATTTCCCCATTTTCATAAACCCTAACCCTATATTGCATTACCCTTAATTTATTTACCATTTTTTTCACCATAGGGTTCCTTGAGTTGAAATTAGTGAATCCCTTGGATTAAGGGCTGATTATTGTGCATGTGTGGATGATTATTTCTTATCTTTGAGTATCGTTTGGTTCATAATTTTTATTGATCTAGCCCTAACATGTGTAGGCCTGGACCCACATAGATTCCCCTTAATTGAATATTTGGACTTTTGTGTGAGATATGGAATTTGTGTAATTGTTTCTGAACTAATGTGATCTTAAGCTTGAAATCTTACACATCACATCCGAATTTCATGTCCCGCGTCAAAGGTGTTGCATGATGAATGTCATGCTCAGCTCGTGGATACGAGCGCCAAGCTAGATCGGCTGAAGACGGAGATAAAGGCTGCCCTCGCCATTGCATAAAGGGACGCTGTGAAGGAATTCCAGTCGTCGCAAGCGTTCTTGGACAAGAAGGATACTCTCTATCGCCAAAGCTACACTGAGTGCGTGAGGGTGATGAAGGAGAGCTTCCTCGAGCTTGACCTTTCAGCCTTTGACAAGCTTGAGTTGAGCTCCGATGGGTTGGGCGATGAAGGGGCTCTGAAGGCGGTTCCTTAAGTGGCTTCTCAGATGACCTCTGAAGCGGTAACCGATCCTTGAAGTTAATTTTGCAGAGCAGTATTTCCTTCATCCTGCTCCCCTTTTCAACTTCAGACATTTCAAGCACACCAGGTGTCGGAGCTTTAAGCACTTCAAGCACACCAAGTGCCCAAGCCTCAAGCTTCTCCGGTACGGCAATCATCATTGTCTTCAGCACATTTTATTGCTTTTTATTTTTTTCTTATTTCCCGATGTATAAACTTTGGAATCAAAGTTGATATAATACCGATGTAACTGCACCATTTTGATTAATGAGAATGCCTCCTTTTTGAAGATTTGCTTTCATTTTCCCCATTGGTCGAGTTACATATCAGATGTGAGTGCGTACATGTCAGTCGGGTGTTGCTCGGAATTTGATCGGGCAAAGATCGCTATATATCTAATCCAAGTCGGGCGTCGATCTTGACATATCTCGGATGTAGAGAGCCTGTTTACCGACTCAATGATAGTAAATCTTTAGGTGTTCAACGTTCTAAGGATAAGGGAGTAATTAGCCAGTCAGATCCTCTAATCGGTATGTGCCGGGTCGGACTGTGCTTGAAATCACATAGGGTCCTTCCCAGTCGGGTCTCAAGGTCCCCGTATCAGCCTCCTTGGTGTTTTGGAATGTTTTTCAGAGGACTAAGTCGTCCACTTGGAACCTTTTGACCTTAAGCCGAGCATTATAGAATCGGGACACTTGTTGTTGGTGGATAACGGTTCGAAGCTGAGCTTGTTCTCTTCGCTCTTCCAGAAGGTCGAGGGTGAGGGACACAAACTCATCATTGTCTCGTTTGTCGAACGAGGTTATATGGGTGGTGGGCAATTCGATTTTTACGGGGGTGACAGCTTTTGACCCATACGCTAAGGAGAGCGGAGTTTCCCTAGTGGCCGTTTGGGCCATGGTCCGATAAGCCCATAGGACCTTGGGAAATTCCTCGGCACAAGCTCCCTTGGCTTTCTCGAGTTTCGTTCAGAAGTGGTGCTTGATAATCTTGTCGATAGCCTCGACCTGCCAGTTTGCTTGCGGATGCTGCGGAGATGAGTATACAGTGTGGATTCTAAGATTTTTGCACATCTCTTGGTATTGCTTGTTGTCGAACTGCTTTCCGTTATCGGAGACGATAGTCCGGTGTATCTCAAAGCAACGTATGGTATTTTTCTAAATGAAGTCTGTGATTTTTTACATTATTATCTTGGCTAATGGCTCTACCTCTGCCCATTCGGTGAAATAATCCATGACGACAACAGTGAACTTAATTTGACCTTTTCCCGTAGGGAATGACCCAATAATGTCGATTCCCCACTAAGCAAACGGTTATGGGGGTAAGCTATTCCGGTGGTTGTCGCGGAACGGTCGCGAACTTCTGGCATTTTTCGCATCTCTAGACGAGCTTTCGCTTGTCATGTTGGATGGTCGACTAGTAGTGACCCTGCCGGACGACCTTCTGGGCTAATGATCGTCCTCCAAAGTGGTTCTCGCAGATGCTTTCGTGCATCTCCCTCAGGACGTATTCTGCTTCTTCGGGTCACAGCATCTTAAGTAAGGTGGATAAAAGCCTTTCTTATACAGCGTGCCATTGAGCATGGTATATCGGGCAGCTTTAATCCTCATTTGTCATGCTTCTGCTCGATTTTTGGGCAATTCGCCTGTTTCCAAATAGCGGATGTTGAGTCTACCTACGTTGGTTCCGAGTTAATCAAAAGTACAGTTTGGATGTCTACTTCGTTAACGCTCAACTTGGATAAGAATTCGATTGGGATAGATGTAGGGATCTCATCTTTGCCCGCTGTAACGAGCTTTAGTAGCATATCAACTTTGGAATTCTCGGCCTGCGGGATCATGACGATGTTGTAGTGTTGGAAGTTGTCGATCAATTCTTTGGCCTTCTAAAGGTAAGCTTTCAGGCATTCTTTTTTGATTTGGTAAACGTCGGCTATTTGGTTAACAACCAGTTGCGAGTCACTGAAAATGTCAAGGTAGCTAGCCACCATGTTTGCTGCCAGCCGTAGTCTGACAAATAAGGCCTCGTATTCTGCTGTGTTGTTGGAGGCTTATAATCCAAATCTTAAGGCATACTGCATGTGTGTGTGGTCGGGAGTTTTCAAGATGACTCCTGCCCCTCTTGCCTTATAGTTGGAGGAGCCATCAACATAAGGCCTCCAACAAGGAGGGTCGGGACGAAGTTGGGAGTCGTACGATACCAGGTTGTGCTGACCTTCCGGCTCTTCCGATTCAGGTAGGTCGGAAGGAGGTCGTTCATCGGTCGTAGATTGCTCAGATTGTTGTGTGACCTCGACGATGAAGTCGGCTACAGTTTGGCCTTTAATTACAACTCTCAGCTTATATCTGATGTCAAACTTGCTTAATTCAATTGCCCACTTGGTGAGACAACCTAATGCTTACGATTTTTGTAATACTTGCCACAATGGTTGATTGGTCAGGATGGTAATTGAATGAGTTTGGAAGTAAGGTCACAGGCGTCGGGAAGAGATGACCAACGCCAGGGCCACTTTTTCCAAGGTCAAATATCTCGTCTCTACTAGAACAAGTGCTTTACTGACGTAGTAAACTGGGAATTGCTTCCCTTCATGCTCCCGAATCAATGCCAAGCTGATTGCTGCGTCGAATATCGCCAAGCACAGTAACAGCGTCTCTCCTGGCTCGGGTTTGGATAGTAAGGGCGGCGATCCTGAATATTTTTTTAGCTACTGTAAGGCTATTTCGCACTCTTCGGTCCAGTTCACTATCTGCCTTCCCTTCGATTGTTTAAAAAAGGGAAGGCATTTTATCTATGGCTCGGGACGCGAAGCAATTGAGCACGTCAACTCTTCCGGTCAGCCTTTGTATATCTTTGATAGTCATTGGAGAGTGCATGTCGAGTAGCACTTTGATTTTCTCAAGATTTACCTTGATCTCTCGCTGACTAACCAGAAAATCGATAAACTTCCCTGAACTTACGCCGAATGCGCGCTTGTTCGGATTCAGTTTCATTCGGTATTTCCAAAGGATGAGGAATATTTTCTCAAGGTCGGCTACATGATCTGTAGCTTTAACGCTTTTGACGAGCATATTGTCGATATATACTTCCATTGTTCGCCCTATTTGGCGAGTGAACATCTTATTGACCAATCTTTGGTAGGTTGCTCTTGCATTCTTCAGACCAAAAGGCATTGCTCGGTAATAATAAAGACATTTATCAGTGACAAAGGTAGTTTTAGATTTATCTCTTGGGTGCATTACAATCTGGTTATACCCAGAATATGCATCTATAAAACTAAGAAATTCATGTCTCGCGGTACTATCGACTAACTGATCGATCATAGGGAGAGAGAAATTATCTTTGAGGCAGACTTTATTCAGGTCTGTGTAGTCTACACAGACTCGCTATTTTTCGTTGGTTTTTTTTATTAGTACGATGTTGGCCACCCAATCAGGGTAGTAGACTTCTTCGATGAATTTAGCCTTGAGGAGCTTGCTGACCTTTTCCTCGATTACGGCGTACCTTTCTAAACCCAGGGCGCATCATTTTTGTCGGATCGGCCTGTAGTTCGGATCGATGTTGAGCCGGTGTGTAATGATGGAGCGGTCGATCCCTAGCACGTCCTCATGGGACCATGCGAAAACATCGACGTATTGTCGTAGTAGGGTTACCAATCTCTTCTTCAACAGCGGAGTCAAGGATGACCCAACCTATATGGTTTTAGAGGTGTCAGACTCATCCAACTGGATTTAAACAAGGTCTTCCATTGGTTGACCTTGTTTGGGAGACTCCTCGCGTGGATCCAAGGACTCGATCGTCATAACCTCCGGTGGAGCCTTTAGTGTAGTTGCATAGCATCGTTGAGCATCATGATCGTCCCCTTTGACAACTCCCATGCCATACGCGGTCGAGAATTTTATGAAAAGATAATAAGCAGACACTATCGCTTGGAGGAGGTAAAACGATGGTCATCCGATAATAGCGTTTTAGACTAATGATTGATTAACCACAAGAAAGTTAACCATCACCGTCGTCTGGTTTTGCCTGTCTCCGGCCGTGAGAGGGAGCTGGATAGCTCCCTCAGGCAGGATTTGTCCACCTGAGAATCTGATCAGGGGAGTTCGTATCGGTCGGAGCGTGGACCGATCGATACTCATCTTGTCGAAGGACAGGGTGAAAAGCACGTTCGAGGACGACTTTATGTCGACAAGGATTCAGAAGACTTTCTAGTTGGCTATGGCTACGGAAATTACCAAGGTGTTGTCATGAGGGTGACGAATGCCTCGGACATCTTCCTCGGTAAAGGTCACGTTATACTTTTCCAACTTCCTTTCCCTCGATGGTCTGGCCAGGACCATGATTTCTACCTCGGGACGACTAATGCTCCTCACATGAGTCTTTCGAGCATTGTTCAAGTTGTCCCTGCCCTTGTGACCACCGATGATAGTTCAAATTTCTTCAGTTGGTCGGTTATCAACCAGGCGTTCTTCCGCAGCTGTGATCCGATTACCTCCTTGGTCCACATGTTCCTCGAGATGGCCTTTTCGAATAAGTCTTTCGATCTCCTGCTTGAGATTATAGCAGTCGCTCGTGTTGTGCCCGTGATCCCGGTGAAAGTGACAATATTTGTTCTTGCTCCTTCGACTGAGATTGCTTCGTAACTTGTTCGGCCAGTGGATGAAGCATTCGCCCTTTATTTCCATCAGGACCTGCTCATAGGATTTGTTAAGTGAGGTGTAAGTAGTAAACTTACTACTGGGTCGCTTGCTTGACCTATGATCGTCCCGAGATCGGTCATCCTTTCATTTTTTTCCTGCATTGGTTGAGTTAGACTGTTTCTTCACCTGTTCTTTAGTTGGGGCGTTTCTGATTTGAGCTGCGTCCTGCAAGATTCGAGATTCTTCGGTGTTGGCATACTTTTGTGATCGGTTCATGAATTCGGCCAGCGTGGTAAAAGGGTTTTTATCTAGGGAGAAGAGGAATGACTTGTCCCTTAATCTGGTCATGATGGCGTTTGGTGCAATTTCATTCGAGTGCTTTTGAACCTATAACGCATCCAGATTGAAGTGTTTGATGTAATCCTTGAGAAGCTCACCATCCTTCTGAACGATGCTCATTAGGTGGGCAGATGCTTTGAGCCTTATCTTTCCCCCAATGAAGTTCGTGACAAATGCCTCGCTGAGTTCGGAGAATGAACTGATGGACCTCGACTTTAGTTATTTGAACCAGAGTCGAGCAGCGTCAATCAAGGTCAATCAACAGGCTCGACACATAACCGCGTCCGATGCATCATGTAGCTCCATGTAAGTCCGAAAGGATTCCATGTGATCCGTTGGATTGATATTCCCAGTATAGGGTGTGATCTGGGGTAGTCGAAACTTGTCCGGTAACCGTGCTCGTATTATATCGGTTATGAATGTAGACTTAATTTCTTTTGCTCCAAAGGGGTTGGCTTGGTATGTTTGCTTCATGTCTGTAATATACTTTTGCAGGTTCTGAATCTCAGCCTTCCACGGTTCCTCGCTGTCGACCATGGCTTCACCTGGGGGTCAGCTATGCCTTCTTCGATCTATCTCGTGACGTAGATCAGATGCATGTAACGGGACAGTCCTTGAAAAATGGGACGAGACCGACTCGACTGGGTTATGATGCTGGCTTGATTGCGGAGCGGCCTATGCAGCGAAGGGCCGATGAGAGTTAATATACGGCGGAATGTCGCTCGACTCTCCCTCCTTTGATCGGATCCCTACACTCGCTGAGGCTGCATTTGCTCCAACAACTGCTTCATATAACCCAAGTCGGCCTTAATATCTCCAACATCCCTTTCAAGGGCGTTCCGTTGACCATTCCTTCCACGGTTTTGCTGACCGCGTCTGCTCGAACCTGATATGGCCTGGTGTTGCGGAAAACCCTAGCAACTCTTCTGTTGTTCCGGCCGTTCCACAGATCGTGGAGCACGTTCTGGCCCGGACAAAGTCGTGATTGGAATCGCCATTGGAGGGAATTGTGCTTTTTTTTTTCCCTTTGCCATCGCAGGTTATCTGGAGCGTTTCTGGTAGAGCAGGAATGACTTACGATGTCAATTCCTATAGACTGCCAAATTGTTGATGCATTTTTCCGGCAAATCCGATGTATGGGCCTTCCCTGGACCTGTAAAAGTATAAAAGAGGGACAAAGGAGGCCCTGGTTATTGCAGGGGACTCTCTGATGCCTTAGTCAGGATCGAAGTCTTCGAGAAGGGAGAAAGATCTTCTAGAAAGAGATATTAGGGTTTTTCTCTGCGTTCAATGTACCTTGAATGGTGGATGGTACCTTTATTTATAGGACACTCTGAATATTATTTTGGTTGGATTTTTTTTTGATTTCGTAGTTGTAATCCAGGATTTTCGTGAGATGATGGATTCCCAAGATTATCGAGATCCGATATTATCTCCCAGAGATCTCGAAAGATCCCTGGGACATTACGAGATTATGCGAATCATCTAGGTCAGCCTTGGGTCGGGACCAGAGTGGGCCCTGACTCTACTCACGAATCAACCCTTGCTATCCGTGACCCAATTGAGAACATTGTTGAGCTATGGTCGTGTGGCTCTTGACCTATAGCCGATCCATAATCGACTTATGGCTAAGCTATGGACGATCCGTAATCAACTGTTGGTTGAGATATGGATGATCCATAATCGACCTCTTGCCGACCTACGGGCTAGGTCGGTAGCACATGACTATTCAAAAGGGTGGGCTCTTTGTGTGTCCTTATAGTTGCATCATCCTCCTTGGCGGTTGCTCACTTTAGATATGAAAGCGTTACCTAACTCGGTGCTTGATCGGCTTATGCCATTTCAGCAGAGTTAGTCCATTCAATAAGCCGACTTATCAACTTGTCCATTTTTTTCCCCAACATTTATTATATGTTACTTATACTTCAAATAACTTATCTTAATTTCTACATATTAAAAAACTTTAAATTTTAAAAAAAAACTACATTATAGGCTAAACTTATCTTATTTAAGTTACTTATCTACTATTATAAGTAAAAAATAAAAGTAACTTATTTGGTGGTAATCAAATGGGCCCAAAGACACTAAAAGCTGTATGGAGCATATACAGTTAACCATGTTATTTTAATCTGTCAAGCTCATTCATGTATTAAAACCGGGATCATAAGAGAGAGCGTATCTTAGAAGATAAAGTTAAAATAGTAAAAAGAGGTGGAAAAAAAAAACCATATTTCTAAAATAATAAATGTGACAGTATAGCATTCCGCATGCATGCTATATTTGTTATATGTGCAACCATTTATCCAAGACCTTGCACGTGCCATGTGAGCCATCATCAATTTTCAAACAGCTTAGTGTGTCCGATGGGTCACTTTGCACACACCCCACATGCTGTAATTGCACCTTCCATTGCAAACCAATCACGTGACTTATGTGATTGGTCAGTCTATTTTTTTACTTTCCGTTTCAGGGATTTGACGAACTGCGGAGATTACAGCCAATAGCCAATCCACAACAACACAATAACTTACTGGTCTTGACCTAGTCACTCCGTCAATAACTTCAACCGGGTTGATACATCGCAATCATGATTAAACTCGGCACCACACAGTCAAATAATCTTATTTCCAAATAGGTGGGTCCCACAGTGGATGGCTAGCCTTGAATGACCAGGTGGAATGTTATGTATACAAGAGTCGTTGTCTTTTGAACAGTCACTGTGGTGAGAGTCGAGCGTGGATGGAGGCAGATTCCCTCGCGACCTCCTTGGTGGCAGGCGCCGTGGGGCGATTTGATGTATTTGTTTTGTTTCCTTGCTCTCAAAAGTAAAGCAGAAACATAGCTATGATTAGACCACAACACTCGAAACAGTGGGGATCATGGACCGCCCATGAAACCTAACTCAGATCCCATCCGTCCAATTCACAAGGTCCCACGTATATGGATGAAGTGAAAACACAAAATTCGGCTGCATTCATAAAAATAGAAGCGGATTGGATGGTGTACCACACACCACCAATCTAGCTGGCGTGGGTACGTTTCGGGCGCTGACGCTCCTCTAGCTCTCTTGTATGAACGGCTCAAAGGAGATGAAAGTTACATGGCCGCACAATGATGTATTTATCATATCTAAACCGTTTATCCATTTGGAGATATCATTTTAGATCTTTTCCACAAAAATGAGTAATTTGCAATGCTCGAATGGACCACAACACAAATAGCGGTGGGACAATGATTCTCACTGTTAAGACATTTGTTGAGCCCACCTTAACGTTTACTTTCCATCCAATCTGTTCATAAGATAACACAGACCTGGACGAAGAGAAAAAAACAATTATCATATTGATCCAAAATTTTTGTGAACCCCAAAAGGGTTTCAATGGTAGGCATTCAATCCCCCACTGCTTTTTACAGTGTGGTCCACTTGATTTTTGGGCCTGTTTTATTTTTTGGCTCAAGCGTTATGAAGATCTCACCAAGTGGATGGACGGTTTGGATATAACTAATACCTCATGATGGGACCCACAGAACTTGGTGATGTCAACACACCAGCCACATCGGTGATGTGTGTTACACCAGCCAATCCGCTTCCATTTTAAAGCTCATGCACTAAAACGAGCTCACAAAACGAATGGCCCCACAGCGGATATCCCTTGTAGCAGGATCACCAGGCAGTCAGCTTCAGGCCTGGATCCGCCAGGTCAACACGTGTGACGTGTCTAGTTTCGTGCTTGAAGATCCAGCACCAGGAAGTGACATTCCTCTCCACGTAAACCAAGCCAATGGGGCTCGTTCCATACGTGCCAAAGTAACTACGTGTGAAGTTCTGGGTCCGTACAAAATGCCCGAGTCCCTTCCGTAGGGCTTGAAAAAGGACATACATGGGTAATATCCACGCGGTACAGGATGATACGATAGGGTAGAAAGAAACGGAATACCGTGGAACTACTGTTCACCGTACACGTGGAAGATTGATTACCGTTAGGAACCGTCCATCTGCTTACCTCTGCTGTGTACGTAAAATGGTTTTACATGGCAATAGATCGGATGATCCTAGCCATCTGATCAATTGCCCTTAAAGTAACTGATTGTAAAATCTTCAATGGGTAATTCTATGAAACTAAAGACATCCTCGATAGCCTCAGGACATGGATGGACCCGATTGATGCATTACCTTGCCACGTGTACCAGGAACAGATGGCCCACCACATCATGGTAGTTCAGGTTCGACCGTACCGTATATGCGTATTGAGTCAACACCAACCTATGAAACAAAAGAAGGGCTGGCAGATCAGTATTTCTCTCTCAAACAAAGTATTAATAAAAAAGGAGAAGAACAAGAAGAAGAAACCCTTTTGGATGCCTTTATATCCTCAAATCATCTCTGCAAAACCCTAGAAAAATCCCTCTCTGTCTCTCTTTATCCCTCAAAGATAAAAGAAGAGAAGAAGGAAAGAAGCTTCTGTTATTTCCATGGCGAGAAACCCTAGCTAAAGAAGGAAGAGAGAGAGAGAGGTTCTGGTAGTGTGAGAGAGTGAGCGAGAGAGAGAGTTGGTGAATGGTCATGGGAGCAACGGGTTCCAAGCTCGAGAAGGCTCTTGGCGACCAGTTCCCTGAAGGCGAGAGGTATTTCGGCCTTGAGAATTTCGGCAATACCTGCTATTGTAACAGCGTCTTGCAGGTTCCAATCTCATCGATTCCCTTCCATTCCATTTGGCTTCACCTCTTTCTGTTTGATTGATTGATTGGAAAATGAAATACCATTATTCGCCTTGTTTTATTTCATTTCTTGTTCCGATTAGTGTTAGATTTATGTCGATATGGTTGAAGGGGTTTGCTGGGTTTGGTGCGCTGCTGATGATAAAACTTCTGCCAATCTAACTATTAAAATCCAACTGAAAAGTGCTTGGTGAAAGACTAAGATGATGATATGTATTCATAGCATTGTACGGGCTATGTTGGGGTTGGTTTTATGAATCCTGCTATGTGAGTCATTCGAAACAGGAATTTTCGTGCTTGATTGGCAAAATTCAACAATCGGTTACACAACTGACATAACACATGCGCGCTCATGCACACGCATAAATGCTGACATGCATTCATAGTGCACATGTGCATGCACACAACACATGCAGGCGCACACTCGCCTCTTCGCACACATGTGTGCACACACTCACGTGGTGTAATGGCAGCCATAGTATCTGACAAAACTCCAATGGGTGCCGTGGTGTAATTCACTATTTTGAATCATGAATGTGCGAATATGTGCACACACATGCACGCAGAAGCTCATAGTATATTAGGTCATGGTGGAACCAAATGGAATTAAATCATAGTGAAAGGTATTGTACTTGCATGTCCACCCACAAGACTATAGGTGCCCAGGCGGTGGGTGTGATTTGGCATATTAAATTATCAGATGTTCTCAGGAACCAATATATGTTTTTGAGTAGTTGATGTAGGATGTTTATCCATTTACATGAGTTGTGGTGCATTTCCTTGCTTAGTCAGAAATCTTGTATGGTTTGGTGATGGGATCTGGATTTCTAGGCATCCGACTTAACCTTTTATAACTCTATCAACAATTGTGACCCTGGCATTTGGTAGCTTTAGATGGTTGTCTTGGGGGTTTTGGGTGATTCTAAGGTCTGCATATGTACTCCCTTAGAATGGATCTGGTCTTGGTCCTTGCGTGTCTTCTTTATGACAGTGGTGTTGTTTGCAGAATATTCTTTTGTTAGCAAAAACCATTTTGCTGGATTTTTGTTACTGTCTCCAATAAAAGAAACCTGTTGTTACGTATCGTAATCATAAGTCTGTCTAATTTCAGATCATGATTGTATGAAGGTGTGGGAGAGATTCTTAATCTCTTTTGGAATATTGTGGGTGATGCTTGGGTTCGTTGCGAGTCTATTCTAGGCATGGCATGGGGGAGACGTTGGGAGAAAGGAAAGAGTGGTGTAGAGATTAGCTCCATTGGCTGTCATTTGGGCCATTTGGGGGGAGAGGAACAACTGGAGTTTTTTTATTTTTATTTTTATTTTTTTATTATTAACAGGAGCAGGTCGGAGACTGTTTTTAGTATCTTGCAATATCACCAATATATCCCACAATATATTGGTTATCCCAACTGAGCGATATGAATCCGAACTTTAATATCCATTTTTCATGGTATTGTGCAATATATTGCACGGTGTCGCAATGAGTGCAATATTAGAAGGGATAAAGGGAAACTGACACTATTTTTTCTGAAAAATCCTGAAAAATCATTTTTCGCAAAAAAAAAATAAAAAATAAAAAATCATCCATGTACATTGTAAGGTGATTTTGACCAATCCACTCTAGTTTGTTGGAAGAAAATCATCGAAATTTCTCCGGAGGTGTGATCTGAAGCTTCTTGGGTTGGATTCTAAAAGGTGTGTATTTTTGGGCTTTAGTTTTTTATTTCTCGTTTTTATATGTTATAAATAGTGTCAAATGGTGAGAAATCAATGATTCTTTATATTTGCATGAGAATTTATGGATTTGGGGCTTTGATTTAAAGGTTTGGGGGAGGTGGGCCGAGTTGTGGAAAATTGAGGAAAACTCAAAATTTCTCCAAATTTTTTTTTCCAAATCGGTTGCAATTTTAGTATTCAAATACAAAATCAAACATGTATATTAGCTGATCTACACATTCTTGGCAATTTGGAAAATTTTTTAATTTTTTAATTAAAAATAATAAAAATGTAAATTTTTTTTTTTTCGAAATCCATAGGTATATTTCTACCTTTTTACTACTTTTTTTTTTTTTTTTTTTTGAATGTAATGCTTGTGTTTCCATACATGTCTTCTTACATTTATAAAATTTATGAATTGACTTTGAATATAGTTGCATCAGTTCAGTTAGATAGTTATAGATTAGGACCTTATGCAAAGGAAACCTGTTATGTGCACTTGTTTTTTGCGATTATTTATTTATTTATGAGTGTATATTGGTGTTTTTTTTAAAAAAAAACTATCCTTGAAATTTCACCGAAAAATTCGACCAATTTCCCAATGTTTCCCCATGTTTCCCAATAACAGCTAAATTACGCGATACAATTGATATATATCCCATGCGATGACCGATATGTATCCGTATCCCAAGGGTGCGATGCACTACGTGATAACGACACGAAAAACATTGGTTGGAGATGCTATCTACAAAAGAACAAGGCTAGATGTAATAAGTTGGGTCTCCTGTCATAGGGACTTTGACCAAAGTATTTGGTCCTTGTTATATGGGCTTTTTTTTTGAAAGATGATAAATTTATTCATAGAAGGCCGGAGACAAATACACAGAAAGCTAAGAAACTAGAAAAATAAAATTACAACTCAATCCAACTAATCGGGAATTGGGAAAGAACTTTGGATATAATCGCCAAAACCATTACATAAGATTTAGCCCCTTTGAAAACCTCCAACACCTCTCCCCGCCTATTTCTGAAACAACGATCATTCCTTTCTAGCCATATGAACTACAAACCCACCACTAAACATAAATGCCACACTTTTTTTTTTTTGTTTTTTTGTTTTTTCCTTTGTTCCCATTGCCTCTACCATGCCATGCCAACATGAACTGGTCAATAGAGCTCGGCCACTCCAACATGAACTGGTCAATAGAGTTTTTTTTTTTTCCCCCTTATGCTTCACTCTTTTGTATCTTATTCATCACCACCACCAAAAGCTTTATACCAATTCAAATTCTATTACACCATGCCACTCTATCAGGGAACGTATCCTCAGTTAAACCCTAGGCCCTTAAGTCTTTTCTTATTACCTCCACGCACATCCTTTTGGCCATCCCCCTTGCCTTTTAGAGCCTTCAACTTGAACTGACTCACTCTCAACTAGTTCAGTTCTTGGTCTTTGTTGTACATGGATGAATTATCTAAGTCTACTTTCCCTCACATTATTGCCTAATGACTTTTCTAGAGATAACTGAAAATTTATTAAAAAATCTGCCAAAAGACAAAACAACCCAATGTTAGGACAAACACCAAATTGAAAGATTAGTAGACACATCTTGCTTCAACATAAGGAGCCCATTCCGAAACAACAAATTTCACCGAATAAATGATCTCTTCAACTGAGGGATCCTTATCTTGAAAATATCGATTGTCTGGTCCTTTTACAGAGCAAATTCTCACAGTTGCAAGTCTTTCAACTGTAGATGAGAGATCACAAAGGATACGTATTTTCCTCATTGTTGAGATGTTGTGGTGGTGAGATCTGATCTCCGAATCAGTAATATATGAATTCTCTGTCATAGAATATGACAAGACATTAAGTTGTACCAAATTCGAAGAGCAATTTAATTACATAAGAAATCGCTAAATTTCAACATACTTGGGAACTTGTTCAATATTTGAGTAACTAAAGCCAACTTTCAGTAAGAGCTTTGGTGCAATGCTTTTGTTTTATCTAGGTGGCCATGGGAAACCCAAAAAGTGTTTTAGGATACAGTTACCTGGTGACACAGTCAAATTTATTGGTGGTATATGGATCATGGATATTTTGCGTTGTTATGAAATAACTCTACATGCTTTTGATATGCCTTAAGCTGTATTTTATTTTTGATCTGATTTCCTTGACTGTTCATCTAAAATGCAGATTGTTACTTTTGTTCACAGGCCCTTTACTTTTGTGTCCCATTCCGCGAACAGTTACTGGAATATTACGCTAATAACAAGAATCCGGGAGATGCGGAAGAGAATCTTTTGACATGCTTGGCCGATCTATTCACTCAGGTAAAAAGGTTCTATTGGTAAATATTAGCTGCCTTCATCTTACATGGCTGCGATTTGTCTCTTTTACATTTCCCTAGGTTCTCTTAATCAGGCCTTGACATCACAACCGTTGGTTCATAGGCTATTGTCACCACAAAGGTCAGATTCTTTTGAAGTCATGATCGGTGTGGTTCTTTGATCCTTACAGGGAATGTAAAACAAAATCTTTACATGGAAGTGTCAGTGTGCTAAAGGGAAAAATAAGAGAACAATTTGTTTCTTGGGGGATCGCTTCTAAGGAATTCTATAGAGTTCGGACTTTTTGAGGGAAGACTGTTTTCGGGTAGTTGATTCAGGCAGATGAAACACTATGCTTGTTGGACATATGTCTAGGTCTCCCATCCAGAAGAGGAGTGGAAAGCCGCAACTCATCTAACGAGTTTTTTTTTGGGATGATTTCAAACACTAGAAATAGGAAATATAAAACAAGTTAAAAGAGTCGAGCAGAAAGACTTGCTGAAATTTTATTTCAAACACTAGAAATAGGAAATATAAAAAAAGTTAAAGAGTCGAGCAGAATGACTCTTAGCAAAGAATATTCCATAAAATCCTGGCAACATTACTTTCTCAAACAAATACTAGCCAAAACAACTCAACCACACTCTCTTCTGTTGATGATGAGAAGCTCATTCCTAACTCCCCACTCTTGGCAAGCTCATCTGCCACTGAGTTGGCCTCTTGGGATGTGCAAAAATGTCACTGGCTTCCGCTGTAATATCTGCGACCCTCCAGGGCATTCTTCTCCTCTAGACCATTTGATCACATTCCTCAAGTTGCCTTAAAATACTGTACAAAATACATTGAGTTGAAAAACCACATTGACACCCTGCTGGAATGCTGCGGCTTCCTTGAATTCAGAGTCTGTGATATCAATTTGACTGGAAAAATCCACCAGCGACACTCGAGCACTGTCACAAGAAATTCTCCCCACACCCGTAAGACCTGGATTTCCCAGCAAACTACTGTCAAAATTTACCTTTAAAACACCTGGGGGTGGAGGAGACCACTGTGACATGGGCTTTAGCTTCTTCCAGTTGCTCTGCAGGATTTTAGCCCAATCTGCGTAGAAGCTTGAGGAAGGGTCCCAACAAAACTGTGATCCTATTTAGCCCACTGGCTTGAGTTGTTAACAATCTTGTTCACCAGTCTGAGAGCGGCAGTAGAGGGGCCTTTAGAAATTCTTGCTTTCCTCTCCTTCCATAGCGTGCACAATACAGAATAAGCAACCATATTCAGTAATTAATTGGCTAATTGACCCCATGCATCAACATGCCAACTTTCAATCAGATCCAGGACCATATGAGGGAATACCCATGACATTCCAAACTTGGAAAGGACCACGGCCCGTCCTTTTCTAGCCAACAAACAATGAATCAGCAGATGATTCGCCGACTCATCATCACAACACATGGCACATGTATTCACGGTATGCCCATATTCTTAAGGTGTTCAATGGTGAGACTTCTTGTGAGGGAAGGCTTCTTAAAGAGGTTTTTTTTTTTTGGTGATCAGTTCAGGCAAAATCCAAGCCCAATACATATGGGACATGAGTCTGGGGGTCTTCCCTCTAGAACAATGTTGTCAAAATTGTTATCGTATCGCAAATCGTTATAGGGGTTGATTCGTATCAAATTGCAAATTGTAAGATTTTTTTTTTTTTGCAAAGGTAATTGAAATAAATTGAAAGATTTTTTTATGATCTTAAAAACATGAAAAATATAAATAAATCAGGAAAAAATAAAAAATCAGAAGTCATTCTTTTGCCATCAATATGTACCAAGTAATACCATGTCATGATAGTGTTAAAGGATTCTTATCTTCAAGTCTTTTAAGAAATTTTCCTTAAAACGTACATGGATCCTTTAATAATTTATGTTCTTGTACTAGCATCGTGGGTTTGCTCCCCACAAACGTGAGTTTGATTCCCCTCATCGGGATTACCCAATTCACATGGTTTGCGGGTGATTGCGTGCATCCGTAGGGATTAGTCCTGCCTTAAAAAGGTGCGGGGACACCCTATCGTCTACCAAAAAATTATGTTCTTGTTAATTTTCTTATATGTAGAATCACATTGGAAAGGTGGCATTTGATTTTGTAGACTAACGAAAAAAGATATTTTGATTTCTAACCATCATTCCACAAATATGTATATGTCAACATGATTGGAACCATCCATAAAAACATTCTAGATAAGTCATACATTAATTTGGTTTTTGACCAGTTAAGAAGTAAGAAGTCATTAAAAAAGAAAAACGCTCTACGATTTAATGTTGAAGAGAATATATATAATTTATCTCTTATAAGGAAAAAAAAAATTGCCTTTTCTAAATTATTTTTTAAAGTTCTTTTGAAGTTTTTTTTTTACTAAATGATTCTTAAATCCCCCACCAATTTAAAAACATAAAATGAAAGCCAAGTGAAGCTGAAAATAGAAGAGAACAAGTATAATTTGAATCATAATCATAGGATTCAAATCATAAAATCATAAGATTCATAACAAGGGATTCAAAGGTGGGATTGAAATCATTTTGCTTAAGATTCGACTCAAATCATAAATCGTAAATTGTAGTATTTTGACAACAATGGTCTAGAAGAGGCGTGCACTAGCCAACTCAACTAACGAGCTGGAGTTCTCTAAAGCGTTGAAGTTATAGATTGTGGTTGATGGTATCTGCATGGGGAACCTGGGCTTTGCTGGAGTGGGATATTTTTCCTCCCTCTAGATTGGGATCTTTGAGTTGAGAATGCTTGTTCTCTCCTGACTTCAGTAGATGAGCTTTTCTTGAAATTTTTTCAGGTTCTTTTATTCTTGAGGGGACTCTCTGCTAACTCTATTTGGTGGAGGAGGTCTTTTATTAGTTTCATGGATGTTAGCAGGCAGATAGAGGAGGTTAGAGAAGTTAATAGGATTCTCAATATTTCTTTTTTGCCATGTCTTTTGAGGAAAGAGCATGAGAAATTGTTAGACCATCGTTGATGGCTGGGAATCATTTCTTTATTATAACTCTTTTTCTTTAACAAGAATTGTTTTTGACAAAGACAAATGTCAATTCTTTAACAAGAATTGGTTTTTATCTTAACGTCAGTAGACAGTTCGTTCTCAGGCTTGGACAATTTTTTAAGCATGACAGCTTGAACATAGTAGAAGTTCATTCAGACAGACTATGGAACATGTTCTTTAGACTTGTCAACTCTTGAGTATTTTTGTATTGGAACTTGATAGTAAAGGCTAATAATGTTTTGAAGTGGCTTGTACCCAGGTCCTGTCTATATGCTTGGTCGCTGCTTTTTTCCCTTTTCTTTTCCAAATCACTCTTCTACTTCTTCATATGATGGGTCTCTGTCTTATTTCAGCTATAGTGAAAAAGAGGCAATCCAGACCATTGTTATGTTGATATGGAGAATCATTGATTGTTTCCTTTTGGGATCAATCCATGTCTTTGTTATTTGAATTTTATCCAATGGAAATACTTGTGTACGAAAACCTTATCCTCATATCTGAAGTCAAAATTAGGGTTTGTGGCCTAACAACTTCTGTACTAATTGATGGCAAAGTTCTGAAACAAACTTTTTTATTTAACTTTGACATATTAAAGTTAGGGACATGTCGTTGAAAAACAATAACAGCAGCATTTAGGGGCACCTGGTGTGCTTTGTCTGCTCTCTTGTTGACACATCCTTCACTTATCCTCAATTACAGTTAAAAACAATGAGAGTAAAAGAGATTACATTTTGTGTTCGTAAAATGTGTATTTTTATGAGGAAATGGAATTTAATTAAAAAGAAAAAGAAACAACACCTGGCACAAAACAGAAGCTCAAACCACATTAAAGCAACAGAGAACCAAGAAAAAAAACCTAAAGCAATTCATCTTCTGTCTTCTATGAGTAGAGAAGGACTGAGAGTGCCCTTTTTGGTGATATTGGCCACCTCATTAGCCTCTCTTGGAACATGTATGAAACACGGTGGTGGTTGTAGAAGTTGAGAGCTTCCTCCAACAGGTCAGCTAATCTCCACGGGTTCACACAAGCCTTGGCTTAGGAAGTGATATTGTGAGAATCCCCTTCGATGATCACTAAGTGATCAAAGTCCATCTTCACATGGATGGCTTGCAACAAGGCAGCCGCCCCCGGATCATTATAATCTGTGATGCCTATAGGTCCTGAAAATTCCAGCAGAACATGATTTTCATCGTGAGCAATCCCCCTAACACCAGCAGGCCCCGTTAGGAAATGTGCCCTTAATAGCCAAAGCATGTGATACCTTGAATGAACTATTAATTGGTTGTGGTTGTAATTGCATTCTTGTTATGTGTGTGTATCAAGTGTGTTATATTACAAGGTATATTATGGTACAGTCAAGACCATGGAGTGGGGTCTTATATGGATATTGTATCAAGTCTTGTGCGTGTGGCATAAGCCCATGACACTTGAGAGATAAGACATTAGCTTTTCTTATCCATGTGAACATATAGTTCAAAATGGTCATGTGTTTGGAAGATATTCAATGATAGTACTGGTGGCCATAATGGCCCTGTAACAGTTGACTTATTTATTTATAGGAAACATGTATTGGTCCATTATAGGCCCATATACGACCTCATTTTGGCCCCTTACTTCCCTATTACTATTTAGTGGCTCGTTATGGGCCTTTTTTTTTTTTTTTTTTCAAATTGGTTGTTACGACATTCTATCGCATGACGACATCGCTGTTATGTAATGGTTATTCCATAACCATTGTTGAATACTAGACATGTTTGGGAACGTGTATGATGTTACCATGTGGCTAATGACTTGCATAAAGTGGTGTTACTTTAATCTTGGACAATTTAGAGTTTTGAACTCACATCAATACATGGGTATGCTATTCTTATATGGATTGACATATTGACGTAGGGAAGGACGTGTTGAGGTCGAGCACCGTCTTCCTCGGGGGGGTAACTACTCCGAATCCACAGAGCTTCTCTGGACTCCTCACAGAGATACCTGGAATCCACAAGGAAAATACGAAAATAGAAATAATTTTCTAAAATTTGAAATAAATTGTTTGATAATTGTCTAATGTGTGTATGTCTGTTACACCATTAATATAGAAAAAAACCAAAATTCGTAATTACCAAAAATAGCAAAATCCTAACTCTGATAAAAATCCTAATTCTAATAAAACTATTCTAAAGCCTAATTTCTAAAAATAAAAATTCCAAATAAACTTTTGCTAGAAGAGTCCTAGCATGATTACAAGTTATTTCTAAAAAAAAAGAAGAAAATCTGAAACTTTAAAAATAAGGAAATATTAAAAAATTGGAATTACTAAAAATAGTAATTTTTCCTTAAAATTTCGTTTTTGAGCTGAAAGTGCGCCTTTTCTGCAAAATGGACAGACGCGACCCACTTTGTGGGTCGGTTCACCTCAGATGGCCCATTTCAGTAAAGATCGATAGGTTATGCGCTCCGTAATGATACCCAGATCAAAAGTTATGATCAATTTACGGTCCACCTTCTTTTGGTCCAACCATGCTAGGAATGTATCGGTGCCACGTCCTACATCAGAATCCTCCACTTGGAAAAAACTTGTCCTCGAGTTATCCAAATGACTTCGCACATGATACTTAAACAATTTATGGCACTGATGTTTATCAGCCTTTTCCATGTGCTTTGCATTAGGCTCTTGAGCTGACACAATACATGTACTCATGCTCTCCTTGACTTGACTAGTATGTATCAGTTCCTTCACTTGTGCCGGCAAGATCTCATATTCTTCCTGAAATGTGGGCAATTAGCCAGACTTGCCTCTGAGACAAGATCAATGTGGTTTTGTATATCTTATATGGGAGGCAATTTATTAGGAAGTTCATTAAGCACAATTGCATTGAACTCCTGCAACACTGGTTTCAAATCCTCTGGGATGTTCACAGGCTCCATATATTTTTCATTTTCAACTAATGCATCTACATCTTCTGTCTCCTCAAATTGTTTAACAAAATCCTGTTCGGTTATGAGAGATTGTCCCTCTACTTTAGAAGTCTTGGGTTGGTTTTTTGTTCCCATAGGAGTCACATGTCTACTATTGATGAATCTTGTGGCCCGTCGCAATTCTGTTTCAATGAGGTCATCTCTCGCCAACAAATAATGAGATTTCTTTGCATAACCCTTTACTGAATGGCTATCCTGCCAACAATTTTGGTTTTGTTGGAATAATACCTGATCGTAATCTCGAGGGAGGAATCGCATGCACAACAACTGCTTCATCCGTGACCACGTGCGGATTGGCGCCTTCATCTGTCACGTCCGCTCAAGTTGAAGTTGTTCCCATCAAACCAAAGCTCCGCCCTTCAACTTGTAGGTCACAAGCTTAACCTTTTTTGCTTTAGGAATTTCCATATAGTCGAAGAATTGCTCAACTTCAGAAAGCCAATCGAGGAAATCCTCAATATGAAGTTGGCTATTGAAGCTATGAAGATCGACTTTCACTTTGAAATCTCGATCTGTTTGATCTATCCGATCAATGCCTCGTCCGGGATATTGTGGAATCATGTCGTTGGATCTCATCTTCTCTAGAGTGATCATGTGGTTCACTGCTGGTACTGTCCTACAATCAGTGCAATTACAAGTTCCAACACCTTTTGGGGGTGGATTACCACCATGAATACGGAGTTGTCTTAGGGCCTCTGTCATGTGATCGATGGAAGTCTGTAGCCCTTGCATGGTTGGCCGATTCTCTCGTTGCGCTACTTCGAAAGCTGTTAAAAGATTATTTCATGGAGCATCGTCCATGGGATTGTTGCCCGACCCGTCGCTAGAAGCCATAAATCCGAGGAGAAAGCCTCGCTCTGATACCAAACTGACGCAGGGAAGGACGTGTTGAGGTCGAGCATCGTCTTCCTCAGGGGGATAACTACTCCGAATCCACAGAGCTTCTCTAGACTCCTCATAGAGATACCTCGAATCCACGAGGAAAATAAAAAAATAGAAATAATTTTCTAAAATTCGAAATAAATTGCTTGATAATTGTCTAATGTGTATGTCTGTTACACCATTAATATAGAAAAAAACCAAAATTCATAATTACCAAAAATAGCAAAATCATAACTCTAATAAGAATCCTAATTCTAATAAAACTCTTCTAAAACTTAATTTCTAAAAATAAAAATTCCAAATAAACTTTTGCTAGAAGAGTCCTAACATGATTACAAGTTATTTCTAAAAAAACAAAAAAAAATCTAATACTCTAAAAATAAGAAAACATTAAAAAATTGGAGTTACTTAAAAAATAATTTTTCCTTAAAATTTCGTTTTTGAGCTGAAAGTGCGCATTTTTTTACGAAACGGATAGACCCGACCCACTTTGTGGGTTGGTTCACCTCGGACACCCCGTTTTAGTAAAGATTGATAGGTTATGCACTCCGTAACGATACCCGGATCAAAAGTTATTATCAATTTACGGTCCACCTTCTTTTGATCCAACCATGCTAGGAATGTATCGGTGCCACGTCCTACATCACATATTGAAAGGTTAGAATATGTGAGGAACACACCCAAGTCCCATGTAAGGGCTTGTTTGGATTGAATGCAAATTGAGAAATGCAACCAGTTTGCATTGACAAGACATTTGCATATGTTTGAGAAGTAGCAAGTGTTTACATTTTGAGTACAACCTTTCTTTTCAAATTCAAATTGAGGAAAAAGAGTTTGCCTTTGATGTGACGTTTTAAATGATAATTTTAGAGGGAAATAAGGTTTCCCTTTGTGGAATTGAAATCCAAACAGTCTCAGATGTAAACAAAAAGCATTTTCTAGGACACCTTAGCCTAGTTGGGGGATCCTTGCATTCCTTTGGTTTACCTTCGATCTAAACTAGCCTTAAAGAGCGTACCCTGACAAGCACTCCATTCATACGCCTTTAGACCTAAGGATTAGGCCCATAACCTCTTTATCTACCTAGTTAGATTTGACACATGTCGTTTATTTTTGATACCCAGGTTGGCATACACTTGTGATTTGGGTTAATTATATAGAAATGTGTTAGGAATGTGATGATCCATGTCAACACCACACAATCATGTTGTATAGATTGCTTTACTTAGAAGACCACTTGGATTGACAAACACAATTAATCATGTGAACATGTGGTTGGTTTTTAGTCAAATGGCTTTTGGTCTAAAAGCTTTTAAAAAAATATTGTTGTTTGTATTTTAATACACGAGTTTTCTTTTAGCTATGATTTGTCACAAATCCAATGACGAATCTTTACGAGTGTCAAATGAGAACCATGTTTGGGACCAGGGTTTATGTAATGTGTATCGTGATGATGAGTTGGAAAGATGTGGAATAAAGTATGTTTTGGGACATAAGAGTTCATGTGCAAGAAGACGATCTGAAGTGCAAGTGGTAGGTGATGACTCACATACATTAAGTGAGAAGACTTGTAGGCCTAAAGCCTATGTGGGACTATATGTTAAGAGGGCTCATACCCAAGGCTTGGACGCTCGCTCTCTCTCTCTCTCTCTCTCTCTCTCTCTCTCTCTCCCCTCCAATAAGAACTAGGGCTAGGGTTATGGTTTCAAAAGGGTGATTATTGTGTTTATATTCTAGAGTGTGTGGCTCTAAGAACTTGGGGTATTTAAATCTTGGAAGCTAGAGTTCTTTGAGAAGATTGTAGCTTGAAGATCAAAGTGTGGAGAATTTTCAACCTTTAAGGTATGTTCTAGTCTAGATCTTCTCCATACTTTTTCTTTTTCGTTGTTTGAATTGATTGTACCTAATCCTTTATACATGTGGGCGTGTGGGTAGAAAACCCAACATAAGTGGGGTATCAAAGTGATTGGTTCTAAAGTGCAATCAATGTAAAGACTAAAGAGGGATTAAGTAGCATCGCTTTGAAGGTTTTAGATCTTTCATGGCGAATGTCTTGACCTTGGACGTCCCATACATGAAAACATATCTCCCCTCATGCTTTCTAGTTTTTATTCTCTTATGTTGTATGGTGTAGAGAATATGCGTATTTCTATTTTAGGATGTTCTTCTTCAGTTTCTTTCTTTAAAAATTGGAAACTATGGATCTTTATTTGTTATGGTTTTGCTTAAAAACCCACTATAGAAGTTAGATATTCATAATTAGGATTTTGGAAGAAAACTCGGTTCATAAAAAATGAGTTCTCAATTCTCATAATCCATGGAAGAGACTGTTTGGATGCCTAAGGGTGCGGACGTGGTCTGTTGGTGTAGACCACCTATCATGGTGTCTCCCCCTAATCAATGTATGTAGAATCTCCTTGCTTTGGTTGATTATAAAAAATGATTGGATTAAGGTTCTAGATTTTTTATTTTTTTATTTTTTTTTTCGTGTGCAAATTCGTGCTTGCGAGTGTTCAATGTTCACATATGTTGATCAAAGGGAGCACTATGGTAGGCAGTGTGCATTAGTGGACCATGTCAGCTCTCTTGGGTGTCCCTAGGGTTTTGGACGTTGAAACGTCTCACTTCATAGGATTACAAGAACTTGTCTTTTGGGATTTGGTTCTTTTTCTAAAACCCTAACCATGAATATATATCTTTTATCGTGGGTTTCTAAGTAAAACCATGACAAATGAGGATCCATATTTTCAATTTTCAAGTAAAAGAAAAAGCTAAAAAAGTACATTCCAAAATAGGAATGTATATTCTTTATACCATATAATATACAATAAAACTTAGAAAGCATGGGTATATGCTTTTATGCATGGGACGTCCAAGGATGACGAGATTTGCTGGGAAAGCTCTAAAACTTCTAAGAAGATGTTACACAATTCCTTTTGAACTGATCGCAATCTAGAACCATTCGTATTGATATCACTATATATATATATATATATATATATATATATATATATATATATATAGGGAAAAGGTACTATGTGCTCGAGCTTATGATAACGTCCCATGAGGTCGAGCTATGTGGGCCCCCCGTGATGCGTGTCGAAAATCTACCCCATTAGTCAGATGCACCATTCCATCGTGGGCCTAGGTCTCAAAAATCAAGTCAATCTGTGACTTGTGTGGGCCACACCACATACAGAAGTTGAGAGGGGCCGTGCACCATTAAAACATTCATAATCATTTTTTGGGCCCACGGAGATCTGGTTTGCAAATCCAGCCCATCCATTATGTGTGTCCCACTTGGAGGAGGGTTCAGACCAAGTTTCAGCAGCATTCAAAACTCAAGTGGGCCCCAACAAGTGCTTTTATATGTTTTTGGCATGTCTTCACATGATTTTAGATGGTATGGCCACCTGAGTTCCGTATACGGCTGATTTTTGGGATATCCCATAATTTAAAGGGGACCCATCAAATGCACGGTGTTGATGGTCAACACGCATCACGGTGGGTCCCACACAGCTCGACCTCATGGGACGTTATTATGAGCTCGAGTGCATAGTACATTTTCCCATATATATATATATATATATTCAACCAATGCCTACACGCCACACATGAGGAGGATCAAAATTGAAATAAGGAAAAATTGGAGGGGGTTTAGATTAGAGCATGCCTCTTGCTCGATGAAGATTTTCTTCAATTTGATTTTCAAGCCAAAACTTGTCTTAAGAGTTCTAGCCTTTAAAGTTTGAACATCCAAAGTTCTTAAAGTTCTCCACCCTCTAGGAGATGAATCCATGATGAATCTTAGAAACCCTAACCCTAGCTCTTATTGTGGATAGAGAGAGAGAGAGAGAGAGAGAGAGAGAGATGTCCACGCCTTAGGCATGGGATCTCTTGGAGTTTCATATATATAGAGTTCGTCATGGGCTTTACGTCCATTAGTCTTCTTACTAAATAATGCATGTGGGCTATCATCAACCACTCGCACTTAAGAAGGCACATGAGCTTTATGCCCTGATCATTATCACCCTACCATCATGTGGGCCCCGATCCTAAACATGGCCCTACTTGACAGTTGTGAAAATCATAGCTCATGTATTAAAACAAAAAACAACATTACTTTCTTTCAAAACTTTTCTATAAAAAACCTTTTGACTCAAAATAGACTGCATGCGCGCAACCTGAGCTTGTTAATCCAACAAGTCTTCTATGGTGAAGCAATCTATATAACAAGATCACATGGTACGAATTCCTTATTAGATCATTATACCTCCTAGACATTTCCAATTATTAACCCAATAACAAGTACAAGTCATCGTGGGTAGCAAGAATTATGACATGTGTTAAAGCTATAATTAGGTAGATGATGAGAATATGTGATTGATTTGTAGGTCTAAGGATATGATTGTGGTGCATGCAATGTTGTTAAATGGTATAACTGATCCCATGCGACCCAAGGGGGTTGTCCGCTTGTGCGATGGCATAGTCACATATGCTATCGCATTTTTTTGAAAAAAAAGTAATTTTTTTAAAAAGGAAAAATAAAATTATTTAAAAAACTACAAGTATAAGGTTTTTTTTTTTTTGAAAATATAGTTTTATTAGAGTATAACAAGTCAACGAACAAACTACTCATTTGCATATACCAAAAAATGTGAAAAAAAATGATGTAATTTTTTTTTTTGAAAAATTGATGTCAATTTAAGAGAAAATGAGGGTAATAGTGTGTGTGTGTGTGTGAGAGAGAGAGAGAGAGAGAGAGAGAGAGAGACTATGGCTTACGCGGTCGCTTACTTCTCTGTGCAACCACATAAGCCCCAATGACACAACAACTGTATATGCCATCGTGGCATATGCGATCCATTGGTGCAAAATGGCATACACGATGGTACAATTGCTTATGTGATCTCATATGACAATATTGGGTGCATGTGAATGTATGCTCCTCATGTGGGACTTGGGTGCATTTCTCACATGATCTAAGCATTCAATATTCCAGGACATAAGACGGCACATACCCATGTACTGATGTTAGTTCACAAGTCATATTATCCGAGATTAAGCAACCATGCTTGATGCAAATCACTCATCGGTCCCATGGGAACCTCACACGTGTCAGCGCAAACACGTCATGGTTCTGAACCATATTCACATGGATGGGGAAGGCTGCGGTCTTATAGTGTCATGGGCTTTTTCCAGATGCACATGACCCGATACAATATACATATTGGACTCCAATCCATTGTCCTAATTGTACTATAGTATTCCTTATAATATAACCCATTTGATTAATGCAAGGGCATTTTCACATCGGGTTTGAGTGGGGTAGCCTGTGGGATGCAGGGATATACTTGGGGCGGGCGGCTCATGTGAGGCGGGCGCCACTCGTGTGAGGCGGTACCCATGTGATGTGGGGTCCACGAGGGGGGTTTGGCTGAGGTCCTAACTCATGTGATGTGGGGCCTGTGCTATGAGATAAATGGATTAATTCGCCATGCTCTATTAGTTCGAGCTTTTAGAGTAAGTGGTTAATTGTCCTACATCAAAGTGGTATCAGAGTGGGAGGTCTCGTGTTCGAGACTCCTCACCGGGGATGATTAATGCAGGGGCATTTTCACACCTGGCTCGAGTGGGGTAGCTTGTATGCTGCGGGGACACACTCGGGGTGGGTGGCCCGTGTGAGGCAGGTAGCTCGTGTGAGGCGGTACCCATGTGATGTGGGGCTTGGGCTATGTGATAAATTGATTAATTCGTCATGCTCTATCAGTTCGAGCTTTTAGAGCAAGTGGTTAATTGTCTTGCATCATTGATGCAGACATGACGATAAAAATGTAATCACAACCACACAAATAATTAGTTGATTAATAATTTATTCAATATTTCATATGATTCAGCTTTTAAGGGCATGTTTCTTAACATTTTGCACATACCTCTCCGCAACTCCACTGTTCTACCATCAACTCCTTTGTCTAGAAGATCGATTGCATCCTCTGATGACAGCTGAGGGGGCATCCCTTTCCCAAATCACTATCATGGAGCTCCCTTGACCAGTTTGAATAACCTAGGTCCTTCAAAGGAGGCAAGAGCTGGGAAATGTAGATCACCGGACTCTTAACTTGGTAATGCTACCAATTGTTGCTGCCGCCTGCGGCAGAACTTTTAATCCTAGCGAATAGCAAAAAAAGCAGTTTCCAAAAACATCTTGTCTATCTCAATGACCTTGCTGAAATGGGTCCTGAGCTCCATGATCAAAGAGTCTATCCAAGCACCAGAATACCAATTCAAGCACTATATCTAGCTATAGGTTCCTTCAACCTCTTCTACAATGGCTTTCAACAATTTGAGCATGCATCATGTTTTTGTGGGGATTGCTGTGCTCTTCTCATGATCATGGAATATATTAACTTGCTAATCGTTTAAGTGTACAAAATATTTCAGGGCTGTGTTTGCAACAACTAAACCCTGTATGTATTTGTCATCAAGCAATGGAGGTTTGAATTGTCTGACAATAGCAGATATCGAAAATGGAATTTGTCAATTTGAAAAGGGTTCTGCAGATGTGAAAATGAGCAGCATTGGAGTGTGCAGCTCAGTTGAAACTTGAAACCAATGCTTGCTCACTCTCTCTCTCTCTCTCTCTCTACAGACACATGTACGAACGCATGTACGGTGTATCTCTCACTGCTCTCTCTCTCTAGAAATACATGCACCCACACAGGGTGTATCCCTCACTGCTTATTTAAAAAACAAAATATCTACATGCTGTTTCGTGTGACAATGACAAGCAGATGTTAGCATTTGATAACAGAGATGAATTGAGTGACACACCACACATGGCAGTGTACACCTCACTGCCTATTTTAAAAGCAAAATTTCTGCATGTGGGTTTTGGTGTGACAATGACAAGCAGTACTTAGGACTTGATAACAGAGATGAACAGATGGATTTTTCTATGAAATAAAAGATTAATGAATCAGATATACCTGTTATTATTGATTTTAGATGCATGTTCTCTAAACAAAAAGAGTAGAGGTGGGACTATGGGAATCTAACCCACAATCCTTGTGAGAAGTGATAATGCTCTCCACGACCTCAAGTAGTTGGGATAAATCTTAGATGATAATGATCATCTAAACAAAAGAGTTCTGCCGGACACCCACCGATAATACTGCAGTCCATGCATTCCTGTGTAGAAATGCTATGGAGGCCCCTCTCACTATGGCGTGAGAAAGAGACCACTTGATTGACACCGTACAGAAAACCATACCAACAAATAAGTAGCTGAAATAATGCATGTGGGTTCAGCTCACAGGGCATTGTTCTACTTCTGTGAGAGGCATCTCCCTCTAAAGTTCCTCATATACATATATTCCGTTGACAGTGGTTAACATATACCACTGGGTCCTTGCTCTTGCTCCGGTGGTAGACTCTTAGGAGTTTCAACACCTGGTCAAGGGTTCCAGTACCCATAGGTGGTGAAATCCCACTATGGCGTGAGTGTGTGGCGGTGTGTGTGCGTGTGTTAGAATTTTTCATTTTTATTTTTTATTTTAAAAAAAAAACCACCGGGTACATGTTATTGCTGGAACTAATGTTTGGATATTGCAATATGCAGATAAGTTCGCAGAAGAAGAAAACGGGTGTTATTGCTCCAAAGCGTTTTGTGCAAAGAGTGAAGAAACAAAATGAGCTTTTCCGCAGTTACATGCACCAGGTATGCATTTGACATTGACAGGAATAAGTGTTGATGAGGACACACAAGGTGTCAGTAATGGCAGTAGGAAACCTGCTGTGATGACATAGCTATCCATCTATATAGATTATTACAGTATTAGAAGATCCATGATAATGTAAATGCTGCAAGTGATTGAAGATGCATGCTCGAAGGTTCAGATGTATACGAAAACAATAACAGAAAAAAAAGAGAAGGAAATACAAGTTCTGGTCCCTTATCACCAATAGGTGTATCCCATATGCATACTGGTAACATGCAACAGAGCCTGTTATGTCTTCAATTATTTCATGATCTTCATTTTGATTTTCTCCTCTAATTGAATATATATGAACCATTTCCCTCTTCTTTTTTTTCCTTTTTTTTTTCTTTTTTTTTTTTTCTTTTTTTTTTTTAAATGTAGGATGCTCATGAATTTTTGAATTTTCTACTTAATGAGCTTGTTGACATCCTGGAGAAAGAGCACAATTCTACAAAAGACTCTCCAGAAACTTCATCACCATCTGAAAAGACTGCAAATGGGCCACAGGCTGTTCAAACCAATGGTGGTAAAAAAGAGCCACTGGTCACCTGGGTACACAAAAATTTTCAGGTTAACCAACCCAAACCGTTCTTTTTAAATGATTGCTAGCTAGGCGTGATAATGAGTAATGACTTGCTTTCTGTAATTTTTACATTATTGATGAAAAATAATTGTTTGGTGCTGTTTTCCTGCCCAATAAATGTGTGCTTCCTGTTAACGTTTCTGGAATCTGAGTATTGACTCCTCTCAAAATGCAGGGGATACTGACCAATGAAACACGATGCTTACGGTGTGAAACTGTGACAGCAAGGGATGAAACTTTTCTAGACTTGAGCCTTGATATTGAACAAAACAGCTCGATCACTAGCTGCCTCAAAAACTTCAGTTCCACCGAGACTTTGAACGCTGAGGATAAGTTCTTCTGTGACAAGTGCTGCAGGTTAGTTTTGCTTCTTTTTTTCTCCCTTCTCTCTCTCCCTCTTTTTTTTTTTATTAAAAAAAAAAATAGAGAATATGCAAGCATAATCAGCCTTATTTTTACCTGAGGTTTTGTTTGTCCCTGCTGCAGTTTGCAAGAAGCCCAGAAGAGAATGAAGATCAAGAAGCCACCATTTATACTCGTTATCCATCTGAAGCGCTTCAAATACATTGAGCAGCTTGGTCGGTACAAAAAGCTATCTTACCGGGTTGTTTTCCCTCTAGAGCTGAAGTTGAGCAACACCATGGAAGACGCGGACTCTGAGTACTCCCTGTTCGCGGTGGTCGTCCATGTTGGGAGCGGACCCAATCATGGCCACTATGTGAGCCTTGTGAAGAGCCACAATCACTGGTTGTTCTTTGACGACGAAAACGTGGAGATGATCGACGAGTCAGCTGTGCAGACGTTTTTCGGGTCTGCACAGGAGTACTCAAGCAACACTGACCATGGGTACATCTTGTTCTATGAGAGCCTTGCAAGCAGGAGTTGAGGTTATTTGCCTTTTTAGGGTGTTGGGTGCTCTTTTTCCCTTATTTTTTTCCCTTTCATATCATGTTGGAAGAGCTCTCAGTAATCATTGAGTTGAGATATGGAGATTTTCAGGTGGTTGGCTTTCCATGTAAAGTGGATGGTGGAAGCAACACACTGTCCTTTGTTGCAACAATAAAAAAAAAGGAGTGTAAATGATGGTGAGAGTTTCACGGAGAGACTATTTGTATTCTTCACTGTTGAATATTTATAATAGAAATGCAATTGCACTCATCTGCTAGATCCTTGAGATTCCCAGGGCTCTTGAAATGTCTATTGACAGGCACTTCAATCAGGGTTCAAAACATGGGAACACATCGGGAATTCATTAAGGGCCTGTTTGGCCGGGCAGATTAAGAGGGATTAGGAGGGATGGGATGGTAAATCCCAGGATATGCCAAATGAGCCAAACAGACCCAGTGAACTTGTCCCAGCATATAGCAAACCCATGGATCTTAAAACAATTCACTGACATCACCATCATTACCTTAAAATAGATCCCGTCCCTCCTTATCCCGTTCAATCATGCCTGGGGTGTGTTTGGTTGGACAGATTGGAAGGGATTGGAAGGTAAAATCCCGGGATATGCCGGGCGTGCCAAACAAACTCGGTGAACTTGTCCCAGGATATAGCAATCCCATGGAACTTAAATCAATCCACTGACACCACCATCATTACCTTAGAATCCATCCCATCCCTCCTAATCCCATGGGATCCGTCCGGCCAAACAGGCCCTAAGCTTACCATCAAAATGGATTGTGTGTATGGGTGTTTAATGTCAATGTGTCCTGAGACATCCAAATGATAGTAATGGCATTCAATATCATACCTAGGTTGATAATATAGGAATGAGTCAAATGATGCGAATTGTTTGAAATTAGTGGTTGGAGGAATTTTCTGTAACCCTGACATGGCCTAGTAAAAAGGCTCCACGTGTGCTTGTTATAGTGGCAGAACCTGCAGTGAAATGCAAACTCTTCTGGGTGAGATGATGTTTTGCTCATCTTCTAACAAGTTTACATGATGCATTTTCATTGGGCCATGGTGCTTTTTCATTGCAGGCAATTCAATTGGAATGCATCAAAAGTACAATGGGTATAATATGAGGTTTATAATATGACAGGTTCAACCAATATTTTCTACCTGGATTGATACATGCTAGCATTTTTCCTGCTCTTTCCAATTGCATACATGGACATAGGCTGGTGTATCATGCATTTGATGTCTGGGTTGGAGATTTGGAACAATCTTCTCCTAAATTTAGGAATAGAATGGATATGTATGATGCGAGATCTTGGCTGTTTGCAATTTTCTCATCTTTTCTGGCTAGAGTGCATGGGTGGTGCTCTGCGAAGATGTACAGCTGTACCTTGGGGACCTTAAGAATCTCGATACTTAGCAGTCCGTGGCCTTGGCCAGTGCCATAATCGATTCTAGTGAGCTTGTCTGAATTTTGAATGTAGAGCAGTGTTCAAAATATTAGTATCGTGTTATGTATTGAGCTTGTCTGAATTTTGAGTGTTCAAAATACTGGTATCGTATTATGTGTTGTATTTTTGGAATACAGATACATATATAGATTATCGTATGGGATATATTAGTTGTAATGTGTAATCTATTGATGTTGTTGGAAACACGGGAAAACATTGAGAAATTTGTCGAATTTTTCAATGAAACTTCAATGATTGTTTAAAAAGATATCAATATACACTTATAAAATCAAAACATTTTAAAAAAATCAAGTTCACGTAATAAATTTTATTTATATGGAAACTTAATTTATGCTCTATTCAATTGAATTAATGTAAGTATATTCAAAGTTTATTCATATAATTTATACATGTAATGTGTGTGGAAATACAAACAATACATTCAAAAACAAAAGAAAAATTAATAGATTATGTTACATGTTTGATTTATGTTTGAATACAACTAATTTTTTTATTTTTATTTTTTTTCAATTTTCTGTAACTTAGATCATCTCCTCCAAATATTAAAATCGAAGCTTCAAATTTATAATTTTTTATGTTTTTTTTTTAAAATAATAATTTGATTCTAATTTAACATGATTTAAAGAAAAAGAAAGAATCAAAAATAAAAAATGTTTATTAGTCAAACATGTGGGATATTCCCATTATTCATATTGCACATGTGAGATACAAGATATACCGTTGAATATGCCACTGATAGAGATCTTAATTGTCACAAATTTTATGTATGATTAGGCGCCAGTGTATCGCTGGACATGATTGATAGAGATCTTAATTGTCACAAATTTTATGTATGATTAGGCGCCAGTGTATCGCTGGACATGATTGTTTTGGCACGTGAGCAGTCCTTGGTGCATATGCAATGAGCTTGTTTTCCACACCGTACGTTACATGCACATAGATTTTGAGTTTTTTATTTTTATTTTTATTTTTACCCCCAGTGAAGTGAAGAAAGAAAAAACATTTCCACAGATAAGAGGAGGAATGGGGAGCCACCGGGGAAATTCATCAGGTGGTCCCGCCCATGAATATACCCAGTAGCCCAAGAGTAACAATCTGATTTCTACAGTTGAATCAATTTGAATTTGAGCCACTCACTTTCTTTCTAACCATAAATTTGAGGGCAGCAATTGGACGGTTCAGGGTTATTTACTACTACGCTTCCAACAATCTGGGAGCGCGGTTAGCTACTGACAGGTTGAGTAGGGAGACTAGCTCCTGAAGTGACGTCAGCAAGTTCTATGGGGGTCATCATGATGTATGTGTCATATCTACACCGTTCATACATTTGGAGAGATCATTTTAGGGCATGAACCAAAGAATGAGGCAGATACAAAGCTCGAGTGGACCCCACCACAGAAAACAGAGGGGAGAGTGACGCCTACTGTTGAAACCTTCCTAAGGTCCACCATGATGTTTTTTTGAGATCCAAACTGTTCATATGTTAACGCAGACATGAAAGAAGGGAAAACACAAATATCAGGTTGATCGAAATCTTTTGTGGCCCTTAGAAATTTTTAATGGTGGGAGTCACTCTCCCCACTGTTTTCTGTGGTGGGGTCCTCTCGAACTTTGGATCTGACTCATGCTTTGGATCATGACCTAATATGATCTCTCCAAATGGATGAACGGTGTGGATGCAAAACATACATCATGTTGGGGCCCAAGGAACTAGGTGACGTCACTTCAGAAGCGAGTCTGTCTCGCTTAGCTAATCCGCGTCCAATTTGGCCATCCTCACAAAACACTATTTAGTTGCAAATTGCCAGAGAGAGAGAGAGGATAAAACTGTGGGAAACGCACACCGTAACATTTTTCATTGTATAAATACATTCGAAGAGAACTGAAAGGGCTAGAGGTTACAGCAGCAGCAGCAGGGAAAGGGGGAGATGAGGCTTTTAACTCACAACATGCTATCTTCCAACATCAAGGGCGTCGCGAACGGCTTCCCTCTCCGACTCGAAGCGGAGAAATTCGTAGAGAAAGAGGTGGATTTCAATCCGGATTTTCTCAAGAACATGTTTCCCAAGATCGAATGGAAAGCCCTCGTCGATGCGTCCCGCACCCTTGGATACGCAGAGCTTCCCGACGACGCTGATCCCTCGATGCTTGCCTCCGAAGATTTCCTTAGGAAATTTCACCACGCGCTGCTCGAGCTCCACGTTGAGGAGGGAGCGCTCCTCTGCCCCGAGACCGGCAGAAGGTTCCCCGTCAATAAGGGAATCCCCAACATGCTCCTCCACGAAGACGAGGTTTGAGGGTGAGATTTATAATTTCGGTGTCGGTCGGATCGTGGATCTACGGCGATTGTATTTTTCTTTTTTCTTTCTTTTTCGGATGGTTTTAGGGTTTCGAGGGGGATTTTGGGAGAGGAAGTTGGAATTAGGGTTTTTTTCCAGGTGAAAACTGAGAGGTTAGGGTTCTGGGTGTAATACTGGAATTAGGGTTTTGTTTTTTTTTTTTTTTTTAAAAAGAAGAAAACTCTGCTTATTTGTGTGCTAAAGCGGTGGTTTATACAAACATGATTTATGCTTTCATTACAATCTTATGAAATCATAAGATAAGATAGAGAAAAATGGCCTAAACTTTCTAATTAGTTTGCTTAATCTCAATTACATGTCAAGGTGCCAGGTGTGGGTCCCACCAAAGTCATCGTTAATGTCTCTAAACCGATGTTTTGACAATGGCAGAATCCTGATTGTTCATATGATAACTTATTTAAGAGCGGAATCATGATCAGAATTAAGTGTGGACCATTCCATTGGATCTGTGTGGGGCCCAGTGTGTTTTGTATATGCCATCAAATCCATTGAGAAGATGTGCCCCACCACCATTGGAGGGAAGTGCTGGCAATGGCTGGGGGAGTAGAAAAGTACTGCTAATTCCACTAAAAGAGTGCTTCTTATTGGCAAAGGGCAAAGATTTTTAGTGGATGTGTGCCAATTCAGTGGGATGGGCGGGTTACTCTTAGATGAGGTCGGGTCCGTAATGATGGCATTTTCAGCCCTATCACAGCAAATTCTAGAATGATGGCACTCTGTTTAGTGATGAGGAATGCACTCCTAGTATTATCCACAACCATTTCCACTAGTTTCCCATAGTCATAGAAATCCTGCATGGAGAAGTGTGCTCTTGCGCCTCAGGGGCTAGAAATTTCACTGGAAAATGAATTGTATTTTTTTAAAGAGATGAGATTTCTGTCGGACGGTTTAACATTTTGGTTAAACCATCCATCGAGTGTCCTTATTCGGACGGTGGTTGATCTAGCAAGATCCAGGACAAACTGCCCTTTTGTTTGTATTGGGAATTCCCTACCCCTCCAGCTCTTTGGCTCTTTGAATATAGATATTTTTACCTTTTAAAAAAATGAGCCCCCAACAAAGGATGAAGGCACACCCAAAAAGATAGGCTGTACCCTAACTCAGGTGGGACATAGAACCTGATTTTAGAGGTTTTAGGCATGGTGTGGTCCACCTGAATTTTTCATCATGACGGCTGGATTGTTTGTCATGCACGCATTGTGGTGGGCTCCGCATATCGCATTGAACATAATTAAAGCGTTGAATTATTAAATAAGAGCTTTTTTCTTGGGGGTATGGTCCATCCTATACACAGGTTGCGCCGCTGAAAAGAACTCCAGTAAAATCGAGACATATCCTATCGGAATCTGTTGGGATGTCTTCTGGCTAACATGGTGATGTTTGCGTGAACATCCATCCAATCTCAATGTATTGGGAATTTTTGGAGTTAAGACTCTTATCCAGGGCAGTATCATGTCCAATTAGACCTCACTTGAAAATAAAAAGATATGGGGTTGATTTTAACAAGTCTCGGGCTCTCAAGTGGTGCTGAATGAATTGTTTCGATCTTGTCTGCTTCACCCTTGCAGAAATGCCATCTTGCCTACCAGAGTTACTGAGACCGCCCCATCATGAAATATATGCGTAAAATCAGAACTGAAAGATCCAGTTTCAGGTGATCAAAATCATTCATATGGTATCAATCTTCATGGTTCTATCATCTGTCTAGCTCAATTGGGTAATAATACATGTTTGAACACCTATCTGCTTCGATAGGGCATCAGTTTGCTGGGCCTAGTCCAGTCTATTATTTTTGTTGTAAATCACGTTAAACCAATGTCAAATAGTTACAAAGCTATGGTTCTTCATGTTTTCCATAAAAAATTTATGGATTTGGACTTAAATTTCGAGAATTGGGGGAGATGGGTCAAGTTGCGGAAAATTGAGAAAACAAAATTTCTCAATTTCTCACAAATCAGTTGCAATCTTTGTATCCAAATACAAAATTAAACATGTTTGTAACCTGATTTAGTGATTCTTCTTTTGCTTTTGAGTGTATTGATTGTGTTTCCATATATGTTCGCTTACATTTATAAATTATAATAATAGACTTTGAATATACTTCCATCAGTTCAGTTGGAAAGCACATATATTAGGACCCCATACAAAGGAAACCCCTATTATGTGCACTTTTTTTTTTTTTTTTTGGTAATGTTTTGATTTCTAAGTGTATATTGATGTCTTTTTCAACAATCCTTGAAGTTTCATTGAAACATTCAACCAATTTTCCAATGTTCTCATGTTTCCCAACAATAACGATACATTACGTGATACAACCGATATATCCCATGCAATAACCGATATTTATCCGTATCCCAAGGATGCGATACATTACGTGATAACGATGTCAGGCACCTCCCCTCCACTGAAAGGATGGAGAGAATTGATTGAAAGCATTGCATACAACCTCTCATAACTGCAAGAACGATGGGGCTGCTCCTACATTCAGCTTTCTCCGGAGTGGAGAAAGCAACCAATGCTCTGCCTGTTGTCCAGAAGAAGCCTGCCAATGAATTCTGCATTGGTTGAGAACCCCACTGGGCCCGCTGTCCCTTTCCCACAAATGATTTTTACCCCTCCCTATACCATCCCTGTCGGAGACCACAAATCATGAGGACCTCAATACGCAGACCAAGCACATAGATCACTCTTTGAGTTTGTGTGATTTTCCCTCATTGACTCCACTCCTTGGAAAACATGAGAGTTCCTTTCTGACCATGATACCCAACAGATAGCTAAGGAGGCTAAGGACCAGAGGAGCACACGGTTCTCTATGGGTCGTCTCACACTAGCTCTCACCACTGCGTCCTGGAGGTTCTCTGAGGACACCCATTGCTAAAATGAATTGCCAGACTGACCTCTGCAAAGGAAAAGGTGCGACATTGTTTCTTCCAACTGCTTGCATAGATCACCTGTTGGGGAGGCTGAAGCCTCACTTCTGGAGCTAATCCTGGTTTAGAAATTTTCCTTTCATAGCCGTCCACATAAAAGTTGTGGTCCTTGGGGGGATGCCACTGGGTTCCAAACGCAGACCAGGAAGGAGTTCGAGCCAACTTTAGTAACAGCCCAAAAAAGGATTTTGCTGGCAAGACCAGATGTTGTAGCCCATCAGTTCAAAGTCCGGGCGCAACCAAGGCCTAGCATATGGTCCCATTGCCTGGTGTTGTTATTTAGAGTTGGGTCTAATCATCTTTCATCATAATAATTTTAGCAGTTGCCTGAATAACTCACACTGAACTTTGTTATAACTCAGGTACAATCCTCGTAGATATGGAAGATGCTGCAAATCAGAATTTCTACATGTTGACATACAACAATTAACTCAGAATATACAATTCCCTCTCTACCTAGAGGCGGAAAACAGCCACATTCCTTACTCCTAAAATGCGGTTAGCATTAATCATGTTTATCACAAATTGGAGGCACACCAAATACCCAGTCAAGCACGTTCAAGTATTTCGACCGGAACACCTCCCTTTCTTGCGCATAACAATGCATGATGATGGCTGTTGATATGCTAAATACAACTACATCGGCTCTCTTCAATTTCTTTGACTCTGGGAAATAACCTGCATCTGCCATGCATGTGAAGAAGCTTTCAATGGCACGTGCAAGGCAGTAGAGGGATATTTCGATCCTCCTGCTCTTCTTTTCAATTGACAATGCCAGGCCAGGAGGAAACTGCAACAGAGTAACTGATTTTCAGAGCAATGATATTGCAGGTGGGAGAGGGATTCAACCAAAGGGGAAATGAGGCAGTTGCATACCGTCCCCATCGCAACCATCGGGATGTTGCATCTCTTGAAAATCCTGAAAAGAAGGCATGTCCACATCCTGAAAACAAGACATGATGTGTATCACACTATCCAGTTAGAAGATGTTAGCTGACCTGGAGGCCTGGCAAGGCTATGATGATGATGACGACGATGACCCATCCTCACATGTAGTACACACGTACAGCTATCCAATTCTGGACCAACCAAATCATGGGGAGCATAGCTTGAAAATCGCACTTATCAAGCAATAATAACCATTTAATTGGTGGTTATCAAATGGATGGTTAAAAATGAAAGTGAGGGGCCTAAATTCAGTGGGCAAAATCAGATTGTAACTATCGTCTCCTCAGGCTTTTTGGTCATGCTCCTCCATTCACAACTGGGTTACCTCCATTTTTGGTCTGGAATGCTGTACAAATATGCAATGTGTATGGTGGATGACCGCCATTTTTAATTTGGTAGTGAAGTATCACTAGAGTTTAGCACAACTATTTAGCATTGACAATTCTCATATCATACACTTAAATAATTAGAAATTATAATTCAAGAAAGAAGATGATTTTATAAATAGGAGTTACAGGGAACATAACAAATAGGTGGATGGGAATGCAATGTTGCATGACATGCGAGGAAAATGAAAACTAACCAGGCTGATGAACAATACACAGAGAGAAACAGGCTCGATCTTGCAGTACCAAGAAGGCCCTTCCCAAAAATTGTATAAGGCCTGTTGTTATAAACATGAAAGCCAACTGAGAGTCAAGTCAAAAGGCCTGAGAAAGAGAAGCTTGTACATTTCCAACCGATACAAATAGTAAAAAAACATTGCAAGAAAGAAAAACAAAAGACAAATAGCACAGAACCAACCGTATGCAGATGATCACAATCCAAATTGCACGTTTTCAACCACAGAAAAGAGACAAAAAATTCATGCTACCATACATCTACACAAGCAAGAGCTAGGGAAACTAATTCCCAGGACTTGAGATGACATAGACAGCACTGACTAGGCACACATCTGCCAAGGAATTAGCTTTCATGTGGATATGCATTACTGACTGAAAGTCAAGCAAGAAGAACATCAGAAGTCTATATAAGGGCCTGTTTGGCAAGTTGCATTAGGTGGGATTAAGGTGGATGGAATTGTAAAAGTTATAATAAATGCATGTGTAAGGTATTGTCCCTGGTTGGGTGTATCCCATGTTTTCTAATACTATGTTTGGCATGTATACGTTAAAAAATAAATCCCAGGATTTACTTTCAAATTGCATTTGGATTGAACCTGGATGAAGCAAAAATCCATCCTCCTTGGATTAGTAATCCCATCTCACACTCCCTCCAAACATGTTACTCCGAATTTCAAAATGGGATTAGTAATGCAATCCCATTAAATACAACTTAATACCACTGTCCAAACAGACCCTAAGGATACTTGCGTGACCACCCAGCTCTTGGTTGACTTGGTGAATCATGTTGAGATATTTACCCATCACAGCTAGAGAGCATCAAGGGAATTTGAGAACAAAAGCAAACCATTCTAGTCAAAACCCATAGGCCCCGACATAACACAGCAAAATAGAACCATTATCTACTTCAACTGTCAAAATTAGCCTTGACATAGCCAATTGCAGAAGCACTAAACATCCTGAGATCTAAGCAAATGATAATAGTCAACATTGAGATCAATCTGCATATAGAACTACCTAAGATATTTGGGTTCCACCATATGTATGAAACTTCCACCACTGCTGTATTAATGAGATGGGATTAAGGGTTATAGTGACTTACTTTCTCAAGGGTTGGATCCCCTAAATCCAATGGTGGTGGACTCACAGAGGATACTCCATATCATGTGTTTCACTCCATAATAGGACCCAAGAAATTTTGTGTGATTGCAAAAGCCACTTCCTATGCAACTGCAGTGTGGCTAGAGTGAAAATAAAAGCCACAACCCACAGGGTTCACTCTCTCACTTGAAGCTGACGTGTTGGCACAAGTGTTTGTGATCCACAGGTATGGTCCAACATGCATCTTCAAGTAATGATTCTAGGAGAAAGAGGTATTTCATGGCATGCGATACACAAAGACATCCAAAACGGTGTAAAGATAAATGATCACGGATCTCTCACAAAGGAGAGTGGATATGAAGATGATAAACAGTCCCCAGACAAAATAAAAAACCACCTACTTGGGAAACAGAACCATTAGTGCTGGACAAGGTCACAACGTTTTTAGGTGACTTCGCTCTTGATCCACAAGTTTCACCTCATACCCATCAAGAGCATCATCATTCTACTCATTCATCCTCCTCTTCTCCAAAAAAAAAAAAAAAAACTCAGTTAGAAGAAAGAGATGCAACTAAGGAATATCGAGCGACCTTTTTCCTCTTTTTGAGAGGTTAAGGAATGTCAAGTGAACTCCAAACCAATATACTGAAATCTTAATAATGCATTACAAATGCATGCATCAATCATCTCTACCTGGATCAGTTATCCCTCGATCTATTACATGATAGAACAGTAATCTATGCATGGATAAAATTGTGGCAGTTATTTCAGTAAGATGGCATGGAAATCAACTAACCTATGATAAAATTAGAAAGCAGTGCAATAGCAGTTCAAGGGAAAAAAAAGGAAGAAAAGATTAGACGATGGCAAAAAGACACTAACCTTTTCAAGAGGTCTTGTCGATGAACTATTAGTGCAGGAATCAGATATACTGGAAGATAGACCGGTAATGCTCTTCCATAGGCTTGAATGAGAAAAGAAATAACATGTCTTGTGCAAGATTGATGCCCATGCACCATCTGCACAAAAGAGTAATAATAAGTACTGTTAATGCTGGAAGATCAATGGTAACCGGATAGAACAATGGTGGCATAAATGGAAGGAATCTTTGAATTATATAGTAAGTAACCATATAAGGCTCAAACACGATGATAGGCTAAAGATGTGAAGCTAGATATCCAGTATCTCCTAATAAACAGCTTGGAGTGTCCGTTTCAGAGACCATACTATAAAGATGACAATCAAATTGCCCTATTTCCCCTCAAACAAGGCCAAGTTAACTCCAAATTTGCAACGACCCAACAAAACACATTGAAGCAATTGTGAAGATAATATTTTACATTTTTTTCAATTAAAAACAGTATTTTTGAGCAATGGATTCCAGTAGCATTGGAAATAGAATTGCTGAGTAAGCAGGTATCTTCTGCTGTCAATGGAACATTGCATATAGCATCTAACAAAGTAAACTATAATGCATACCAACCTTCAAGAGGTATGCTAGATGAGAGAGAGAGAAAGAGAGAGAGAGAGAGAGAGAGAGAGAGAGAGAGCTTCTCTATGGAAGAAGTCAAATTGGCGATCGCTTCCTTAAGCGGTGATAAGGCCTCCGGCCCTGATGGTTTCAATATCCGATTTTTTCAGCAATTTTGGGAGATCATTCAAGTCGATGTCATGGATTTCCTGAAGGAATTCCACGAGAGAAGCAAACTTTCCAAAGATCTCCGGTCTTCTTTCTTAGCGCTTATCCCAAAGATCTTGGGTGCGGCCTCCTTCAACGAATTCAGGCCCATTAGTTTAATCAGGGGCCCTTATAAAATCCTGGCGAAGGTATTGGCTACTTGTCTGAAGAAGGTTATAGGTTCAGTTATTTCTCCCAATCAATGTGCCTTCATTCCGGGTAGACAAATAGTGGACTGCGCTCTAACCGCAAACGAATGCTTGGATTCCAGTCATAGATCAGGTTCCAAAAGCATTTTCGGTAGTCTGGACGTAGAAAAGGCCTATGATCACGTTGACTGGGATTTGGTGACAGATGGAGTAGGTGGATAGCTGAATGTATTGGTTCGCCACATTTTTCGATTCTCATCAATGGGTTCCCGAAAGGGTATTTCAAAAGTTCGAGAGGTCTGAGACAAGGAGATCCTTTATCTCCTATCCTTTTCCTCATAGTGGGTGAAGCCCTCTCAAGAATGTTACAGAAGGGCCAAGCAGCAGGCATTCTCAGTGGGATTTCAGTAAAAGGCATGAGTAGCCCAATATTGCATGTTCAATTCGCAGACGATACTCTGATTTTTTTCTGATGCCAATCCAGCCAAGGTGGATAATCTGCGCACCACGATCTACTGCTTTGAGGCAGTTTCTGGCCTTAGAATCAATATGAGCAGATCTAAATTATACGGGGTAAACTTGGAGGAAGAAGAGGTTTCACATTTCGCTTCGCATATCGGCTGCTCCTCGGCTTCTTTTCCCACATCGTATGTAGGCCTTCCGCTTTGCATTGGATCTCCTCCTAAGTCTCTATGGAACAAGGTCTCCATAGGTTTGAGAAATATCTAGCAAAATGGCAATGCCGCTTCCTATCTCGGTGTGGTCGTCTAACTCTAATCAAGTCCACCCTTTCCAACCTTCCCCTGTATTTTATGTCATTATATAGATGTCCGTCTTCAGTTCTGGCTTCTATAGACAGGCTAAGACGTGACTTCTTATGGCATGGGAAAGAGGACAAGAAGAGATTTCATCTTATGGATTGGAATCAGGTGTGCAAGCAATTTAAAGAGGGTGGAGAAGGTATTAAAGACCTTAAGAAGATGAACAGGGCTCTCCTTGGGAAGTGGATTTGGAGATTAGGGTCGGAAAGCGGCAGCTTATGGAACAAGATTATTAAGAGCAAGTACAACAGTTCGGCTGGCGGATGGTAGACCAAAGAGTCATCTGCTTACAGGGCTTCGGCCATCTGGAAAGGCATCCTTCGCTTTAAAAAGGATATCTTCAAAGGTATTGGTTTCGAGCTAGGAAAAGGTGATAGAATCCGATTTTGGAAAGATCCCTAGATGGGGGACAAATCTCTTGAAGATTCTTTTCCGACTTTGTTTCGTTTGGCCTCCAATCAAGATGCAGCTGTGACCGACTGTTTTTCTATTAAGGATGGCAAGATGGAGTGGAATCTGTGTTGCAGAAGAAATCTTGAGGACTGGGAGATCCCCGAACTGGCAAACTTGTTGGAATGCATCTATAAAGTCATCCCAAATCAGGAGATGGATGATAGAATCATTTGGAGACTGGATAAATCTTCCTCCTTCACGGTTAAATCTTTCTACAACCAGTCTTTGTCATTTCAATATCCTATTGCTGAGCAATCTTCTGCATATGTCTGGTATTATTTGCCCCCTCCCCCCCCCCCCCCCCCAAAGATCGTGGCATTCGGATGGTTGGCTGCTAAAAAGAAGATTCTCACTGTTGAGAAGGATGGTGCTCCCCAACATCTGTCTTTGCTGTATGAGGACCGCAGAATCGGTCGATCACTTACTTCTTGATTGCTCCTTCATCTCAAATATTTGGGCTGAGTTTCTCTCCTGCTTTCAAGTCAATTGGTGTTTTCGGGGCTCGGTGGATCTTCTCCTCAAAGCTTGGCACGGAATCAGGATAGGGAAGAAGAAGATGTAGATTTGGAGAATGGTCATCCTTGCTATCTGGTGGTCCGTTTGGGCAAAACAAAATGACATGTTTTAGGAATTGCTCTGATCCAGTAGAGGTCGTAGCTGACAAAGATAAACGTTTGGTGATCAAATGGGCCGTTTATGTTGATGATTTAATAGATACAGATTTTCTTTTTCTAGGAGTTTAATGGTCTCGCTATCTCAGTGGACTGTTTCTCCTGTTTCTGCTCTGGTGATATAGTTTAGCCAGCTTTCAGAGAGAGAGAGATGCATCTGAAGTTTTCCCATTATCTCATAATCACATTTAGTTGTGAAGTTTTCGGCACACACTTAATGAAATGAATGAGAAGAGGCAATCCATCAGAGAAAAGAAAAATTACATGTCTGTGTATAAAGAAAAAGTGAGACAGTCAATGTCCCAGAGAAAAGTATCGCCGAAAATTTTGGGAATACTTACAGAACAAGGAACTTTCATTTTCGGATCTAGCTTTATGTCAATGCCAACAGACTTGTAGTACTTCTCTATCCCCTCCAAATTACTCAAAGGCATGTTGCAGGCAATCTCTTTGACCCCTCGCAAAATAATAGCATCCTTGCCGCCATGTTTGTTAAGAAAGGACTTGTATGATGAAGGTAAACTGTCTTGTTTCAGTATGTATGAAGACCTGCACGCAATTATAACGAGCATGATTAAGGGATTGAAATATTCTTTCTAGGATTAGAGAGATCATGAGACGAGATAATATGGAGGTGCATATAAACAAAGATCCATATCCAAGAACATTGCACTCATAATATAAAACACCACATTTATCAAATACATGATAATGGTCCCACTGAAACACCACGTGTATATATATGATTTTTTTTTCTTGCACAAGGATTAACAACACTTCAACCTGAAATCAGACGTGAAGCCTATATTTGGAACTTCTCAAAAACACCTATTTGTGGAAACGTATCCAAGCAAGCTGATAAAACATCTCATGTAAATATCTGTACATACTTGTGAAGCATAAACAGTTCCAAACAAATAAAAATGAAGAGAATGGGGATGTGACCAACAGCTAGAAACCAATACGAAGGTATCATTTTCAACAACCCCATAAAACACGTAAAAATGGTGATAACAGAATATATGTTTGAAATAGAAAATAAATAATTTATCAGGAGAGCTTTGCTAAGCCTACATGTGCATACAAGGCATACCATCTACAATCCACCACATGCATGGCAGGTGCAATACCCTAGCCATCTAACAGGTAATACTGACCAATTAGATGTTGGTGAGCAAAAGTAAAGCTAGTCAACTCAGCAGGTGGGCAGTGGTATTAGGAATAGGTGGATGGGTTAGAAAACATTGGCCCTTTTTTTTTTCTCTAACTGTCCATATGTTCTATTGAATGTGGCCCATGTCACTGGAAGACTGACCTGATTCTTAGGCCAGGGAATCTAAATAGTGGTACCCCTCTGATGGATTGATTGGATCTCCTGCCTATGTGCCATGCGGGTTCATGTGGCAGGTACATGAGCTGCATTGTAATGCTGTCTGTGTCTTCGAGACACTTGAATCTGTCATTCACCTTCTTGTTCATTGTCAGTTCACGTACCAGATTTAGGGATGGGCCTTAAGGCAATTCAATGTGGCATGGTCCATGCTTAACTCTATCCAGCAACTATTTGAAACATGGAGGATTTGAGATCGTGTAAGTGTAAATTTCTTTGTGAGCTGTGCTTGGCTGTCCACTGGGCGATATGGAAGGAACATAACGGTCACACTTTTAACAGAATTTGTGCCTCCAACTCTGTTGCATCCTTAAGAGTTAAACGCCTTGTTTGTTCTTGGGCAGAACCAACGGATTATGTTATTCCAGAGTTTTAAATAGTTATGCTACATAGCTTGTAGCTTAGTCTTAGTCATGTGTAGCCTACGCTACATGATAATTTGCATATGTTACATGGTACATGGCTCACATTACAAGTTCTTCTTCACTACAATATTAAAATCAATTAATATTTTCAATGATTTATTACAATTTTCTTTTTCCAATAAAAAGTAGTTATTTTTTCAATGCTTTTAGTAAAAATAATATAAGTAACAGTATTAAATCAATTTCGTTGCTCTTTCTTTACCTTTATAGTTTATACTCAGTCATTACCCTTTCCTATTACTTTAGGTTGCGTTTGGTTGCACTAAATATCCTGAAATTTTGTTAAATTCCATTATCAATCATTCTAATTTGGTGCAGAATATCATGAAATTGATGCAGCCATGTGCGACCTTCATTAAAAATCTAAAAGTAGAGTGTAGCTCATGCTACAGGCTATGTAGCTTATGCCTCTCACTTCAAAGGGGTGAACACTACGCTACACGCTATTCGCTATTTAAAACAGTGTTATTCCTTCTGCAAGGGATTTCAACCACCTCATTTCATCAGCTCCCTTTTTGTATTAGCTCCATGCTTGTACTGGCCCCCAGGCCCTTTTTCTTTAAAAAAAGAAAAAGAAAAAACCTTATATTTCGATTAAAAAATTGAAGTGAAAGGTACGATATATGTTATGGTCATTTACTTGGCAAAGCATAACAGCAAAACGAAAAAAAAAAATGGAATAGTAAAATCAAGAAGTAGGAAAACAATAACAAATAAAAGTGAGAAGGTGGAAACAAAGTCTCAACATAGATCTCATTCAGAAATGCCATTCAGCATTCAGTCTTCACAAATTCAGTAGCAAGCTTCACAGACAGAATACATACAAAATTTGTGAAGAGGAAAGACACATAAGGAAAATATCTCCATGTGACCAAGTCAAAGGTTTGCAAATGTATCCAAACCGCTTGCTCTTTATTCCACAACGTGATGCCAATACAGCAGCACGCATGAGAGTGTAGATGGCCAAGCTTGTATGTTGTGTATTTGGTCCGGTCAAAAGCAGTGAAGGCCCAGCAATCAACCCTGCCAAGAGTGCCCTCCAGCTTGCAGTCCTACACCAAAATGAGATCTTAAGAACACTGCAAAAATGAATTGGAAGCAATTATATTGAAGTTCCTCTAGGAAAGTTTGGTCTGCATGAGTTATTCAGGATTCAGCAACATCTAAAAAGCTGAATTAACCTCACCACACACGAGAGAGAGAGAGAGAGAGAGAGAGAGAGAAGAAAATAAAAAAAGAGCTGCATAGAATAACAACAATTTTTTTCACACGCACTCACACACCCCACAAGTGCCCGCGCATTCACACCACAATGGGTGCTCGAACCCATGACCTCATGTTGAACTCGTGTGAGTCTACCACTAAGCCCTAGGGTGGCAGGCAAATAACAACATCATAAAATAATGTCAACCATTAGCATCATTTAAACCTTATCCCCATTAATTGGGGTCCGCTACATGAATTTGTTTTCTTCCATTCCACTCTGTCAAGGGCCATACTTAGACCATAGGTCATCAAGTCCTTTCTTACTACCTCCATCCATGTCCTTTTGGGCCTTCCCCATGCCCTTTGAGAGCCTTCAAGTTGTACCAACTCACTCCTAACCGGCCAAGCTCTTGGTCTCCATTGCACATGACCAAACCACCTAAGTCTACTTTCCCTCATCTTATTATCCATTTATCCTACTCAAAAGTTCCCTCTATTAAACCCATTTCTAATTCTATCCTTCCTCGTCTTGCCACTCATCCATCTCAACATCCTCATTTCAGCTACACTCATCCTCTAAACATAGTGTTCCTTCACTACCCAACATTCTATCCCATAAAGCATGGCTGGTCATATAGCTATCATATAAAACCTCCCTTCAATTTGAGTGGTACACCGTACATGACAATCACATAAAACTCCAAAGGCACATCTCCATTTCTTACACCCAGCTCGAATTCTATGGTTAACATCCATTTCAATCTCCAGTCTCATGAATTATTGACCCAGGTATCAAAAATGGTCATTTTGGGAAGCTTCTTGGCTAGCAAATTTAACTATGATTCACTCTTATTGTTGCTAAGATTGCACTCCATATACTCTATTTTGGTCCAACTAATTTTAAATCCTTTAGATTCTGAAGCACCCCTCCACAAGTCTAGCTTTGTATTTATGCTCTCCCTTGTCTTGTCAATTAAAACTATGTCATTTGCAAACAACATATACCATGGGATCTCTTACTACAAATGCCTCGTTAACTCGTCCATAACCAATGCAGAAAGGTATGAGTGCTCAATGGCGACTCCTGGTGCAAGCCTAATTGGGAACTCACTTGTCTCTCCACTAGAGGTCTTACATTTTTTATTGCTCCCTCATATATATCCCTAATCACGTCAGCCTGTCCTCTTGAAATTCCTTTGTTTCCCAACACACCAAATTAACTCTCTTGGAACCCTATCGTCTACTTTCTCTAAGTTAATAAAGACCATGTGGAGATCCTTCCTCTTTTCCTTATATTTCTTCAACAATTGTTTAAGTAGGAAACGAAACAAAAAATGATTTATTGATATATTCATCTCATGCCGTAGTCTTTGCTTAATCACCATCGCCTAAAGTTTCAAAGTATCACTCATAAGTTTAATCCCATGATATTTAGCACAACTTTGTATGTCTAATTTATTCTTATAAATAGGTAACACCGCACTTTTCTTTTAGTCATCTAGAATTTTTTCGATCTTATAATCTTGTTGAACAACCTTGTCAACCAAAATAACCCAATATTTCCCATACACTTCCAAACCTCTATTGATATATCTTGTTCAAGGGCCTCTCTTGTTTTCATCTTCTCAAAGCGTCTTTTACTTCTAATATCCTAATCTTACAAAAGTATCTATTACATCATATGAGTTTATGATTCCTTCTATCCCTTCGCTCTCAAAGTATGGAATTTTTATATTTGCAAATATAGCACCAATCTTGATTAATGGGAACTAGTTTATTGATTTCAGGGATCTGCATAATTCTTATTTTAAAAAAGCACATATTCTCTATGATAAGAATAGGATAGCTGGAAGACGGGAGTATACCCTCCCGAAAAAAAAAAAAAAAACCCACTAGGATACTAACATTCATCAATCCTAAATTCCCCAACCCAGGGATTTGCTTTGGAAAGAACATTTAGGGCCCAAGGGGATTTAGTCTTTAGGATTGGTGAGTCCATCTACCACCTGCAACCCAAATTCACAGATACACCAAGTTTAAAACATGGGAGCGTGAGCATTTCTCATATATATATATATTTATATATATATATATATGGGAAAAGGTATTATGCTCTCGACCTCACAAGTCCGTCCCATGAGGTCGAGCTGTGTGGGCCCCACTGTGATGCGTTTCGAACATCTACCCCATCAGTCAGATGCACCATTCCATCGTGGACCTAGGTCTCAAAAATCAAGTCAATCCGTGACTTGTGTGGGCCACAGCACATCCAGAAGTGGAGAGGAGCCGTGCACCATTAAAACATTCATAATCATTTTTTGGGCCCACTGAGATGTGGTTTGCAAATCCAGCCCATCCATTATGTGTGTCCCACTTGGATGAGGGTTCGGACCAAGTTTGACGCATGCAAATTTCAAGTGGGCCCCACCAAGTGCTTTTATATGTTTTAACGGTGTCTTCACATGATTTTACATGGTATGACCCACCTGAGTTCCGTGTACGGCTGATTTTTGGGATATCCTATAATTTAGAGGGGACCCCTCAAATGCACGGTGTTGATGATCGACACGCATCACGGTGGGGCCCACACAGCTCGACCTCACGGTAGCTTATCGTGAGGTCAAGCGCATAATACCTTTTCATATATATATATATATATATATATATATATATATATATATATATATATATATATATATATATAGGCTTCAGAACTTACTCGGCCCATAATTAAAAATCCAACTGGGTAGAGCTGGTTCCCTCCCTAACGATTTGTCGTCTATCACTGAAATCTCAACCGTTATAATGAAATAAGCACAATCTGGCGGCTAGAAAACCATTTACATTGCAGTTGTAGTGAAAGTGTTTGCACTTGATCATTTCCATGTATATGTACACACATGTACACACATAGCATTAATATAACCAGTGAATGAGGTCTACTAAGCCCACACATGTATATACAAACATGAATTCATGATAATGAATGATTAACAGATAAAAAGTCACTACGGTTGAACTAAGATAGGAGAAAGACATTAAAAATTCTATCCTAGATAATTCCTTTTCAAAGGTAGTTGAGGATGTGAGATAAACTATGGAGCATCTTATTAGAGTACTTCAATTGGTTGACAGTGATGAGAAAACACAATGTGTTATATCTATGAAGTCATAAGTAATGCAGGGGCATTTTCACACCGGGCTCAAGTGAGGTTGCCTGTGGGATGCAAGGGCCCACTCAGGGTGGGCGGCCTGTCTGAGGTGGGTGGCTCATGAGAGGCAGGCCCCACCCGTGTGATTTGGATGGCTTTTGTGAGGCAGTACCTATGTGATTTGGGGTTCATGAGGGGAGTTCGACCGATGTTCTAACCCATGAGATACCAATTTGATACAGGACCCCTATAGATGAGCCTAGGACCCATATAGATTGCATACCCATGTCTGTGTTCTATAGGCCTTCAAAGTTTGCATATGCATCTACACGACATACTCATGACTTGCATGTGGAGATTAGAAAAGGAATCAATATAACTAATGAAACATAAAAAATGATTGCTGACTCACACCATAGGTTTAAAGAGTTTGTTATGGGTGATGAAGTCATGATTAAAATATGTCCAAAAAGGTTTCTATAGAGAACCATAAAAAAATTACAAGCCCATAGCGCTAGACCATATAAAATCTTTAAAATACTGGGTTCGAATGCTTACTTGATAGATCTTTCACCTAACATGGGTATCAGTTCTACATTTAATGTGGAAGATCTTGTACCATTTCATGGACATTCCCCTGACCCTCAAATGAACTTTGATGATGATGCCCCTAACCTGTCCCAAAATCCATGGCCATTACCTAACCCATCTTCTCAACCTTTACCATTCATACCATTCATACATATGAGAAGAGAGGATATGAAGGATATCTTAGATGAAGAAGTGGTTTCCACATGACATGGCGGTTACCAGGAGTATCTTGTCAAGTGGAAGGGCTGACTAAAATCAGACAGTATGTGGATCACAAAGACAAAGCTTCAGTGACGAGACCTGAATCTCCTCGAGTATCACTGCAACTTTATTTCGCCAGAGGCGAAATCTCCTCAACCGAGGGGAATTGATGGGGACATCAGAGGACCTACTCGAATGTACCAGAGACGGAGACGACCACCCACATTAGCGTAACTTTCTTTGTGGATGGGAGACGAGTTCCAGATGAGGCCCACCAGGCCATTTTGAAGACCCCACATGCATTGGACATGCATCAGGAAGACATCACTTTGGGATGATGCATGTGGGCTGCTTAGGAGATTATTTAAGTCGTAAGATTTCTATTTCGTATCGATCCAACCTTTGGATCTTGTTGATCAGGCCATCGGGCCACCAAATCTTCTTGATTTGAGCCCCTTGGACTCTAATATTGCTTTCTTTATGTTTTTTATTTTTATTTTTAGGAGTTATTTGATAGTTGAGATTGATAATATATGTTTTAATTTTCTTATTTTAGATGATGGGCCACTTCACTTGAGCGAGTGGCATAGTTGTAATTATGCTGGATTTAATTCTGAATTTTTAATTATAAAAGCACGAGGGGGTGGAGTTCCAACCCGAGTGGAGATTTGAGAAGAAAAAAAGAAGAGAAAAGCTCTCTCGTGTGAAGGAATTTTCTTTATTATTTTATATGGTTTAAAAAAAAAAAACCCTCCCCTTCCAATTGAATCATGGAGGGGTACAAACTTGTTTGGTGGTAGATTCCCCAAGGTATTCTTCTTACATCCTCTCTCTCTTCTTCGAAAAGGTATTCTTCTTCTTCTCTTGTCTTCCTCTTTTCCCTCCCATCACAACCTTCTAAACTCTAAATCTTAAATTTCTTATTTTCCCCAATTTTAAAATCCCCAATTCCCATGAATCCTAATTTTCCTAATTTCAGATTTTCCGCTTTCCTTACCCTAATCATAAAACCTACAAATCTGTCCATTGAGTGTGGAACGGGCCTATGCTAAATTGGAAATTCTATCCTTCCATTGATCCTAGTTTTAATTGATTTATGTGATTTCTTAGCATGCAGACATATGATTTTGGTTAAATCAGATTTTATTTCTTATTGTTTACTCTTAATTAATTGGTAGGTTAGCATCTTTTGTTAATTGAATTACTTTACGGACTCTTTCATAATCTCCACGTTGCATGCTAGCATGAAATCATGTGTCCTGCATCAATAAGTCAAGCCAGAATTCCAATTCAAGAGATTCATAATGGAGTTAAATTAATAACCTTTATAAACAATTATTAATTGAAGATTGTGTGATCAACTAAATCACCCACTTCATACATATGCACAATATCTTAATATGGCATATCATTTTCGGACTGATAACCAGTGGGAAGTTGTATAAACTTCTATTTTATCTTTTAATAACTCTTTTAATTACTCTCAAGTCCCTAATTTTCAAACTTTAACATCCCATTTGAATGATTTTTAAGATCTAAAATGAATTTGAAGCTTGATGATTTGCATTAGTCGTCTAGTAGATAATGATGATGATAAAATGCAAGTTGTTAAAAAAGTAATTAAGTAGTATGAATTAGACAACGGTTAGGAGGAGTGAGTTTATACAAGTTGAAGGCTCTAAAAGGGCAAGGGGAAGGCCGAAAGGCGTGGGTAGATGTAGTAAGAAAAGACTTGACGAGCTATGCTCTAACTGAAGTTATGGCCCTTGATAAAGTAGAGTGGTAGAAAAGGATTCATGTTCCCAACCCCGATTAGTTGCATAAGTCTTTGATGATGACGATTATGTGGTATGAATTAAGTACATGTTACATTCGTCTTATTATTTTGTAGATTTATTAGTAGACTAATACTCATCTAAACTTCCACAATAATATAGATAACATCGCAATATTTTCGTTATCACAACATGGGCAATATCGAGACCACAATCTTTCATTTCCTTTCCAGTTGTCAATGATTTCTCGGCAAAATATCGTGTGTCGTCGATATTCTGAAATATCGATAGATGTTTGGATGGTTGGATAGATAGATGGTATTGATGGGATGGTTGGACTAATTTCTTATGACAACAAATGCTTTTAGGCTCCCACTAAATGGAAACTTATCATGCATACATTCTTTTTACAATTTTTTTATTCCTAAATATGCAAATATGTGTATTTTAGCATCTGTTGAAGTTTCACTAAAATTCCACCATTTTTCCCATGTTTCCCAATGTTTTCCCATATTTCCGGTGATTAATGATATTATGCAATATTGATATTGTTTCCATATCCCCAACCAGCAAAACTTGTAGTGATACTGATACTTTGAACACTAATTGCGGATGTATTGCGATATATCGATGCATTGTGATATTTTGCCAAAAACCTTTCATCAAATTCCCTCGTATTGCCAAAACATGATATGCATTATCATATGTGTTGGCAATACATTATAATACATTCGCCTACTAGAAATTCAAGAAAAAAGAAAACCCACAAAAATCCATTTTCTCCTAATTTTTTTGGGGGGAATATGGTTTTATACTTGATTGTATGATTTGTGAATTATATGGACTCGTTTTGGATATAATTACATCACTTATGTCAGACAACGCATAGTTTAGGACCATATAATAGGAAATTTGTTGTGCATACTTTTTTTGTGATTTTTTGAATTCTAAGTGTGTAATTTGTCTCTTTTAATATATCATAAAGTCTCATTGAAAAATTCCATCACTTCTTCGTTTTCACTTAAACAATGATACATTCCCCGATACATGCAATATTTGCCATTTGATACTAATATGTTTCCATATCCCAAGGGTGCAACAGGTGCATCGATACTGATATTTGAATAACTGGGGACAAGACAACTTCTAGTATAGAAGATCTAATTATCTTTATTGTCAACTTTCTATGCATACTTTTAAGTTTCCATCTTTATCTTGTTATCAAATTCAAACTTATCAAAACACTATGTTAAATCATTCTTATTAAATGCTTTGTAGCAAAATAATAACAATTATTAGCAAAATGATAACTATTATTCTCCTATCTTACAAAGACTAGTCATTTCACGTTTTAAGTCAAACTTGTACATTTTCAAACTTCGAAAGAAATGGGAATACATTTGAACAAATTGGAATTATTTGAAGTAACAACATTTGAATGATTTGGTACATCCCACTACAATGTAGATTAAGAGATCGGCAAATGAATAGGTCCGAAGAGTATTATGACCCAATTTCTCTTGATAATATCATATCATCTTAGATAACCCAAGTCACCAACTGAGAATTGAGTAAAACCTACCATCAAAAACCCAATTTCTCTTTATATTTTTTTAATATTAAAAGATCTATAGTTATATTTTATCTTCTAGGTGATTTTGCGTCATGGATGATTATGATCCTAACCTTCCTAGAATTGAAGGGAATGTAGATGACAATGGTAAGCAAGTAGATAAAAGTGACAGAGTTGATCATGGTAATCTAATTCTTATATCCAATTATGACTAGGATTAGGAGCCATTGATTGAATCATCATGTCGAATTAACATTTTAAAAAATAAAAGTTTGAATTTTGGGTTGCAATGCTCGTTAGGCTAAAAAGTTGAATCTTTTGAATTTTTCTTTCATTTTAAGATTTTTATTGATAATTTTTATGTTATTTATTGTTTATATATATTTGTACCACTTGACATAGTGCCATTCCAAGTCCAAAAACTTAAAAGAAGAGTATGTCTCTTAAGTCAATTTAAGCATTTTGCAAATTTGGCCTGTGAAAAAAGCCTAAATAATGGTATTGGTCAAATAGATGGTTCAAATTGATGATGGGACCTATTTTTCATAAATGATCTAAACCATTGATTTCTTAGGATAAAAAAGTTAAAGAGTCATCTAGACGTTGGTATTTTTGTCAAGCGCCTACAAAGTGTGTTCCAAATCAATTAATTGGGTTATACATGTGCCCAAATGTATGTCATAGCACTAGACCATTTTTCTATAGTGTATATTTTGATTGCAACTTCCAATGGACAAAATCCCTTGATATGAAGATAAAGATGGTCTTACTGGAGTTATGATATTAATTTCTTAGCTAACTTCAATATGAATCACAACCAATAGATAATTCAGACCAATTATTGAACCATCCATATGTTTAATGCACTTACCAATTGTTTGCACTAGATTGCCCATATGAAATTCAATATGGCCCCTGGAATATGGCAAATGTAAATCAACTATTGGAGCATCAAATTGTCTTCATTGGTCAACATCTTCACCTTTAAAAAAAAAAAAAATCAACATGACCAATAGAAATGATCAAGATCTTCATTGATCATCCATCCAATCAGCCACCTAATAATGCTCATGGCTAAAGGATGACAATGGTTGAATAATCTTAACCATTTCAGCAATGGCCTAGAAACTAGAAGTAGCTAAACAGGACAGATCAGTAAATCGTGCACTACTTGTTCGACTCTCTCTTTTTTTCAACAAAGCAGTTGCCGGCTGCTAACAGGGCCTTTGTTCTTACACACCCTTGTGTGTGTGAAAGGCCTCAATGAGTGAGGCGCATGGTGCATGCCTTTACAAACAATGAAGTTATTATAACATGTGCATCATAAAGTTCTATGCAGTTCCTGACCATATACATGGCAAACATGTTGATCAGGACTATTGACCAGTTGCCAGTGGACCACAACATGGATTGGCTATAGTCCAAAACTGCAGTTATTTGATGACTCTTGTTAAAGTCCCTTGATATACATTGATACACTTACACTCGCACGTGCGGGGGAGTGTTAAAGTCCCTTGATATACATTGATACACCACATCTAATGGCTTGAGCTTTAGAAGCAAGTGGTTGTTTAACAACTCTAACCATCAATATGTTGTGAGTTTTGTCAGTTGATGTAGATTGTTGCTCTGGTTTTTGTGAATCGCCCCTTTCTTCAGGCCACTAACTAGATGACCAACATAGTGATATCTTCTTGATATATGGGATATGAACCACCTATATGGTGTACTGCCAAAGCAGAGTCTTTATCACTGCTCATGGTGCCATGTGTACAATTGGGTAGTCTCATAGTTCCTCTTACAAAAACACCCCGAAAGAACCCACACCAAAACCTCAATACCATGCTAATGATCCACTACCACATAGATACAAAACAACAACCACCACTAATTCTTCATCCAAACAAAAATCAAGTCTTTTAGGTACCAAACAAGGGTGTAGGGAAAAAAAGGAGGAGAAATGCTACTGATGCAGCTCTCGTCATAGATGTTATATGCTGTTCCCTCCTCATGGTACACATGGCAAGCATCTCTTGGTATTGCTGCTGTTGATCTGGCAGCCACATTTGGATCAGCCAGATGCCAAAAATTGCAGTGATTTGTCAACCCTGACCATCCAGTTGTGGTGAGTGACCATTGCTGCCTCTAACTGTTCCTTTCGCATATGGCAGCCATGAGTTCATTTTGTCTCGGCCATGACGGAGGATTGCCAGCATGTGTCACCCAACTAGGGCCCCCATGCTGAGAAGTTCAGGTGATCAGTACCATCCATGTCATAGATCGCAGGCTCTATGGGACAGGCTATGGGACACTGTAAGAAAATTGTGTTGTACTGATGATTCTGTCCATCACTATGTCAAGATGAATTAGGAATATTGAAATGAAAATATCAATTGAATCACACTTGACTCCAAAAAATCAAAGAACGGAATCATCATTGAAGCATGATTATTGAACCATATTTCTCTATCATAGCACCAACAACCCGGGCAGTTCAAACCATCGGACCATCTCAGCAAGTGGGACCCAATGGGGCAAAACTGGCAATCCTAGTCATGACATTGGAAGAAAGAACTCGGATGCCACAGTCCAATTCCCTTGATTTTTTGGTGCACAGCCTATCCACATGGTGGCCCAACAGTTCACAAGTCCCAATGGCCACATGGGCCATGCCGAAGAACTTCATGGAACTTCTACAATGAGAGAAGCATATTAGCATCTATCTGGAAAATATATATATATATATATATATACACAAAAACTGAAAAATCTGGGGGGAAAAAAGAAAAGAAAAGAAAAAAGAATGGTGACATGCCTACTTTCCCCTCCAAAAGCAGCAACACACTCATCAACAGAAGCAAATGTACCCGCAAACGTGCCGAGAAATAGGCCGTATTGCATTGTCTCCTTCACAGCCATCACCACTGCTTCAATATTCGATACAATCCCCACCTTCCTGTAACCATTACCACCAAATAAAGTATACAATGAGAAAGAGAGAGAGATGCTCATGTGCAACCGCTTGGACAGCAAGTCACCGTCCATCCAGTGGATAACTTCCAACCCATCATGTGAGTGCAACATCCACCTTGTCCAATAAGTTGGCCCCACCATAATCAGCCCCATCCACTCATCAGGTGAACCACGCCATAGAAAATAATGTATAGCTATTGATAAAGAACAAAGTACAAGTACAGTCTTGATGATTGGATGGAGCTGATTTTCACACAAGGTGATCCTCATGGTAAGACATTGTAATTTAGACTGGTTCGATGTTGCATGCACCTGACATGTTGAAAGTTATCTACTACTGGGCAGATGGTAATTTATTGTCCAACCAGTTGGACATGAGCATTTCTGCATATGTGTGAGAAAATTTTAGGGGCCATTTGGATGCTTGTAAAATCGTTTAGTAGTAAATGGTTTGCAGGTAACGACATTATAGGGGCCACTCGGCTTTATAAGTTACAGGTGCATGGGAAAATGACATGTTTCATATTACAGGTAATATCTTTACAGCCTCACGGCTAGTTTTTTTTTTTTTTTTTTTTTAAAGGACTATAAACAGAACATCTCTCTCTCTCTCTAATGAGGACATCACATTATGTAAGCCTTTGCACACGTATCAGAGGATGAGGGGGGCTCCGGCCTCTCTATGGCTAGGCGAATATCCGTGTTGAAGACCCCATAGTGAATGTATGAGTATCTAGAAGACCCCATACTAGGAAGATGCATATGGGCTGCTTTAGGGAGTGATTTGGACTGTTGGATTTGAGGGACGCGACGATCGGATCGTTGGATCACATGGATTACATGATCGAGCCGTTGATCGTGGACCATTTTTCATCATAGGACATATATATGTTTTAGGATCTGGTTTTATATTTGATATATACTTTTAGACACTTTATGAGTGGTTTTATATGTTTTTTCTTAGACCAGGATTATTTTGGTAAAAAGACATAAAGCATGGACTATTTTGTAATTTTCTTAAAGCTCTTGAGACTATATTGGTTGGGGAGTATGTGTAGCTCTCTCTAATGGTGGATTTCTAAAAAAATACAACAAAGCTTCTTTGTTTCTTCTTCTTCATGCGATGTGAAGACTTGTTCCATACAATTTGAAACGAAGATCGATGCGATGCCCATCTTCAATCATAGGAGTGCGAGGTTTCCAGTTATCAACCATTGATTCATTCTTTTTTCCTTCGAGGTATTTTGTAGAAATCTCATATTCTTTTCACCCCAAGCCATTCAAAACTCTTCCAAACATCTTCCCTTCTTCCCATTACCCTTTCCCATCAAACCCCTTTACCGCGAGCCAAACCCTACCTGTCTGAGCCCCACATGTGTGACCATACGGCCACACGTGCAAGCCCCACAGTTGGTTCGTACGGCCCACTTTTCCTTCCCCCTTGCATCTTTGATCCTTCCTTCAAAACCCCATCATCCCTTGTCCGGAACTCTAACCCTAACCCTAAAACCCCAAATCTCCCAATTTCCCCAAATTTCCAAACCCTAGATCTCAAAATACTTCAATTAACATCAAATCCCTAATTTCCTTACATCCAAAACCTTATTTCCCATCTCATAATACCTAACTCCTTTAATCCATTCATCTAATTCCCCAATTTAGCCTTAATTTCATCATTTTTCCCTAAACTTCCGTAACCCTAGCTTCACCCACACCCGAATCTAATAAACCCTAGGTAGTATTAGACATTCTCATTTCCAATAGATATAACCCTATGATATTTGAATGTCTCTACATCCATTAGATCCTAGTTTTCCATGGTTAATGATCATGCAGGACATTGCTTGACAACTTAGGCTTAAACTATGCATGCTTTCCTCTTAGAATCTTGATGTTTGTGATGACATTAGCAAGATTTGTGATTTTTATTAGTTAATTTAATTTTTCTGATTGATCTCACACATCTCTCTCTCTCTCTCTCTCTCTCTCTCTCTCTCTCTCTCTCTCTCTCTCTCTCTCTCTCTCTACTTACCTACCTCCAATCAACGACTAGTGACCCATTTTACATTCATTGATATTTCTTATAGAATGCTCGTGAAGAGCATTTAATATCTAAAATCTTTTGTTTCATAGTCAAACTGATGGGGACATCACGCGCCCACGTGCACACGCGCATGCCCCCTACGCACGTACGCCAAAAGGAGGACCCCGCCGTCGATCTGGATCGATGACGAAGCTCAGGGAGGGCCTCCTAGTTAGGAGACGAAGTTTTGATTCAAAAGAGTGGACCCCACCATGGGATCTCATGATCGTATCCCACTAGTCGGATTGATTTCATATTTTAGGTTTTGCTTATTGTTATTATTTAGAACATCAAAAACGCTTTAAATTTCTTTGTTTGGTTTTTATTTTAGTTTACTTCGTCGCCAAGTAATAGGTTCCGCACATGGCGCGAGTTTTGTGGTATAGGATTTTCCTATAAATAGGCACCCCTTGTAGTTCTTTTGATTCACTGAAGATTAATAAAAATTCTGCATTTTCCTACTCTCTGAATTGTGAAACCTAATTAGGTGCGAAGCCCTCCCTTCATCGAAGGGTTAACTACCGTGGTGCGAAGCCACATCTATTTCGATTAGCCCCCATCCATCGCGATCTCTACTACCCATCTTCTACCATCCCTTCTTCTCATCTCACCCCATTATCTACACTTCGAATCAATCATCTATTGCAGCAATTCTCCTCTCCACAACAGAATTTCAGAATCTGGCCCTACAGGAGGGCTAAAACTTCGGCAGAGAACCATGCACAAACCATATATCGGATCGAACTGAGATTTGGGAGTTTTGGAGTCCAAGCCTGGCCGACCGGGGCCAAGATGGCCTTTTTCTGAATAGTGGGCCCCACACACGTGCGGCCGAGATCACACGCACGTGCATTAGACCATTGTTGTTGTCCATGCGTACGGTACTTCTCTGGTTCGTCTCTCTCCTCTCTTTCACTCCGCTTTCACCCAAAATCCCTAAATCTAACCTTAAATTACTCAAATCTCCAAGTTTATGCCCCTTTTCTTACCCTAGGGTTCCCCAAATTGGAATTTCTAAATCTCTTGGATTAGGGACTGATTACTATGCATGTGTGGATGATTATTTCTTATCTTTGAGTATCGTTTTGTTCATAAATTTTATTGATCCAGCCCTATCATGTGTAGGCCTGGACTCGCATAGATTCCCCTTAATTGAATGTTTGGACTTTCATGTGGGATATGGAATTTGTGTAATTGTTTCTGAACTAACGTGATCTTAAGCCTGAAATCTCACATATCATATTTACTTTTCATGTCCTGCATCACAAACCCCAAGACTTAGGAAAAAAAAAAGAGTCATTCCCACTATATAAGGAGATGAAGACTATATATAGAGAGAGGACAATGCTATGGGAAACATATCAAGCACTCCCTCGAAACTGCGGAAGAGGATGCCCAACCACATCATAGAATGGATGGCATGTCAATATCCCCGTTGCCCTTTGGAGGATTTGGATCATACACAATTAGACGATGAGATTTCGAATGGGATATCTACAAGCTCAACAAGTCAAGGAAAATGCTCCTATAAATGTGAAAACATCATATCTGAGGTCTGCAAAGAAGAAGAAACTGACTCCCCATAGGAGTGTGATGCAAAGATTGGACCACCTCTGCAACACAATAAACAGATATGCCGAAAGGGTAACAGAATTGGCAAGAAAGGCATGGGGGAGTTGCAAAATCTCTCAACCATCACTAACAATATGACGTGGAAGGCCTTCATTTACTTTACAAGATGACCAAATTTAGCGGAGTCGTTTGTTAAAGTTCATCCTGAATTTAAACATATATGGCTGGAGAAGAACATTCTGTATAGGTTTTTTTCTAGCCCACCTAATGCTTGGTTTAATGTAAGTATCGGCCTTAATCTTTATTGGTGTTGAAAGAAATTTTTGTACATAGTTGAATAAGCAGTATAGTTGAGTGTCTAAGATATTAGATCTAACCCATGTTAGAAGGCTCAAACGCTATATGCCCCTGCATTAATCACCCTCGATGAGGAGTCTCGAACACGAGACCTCCTACTCTAATACCATTTTAATGCAAGACAATTAACCACTTGCTCTAAAAGCTCAAATTGATAGAGCATGGCAAATCAATCCTTTATCCCATAGCCCAGGCCCCACATCTCATGGGTTAGGTCCTCGGTTGAACCCCCTTGTGGGCCCCACATCACATGAGTACTACCTCACACGGGCCACCCACCCCGAGTGTGCCCCTACATCCCACAGGCCACCCCACTTGAGCCCGATGTGAAAATGCCCTTGCATTACCTAAGGTATTTTCTAGGGAATAAGGTGGCTCAGTCAATTGCATGGATAAATTTGTCCTAGAGAAAATATGTGTTGGACCTATTAGAAGAAATTGGACTCTTGGGGTGTAAACCATGTGACATTCCAATGGATCCAAACAACAAACTTTCTAACGATCACAATGAACCATTTGAAGACCCAAAACGATACAAAAGACTTTTGGGGTGTAAACCATGTGACTTTCCAATGGATCCAAACAACAAGCTTTCTAACGATCAAAGTGAACCATTTGAAGACCCAAAAGGGCACAAAAGACTGGTTGGGAGACTTATTTATTTGACTATTACTCGGCTAGATATTTTGTTTGCAGTTGGAATGACGAGTAGGTTCATGCATCAACCAAAGGTCCAGTACTAGGAAGCGGTCATTTAGATCCTTCAGTATCCAAAAAATGCTCATGGTAAAGGTCTTCTCTACAAATCTCATGAATACCTAAACATATGACGATGTTGATTGGGCAAGCTCTATCACATATAAGAAGCTCACAGTTGGATGCTATACTCTTGTTGGGGAAAACTTGATAGGTTTGCCTATGTAGCCATTGCTTCAGATATCTTGAGGAAACAATTTCCTATGAGCCCCGATGACTCCTAACGGACTTCCCTGTACTCAAAGTGAATTGTCTAATATAGTGTCGCTAAGTCAAGTACCAAAACAGAATATAGGGCCATGGGTCATATGTTGTTTATGAGTGATTGTGGTGACGATCACTTCTATAGGAACTTCTACTCTTCAGTGGAGAACCAATGATTCTATATTGCAATAATCAAGCAACATCCTTCAAAGCCAATAATCCAATTTTTCATGAACGGACAAAGCACATAGAGGTGGACTGCCACTTCATTAGAGAGAAGATAACATCGAAGGAAGTTCTCACCCAATACGTTCCATCTAACGCTCAATCAACATATTCACCTAGCCTTTGTCATGTACACAAGTATCGTTTATTAGTAGCAAGCTACGCATGTTTGGTATATATGCTCTAGCTTGAGGGAGAGTGTTGAAAGAATTTTCTATGCATAGTTGAATGAGCAGTAAAGTATAGTTGGATATATAAGAAGATATTGGGCCCAACCCATGTTAGAAGCCCGACTCCTGTATGGGCCCGAGACATGGTTTGTACACAGAACATTTCTTAATAAAAGGGAGTGAGCATGGTAGGGTTTAAACCCATCTCATCTCCTCACGTTTTTCTCTCCCCTTCAAAATGTGCTCCTCTCTTCCCCTCTCTTGATTTTCTTCTCCTTTATCTTCTTGCCTTGCTGATCATTAACGTCCTTTGAGACATTTTCAATTGGGATGGGCTCAACCCAATAATCAATCTTAAATCAAGCCTTTATATGTCATTTGAAAATTTTATAGAGATTTACCGCCTGAAGCTCTCTCTAATGCAAATAACCCATTACAAGCTATAAACACTTTATTGAGTTATGCAAAGACAAATAAGCATTTACCTATAAACACCTTACAACTTAAAGCTAAACAGGACGGACCATAAACACTTTACTCCTTAAACTCTTTTCAGGCATCCAAATGACCCCTTAGATTCCTTCAAATTAATAATAATAATAATGAAGATGGAAGAGATGAATTCCATTCGATCTCACCTAGCAGAAGCTGAGAACCTACGGCTTCTCAGCCGAGCTAAGATGGAGAAGGCAGCGAGGCCGCCTTTCAGGCCTGCACCAATGACAAAGCCCTTTCCTGCAGCTGTGATACATCTCCAGAGCTTCTCCCAATCCCACACAGATCTCGGAAAGGAGAAGGAATAAAAAGGCGAATGTGGAGATGGAAGGTCGACCGTCCGGCAATGCGGGCAGCTCCTGTCGTCAGATTCCGGCGAGTTCTCGCCGGAGGAAGAGCAAGCGCAAAGGCTGACCGTGGCGTCAGCCACGTCGGCATCCAGCGACATGGAAGCAAATAGAGTAGGGATACGGAGGGCATAAAAAGGGGATATGAGGAGAAGATGGGTGAGAAAGGCTTCAAAAAGTGTGGTCCGTGGAGTTCTCTAACATTGCTTAGCCATTAACGAAGGCCCAATGGAGATGAGCCACGTGGCGCTACATGCGGTTTAGAATCATGACGTGTTCAGGGATAATAAATGCATTTGACTGACTATGGTCGGTGTGGGGCTCACTTATTTGTCGGGCAGGTTCGTAATGTTCCGTGGGGACGCGGATTTCCTGCGCAAGGATTCTGGTTGGGGCCGGCTGTGATGTTTGTAAGAAATCCAATCCGTCTATCCATTTTTCCAGCTCATTTCAGGACTTTTAAACAAAAATGAGGAGGAACCAAAACTAAATGGGCCACACGAGATGAATCAGTGGGGAAAGGAATTTCTACCGTTGAAACCTTCCTAGGCTACATCTTGATGTTTATATTCCAACTAAACCGTTTATAAGTTCATTTTCACTGAGATGAAGTGAAAACACAAAGAAATTAAACCGATAAATATTTCAACAGTGGTCACTAAATCCTCACTGTTTCCTCTTGTGTGGCCCATTTAAGTTTTGGATATACCTTATTTTTTGTCACATGTACTAAAATAAGCTCAAAAAACGGATGGACAGAGTGGCTTTCACACAAGCATCGCAGTAGGCCGCCACACATAATCCTTGCGCAGGAACTTACCGTGGAAATCCGCTTCCGTTCCGTGGCCGTCTTTTGCTGTTTGGTGTGGACTTGTCCGTTGGTTGGAAAGTGGAAACGAACAGCTCACTGATGGGATAGTTAGGGCGTGTCTGTTTAATCCCCCTGCTCCCGTACTCGACTCTGCCTTTCAATTTCTTCTTGTTTCAAACCATGTATCTGGTGGGCCACCAAAATGACAGGACAGGACACAAAAATCACGGACCAACGTGTTGTTTAAATATCTAATCAATGGCATGCAACGGACGGTCAAGAGTCCACACGATGGATGGATTTCACAAATATAGGTAGTTATGATTTTCCAATCTCGTCGATGTTAGGCTACGTTACCGTGCACGTGGCGGTCTCTGTCTACGTTATTATTCCCACGAGCAAGTTGTGATTAAAAAAAACACATGGGCGTCTCCATGGATGTCCAACAAATGATTTATGGTTTTCCCTTGAGGCCTCAAATTGGAAGCGATTCTGTAAGGCCCACCGTGATGTAATATCCACTCCGTCCATCTGTTTTAGCCATTTCATTGTACGACATGAACCCAAAATTTAGGCAGATCAGAAGCTCGAATGCGCGCACCACAGGAAACTGTGGCAATAAAAATCGTTCACTTTAAAACCTTCCCAGCACCCCCACGATGTTTATCTGCCATCCATCCAACCCCTTCAGGAGGTGATTCCGACCTGTAAGAAGGGAATACACATATATCACAGCTTGATACAAAACTCATGTGGCTGCCAGGAAGTTTTCAACAGGAGTCATCCAATCTCCACCGTTTCCTCTGGTATGGTCCACTTGAGCTTCTAGATCTGCCTCATCTTTTGATTATGTCCCGAGATGAGCCGACGAAGTGGACGGACGGAGTTAATATACCGTACACATCACGGTGCGCCCTATAAAAGCTCAGTGCTGCAGGAATCGGAAGCGGATTGCGTCGGACCCCACCTGACAATAATCCGTCCGACCATGGGATCCTATGCGGCCACCGTGATGTATCCGTTTATCCACGCCGTCCATCTATTTTATCATTATTTTAATATTTGAGCACAAAAATAGGTAGATTGAACGCTCAAGTAGATTACGCAGGTGGTGAGCTTGGCTTGCATTAAATGCAAAAGTCATCTCTAGTTTGGTTGACTTGGGCGTTGGACCTTTTAGCTCATGCCTTAAAATGATGAAAGAAAATGGATGGGCGGCATCGATAAAAGAGATACATCACAGTTGCCTTAGTCAGATGGATTATTGTCCGTGTTGGACGCAATTGGCTTAAGGGTCGTTTGGCACAGTGGATTTGAGTAGCTTTGAGGGAGTTTTAAATCCTGATTAAGTAGCATAAAGTTTAGGGAGTTTGAAATCCACAGTGAAAGCTTGGATTACACCTACAATCACTTCAATGCTTGCAGGTGTAACATGTGTGTCACTGTACTATTATTCTATTGGGCACATAGTCCACTAATGATGATCGATACCAAGAGCTTGGATTACACTTAAAATTATTCTAACAGTTTTAGGTGTAACATGTGCGTCACTATACTATCATTTTATTAGCAACATGACCCACTAATAATAATCAATACCATCCAAACATTGTCTAGCATTATCCAAACATTGTACATGGAAATCAACTATTAAAAATTATTGGTTAGTCGACATGATCTTGTGCTTGTGGCCCATCCAAGACATGAAATTTCATCATTTTCGGGCAAAGCATATATTTCAACAGGCTTATCACAACCATTGTATAAAAAATTACATATCTCACTAATTAGAGATATTAAAGTTAATTTAGTAATTAAATTTAAACCCCTATAAATATACCATACATAACTACTTTTGGATTAAAATTAATCCATGCTCCAAGTGCCAAACACACTAGGAAGATTTCTAATCCATTGGGTTTCAAATGGGCTCCAAATCCATACTCCAAAACAGGCCCTTAGGAAACGTGCCATACTTGACTTGATCCGACCAAAGTGATTTCCAAGGATGGGCACCCACTTGATGGAGTGTCACCATTTGCAGGTCACCCACTTGGAGTGTCCAAATACCCAATTGCACCATTAGCAGTACGGGTGATGTGGACATATGCTGTGCATATCCCAGGCATTGTAGTACAGGTATGATCATACAACCAAAGTGATTTTTCAATGAAACCCTGAGCACTAATTTGACAGTGAGATCAACAGTCTTACCAGTAATAGAAAAATTAACACGGGCTGTTCATTTTCGTAATCATTGATTGAATGGTTAGGATCATCCAATCGATTTTCCTAATCAATGATTGAACGGTTAGGACCATCCAACGAGTGGTTGTTTGATGGATGGGCGATCGAGGTGAGGCTGGATGGTCTGGATCAATTATGAGACCATTTGTAGTATTATTAATATAGACCATCCATTTCCCTACGTGCGGAATGGGCAGTTACCGTGATCAGGCTGGATCCTTCGAGAGGATGTGCGGTCAGCTGTGGAAACCATGTCAAGGATGAAATCGGATTGCGTACTACTGAGTTACTCAGTAGGCTCTTATCTAACCGAGTAAACTCAGTTGGGCCCACCTTGAATGTATGTAGTCTATCTACACCGTCCATCCATTTTTCCATCTAAATTAAGGGGTTGAGCCCTAAATTGAAGCATATCCAAAGATCAACTGGATCATACCACGGGAAACAGTGGGGATAATGATTTCCACCGTCGAAACCTTTTTAGGCCCCACAGTATTGTTTATTTGTCATCCAACCTGTTCATAAGATCACACGGACATGGATGAAGGTAAAACACAGATATAAGCTTGATCCAAAACTTCTGTGGCCCCCAAGAATTTTTCAACGGTGGTAGACGTTCAATTCAACTGTTTCCCGTGGTGTGGTCCATTTAAATATTATATATACTTCAATTTTGGGCTCAGACCCTAAAATCATCTGGTAAAATTGATGGAAGAAACGGATCAGATACATAAAGCATAGTGGACCTCCCAAAGTTTACTCGGTACGGGAAGCGTAGTGAGTTACTCACTACGCAATCCGCTTCCGTCAAGGATGGCCATTTGCAATACAGCCAACCTGAACCATTCATTTAATTAACCAGCAGAAGTGATTCGAGAGCACATGATGCATGGTCAATGTTTGTTGTATGATCAACATGAACCATCCATTCCCCCAATCTTCCAAAGGAATGTTAGGATCATCTGACAAAAGTGATCTTTTTTACAATGGAAGGCAATAAAGGGTGGGCACCACATACAAATGATCACGCTATTTCTAGTAAGATCAACATTGACCGTCCATCTCCACATGATGGATGGTCTAGATTTGTGATTGAACCATTTTATAGTACGATCAAGTTATGGGAAATCTCACTATCCCCTACTCTTAAGATGTTATCCAATAATTTCTAGCAGTTACAGTAATTAATTATTATGATATCTGGTTACTCGAATATCTAGGTCATCCATATGCCCCACATCAAAACGGCCACTCCATGTGATCATTCTTTCTCAAAATCCACCCCCGATACTAATGAGGATCGATCTCACACATGGGTCGCCCAATCACCAATCTGAACTATCAAAGCAAACCCGTGCCCTAGAATCATCTGACCTGAAAACCCTACCATTTGATTTCAAGTCCCCAAATGAACCATTGATAAAAATCAATCATTGTTCAGTCACGATTACCCAATCACTAGCAGAATTAAATAAAAAAATAGGCACACAACAGTTTTCATTAGCTGTTATAGACAACAAAGTGTGCTCCATTCGGAGGATTATGGACAATCTAATTTTTAATTAAACAACTAGCATATACCACACCACAGCTAATAATGCAAGAGTTGTTGACATTCAAGTTAATTAATATACAGACCCACAAACCGAATATTACAGCAGCAAAGACAACAGCAGACTCTTAACTCGCTGTGGTCATGCACGTGTCATCGTCTCCCAAGAGTGCTTCCAGGGCAAGCAGGTCCTCGTCCCCGTCCTCGACTGCTTCTCCCTTCTCATTCAAAACCCTGTCATATGCAACCTGCAAAAGCCATTGGAAGCCATTAACTGCTAGGCAATGCATTAAAAATATATCAGACAGTACGGTCTCTGTTTCGTGATATTGAAATGTGAAAGGGCTCCATTCGCTGCTGAAACTATCCAGCAAATCCATTCCCAGGCGTGCAACCCAAGGGTATCTATTTTGAATGGTATTAAGGTCATGGCTAGAGATGCAATGTATTCTCTTGATTGAAGACAGGTATAACCACATCTATTTTACAAGATTTAGGATCCCGAGTCCTTGATGGGTGCACATTGGTGAAGGATCTGGGCCATCCAATTGGTGGACCTCTTGGATGAGCAGGCCAAACATCATGCTGCTTGCAAGCTCCGTATTGAGAAAGTTAACAGCATCCAGAAAAGTCCACACAGAAACAGCCAATTTCTGCTACTTGTACCATTTGAGCGGCATTAGTTAATCGACACGTTCACCGACCTGATCGTTAAGAATTAATACCATGGATCCAGCATCTTTAGCTTATAGTTCATATTTCTTTCAAGAAATTCAAATACTTTTTTTAAGAATTTAAGAAATTCAAATACAAGCAACATGTATAAACTTTTGGGCATGTTTCTTTTAGATTCATTTTTTAAAAACTCTGTTTCGTTTATGCAAGTGTTTGTGTGTGTAAAACAAAGCTTAGGATCAAAAGCTAGGATCCGAGTGGAAGCTAGGAAAAAAGGGCATCGTGTTTCTTGTTTTCCACTTCCACTCAGAATCCAGTCCTGGTGCACATTCGACATCTGACTTCATTCTGTTAAAGGTGGGTTGTGTAAGAAAGAGGAAAATACTTTGATATCTTGAAATTCTGCAGTCCGCAGCCTTCGGTATTGATCCCTAGCTTCTGGATTCTGGGCCATGGACTTCACTCTAGCAAGCGCCTTCTCCAACCTTGCCTCTGTCTGCTTTCTGCCTTCTTTCAGGAAATCATAATCATCGTCATTAGAGGATCCAGTCTGTATGCTGGGGGCCTCGACTCGGAACCCACGCAGGCCACTTCCTTTTCTTCTCCAGCGCAAAATTGCTTTCTCAACAATCCCTACCGTCCATATGATCTTTCCATAATGTTTTCTCACCTGATGCCCCCTCACATGGGCCTTCTCACCACAAAATGAAAACTATTAGTTACTAGTAAAGAGAAACGCATGCCGGGAATAAACAACAATTGCACTGCATCTCTGAGGACTACTTCAGTAGTCAGCAGGATTACCCAAAATTGAATTTCATGGGATTGTCTACCACGCATGGGGCTCACCCAAGTGATCAGAACCATTACACCCGTTGGCACCACAATGGTGATCCATGGTGCAAAAGAACGTATCTATACATTACATTTTCAGGTCCCTAGGTGTGCATTAATCTACAAATTCAGTAAGAACATCATCCAAAGGCTGATGCATGCTCCCTTAGGTGGAGCTTCATTAAGGTAGTCAAAATCCAAAGAATCATTCTGATTTAATTTATCAACATAAGCAAAAGACCATGGAAATGGCATTTTGAACCTGTATATGCAGGCATAAGAATTACCTACAAGTCTAAGTAACCTTATTAGCTTTTACTAGAAGATGGGCGCAATGACAACATTAGCATATTTGTGAGGGAACAAGGAAAGAGAGAACAGAAGAAAAGGCAACCCATGTGTATTTCAAATGCAGATTTTCAGAAACTAAATTAC